>NC_090266.1:969766371-970416371 GCF_040414725.1 Anabrus simplex | reverse complement strand
TAGTAATATGCCTGGATGAAATGCCATATTCTACCTTAAGATTGTAATCGAAGCTTTGAAATTGTTCAGGCCAACCATTTTCGACTTCTAGTTCCCACATTTTCAGATGCCAATTGTGAAATGTAGATCTGCTAATCCTTGATCTATAATATGTTGACGTTATATGCTTTGTTAAAGTTTGTAATTGTGACAGCCTGATTGGGTGATATGGGCCCCTTCTAATCGATTGAAAGCACATAATTTTAAATTTGATTTACTTATAATACGCTTATACCTCATCGTTATTTTTCTATCGGAGTTGAAGCCACGTTTTTAATAGTTTTCCTAAATGTTATCCAGTACCGTGTCGTCAATATCTTCTAATATACTGGTCCTTGACTTTTTGGGTGGAGATAGTTCGTACTCACTTTGACTTGACGGTTCCTATTGCTCTGGAGGTGAAAGTCTTGTACTGATTGAACAGCTACCTTCAGGTGTAGGCTCTTCCTCTCCTTCAAAATCAGTACATTTATGCAGCATAACCTCATGTATTTCTTTATCATAATATTTGTTCATTATTATGCTGTATAACATATTCCTGAACTCCATATCCTCGACTCCGATTGCATTTGAATATTCAGCTCGTCGCAACTTTGACTCTAATATTTTTAGAACATTCATGGGATTAGTACTCCTCATGATGCCAATGTACACAGTTTACGCTGTAACCTGCAACCGAACATTCCAAGAGACGCACTCGCACTGCAGCCATACCTGTGAGGGCAGACACAGCAGACCGCCGTCTAATGGTGCTAGCATGGAACTGCAGAGTTTTGTCACAGGCAACATTTTTTGTGATGAACGATATTTTTTGTGCGGTTAAGAGCGAGTTCAAGGGTGACCCTTGTCAAGGAACATAAGTCATTAGTAGGCTCCTTTGTGCTTTCTGCTTCACCGGTAAATTTACAAAGGGTGATCAGAAAGTAAGGTTTCAAAGCCTGCAGTAAAACGTGTACATTTTATTTCATACAACCAATACAGCCACCTGATAGCGCGTTCGTTAGGTTATTTTTTGACATAGTCTACATATCGGTTTAGGCACTTGTCGCTCCGTGGGATGAGTTTGAATATTCCCTCCTGGTGAAAATCCTGTCCTTGCGTGTTCAGTCACGTTGTCGCGAAGTGTTTCATATCCTCGTCTGAAGTTAATCGCCGGCCTCCTATGTGCTCCTTCAAGTGCAGAAAGAGGTGAATGTCGCTTGGAGCGAGGTCGGGGCTGTAGGCAGGATGGTCGATGTTGTCCCAGCAAAACTGCTGGGTTGTATGAGATCGCGCGTTGTCGTGAAGGAAGAAGACGCCCTCGGTGAGAAGTCCTGGCCGTTTCCCTCTGATTACTTTGCGCAATCGTGCCAAGGTCTTGCAGTATCGTCAGCAGTCACTGTGTCTCCTCTTTCCAAAAACTCTACGAGTATGACACACACGCTTTCCCAGAACACTGTGGCCATCACCTTTCCGGCAGATGGCGTCAGCTCAATCTCCTTTGTCTCTGGACAAGAGGCGTGTTTCTACTGCATTGACGACCGCTTACTGCTGCAGGTGCAGTGGTGCACCGACCTTTCGTCACCCGTGATAAGGCGGTGAAGGAAACTGTTCCCTTCCGTTGTGAACTGTTGAAAAAACTGCAGACTTTCCGCCATACTCTTTTCCTTGTGTTGGTTGGACAGATTTCGTGGAACCCATCGGGAACAAACTTTCCGGTTCTGCAGAATATCGAGAACAATGTGACGAACGCTTCCGAACGACGTTCTTAATTCTACCGTCATATGCCGTAACGTGATCCTCCCGTGGTCCTGAATCAGCTCCTCCACTTAAGCTGTGTTCAAATCTGTTAATGCCCTACTGGGTCGGCCACTGCGATCCTCGTCGGTGATCTCTTCTCTACCAGCCGCAAACTTTGGACACCATTCTGTGACATTGTGACGAGGCATTACAGTCTCTCCGTAAACCTCTACCAGCTGCCGGTGATTTTCAACCACAGTTACATATTTCGGCCACAGAAATAGAATAACTGAGCAGATTTCTTCGCGAGGCCAATTTTCCAAACGTGTTGGCATTTGTGTGTACCTACAACTAGCGCTGTAGATGGTGGGTGACCGAAACTCTGCATAGTTGCCAACCGCATGTATTAGAATGAGTGCACACTACTAATTTATCTATAACAGACTAAGCTCCAGGAATGTCGGCCTTGTAACCTTTGTTTTTGATCGTCCCTCGTAAAATATTGTGGTCTTATCAAAATTAATGGCTTCTGCCAGAGCGACTACGTTACGTGGGGATATGTGCACTTATGTCCATGTGATGAGGAGAGGTAGGCTTAAAATGATGCAGGCTTCTTACAATAAGAAATAATATATAGTGTACCAGGAAATTATTTGATAATAAGGCAGTACTAGATCTTTCGGAGAGTAAAGATATCTTAATAACAGGGCACACTGGGTGTGTACCGGGTAAGTAGGCCCTGCGGTTAGGGCAGCGCAGCTGTGAGCTTGCATCCGTGAGATAGTGGGTTCGAACCCCACTGTCGTCAGCCCTGAAAATTGTTTCCCGTGGTTTCCCATTTTCACACCAGGCAAACGCTGAGGCTGTACCTTAATTAAGGCCACGGCCGCTTCCTTTCCACTCCCAGGCCTTTCCTATCCCATCGTCGCCATAAGACCTATCTGTGTCGGTGCGACGTACTCGTAAAGCCAATTGTAAAAACAAATACAGGGTGTAGACTTCAAGCTAGGTGCAGAGAAAAGTCCTAACTACAATGAGTTCCTAATTCTTTAAACTGAATTTATTCACATAAGGTTCACCTTAAAATTGTGCTGGTTATAGTGAAGTTGTTTCCATAGATCCTCCTTGGTGGACAGCGACCCAACCATGGAACCACGATCCTTTGTAAGCAGCAACAAAACCATGGTGCCATGAGCCCTTGTGGACAGTAATGGGTTGTCGTTGATTCTTTAAGGTCCCGGCGTGGGGTAAATATTCACTGATTTTGTTACGTGAGTGTCCACATTTAACTGTACCCCGAGTATCGGAATGATTCGCATAAACCACAGCACTTACTGAATTGTAATCGTTGATTTGGTTCTAACTTACAACCCAAACGTAAAATTAGAAAAATATACGTAAGTTGCATTTGGGAAACTTGTGGTGGCTTTCCACAAGAAATAAAAGAAATAAAGTTTGACTTCTATCACTTGCATAGATTCTTTTTGCCAACTTAATATATGCACTGTTCATTGGAAGTCATCACAACACAGTTTATTCCTATTCAAATAGAACGTCTGATGGAATAACTGTGCTCTTAGAATTATTTATAATTCTAAAGAAACTGAATGTTTGTAGCGACCTACCAGAATCACAGTTCACCTGGAAATTTCACTTGCATATCTATGGGTGAACTTCTATTTTTGTGGTATAAATCACTAGGAAAGATCACTATCATTCCTAACCACTGCATTCTATGCAAAGCATTTATTATTATTATTATTATTATTATTATTATTATTATTATTATTATTATTATTATTATTATTATTATTATTATTATTATTATTATTTTTATTATTATGTAAAATCTGTTTGGAGAAAAACAACATATCACTTTCACTACTGCACTTAATATGATGTCTAAGTGAATGGTTAAAAACTTCTAGTACGGAAAGCAAAGTCTCTGAATATTCTGTTATTTACATCGTAATGTTAAAGTTTAAGTCGAGTTCACTTGGAAAAATTACTATTGTCGCTTTTAGCGCACACGTAAATGTTAGTTATACAAGTCTTAGAATCACCTTCTTCAATATTTATAAGTTTCTCAACGAAGTTCAACTTACTGAAAGTTTATAAGTACCGAAACACCGCAATTATTCTATTCTGCACAACTCGTACGTCACTTAGACATAATCTCGTCCTGCAGGCTGACTCCGTACCATGCGGCGGACCAACATCGTCGTGTTGCCGGTGTGAACTGCCGTGACAGAACCGTGAGCGATGGTCTTTTATGTAGATCTAGCTCTAACGTAATGTTTTATACAATCCTGAATATCTCCGTAATCCCTGGATCGATTTTGGAGAAATGAACATAAAGAGACTTTTGAAATGTGCACTGTAAGATTCCTGTGTTTATGAATCGATAACTCAATTGGTTTAGGATATAGAAAAATTCCTTCCTAGGATGTTTCCAGATCGTATGACGCCGCAACCTGTACTTGACAGCGCGCTGATTGTGTGATGACAACACTAGTGACAGTAGTGTTGTGCGGGTTGACTACTTGCTCCCGCGAGACAGTGTGAGCGCGGAAAATATACCCGTTAGTACTTAAAGTCTTTATGGCGTATTTTATTTAAGAAATACTTGATGTACGATCAATACCGGTACAATAGTAATATTCAAAAGACCTTGTAGGTAAAACGAATATTTACATTTAAGAAGTCGTATGCTTAACACCTTTACATATCTTAAAAAATTAAAAACAGCAATGGATGTTTAGAGTAAATTCGCGAACCAAGACGGGTTCATTGGTTACATTCTGAATTAATGTAATTTCAGCAGCCATACTGAGTGTGACTGTTCCCGGAATTCCCACGCACAGTGGCTGAGATGGTACCTAAATTCAACTCCCTAGACCAGGGCCTCTCAGGGCGCATGCGCTTGGTGCATGCACTGTGCACGGTGCAAAAGACGACTTCGCTTGGTTAACCAGAGTGCAGATCCCCCACTCCTCGATTTGGAGCAATAGCGCTGTCTCTCTCTTTCCCCACGCCTGTCTCGCTCGCTCCCCCTGTCTCCCTCTTCATCACTTGCTGCGTAGCGCTCCAAATCCGAGCCAAATTGAGCCGAGTTGAGCCGAACTTAGCCGAGTAGCCCAGAGACGAAGCATTGGCCCGAGCCGTGCCGAGCGGGAGCGATGCACAGTGCACGGAGCTTTTGCGCCTCGATTTGCACGCGTGAGATTTTGGGCGTTTGAGAGGCCCTGCCCTAGATGCACACATCAGTCTCAGCTCCGCACCTACATTCGTACCTGAGGAGTTAGCTCATGATCTATGATGAAAGTGGGAAGTCGCCCTGTTCGCAGTGCCGACCTTCAACACTCTTCTGTGCTGAGTGTGGTATTTCAGCTTCTAGTTCCTAAAAAAACCGGGAGTGGCACGTTGTTTCAAGTTCCACACCATACATTCGAGTTCTCTCTCCAAATGATTACAGTTCCACACAGATATCACAAGAACATAGACTATCAGACAATAATATTAGTTCCAAATAATTACAGTACCGGGCGAGTTGGCCGTGCGTGTAGAGGCGCGCGGCTGTGAGCTTGCATCCGGGAGATAGTAGGTTCGAATCCCACTATCGGCAGCCCTGAAAATGGTTTTCCGTGGTTTCCCATTTTCACACCAGGCAAATGCTGGAGCTGTACCTTAATTAAGGCCACGGCCGCTTCCTTCCAACTCCTAGGCCTTTCCTTTCCCATCGTCGCCATAAGACCTATCTGTGTCGGTGCGACGTAAAGCCCCTGGCAAAAAAATAAAATAATAATTACAGTTGCTGCACTCTTCGAAACACCACCATAACACTACAAAATTGAAGGAGAAGATATCGGTGACCAGGAACGTATCTAGTTCTAAATGAACGAACAACAACAGCAAAAACAACAACGTTAACATTGGTGAAAATATTCATGCTTAAAATATTTGAAGTATTTCCCTGAAAACAGAGAATACTACAATAAAGTAAATGCATAAAAACCGTACCTTGTAATGCAATAAAAACAATATAATATGTTTATGTAAGAAATAAATATTTAGCTTTAGTATACTCTTAAATGACATGTCCTGAAGTGAATTTCAATTGATACATAATTAATAATTAGCAATAAGTAGAGCCTTATGAAGCAATTCTAAAATTGATTATTTAGAGCGAACAGTGATCGGATTACAAAAGTTTTATTTTGTAGGAGTAATGTTAGAAGAACAATGCCTGCATATTGCTTTTCTTCATGTACAAAACATTCCAGGTAAAGTAAAAATGAACTTGTGTCTTTTAAAGCTTTCGAGTATGTTATAGATGTAGAGTAGCCCTGAAATCTAGATCATGTAAAAACATCTTCCTAACTGAAATAGCGCCCACAAAATAAAGTCGTTAAAACTATCATAATAATATTTTATTTTCCGTAACTTTTGGGACCATTTCAGCTATCATCAGAGTCATAAAATTGAATGGGTTTTTTTGTTAATATACTTACTGTATGGAATATTGGCTTTTTAATCACATGTAAATCATATGGGTTGTTCACAATATTATTGAGATAACCATTAAATTAACATTACTTTTATTTCAAAATTGAAAAATATCCGAACACACTGTATCAACGACTTAAGTTTTAACAGTGAATAAATCTTCTTCTTCTTTATCTGTTTACCATCCACGGTCAGTTTTTCCCTCGGACTCAGCGAGGGATCCCACCTCTACCGCCTCAAGGGCAGTGCCCTGGAGCTTCAGACTCTGGGTCGGGAGATACAACTGGGGAGGATAACCAGTACCTCACCCAGGCGTCTTCACGTGCTATTCTGAACAAGGGACTTGCGGGGGGATGGGAAGTTTGGAAGGGATAGACAAGGAAAAGGGAAAGAAGCGGCCGTGGTCTTAAGTTAGGTACCATCCCGGGATTTGCATGGAGGAGAAGTGGGAAACCACGGAAAACCATTTCCAGGATGGCTGAGGTGGGAATCGAACTCACCTCTTCTCATTTGACCTCCCTAGGCTGAGTGGCAGGGTCGGGAATCGAACCTGGACCTCTGGGGTGGCAGCTAATCACACCTACCACTACACCACAGAGGCGGACTGAATAAATCTGTGTTCTCAAATTTGTGGGGCCATGAATGATATAGATTATTTTTAAATGATTTTTTTGCTAGTGGGTTTACGTCGCACCGAGATAGATGGGTGTTATGGCGACGATGCGATAGGAAAGGCCTAGGAGTTGGAAGGAGGCAGCCATGGCTTTAATTAAGGTATAGCCCCAGCATTTACCTGGTATGAAAGTGGGAAACCACAGAAAACCATCTTCAGGGCTGCCGACAGTGGGATTCGAACCCACTATCTCCCGGATACAAGTTCACAGCCGCGCCCCCCTGACCGCACGGCCACCAACTCGCCCGGTAAATGAAGAATTGGGGTTGAGAGAAGTTGCGCTAGCTGTAGGTCCCATGGACACTGAAAAGTTTTGTATTCTCTTGGAAACACCAGTATTTATTGTATAACTATGATTACAAAGGTGAGTTTGACCTTCTCCATAAAGCACATAGCTACTCAACGTGCAGGTAGCAACACGGTGCATATTATACTGAAGTGCGTAGAAAAAAAGTAAATTCACTTTCATACAGTTACAGGAAGACCCCCATAAAGTTTTATAAACTCAGTCCATCTACGACAAATTTGTTTAATATGGGAAAGTAATAATGTGTCCAGGACATGTTAATAAGTAACTAAATTATTAAGAAAATTATTCTTGTGTTCTACGTGTTCTTACGTTTTCTATTATGAATAAAGTAAGGTAATATATTTAAAAGCTTATTGATAATATATTTAATAATTCTTAAAATGCTGACTGCCGGAAATGTACCATATAGGACGTTTAATATAACGAAGACTGTTGGGCAGAAATGAGAATATCCAAGCACGTAAGTTTTCTAAGACATTGCTTTAGAATACAAAGAAGAAAAACCCTCATTTTTGCCGTTCAATTTCACTTTTCTTTGAACAAGCCTTTTGAAATCATTGTTGTACATCAGCATAACCAGAATGAAATATTCTTCTTCAGGGATGTATGTTATAGGTATACATTTTTGGATTTAAGAACAAAGAAGATGCTCAGTGACTATAACGATGTACCGTATGAACTCTATATTTTCTAGGATTGAATATGACTGCTCAAGGGAAAAGCCGAGGTGAAATGAACAATCAGGATTCCGGAGATTACATTCATGTCCAGACTTCTACTGTTTTGATTTCAAATCACGATCTAACGAACAATTGAACTTTGCCATCTGAGCCTGTAGATCACTCGAGGAGAAGAAGGACGTTTAGCTTGCAACTATTTAAAACGCTGCTGTTTCAAATACAGCAGCAAGTTTACTGTTTGTAAGTGCATCTGTGTATAGTAATATACTGTATATGGGCGTTCCGGGTAGCAAGGGAGAGGTTCACGAATATTTCTGCGGAGAAACACAGCTTTACCATTCCTGTCTAGGGTGAACTCAACAGAAATTCGCCTACCTTATTGCAATTATTATTAGTCCTCGAGGTTCTAATCCAGGATAGATTAATAATTAATTTCATGAGGCTATTTCTAGCCGAATGCAGCCATTTTAAGGCAGACTCTCCGATGAGGGTGGATAGCATCTGCCATGTGTAGGTAACTGCGTCTTATTGTGATGGAGGATAGTGTTATGTGTGGTGTCTGGGTTGCAGGGATTTTGGGCACAGCACAAACACCCAGGCCCCGGGCCATTGGAATTAACCAATGAAGGTTAAAATCCCCGATCCGGCCGGGAAACGAACCGGGGGCCCTCTGAACCGAAGGCCAGTACGCTGACCATTCAGCCAACGAGTCGGACATCCAGAATAGGTGGGATGGATTAGGAATTAACATAAAGGAAGCTGAGACACCCATTAAACTAGATTAATGAATAAACCTCAGCAAATCATGAGAAGATTTGTATGTGCAGCGTGATGAAATGGGGGCTGGGAATTTCGCACTTATTACCCGCAACCTTGGCATTTTAAATTATTGTTTATTTCGACTGAAAACTTTTGTGTATGGGAAACGTGGTAAAACTCCGGAAAGTCTATCTGCGGCGATGTGTGCTACAAGTCTATTCCATGTAAACAATACAAAATATTGCGTCCCTCTAACTACCCGGAACGCCTCATGCTTCCAAGATGAAATTTCGAGCATATCCAATGTTGAGCGGACGAAACATATTTTGTTATAATGATCATGTTTCAGCTTTCAAGTCTTGACCGTTTGTTTTTATCATAAACTGTGTTCAACCGTCTAGAAGAACACCTCCTGACGCTACAGTATGTTCAGGCTTTTATACTTATCATTAGTAGAATTGTAGTCACCCCGTTCAGGAATTCATCGTCTATGTGGATTAAAACCGAGAATATTTCTCGAACTCCATTTTATCGAGTAATTTTCTTGGAATACCCTGAGTGATGACGAGGATTAAGTCGCGGCCGCCATCGGGGCCCGTAAACATCTAGGACAGTGGAACACGATGCAAAGGAACTTGCCTGGCATACAATAAACGCCACTCACGAACATCTCACTGGGGACTCACTGTTAAAAGTAATAAATTGAGTATTCTTTCAACGTCATGACAATCAATATCGTGACCCTGGGACATGGATTCAAGGAGAATCACTGAGAAGAAATTGGTGAGTGTATTTATCTGCTGGGAACCTATAGGCGTTTAAGAGATTCGGCGCTGTTCTGGAATTTCATTACACAATGAAGGAGAGATGCTGAGCAGAGCTAAACCTTACTTCGCTTAGGAGGTGTGTCGTAAACACTGTTTTATATTAACAATTATATTTACACATGCATTTATAAGATAGATAGTGAAAATCGGGCAGTGGGTATCTGAAACAAGCTAACAATGAAATGTAACGAAATGTTGTATGAAAATCAATCATATACAGTGAAAAGTGAATTAACTGTAAAGAATAAGCACAATTATCAGAAAATTGGGAAGATTACTAGTCCAAAATAAAAAAAACATCTCATCATAACATAATTCGACCTAACTAGAAGGGTATTTCATAACAATAGTCCTTGCTGGTTGATACATACATACATGCATACATACATACATGCATACATACATACATACATACATACATACATACATACATACATACATACATACATACATACATACTGTACCAGTAAAAGTTCGGGGCGTAAGGCATGAGAAGGATCTCAGGTAGTGGAAGTTGGTTTTTGGAGCCGGTACAGAGCAGCATAGACTCGCAGGGCGAATAATAGATGGTTATACCCTTTTTCAAACAATTTATTAATAATGTTAATCAATTCACCACCCTGCAATGTCGATATAGAATGCAAATAATTTGTTGAAATCAAAAGGGTTAACGTAAATCTTCTTGAATGCAATTTGTGAAAATAAATAAATCTCACAGATCCAATAGTCTTTTGCGAAAACATAAAGTGTCAGTTTTTCACCTAAAGTCTTTCTAAGTATTATGACATGACATGAACACACTTATAATTGAAAATAAGAATTTGAACTTCTGTTGAGAGTTTCTCAGTTTGTGAGCCTTGAAACATAGAACACTTGAAACTCCTAGAGTCTTTCTTATGTGAAATAGATTTTGAAAATAGATTTATCATTAAAAGATGAATTTTGAGTAATGGTGGAAAACTACGAAGTATTGTCACACGCAGCACTGGGTAAACCACTGTTCACGATTGGTAAGAAAGGAAAAAGAAAGAAAGTCAGTTTGTGACTACTCACTTATTAAAACTTGGCTTACGAATACTGATGAGAATCTGGAACATTCCGCGGGTGCGGATGATGACTCGAACTTGAAGTTCCACGAAGAAACCACGTTGACGTCATAGGTGAAATGATGTTGAAGGTAGTTGGATCTTGTAGAATTTTCTGAAGATTTCTGCTGCTCGTGGAAATGATCTTAACACACGGAACATGCAAGTAGTATTTACAGATACTATGTTAATTTTAGGACGTCCAATGAGTGATCACAGTCCTTGTTGCAAAAAAACCACTATTTTAAACTGTCACTGAGAACGTCCAACACAGTGCAAACACGTAATATTTCTCATTACCGTCTCTAACCACAGTCTTTAAATCGTTGTCCTGACAGGTAACACTGATTCTCTAATGTTGATAGGACTATCTTATTTTAAATAAAAGTTCTTAACTTTCACTAAGTTTATCACTGTAACACGTCATGTCCTAATATGGCACATAAATAAAAAGACATAGTCCAAGGATGTGCTATGTTAGAAAATAAGTTCTAGAGTAGTTAAAGTTACTGTACACGACAGTTTCTGTTGGTAATTTAATATTGTGTGCAATTAATTAAGTCCACACGTCATGTTGTGAATGTCCAATATATAACTTCGAACTTCACTGATTTCGTACGTGTTATACTTTGAAAAGTCTGTAAGTTATATCACAGTCGCGGCACAATAGACTACTTACGTTGCGACGTCTTTTTTTTCTCAAGTACGATGGCGATTTACTAGCCCGTAATTTCGTCTCCGCGAAACACGACGAAAAGTACTGTCTTCGAGACTGCACGAACATACTATGTGAGGGCCAGTCTCCTCTCTCTCTTACTCATACACATACTGCACTGCTAGACTGGACTGCTTGCAATGAACTGAACTCAACTCAACACACAACTACCTGTTAGCCTTGACCCAGTGGCATATATAACTGGTGCTGGGAGGGGTAGTTTCTCTCGGTCATGTGACCGTGAGTGCGTAATTTCTGTTAGATTTTAAATCATTGTAACTCAGCAACCATAGGATGGATTAATTTGGAATTTATAGAGGTTACTTTTCATGACGTCCGCTACCATTTAGCGTTTATTCCATTAAAATTGGTACAGGCGTTGAAAACTTGCGAAAAGAAAGATATTTTTGAGAAATATCTCTAGGGGGGGTGAGCTTTGAACGACAGGTGACGTCACTTGACTCCGCCTAGCGCACTCGTGGAGTCTGGTACATACTGGAACATTCTTTTACTTAGATGTTCGTACGTCGGACGGATCTTATATGCTGGAACAACATTTCTTTTGATAACTATGGACCAGGACCTAGGCTTTACTGGTACATCTTCCCCTTGATTGGACGAAAAGAAAATACGCAGGATTTTCTTTTCCAGGCTTGTCATCGAATACACATGCAAATTTTTGTAGAACGTCATTTTTGGCCTCCTCCAATTTTACTTTAATTTCCAGATCTTCAACCACACTGGCTATAGACATTACATAATCTGGACCTATAATGGAGTTCTCATTGAATAGGGACTCCGCATCGTCCCCGCTTTGGTCACCCTTTCTACATTCTGCTTCGGCTGGCGCAACCTCGCTTACAGCGGGCCCAATAATGTCACCACCGGCTTCTTCGAAACGGGCTCCATTCTCTTGAACTTCCAGGTCACTTCGTCCTGCCAGCTGTAGTCCTACGGAACTATTCTTTAATCTTACGAGGTTGGCATCATAGTCAATGGTTCCTTTATATTTGATCATAAAATCTGATCCAAGTATTAAGTTGAAGTTAAGACGTGATACTACCAAAAATATGTGTTCGAATGACTTACTGTTAATTTCAAATTCTAAAAATGCCTGGGATTTACACTTAACAATTTTGTCAGGAACTATTCCTCTTACTTTGATCTGAGCTACAGGCAGTAACAAAACATTGTTCTGATTTTTAAGTGAGTCTACAAGCCTATCAGAAATTAAAGAAGCTTGCGCTCCAGAATCGATGAGCGTAATCACCTGTAGGTTGCCTGTGCGTACTGTTATGACAGGTAATGAACGTGTAATAATTGGCCTTGGTGTTTGTGCGTCTTCGAATAGTAATTCGGAATCGTCAATGTGCCAGTAATTGATAACAGCAGTACAATAGTTTGAAATCTCGTCCTCATCGTGTTCTGTAGTCAATCTTCCTATTGTGGATCGGCGTTTTTTTAGCGCCTGTTGATTCAGGATCCGGTGGTTTTTGTTCTCTTGGCCCGTATTGACGTTGGTATTCCAGGGATGTGGCTCCAAGCTCATCAGGATTACGATTTCTCTCCCTGATGTATTCCCGTGTATCCTTCCATCTACTTTCGAGTTCTCGTCGTCTGGACTCACGATTTTCTTCAGGAGTGCTTTCATGCTGTCTCCATAAATTCCTAGGTTGGTAAGGGTGTCTATCCTGATCCTTCTGACGTCTAAAATTCCGAAATCTGGTTGGGTTGGTAGGGCTTAATCTGCCTTCTTCACGTGTCCTTGGTTCCTCTCTCTCGGGCGGTTTTATTTCCGCAGAGTTCGTATTTATTTCTCGACTCCTGTTAGTTTTCGGACTAGATTGGGTATTAACCGTATCTAACCTACGCAAAGTAGCGTCGAAATGTTCCAATGTTTTAATGTTGGCAGCGAGTAGTATTTCTTGAACATGAGGCGGATATTGAAGTGTCAGGATCTGAATGAGTTCGATATCTGGCAAAGGTGGATCTAAAAACTGTAGCTTCTTTAATTGCATTAGGCAATAATCGGAATATCGGGAAGTATTGACTGAAGTATTGTATTTACTAGAGTAGAGTTGCATTTTGACGAGGTGTTGTCTTTCTGAATCCCAAAAGCGTTTGAGAAGTGCCTTCTTAAAGTCGTCATAGTTTTTAAAGTTGCTCTTAAAAGCTATGAACCATGATAAGGCTCGTCCTTCTAGAAGTTTGGATACTACTCTAAGTTTTCTATCGTCATCTACCCTATTCTCTTCCAGGTAATCGTCGACATTTAACAAAAATTCCCGAGCAGTATACTCGTCACGTCCTGAAAATTTGACTGGTTTGTCATCTAGTACTTTAATGAGGGTTGTTGTGCTATGTACTTCCTTCAAAGAACCAGGAATTGTGACGTCAGTCGTATGTCTTTTGAGTTTAATTTGATTCATTTCTTCAGACAAATTTACAATTTTAGAATTAATTGAGGTGTCTAAATTTTTTATTTCATTTCTTAAGTCAGTTTTAATTACTTGTACGTCTTTACAGAAAGCAGCCATCTGGGTATGCGTGCTGTCTAGCTGTCCTGTAATACGCTTGTCAAGTTCTTGCGTGCTCTTAACTAATCCTATCTCGCTACGTATTTTGCCCACATCGTTCTTTAATGCATCTCGCAGGTTTTCCTGCACCTGAGCTAACTTTGCTTGAGCTTGTGAAATGTTACCATGGGATTCTTGAAATTCAGTTCGTAAGTCTTTGAGATCGGTTGAAAATGCTTGAACAGAAGGAAGAACATTTCTAAGATCTTTGTCTAAAGACTTGACCACCTCTATCTTTATTTCTTCCCTGATGGACTCTAAGTTTTCAACAAATTGATCCCGCATGTCTTTCAATGTGGCTTCGACTTGTGTACTAGAATCAATAAGTTTTTTTTCGAGGCGAGTTCCAGCTTCACGGAATCGTTGCTCGATAAGGGCACTGGATTCAGTGAGCCTTTTATTAATGACTTTATCGGCCTCTGCAAACTTAGTGTTCAAGGTCCTATCAATTTTAGAAGTTAAGTCTTCGACTTTGCAATTTGTCTCAGTTAACTGCGCTTGTAGTTCTGACTGTAGTGCAGTTATTTGTGCGTTCATTTGAGCCTGTAATTGAGTATTTTGTGCTTGCAATTGGTTATTAGACTCTACCATTTGCGCCTGTAATTGAGTATTTTGTGCTTGCAATTGGTTATGGGACTCGACCATTTGCGTATTAGACTTATCGATCTTAGCATTCTGATCGTTAATGCTAAGCCTGAGAGCTTCGATTGCTGCAAGTATGTTATCTTTTTTTTCAAAATATTCGAACAAGTTCTTCGAATTCGTAATAGTTGCAGTCAAATCCTGTACTTAAATTGCAATTTATTATGACTGGAATCGAACCCTGAATATTGCGATGATGTCTATTATAACTAGCGTATCATCTATTTTTATGGCACGGCTCCAAATCGAGCCCCTGGAGTTGCAGCGCCATCTATTATATATTCTATCCTCTCTGTACCAGTAAAAGTTCGGGGCGTAAGGCATGAGAAGGATCTCAGGTAGTGGAAGTTGGTTTTTGGAGCCGGTACAGAGCAGGATAGACTCGCAGGGCGAATAATAGATGGTTATACCCTTTTTCAAACAACTTATTAATAATGTTAATCAATTCACCACCCTGCAATGTCGATATAGAATGCAAATAATTTGTTGAAATCAAAAGGGTTAACGTAAATCTTCTTGAATGCAATTTGTGAAAATAAATAAATCTCACAGATCCAATAGTCTTTTGCGAAAACATAAAGTGTCAGTTTTTCACCTAAAGTCTTTCTAAGTATTATGACATGACATGAACACACTTATAATTGAAAATAAGAATTTGAACTTCTGTTGAGAGTTTCTCAGTTTGTGAGCCTTGAAACATAGAACACTTGAAACTCCTAGAGTCTTTCTTATGTGAAATAGATTTTGAAAATAGATTTATCATTAAAAGATGAATTTTGAGTAATGGTGGAAAACTACGAAGTATCGTCACACGCAGCACTGGGTAAACCACTGTTCACGATTGGTAAGAAAGGAAAAAAAAAGAAAGTCAGTTTGTGACTACTCACTTATTGAAAACTTGGCTTACGAATACTGATGAGAATCTGGAACATTCCGCGGGTGCGGATGATGACTCGAACTTGAAGTTCCACGAAGAAACCACGTTGACGTCATAGATGAAATGATGTTGAAGGTAGTTGGATCTTGTAGAATTTTCTGAAGATTTCTGCTGCTCGTGGAAATGATCTTAACACACGGAACATGCAAGTAGTATTTACAGATACTATGTTAATTTTAGGAAATCCAATGAGTGATCACAGTCCTTGTTGCAAAAAAAACACTATTTTAAACTGTCACTGAGAACGTCCAATACAGTGCAAACACGTAATATTTCTCATTACCGTCTCTAACCACAGTCTTTAAATCGTTGTCCTGACAGGTAACACTGATTCTCTAATGTTGATAGGACTATCTTATTTTAAATAAAAGTTCTTAACTTTCACTAAGAGTATCACTGTAACACGTCATGTCCTAATATGGCACATAAATAAAAAGACATAGTCCAAGGACGTGCTATGTTAGAAAATAAGTTCTAGAGTAGTTAAAGTTACTGTACACGACAGTTTCTGTTGGTAATTTAATATTGTGTGCAATTAATTAAGTCCACACGTCATGTTGTGAATGTCCAATATATAACTTCGAACTTCACTGATTTCGTACGTGTTATACTTTGAAAAGTCTGTAAGTTATATCACAGTCGCGGCACAATAGACTACTTACGTTGCGACGTCTTTTCTTTCTCAAGTACGATGGCGATTTACTAGCCCGTAATTTCGTCTCCGCGAAACACGACGAAAAGTACTGTCTTCGAGACTGCACGAACATACTATGTGAGGGCCAGTCTCCTCTATCTCTTACTCATACACATACTGCACTGCTAGACTGGACTGCTTGCAATGAACTGAACTCAACTCAACACACAACTACCTGTTAGCCTTGACCCAGTGGCATATATAACTGGTGCTGGGAGGAGTAGTTTCTCTCGGTCATGTGACAGTGAGTGCGTAATTTCTGTTAGATTTTAAATCATTGTAACTCAGCAACCATAGGATGGATTAATTTGGAATTTATAGAGGTTACTTTTCATGACGTCCGCTGCCATTTAGCGTTTATTCCATTAAAATTGGTACAGGCGTTGAAAACTTGCGAAAAGAAAGATATTTTCGAGAAATATCTCTAGGGGAGGTGAGCTTTGAACGACAGGTGACGTCACTTGACTCCGCCTAGCGCACTCGTGGAGTCTGGTACATACTGGAACATTCTTTTACTTAGATGTTCGTACGTCGGACGGATCTTATATGCTGGAACAACATTTCTTTTGATAACTATGGACCAGGACCTAGGCTTTACTGGTACAATACATACATACTGAACCGTATTGTTCATGGTAAGAGCAATTGATATTTAACGCAGCGGTAATATAGCGTCAGAGGATTAAATTCACAATAGGCGCGAAGTCGAGCTGAGTGTTTTGGGGGGGGCGAAGCTCGCAGCGACAGGAGTGGCGCAGGGAGTGAGCGGGAAAGAATATAGCAGATAAAGGATGGCGATACTCTGATGCTGTTTGGGGAAGTACATATACCACCCTGCTAAGAATTAAAGCGGCAAGAACCAGGCCTGACGTGTTTGGAAATCAGGGCCTTATCTACTCACCTGGAAGGATATCAGAGATATTAAAACCACAGTTATATTCCTCATAATTATCGAATGGCATGTTGTGTCTTGAGATGTTAATGAGCATTGTTTTTCGTAATACAACATTCGCGCGAGTACCGTGGGAACCAAACCACTCGCTACACAAAGAAATCAAGTGTGTATCTTGGTGAAGTCCCTGGCGTGGCGTCACCGGCTGTCCTTATAAATAGAGAGAGAGAGAGATGTGTGGAGATGCTCTCATTCCATTCTAACATTTTCTTCAGTGCGGTCGCGTGTGTGTCAGTCTGGCAGGTGACTGCGCCTTGAATTACCAATAGAACAAAGACTTCGTCGTAGAATATGCGAACATTGTGCAATTCGAGATAGGGGTGTAGCTAGAGACTGAACTAGAACGGGAAGAATTACAGATTTCTAACATAAGTTCATGTGCGGTTAAGCACTGGACATTCACTAATTACATTTTGGCTAGCTAGGCCGCAACATTAGCCGTAACGTAAAGACGGACATTCTGATAAATTTCGTGTGCGGTTGAGCACGAGGCATTTGCTATGTACATTTCGGCTAGCTGGGCCGCAAACTTTGCCTTGACGTAAAAGTCAGGTTTCTAACATGAGTTCTCGTGCGGCCGAGCACTAGGCATTCACTAAGTGCATTTGGCTTGATACACCTCAAATTTCTGCCCTAACGCGAATAAGAAGGTGTAGAAGAGTCCGGAGTGCGTTTCAGACGATTGATTGGGGGTTTAATTGCAGTTAGCACGTTGTAAAACTACGACAAGAGCTGACCATAGCACGACACCTTCCAACACTCATATTCAAGATGACGGCATCGCGATGAGGCCATTCCAGGAGCTGAGACCACGACTGTCAACCCAGGATGACGACGGTCTGATGATGGGCTAGACTCAACCAACCGAGTCCTTTATGGAGGGGCCATGAGGTCTTCAGCATTAAGATAAATTGAACAAGTGTTTTGGCATGAGTTAGGGACAGCAATTTTCTCAGATATTTTCCTTTCAATTTAATTCAATCTTTATTTGAGCCTTTTGGCAACCATGTGTTTATATCAGTACTAATGCATGTATAGCCAGTGTTTTAGCTTTGTTTTTATTGGTAACGAGGAAGATAGGTCCGATATGTTTTTGTTGTCATGTAAATAGTTTATTTTCTTCCTTTGTGTTTGATAACGTAGTTAGTTGCAGCATCAGAGTCTTTGAAACATGAGGATATGCCACCTGACAGTGTTGAGTGGGATCTCATTATGGTATCTGGGCTACTTAAAGTCAGGGTTGGCATGTTTATCTGTGTGCATGAACTTGACAGGAAGTGCCGAAGCTGAGGAGCATGTGTCCTCAATGTCGAAACAGTGGGGGTTATCAAAATATTGCCAGAGGGTTTTCCCACTACTGTGCACTCGATTTGAACCTGGGACACAGGAATAAAGAAATATAATGTACGGGTGACACCTCGTGATTTTGATAGAGATATGATATTCGGAAGAGTTCCCATTGGATGAAATTGACCTGATATGAGGTCCGGCACGTATGCCTTAATGTGAATCAGAAAGGAATGATCCCTAGGTGTATTATAAAGAGCCCCAGAGAGCCGAAAAAATACCCGCTTTGAGGGAACAGAATGTTATTATCGCGAGACAATTGCCAGCTGTCTGTGTAACCCGGGCCGAGCTGAGAGTGTAGGTGTCAGTTGACGTTTGTTTTGAATTGTCTGGAAGTATAGACGAACTTGTCCTCACCCCTCACCACGAGCGGTCATTGCCGCAGCCCAGCATGCAGTTCAGAGGGAGAGATCCATCCTTTGCGAAGACTGCAAGACGAGTGAAGTGTTTTGTTCCCTTTGGCTTGTAAATTATTTTCAGGTGTTGCAGTGTTGGTTGCTTTATTGTGTGCTATTTTGTGTTGTTCTTATTGTTGATTTGTCATGCGTTTTTTGTTAGAAAGTGCAGTAGCACGTACGCTACCTAGGGGTCGTGGGTTCAAATCCCATCCTTGCCAGTGAGTAAAGGGCTCACCATTTATTTCAGTGTTATTTTGGGGGCAACCGATGGTCCTACATTTATGTTTATGTGTAGTTGCATCCCGTATGTGAGGGAATTGATGTTATTTTTAATTTACAAGATCTGTGAGGAATTTCTGTTCCTAACATCATAAGTTTTAAACGTTGTGCCTAGGCGTTTCTCGCGAAAAAACCTGTTCAAAATTATCGCCAATTTAATTAAAGCAATTACCACGCGGACTTCATAAAGATTAATTTTTTCGTTGCCACCTCATGGCCAACGACTGGAATTTGTATTTATGCACTGTACGTATTTGTGTTATCTGTGTTTCTTTTTATTTTTCGTTTATGGTTTCGTTTATTAAAATCTAGTTTATTGTATGTCGTTCTTCATTTACTCACACAACAACGTTTCCTGCCCTGTTAGACCTTTAGATCCTTATTAATTTTACTTGATCTGGACACCGAACCCTGTACACGCGCTCGCCGATGACCTAGCCCGGCGAAGAAAGGACAGGAACGATAGGTTAGTTTGCCACTCTCTGTACCCACCCGTCTTGATTTTATTTTCCCACTTGCGTTTAGGGTACATTATTTTGGCACCGAACGTGAATGGGCCGATTTGAATATTGACGCAATTTATGTCCACTATAGGACATAATTAGACATCTCGACACGTGTGGCATTTTTTCATCTCTTTTATCGTTGTGTGAGTTTTTTCGTATAGATGAGGATCGGAACAGAGGAACCAGTAGTTTGGTATTGATCCGATCAGTTTCTTTTGTATTATTAGGCGATGTGAGTTAGTAAGTGCATCACATCGATGCCAGGAACAATAAAATGATTTCCCATCTACGAGGTAGTGAGCGCGGCTTCCATCAGAAACCATAATCACGGACAGAGCCGAAGATCAATAATTCCCTTGTTATAGGATAGATATCGGAGATATTGAGATGACGTCAGTTTCAAACGATAGGAAATGTCGACTACTGCAATCAATGTTAGCGGTTCGTGGCTGGATGACAGTTGCACGCAGCACGCCAGCCCGAAGCGTAGGTATTAGAGCAATATTCGGCACAAGCTGTATATTTTACAGTAAAGTTCGAACCCACTGTTAAGTAGAATCCTAGCAAGTTTATTAACATAAATCTAGGGTCTAAGTAATTTTACTTTCTTCTAAATTTACGGGTTCTTATTCATGGATAGCATTCTGTATATGACGAAAGCATAAGTGAAGAATTTCAGTGCAGCTTTAAAACGGTTGATCATCCATGCTCGTAATACAACATATGCGCACGTTCTCGATTTTGTCGTCCAACTCTACAAGTCTTTTCTGCGTCACCTGGTTATCGACCACCAACTGATATAACTTGGCATTCGTGTGCTCTTCTAACCCTGTTAACGGTTAGTTTTCTTGGGGATAAAGTATGTTAGCATAGGCTGCAGGGTTAATAAGTATTTCCTTGGGAACGGAGCCGTGAATTGCTTTAGTACAGACCCGGGATCCTCCAGTAGGACTGGTATCTCGATAGCAGAAGTTTATGGCGTTAACGTTAGAAATGCTGTGGGAGAAAATGAAGGAAGAATTGACGGACATGAAAACGCAGACCGCGACAGACAGTGAAAACCAGTTAGCGGAAATGAAGGGAGAATTGGCGGACATGAAAGCGCAGGCCGCGGAAGTCAGTGAAAACCAGTTAGCTTAAATTAAGGGCGAATTGGCGCACATGAAAGCACAGGCCGCGAAGGACAGTGAAAAACAATTGTTGGAAACAAAATAAAAATTGGTAGGGCTAGAAACCCGCACGAAGGAACAATTGATAGGTTTAGAAACCCGTACGAAAGAACAGTTAACAGGGTTAGAAGAGCACACGAATGCCAAGTTATATCAGTTGGTGGTCGATAACCAGGTGACGCAGAAAAGACTTGTAGAGTTGGACGACAAAATCAAGAACGTGCACATATGTTGTAATACGAGCATGGATGATATAAGAGGCAATTGGCCACAGTCTCGATCGATACTCAGGATCAAATTGTCGCTCTTAAGGGATCAGTAGAAGCCTTGGACAAAAGGGGCGAATAATAATGAAATCGAGACTGAAAAGAAGCTGGAAGCGTTTACCAATGACCTTATAGGAGTGGTCGAAGAAGTAGACACAAACAGGTCTGATTTAGAATTATTGGAAAGGAAGGTAGAATCCAATTAGGAAACTTCACCGAAGAAATGACAGACAAAATGGAGCGGATCAAAGGGAAAACAAAACGAATGTTGCAGGTCTGGAAATCCAATTAGGACAGACGGAAGCGAAAATAAATGCCAGAGTGATAGGTTTAGAACTCCAAGTAGGGCAGATGAGAGATCAGTTGGAGCAGATAGGATTACATGGAGGGGAAGAAAGGAATAAAGAAAAGCTAAGCGTACGACCGAATGAAGCAGGAGATACGTCTGAGAAGGAATGTTTGGATAAGAGCCAGCTGAGTGAGGCAGCACTAGTGGGCGAGCTCTCTAATAGCTAGAGATCAGGAGTACGAAGCTCGACGCCAGAGGTGGTAAACTCGATCTCGGTCTACATCTAATAAGATCTGCGCAGGACAAGCCCAAGGAATTTTCCGCGACTGAGGAGATCACACCTAGGTCATTTCTAAGAGAGAATGAGGAGTACATGGATATTGTCGCATCCCTGAAGATAAACGTCTCCACACGGTAGAAAGATTCCTGGGGGATACTGTTTGAGGTTGGAACTACACTCTCGCCGATACGCAATGACATTACCAACACGTTTCTCGGACCACTTCACTGTACAAATGATTAAATTAAGGGAATTGGATCACCCGCCGCCAGAGAACGAAGTGATCGCGACGATTTTGAAGCAGTTGCCTGTCGAAGTACAGAGAAACCTCATAGCTGCTAACGTGAGCACGGCAGTTGAAGTGGAGGCAACACTGCGGCAGCTGGACCAGACTATGGCCCAGAGTCACCTAAGAGTCCATCATGTGGAAACGATTCATAGGTTCAAGTTATACCGGAGGATGAATCACCCATGAGGAGGGGAAACGGGACTATTCAAAACTCAGAGGCGCAAACGCCAACCAGAAACGAAGAGGGGACCCGAAACTACTACCAGAGAGGATCGAAGTGGAGTCCGCAATACTGGAATAACCGGCGAGAATACGAGAACGATAGGTTAGTTTGCCACTCTCTGTACCTTGATTTCCTTAACCCACGTGTCCATGGAGTACAACACATCCATCCATCCATCCATCCATCTATCCATCCATCCATCCATCCATCCATCCATCCATCCATCCATCCATCCATCCATCCATACATACATACATACATACGTACATACATAAATACATAATACATACATACATTAATATTATAGACCGTTATGCCTTTCAGCGTTCAGTCTGCAAGCCTCTGTGAATTTACTAAACGTCACCAAAATCCTCTATTTGCAACTAGTGCTGTGGCCTCATTTATTTCCATACCTCTTATATTTAGATCGTTAGAAACTGAGTGTAACCATCGTCATCTTGGTCACCCTCTACTTCTCGTACCCTCCATAACAAAGTCCATTATACTCCACGCTAACCTATCCTCCTCAATTCGCCTCACATGACCCCACCAGCGAAGACGGTTTATGCGTACATTGAGTTCAATCCTAACTTATCTTTTATCTCCTCATTCCGAGTACCTCCTGTCATTGTTCCCACCTGTGTGTACCAGCAACCATTCTCGCTATTTTCATGTCTGTTACTTTTAACTTATGAATAAGATATCGTGAGTCCACCCAGCTTTCACTCCCGTAAAGCAAAATTGGTCTGAAAAGAGACCGATCTAAGGATTGTTTCGTCCAGGAGCTGACTTCCTTCGTACAGAACAGTATTGATGCAACTGCGAGCTCACTGCATTAGCTTCACTACCCCTTCATTCAATCTCATTAGGCTAGGGATTTCGGAGAAGATGTTGAGGGCAGTGGAAGGAATATATAGGGTTGTCAGGTTGTGTGTAAAATTGGGAGAAGGGAGACTGAGTGGAGCATTAGAGTCCAAGGTGGGTTTAAAACAAGGATGCAAGTTATCGCCAATACTGTTTATTTTATTTATCAACGATATTTTAGAGGGGTTTGGGGCAGAAAATTGGGCTGTACCAGTAATTAATGGTTTTGAAGTACCAGGACTGATATTTGCGGATGATGTGTTATTGATGACGCTAACCTCAGGGGCGATGAATAGGGCCTTAAAGTCAGTGACGCTATTTGCGAGGAAATGGGGATTGAGAATTAATGGAAATAAGTCTAAAATGTTAGTAGTACAGGTGGACAAAAGAAGAAAGATAGAAGGTAATTGGGTAATTCAGGGAGAAAGATTGGAACAGGTAAGGAAGTTGGAATATCTAGGAGTTATTTTTAATGATAAAGGAACTTGGAGTGACCAGATCAAAAGGGTGAAATATAGAGGATTGGCAGCCTTAGCCTCAGTCATAAATTTGCTAGTCAAGTACCCGGGGATCAGTTATAAAACACTGAGGCTTGTGTTCAGGTCGGTAATCGTTGGGAGGGTATTATACGGCTCACAAGTTTGGGGGCTGGATGAGAAAAGAGAGGAACTAAGAAGGATTGTTAGTAGTTTTGCTAAGTTAGTAATGGGCTTACCGAGGTGTACAGCAAATGTAGGGGCGGAATTAATGTGTGGGGAGGATTTGGAATCAGAGGGTGTGAAAAGAATAGTTAGATACTGGATGAATTTAAAAAGACAGGAAGGTGGGAGAGTATTACAGGCAGCGTATGCACAGCAATTTAAGAGCATGTATAAGGGTGGATGGTTAGAAAAAATAAAGGGATATTTGGAGAGGATAGGATTAGGACACCTGTGGGGGAGGTTTGGTCGAAGACAGAAGTGAGAGGGATGAATATACTGGAAAGGAGAATTAGAGATATCCATAGGCAGAAATTATTGGGGGAAAGCAGACTAAGAAATTCGCTGACGGTTTTGAAGAAGAGGAGATAGCAGGGTTGGATATTAGATACGTCGATAGGTCAAAACGGTATGGGATGATGTGGTGGCTTTTAGGTTTGCAAAGGAATACAGGGTGGATACAGGGGAGGGATAAGACAAGATGTGTACTTTGCGGAGATGTGAATGATGATTTTTCACTTGCTAAGAGACTGTGAGGTAAGGAGGGGGTTAAGACATGGATTATTGAGTGCCGAGCATCGGGAAATATTGGGTAGAGGGGATGAGAACGCAATCCTGAGATGGATTATTAAACAATGGGAAAAGGGGTGAATTGAACAGGTATTTATGTGCGACAAAAAAGGCATGCGAGAGCAAAATGAAGGAGAGTGAGTTAGAGGGTAGGCAGGGGAATAGGGGGGTGGAATAGTTATGTATATAAGGGAAGGGGATAGTATGATAAAATTCTAATGGATTAGGGAATATAGGGATAGAGCAGGGCCTCTCAGGGTGCATGCGCGTGGTGCATGCACTGTGCACGGTGCAAGAGACGACTTGGCTTGGTTGACCAGAGTGCAGACCCCCCACTCCTCGATTTGGAGCAATAGCGCTTACTCTCTCTTTCCTCACGCCTGTCTCGCTCGCTCCGCCTGTCTCCCTCTGCCCCACTTGCGCCGTAGCGCTCCAAATCCAAGCTGACTTGAGCCGAGCTTAGCCGAGTAGCCCAGAGACGAAGCGTTGATCCGAGCCATGCCGAGCGGCAGCGATGCACAGTGCACGGAGCTCTTGCGCCTCTATCTGCACGCGTGAGATTTTGGGCGTTTGAGAGGCCCTGGGATAGAGTACTTAGTTATGTGGAGTTGGGTAGTGATACAGGATTGCATGGTCTGTTTGTTTTAAAGTTAGCTGGAATGCAAGTGCTGAAATGCTGAGTGTTGTTGTTTGATTTATTGATTAGGTGTAGGTCAGGAACAATAATGTGACGCAAGTACAGAGCACAATAAGGACACTGGATGAATATGTTTAAACATTGAGTGAGGGACTGCTACAGCTAATGACTGCTAGATATTATTCTTATTATTATCCTTATTATTATTATTAGTATTATTATTATTCTTTATTATTTATTTTACTTTGCATGTGAACATGTATAGGGGCGAAGTCGCCTGTTATGTTCAATAAATGTATGTATGTATGCTTTCAATCTCACTTACTAGGGGTATTACCACCATAGGGGAACACACAACCTAAATACTGAAATTTATCTACCTGTTTCAGGTTTGTGTCACCAATTTGACATTCAAATCTCTCAGATTTCTTATCTACTGACATCAATTTAGTTTTCGAAAGGCTAATTTTCATACCATACTCATTGCACCTATTTTCAAGTTCCAAGATATTAGACTGCAGGCTTTCGGCACAATCTGCCATTAAGACCAAGTCGTCAGCATAGGCCAGACTGCTTATTATATTTCCACCAAACTGAATCCCTCCCTGCCACTTTATACCTTTCAGCAGATGATCCAAGTAAACTGCGAACATCAAAGGTGAAAGATTACAGCCTTGTCTAACCCCTGCAAATACTCTGAACCAAGAAATCATTCTACCAACAATTCTCACTGCAGCCCAATTGTCACCATAAATGCCTTTGATTGATATTAACAATCTACGCTTAATTCCATATTCCCCCTTTATGACCAACAACTTTTGCCTCAGTACCCTGTCGTACGGTTTCTCTAGATCTACGGAACATAAACATAACTGTCTATTTTTCAATTACCTTCGCATGCTGAATATCTCAACCTGACAGCCCCTCTGTGGTCTGAAACCACACTGGTTTTCATCCAACTTCCTCTCAACCACTGATCACACCCTACCTGCCAAGATGCCAGTGAATACTTTTCCTGGTATACTAATCAATGAGATACCTCGATAGCTGTTGCAGTCCTTCCTGTTCCCTTGCTTATAGATACGTGCAATTACCGCTTTTGTGTAATCTGAAGGTACCTTACCAACACTCCATGCTAATCCTGCTAGTCTATGGTGCCATTTCATTCCGGCCTTCCTACTATACTTCACCATTTCAGGTCTAATTTCATCTATTCCTGCTGCTTTAGGACAACGGAGTTTATTTTCCATCCTTTCCACTTCCTCAAGCGTAATTTCACCAACATCATTTTCCTCCTCCCCATGACCTCCGTTGTTCGCGACAGCACCAAGAAGATTTCCTTTTACGTTGAGATTATTTCCAAAATATTCCCTCACCCTGTCCAGTGACTCCCTGGGATCTATTATGAGCTCACCTGATTTACCCAAAACACTGCTCATTTCTGTTTTCCTTCCCTTCCTAAGATTCTTTATTACCGTCCAGAAATGTTTCCCTGCTGCTTGACCTAGTCTTTCCAGGTTTTGTTTCGCTCTGTTCCCTTCATCTACGTATAGTTACTTGTCTGCATCGGCCCTTGTTTGGAGCCTTTTCTGATAAGCCTTCTTTTTACGTTTACAAGCTGCTCTCACTTCATCATTCCACCAAGATGTTCTCTTTTGCCCAACTTTACACACAGTTGTTCCTAGGCATTCCCTTGCTGTTTCTACTACATCATCCCTGTATACCACCCATTCTCGTTCTATATCCTGAAATTGCTCACGGTCCACTGTTCGAAACTTCTCACTAATAATACCCATGTACGTCTGTCTAATATCCTCGTCCAGGAGATTTTATACCCTTATTTTTTCAGATGGATTTTACTTTCTCTATCCTAGGCCTACAGATACTTAGTTCACTACAGACCAGGTAGTGGTCTGCATCATTGAGGAATCCCCAAATAACACGTACATTCCTAGCAGACTTCCTGAATTCAAAGTCGGTTAAGATATAGTCTATTATGGATCTGGTACCCCTAGCCTCCAATAGCTTTATGCTTGAAGAATGCATTCGTAACTGCTAAACCCATACTGGCACAGAAGTCCAGAAAAAACGCTTTGCAATCCCATTAGCTTCCATATCTTCCCCACATTTTCCAATCACCCTTTCGTAACCTTCCGTTCTATTTCCAACTCTCGCATTGAAATCGCTCATTAGCACTATCCTATCCTTGCTGTTGACCCTGGCTACGATGTCACCCAAGGCTTCATAAAACTTGTCAACTTCATCCTCACCTGTACCCTCACATGGTGAATACACTGAGACAATTCTGGTCCTAATTCCTCTAACTGCCAAATCCACCCACATCATTCGTTCATTTACGTGCCTAAAAGAAACTATGTTGCGTGAAATGGTATTCCTGATTAACAGCTCATCCCTGCACTTTGCCCTTGCCTTTTAACACCCGCCAAGTACGCTTTTTAGTCTCCTATCGCTTCCTTTTTATTTCCCCTTACCCGAATAGCATTTACTACTAGCACATCCAGATGCATCCTCTTAGCTGACTCAGCCAGTTGTACTTTCTTTCTTCCAAAAGCCCCTTTAATATTGATATCTCTCCATCGAAATCCATTCCGTTCGCCATGTTGTATCCAAGGAGTCCTTCGCCTGTGAAATGGGAGTGGGACTCCGTTGCTCCCATAGGTTAGAGGCTTGTTTAAAATGTTTTGTGCTCGGTAGATTCATGAAGCAGGATGCTACCCTACTTATACATAGTCTAAGTGAGGACCTCTCCACTAACGGGTTAGGGACCACTGGTGGGTTGTATAGTCCTAGCCACCTGAGCACAAGGAGGGCCACTCCCATTCCATAGCAACTTGTATCCCGACTCAGGACCACTTACTGGGCCACTCAGCCGTTGCCCATGGTTCACGAACTAGGACTTGACTACAGTAACTCACATCATGAACCATACGTGGTTGATAAAGATAATTAAATATTTAAAGGAAATGAACGTGGGGGGTATTATTAATACGAGTATAGTAATTCAGTGTAGGATTACATTAGCCACTGCATATCAAAAGCAGGCTATATAAATACAATTATAATTTTGCACACTTTAACTTTTTGTCTCGCACTTCGTATTTATTTATTTATTTATTTATTTATTTATTTATTTATTTATTTATTTATTTATTTATTTATTTATTTATTTATTTATTTATTTATTTATTTATTTATTTATTTATTTATTTATTTATTTATTTATTTATTTATTTATTTATACCGTATCCCCAAAAGGGATATTTCCAATTACAGGTGGCTTAGTCAATATACGTTCATTATTAAGAATAACACGTGACAGAACCTAGTAACGAAAAATAATCAAACACTAACTTATTAAAAAGGAGCAGCAATCGGAATTTACAGTGCATTAAATCTTTTAAAATACCAAATAGACGTACCACTTAAAAGATGTAATATCAAAAATAAATAAAAAGGAAGAAATAAAAAACTGTAAAGAAATGAAGAATTAGTATCTACAGTACATGAAATATTTTTAAAAAGTACAGTCTTATAATGAAATCCGGTAAAAAAACTTCTAAAAGGAAATGAAAAACGGGAGAAAGCAAAGCAGAAAACACATATGTATCATAAGAGAACAAATATTGCATATTAAGTTTTACTCAAGAAGCGTTTTGCATATTTGGATACATGAAGTTTATTTACATACGTCGTATGACTAAAAGTTCTGGTTTTACTAGTGATTAATAAAAAGATGACAATTCAGGTCAGAAATACTGACGATGTCATGAATTAGCATATTTCTGCGCGATTAAAGCTCATGAATGTCTATTACGTCATATTTACGTACAATGAAAACGTATTCCTTGCAGAATTCCCAGATTCCTTAAAATTGTGTACCGACTACAGCAGCATGTCAGGATCACACTGAAGAATTATACGTAGGTTTGAAAATCCGTCGGCTTTCCTTCACTCGATGTAAGTTTTAAAAAGGAATTCTAAATACAGTATAATCTAAATAAATATGTATATATTCAGACAAATGACGTGTAGTATAATACACTATTTTGAACTTTATGTACATATCAGCATGCACTACAAAGAACTGAAGAAGTGAGAAGAGGAACATGGTTGCATCGACAAGGCAATGCCATTAGGTGATAATGATGATATCGCGTTGAGTCAATATTTCAGGAAATGACGTTCTGCTGAATGGTAGGAGAAGGAATGGGAGAAAATGGTTCAAGTATCCGGTGAAGGAATTCTATATTGTTCATTTAATAAATTTGGACACGGAAGCCACCAAACCTGAGCGCTTCTTAAATGAGTATCCATGCTAAATACCCTGCATTGTAATGTCATCTCTAGTTTCTCTAAGTATTACTTCCTCCGCCCCTAAATGCAGTAATAGTCTCATTTCTTCATCCAGATATTCATTGACAATGAATGAATACAAAATAACTTTTTACTGCTCTGATAACTATATAAAGGAAACGTTTTACTGGCAATAGTCACTGATCCCTTAGTATTGTGTAACGACTACAGCAGCACCGGCGGAGATAATCATGTAGGATCACACGGAAGAATTATACGTAGACAGCCCTAACGTTAGGACTTCTGTTCCGCATGTGATGTAGTCTGTAGCCGTTGCTCCCGCCAACCTTCACACACCCAACTATCACTTGGTACAAAGTCAGGAACACATTATTCAGTGTCTCCGCAGTCAGGACGGCGGTGACGACAGGACGGCGGTGACAAGTTCGTCAACTGTGGACGAATTTTCCTGATATTAGAGAGACTGAATTGCATTAACGGAGCCGCGATCCAGAACAGTCATATCTGAGCTGTGTAGAAGCTGTCATTGCATATGAATTTTGTGGCCGGTCATACTAGCAGCAGCTATAAAATTAGGATTTCAAGGGTCAGTAATGGGTTTGGAATTATCCTGCTGAATATAGATGGGCATTGATGCCGGCCATTTGGACTTGATACTAGGCAGCACTCTCCTAATCAGCATTAGCTTGTCTTCATTTTGGGAAACACATTGGAAAGGTTTCGTAATTATTGTGCCATCCGGCCTGTCTTTCACGATGTTTTGCTGGCTACTGGTAATAGAATTGAAAAATACCAATATTAATATCAAAGTCAACGATACTGGCGTTCTTCATCATCCTGGGGTTATGCCACCGCAACTAGAAATATCACGTATGCAATGAATCGTTTGTTCTGACAAGTTCGGTGCGTATTAGGCTCTTCTGTACAAAGATGGAATCTCCCTGTCACTTCCGTCATGTAAAACCACTTTTGATCAGTATGAATCTGATCAAACATGTGCTGGAACCTCGCTCTTTGTGTGGAACGTTTTGTATCCAGCACTGACAAGCAGAACTGCGGACCTTTCTGTTAGCTTCCCATGTTCAGTGTTGAGTTGAGGCATGTCGTCTTACTACTCGTTCTTTACTTCTGAGATGTACAGTTGATTTTGCCATTTCCAATTCGCTGGCCAAAGATCTGATGATTTCCTTCTATGGAGTGGCATTGTCTGCAGTCTATCCTGGTTTATAATTTTTTCTTCCTGCGGACTCTTCCTATCATTTTAGAGGAGACGTCAGCAACTGTGGCGCCGCTCATCAACCCTCCAGTACACGCGCAGAGAGCAATAGTGATCCACTAAATTTAGTTCGTGTCTTGCTAAGTTATGGTAACACTAATGACTTTGAAGCTCCACGTACCTTCCTGTCACATTCCCCGCGCTTGTTCAGTTGGCCTCACACTATGTTTAGTAATACTGTCCTTTCAGAAAAGATCCCAAAGTGCACCAGAGTACCATTGCGATCAGCGCGTGCATTGGTGACTCAGTATTTTAGGGCCGCGCTAATTCAATGTCATTACAAAAATGTGTTCCATAACGTAACAATATTTTATGTTGTTAGTGGTAGACGCCGTGATACAGTCTGATTATCGCAAGTAATTCAGATATTGCAAGGTGAAAAATGAACCTTTATCAGAAAACGATAATGAAGTGGTAGGTCTCGAAGATGAAGGTGAAATAGAAGATTACGTAGAAACTGTCACTAAAGATCGAAGAGGATACTAACAGTGAAAACGAAACTGATGGTGAGACTGAAGGCCAGCAACGAAAATTCTTCATTGGAAATGATGGAACGAAATGGTGAAGAAGTTTTCCGCCACTTCTAATACTGGAGCACTTAATATAATTCCAAAAATCCATATACCAGGACTTACCGCATTTTTGAGACAAGCTTTTTAAGAGATAGATCCTTTCCAGTGCCTGATAGATAACAGAATTATACACAAATGACAAAAAGTACAAAATATCTACATTGATAAAGTAAGACATTCATTTGCAGAGGAGTGGGACGAAAATCCCACTGATGACTGCGGAATTAGAGCATTGCTTGGAATACACTATTTGACGGGTGTTTTGAAGTCAGGCAGAGAAAAAGTCTCCGATTTGTGGGGCACCAAATACGGAACAGGGAGAGAAGCAGTATTCTTTACTACGGCTATAAATATCTTCAAGTTTCTAATGAGGTGTCATCGCTTTGATGATATTTGCGATATACATGTTCGTAATAGAATCAGACACCTTGTACCGATTAGGAAGGTGTTAAATGCCTTTGTGGAAAACTTAAAAAAATCAACGGCAGCAAGTGGAGATCTCACTATTGATGAACAACTATTTGCTTTTCGAGGACGGTGTCCCTTTGGGCAGTTCATGCCATTCAATCCTGCAAAGACGCACTAGTCGATTCCAAGAACGTGTATATATGTATGTATATATGTATTGTACCGTATCACCATATTACGGCCCAAATATCACCATTTTACGTTATAGGAATATTTGGATATAGTACCAAGTAGAGCCCAAATTCTCTGTCTTAGGAGACGCGAACCCCGTAGCACAAGCTGCAGTCCCTGTTGTTACTCATGTAAACTCCAGTGTGAAGGATGCTTTATTTTTAACTTACTCGTCAAGACCCCGGAGATCGCTTAGAGAAAGAGAAGGAGCATCACGAGAAAGAGACAAATATGTTCGAATTATTCACATGGAGCCAGTAGTGCAAACAACACGCAGCCAAATCTGAGATTTCCAGGCTTGGTAGCATGCTAATTTGTGATGTTACTTCCACACGAGTGCAAGTCTCAGCTGGAAAATATTGATTGGAATTATGGAGCACTATTTGCACCCTAGCGGTGACAAGTAGGCATGTTAAAGGTTTTCCTTGGTTGAATTCAAACAGCCGTTTGAGAAACGCGACCGGTACACAAAGACCATCTACTGTGAACGCGGGGATGTACCGAGCCCCACGGAAACTGCAAATACTATAAAGGGAAGGCTTCAGAATGAGCTTGAGGCTAGTCTCTGGCAGACCGGTGTGTAGTGCGTATCGCTCGTATCAAGCCTCTAACAAAGTTATTAGAAAGTCACATTTAGGAGTAGACTAGCTCGCCCGAGTATTTACAGTGAGTGAATAAATAAAGTAACTCGATCGATTTCTTCAATTTAGTGCGGTACGCGTAAGTTAACTGCCATGCGGACTTGTTCTGACGGGGTATCATACCCTATTGTATGCAAATACATACAAAGCAGTGAAGGGGTCTGTCATACTGCATCATCCAGTTTGCAGGACTTGCCGAGGATCGAAAAAGAAGACGGCATCTAAAATGGCTTTCCCAGGAGTCGACGAGTGCCAGACTTCAGTTTCCAGTGTACACATCACAAGAATGTCCTAATTCCACAACGCCGCCCTGGACGGGGGCGCGCTGAGGCAATGACGGATGGTTTCAGATAAGTTGAACACCATATAAGCATGACTTGTAGCTATAGATTCGACTCAGGCCTTTCCAGTAATATAAATATTAAATATGAAACTTTCAATACCATAGGCATGTTTATTTCAAGTGTAGGTTAAATAATTCAGCTTTGGGTTGACCGCCTTCGCCAGCCATGTGTTTTATTAGCTTTTTTTAGATGGTATGAGGGTAGTAATATAGTTTAGCGGTTATTACTTGATTTTGAATGTAGATTTATTATGCGCCATGCGGCGCAAGTTTTACGCTTATGTCAAAGTCTTCAGAATGAGTTGGAGGTCAGCTTACCTCCAGAGGTTCGAATGGGGAGCCCAGTATCGAAGACGGCGAAGTTAACAACGTTATGATGTACATGTTTACGTATGGGGAATATTTTACAGCTTGCAGCGAGAGCAGAGACATATTTACACCGTTGTAACTCAGAGAGGGTCTTTTATGTTATCTCGCGACAGACTAAACCATAGCCATGTGGAGGATGCGAACCTAGTAAGGATAGATGCTTGGCCGGGAATGTCGAAATGTGTGTTTGGTACATCAGTGAGATATTTGTGAAAATAGCCTGAGGAGGCTTAGATGTGAGAATAATCTCAGTGAGAGCCTGGGTGCGAAGCCGGATATTCTAGATACGAGGTCGCGAGGAACAGTAAAGGGCGTATGCTATCCTCATATGAGATTAGAAATATGTATTTCAGTACTGGCTGATGAGTGGCCTAGATTAGGAATGGCATGGGACACAATTTGGTGTGTCGTAACAAGACTCATGTTTATATGTGGTTTGAAAGGCGAGTCTTTTTTCTGAAAGCAGTGCGGAGAAATGGGCTGTTGACTTAATGACGTATTTATGCAGGTGTAGACTTGGTGAAGGGTGACTGAGCCACAAACGAATGAACCTGGTGTACACAAAACCCTGTTATCCCTCCCAAGGAAAGGTTAGTTTGTTCCCGTGTAAAATATTTGTTATTGACGTTCTCTCCACAGCTGACCAGGAGTTGCTAATTTTAACTGGTAATACTCCGCTGTTGTATGCACGGCAGTTGACGTCCAGAGAGATAGAGGTCTTAGTTCGAGACCTAAACCCAGACGATGACATCACGTGTGTATATTTGTTTTCTCTTTCAGGTTGTGTTTATTTTTTACCTTGTGCGTGTTTGACCAATGTGTGTATTTGTCTGTTGTTATTGTGTGCGTCGTTGTTTAAGGGGATTACACCAGGGGCTGATTTTCAGGTTGTGAGGTTTTATCCCTCTCCAATTTGTACCCGGGCGGATCCCGTAATTTTAATTTCAGTGTGTTTTGGTGGTTATATGCCAGTTCAAAGCAAGAGTTTGTTGTATTCGTTTACCGACCAGTTAGTATTAATTTAATCAGACCGAGATGTGCGAATCTAGAATTTCATGTTAAGAGACGATTCATTTCTAGGCTACTTGCCATGTGCAGTTTAATTTGTTTGAACCTCCGTCAAAACTCAATAACACTACCGTATTCCACACAATTATTCAAATTTGGGATCGAGACCCGTGTTTGTATCTGAATCAGGGACGGCAAATGTTATGTTGTAATATATCTGCAAATTTATTTTATTTTATTTGTGAAGATTACTATTCTTACTTCATGCTTTCCACCCATTTATTTTCTTATTTCTTATTTCGTCGTTGCCGGGACAAAACCTCCTATGTGAAATATTTTAGCTTAGAACTTTGGTCGGTAAGGTTCTGTCATATAAGATGCAATATTGTGTGACAGTTGTCAAGGCATTCTCGCTCTTCATAATGTACACTGACTGACAGAGCAAATGCAACACCAAGGAGGAGTGGTTCGAAAGGGATGAAAGTTGGGGAAAAAACAGAGTCGGCACGGAATAATAATTGATGTTTATTTCAAACCGATATGCAGGTTACACAATGCGCACGGCATCGACTCAGTAGGATGTAGGACCACCGCGAGCGGCGATGCACGCAGAAACACGTCGAGGTACAGAGTCAATAAGAGTGCGGATGGTGTCCTGAGGGATGGTTCTCCATTCTCTGTCAACCATTTGCCACAGTTGGTCGTCCGTACGAGGTTGCGGCAGAGTTTGCAAACGGCGTCCAATGTAATCCCACACGTGTTCGATTGGTGAGAGATCCGTAGAGTACGCTGGCCACGGAAGCATCTATACACCTCGTAGAGCCTGTTGGGAGATGCGAGCAGTGTGTGGGCGGGCATTATCCTGCTGAAACAGAGCATTGGGCAGCCCCTGAAGGTACGGGAGTGCCACCGGGCGCAGCACATGCTGCACGTAGCGGTGGGCATTTAACGTGCCTTGAATACGCACTAGAGGTGACGTGGAATCATACGCAATAGCGCCCCAAACCATGATGCCGCGTTGTCTAGCGGTAGGGTGCTCCACAGTTACTGCCGGATTTGACCTTTCTCCACGCCGACGCCACACTCGTCTGCGGTGACTATAACTGACAGAACAGAAGCGTGACTCATCGGAGAGCACGACGTTCCGCCATTCCCTCATCCAAGTCGCTCTAGCCCGGCACCATGCCAGGCGTGCACGTCTATGCTGTGGAGTCAATGGTAGTCTTCTGAGCGGACGCCGGGAGTGCAGGCCTCCTTCAACCAATCGACGGGAAATTGTTCTGGTCGATATTGGAACAGCCAGGGTGTCTTGCACATGCTGAAGAATGGCGGTTGACGTGGCGTGCGGGGCTGCCACCGCTTGGCGGCGGATGCGCCGATCCTCGCGTGCTGACGTCACTCGGGCTGCGCCTGGACCCCTCGCACGTGCCACATGTCCCTGCGCCAACCATCTTCGCCACAGGCGCTGCACCGTGGACACATCCCTATGGGTATCGGCTGCGATTTGACGAAGCGACCAACCTGCCCTTCTCAGCCCGATCACCATACCCCTCTTAAAGTCGTCTGTCTGCTGGAAATGCCTCCGTTGACGGCGGCCTGGCATTCTTAGCTATACACGTGTCCTGTGGCACACGACAACACGTTCTACAATGACTGTCGGCTGAGAAATCACGGTACGAAGTGGGCCATTCGCCAACGCCGTGTCCCATTTATCGTTCGCTACGTGCGCAGCACAGCGGCGCATTTCACATCATGAGCATACCTCAGTGACGTCAGTCTACCCTGCAATTGGCATAAAGTTCTGACCACTCCTTCTTGGTGTTGCATTTGCTCTGTCAGTCAGTGTATGTGCTGCGGGTCACTATATCTCCAAAAATATTAACACATAGGAGGTTTCGTCCCTGCAATGACGATTTATTTCTTCGAGTTCTCATTTACAGATATGTATTCTATAACTTGTTCTATGATTTTAAGCAAATTTTACATATACCTTGTGACCCATGGTTTTTGTATTACCGAACGTACCATGCAGCATCTCCGCTGAGCTAGGTCGAGCAAGGACAGAGGAAGATACAGTATGTATGTATGTATGTATGTATGTATGTATGTATGTATGTATGTATGTATGTATGTATGTATGTATGTATGTATGTATGTATGTATGTATGTATGTATGTATGTATGTATGTATGTATGTCTAACTCTTAGTCCTTTTTCTTGGTACGGAGTCGGGGATGATTTGAGATTAATTTGTATGGCCTATTTTTATGATCGGATGCCCTTCCTGACGCTAAGCTCATTTGAGGAGCTAATGAAGTTTGAAAGAATGATGGGAATCAAACTGTGCATGGAGGTGGAAGGAATCGGCTGTGGCCTATGAATAGGAACTTTCCCGGCATTTGCCTGGAAGTGAAAGTGGGAAACCAGAGAGAAACATGCTCAGGATAGCCGACGGTGGTGTTCGAACCCACCACACGTCTCCCTTGGCTCCATAGTCGTAGTGCGACCTCTCCGCTCGGTAATAATGTAAAATCTCATGTTTTTCTGAATAATTCAATTCAATGTTTTAGACGAATATTCTGGTAATGCCGATTCTTTTTAATTGTCGTAGATCGCGCCGACTCACGATACGCCGCATGGATACGATGGGATAGTACAAAGGTAGGACTGGGAAGAAAGTAGCTGTAGGCCTATTTGAGGTAGAGCAGACTCAGCATTTCTCTCGTTTTAAAGTGGGAAACCACGAAAAACCTTCCATCGAGGCTGTCGACAGTGAGATTTAAAGCCACCATCTCCCAAATGCAAGCTAACAGCTACACGCCGCGAATCGCGTAGCCACCTCGCTCGATGGTAGTGGTGATGTAGGACTAAAATTCCTCACATTACTCTATATCATTGACAGAGATGACGAGGTGATTAGGAAATACAAACACTGTAATGCGTATGGCGCTGAACAGGAAGCGTTTTGTCGTCTTAAGTGTCGTATCTTTATCTTCAAAATGTTGTGAACCCGGGAGGCTTTACTTTATGGGATACAATTTAATAGTAAATAATGTTACTGGTTTATCTTTCTGCCAACTACTTTCACGGTTATGAGAGCCGCCGAGATGCCGAAATTTTTCTCCCCAGGAATTCTTTTAGGTGCCGGTACAGTATATCTACCGACACATTGCTGACACATATGAGCACCTTCAAATACCACTGGACTGGGTCAGGATCGAACCTTCCAACTTGGGCTCAGAAAGACAGTGCTCTACCGTCTGAGCCACTCAGCCGGGCAAGATACCGTTTATAACGTTTCACTGTTCCATCAGTTCCTTATTTTTCATAGAAACCTGCAAGACAAGAAAAGGGGACCTACTGTACACATGGTGGATTCTGTTACAAACACATACAACATAACTCTAATTGCATAAAACTGTGTAGTTCACTAAAGGAAACGCATATGAAACATGATACATCCTGTGTGTTTTGGGATTGTATAGTTTTTATCTCGGATCTTCTTACATTTATCTTCCTTATCATTTATCTCCGTGTTACCTCCCTTAACCCTAGCAATGCCAAAGGGGATTTACATTATTCCCACATTTCCTATACTTACATTTAAAATATGTAAAAGGTCTTAAAAATATGACACTATTCCATTATGTTTGTTATGATTCCTTGTACCTTATTGTGTTTCTATGTTGACACTTCCATTGAGAGTATTCCCAGAGAACGGAAAGACGCTGAGATGGTCAGGAAGTATCCTCCACTCGGGTAATTCATGTGATAAAGTAACATATCTGGGTTTCTCGCAGTATACTGATTTCTTTGATTGTTACATTGAAGTAATTGTTGAAATGCATTTTGTTTGTCTATTCTATATTTACATTGAAAGTATTACTAAACTAGAAATTCTTTGAGGTGAGCATTGCCGCTTGATAATTCATGTGACCAAGTAGTATGTCTGAGTTTCTGTATATTTACTAATTGATATGAATGTTGAAAAATATCAAAAGAGTTTTCAGTTTACTGTTATTGTACACGTTGCTCCTGTAAATAACAGCACAAGTCCTTCATATTTTTATTGGTCACAGAATATCGCCCGCTGTTAGTAGAGGATGTTCTTGGTATTTCTAGGGTAAATACGAGGGCGAGTCTAACGAAAACGTTTCATTCAATGTATTTTATCAAACCAAAATGTATAGATTCATCTAGAAAGAAACTCTTTGGTTGTCTGCGCAGTCACTCATGCACCGACTTCATCCTTCATCTTTATCCGAACGGATCGTCTTACCTTCAAGTGTCTCCTCGAGTAATCTTAAGTAATCAATTACTAGGGGCGAGGTCTGGTGAATATAGTGGATTGCAAGGCATTCAAAATTTAGGTCTTGTATGGTCGCAACTATTGCACATATATCATGTTGCTACTGTGTCAAACATGTGTCACTATACTGATCATCATTCGTCAATAAATGTCAATTGGTTTCACACCTTCACTACTCAAAAATCGAATAAAAGATCGCTGTTCTGAAGCGCGGCAGCCTTTTTTACACTGGTCCCTTGATGGTGCTTGCTTGTCTGCAATGTGTTGCCACTTACGGAAAATTCATTAATGCCTTTTCAGCTGTACTGCCAACGGAAAGAATCGCGGTGTGATATTTTGAATTTGTATTACACTGTTAATATTTTCGTCTGACTTGCCTCTAACATTTTCAAATACGTAATTGATTCAATAAGTAAGGTAATAAGGAATTTCACATGTGAATCACTCTTTCAATCCAATTTAACGCCAAAAAGATAGCAGAATTGTTACTGATTCCTCTCAGGACTATAACTCCGCACATAATATCAGCTATACCATCGAAACATCAATTGTATAGTGTGGCTGACGGAAATGTGATCAAACGTTTGATTTGTAGTATAATAATATTTTTCCATCCTTTAGGCACACCATCACCTGAAATTGTTTTAGAAAGGGACCTGTTTTGTTGTGTACAGACATTGTGCTGGTGCACGACAACACAAGGCCACATTCAATCTACTGCACACGTGTGTTGGTACGGCACTGCTACTGGGAGATACTGACATTCATCCTCTTGAGCCATTGTGGAAACATTCTCATGGAAAAGGATAAGGACCCGACAGTGATTTCAGTGAGCCGTCATATCCTGATGACCGGGCGAGTTGGCCGTGGGGTTAGGGGTGCGAAGCTGAAAGCTTGCATCCGGGAGATAGAGGGTTCGAACCCCACTGTCTGCAACCCTGAAGATGGATTTCCGTGGTTTCCCAATTTCGCACCAGGCAAATGCTGGGCCGTACCTTAAATAAGGCCACGGCCACTTCATTCCCGCCCCTAAGCCTTTCCTATCCCATTGTCGCCATAAGACCTATACTGATGTCAGATATTTGGCACTGATTTCTTCCATGCCCAGACTGATGCATTGCTATTCTTTAAGTTATTCCTTGAGTTTTAATTCTACTAGGTCTTTTTCAGTTTCCTTAAATTAGTTGGGTTTTGTTTTGCGGTTACGGAAGAAGTCAAAGATTAGTTGGTAAATATATTAGAGTTCATTCTGAGAATATGACAGATAAAAGGACTGTGTGTAATAATACTTTGTAATACTATGCTTTACATGTGTATGGAGTAGTTGTGTGTATTTACGCTATAAGAGGTCCTGCTTTCTTATTTATTGAACTGTCCTAGTAAATTGCCACTAACTCTATTATTATAAATATTGTTGTGTGCGAATTACTTTGTGATGGTGCTACATTTGCAGTGTTGAACTACTGTACGTCGTAATGTTTTAAGGCACTGAAATTTTTTTAAGCTGAGTGTGAATTTATGTGTAACTGCCTTGAAACTATTATTGTAGTACACTACGTGTGGTGGAGTATTTCGTAAATTTCGGGTGATTTTTAAGTGACTATATGGTAATTTTGTTACGGTACATGTAAGTAAATATTTAAAGTTATTTTCTACAAATTTCGTATTAATTTCCCTGCAATTGTTCTTAAATATTTACACTACTCGCATGCAATTTATAATTGTCAGATGCTAGTTTCTTGTTTTAGTGTACTCCCTATTTATTCTTATTTTGTTATCGGAAAATTTATTGATTCTATATAATTTATTGTAATACTTGGTTTTCATGGAAGTGTTTGTTGTGTTTCTGTTGTTGTTGTTGTAGTAGATGTTGTTGTTGTGGTGCTGGTGGTATGTAATTTATAGTTTAATTTTACTTCGTTGTAAGCAAGCATTGCCACCCGGAATTCTCCCAACTGCAATGTGTTTGTTAATAATAAAAAAATGGCCATGTGGTTATGTGTGCGCAGCTGTGAGGTTGCATTCTGGAGATAGTGGTTCGAACCCCACTGTCAGCAACCATACAAATGGTTTTAGTTCACACTAATCCTTTTCCATGAGGATGCTTCCATAATGGTTCAAGGGCATGAATGTCAGTATCTCCCAGTGGCAGCACCGTACCAACACACGTGTGCACTTGATTGAATGTGGCCTAGTGTTGTTGTGCACCAACAAATGTCCGTACACAACAACACAGGTCCTCTTCTAAGACAAGTTCAGTGAATTTAGTGAAACTTCAGAGTTCTCAGCAGTGTAATTGTGTCTTTCGAATGCAGGATTACACCTGTACGATGGTTACCGTCTAGCCAAGTTACTCGATCTTCAATAAAATACTTCGTGAATACATACATACATTTATTGAACATAACAGGCGACTTCGCCCCTATACATGTTCACATGCAGAGTAAAATAAATAATAAATAATAATAATAATAATAATAATAATAATAATAATAATAATATTATAATATAATAATAATATAATATAATATAATATAATATAATAATAATAATAATAATAATATTATTATTATTATTATTATTATTATTATTATTATTATTATTATTATTATTATTATTATTATGTATGTACTTCGTGAATGATGGCCCTATTTGTATTTCTTCTTCAACTTTCGTTTTACCCTCTTTGGGGTACGTTGAATCAATCATTACTCTGTATGTTGTTCTTTTCTCAGTGCCCAGTATTTCTTCATTCTTTCTGATTTTCGTTTCCTCACCTCTTCCGAGATAATAGGTTCGGTTTTTAATGTAGATTTGTGTCTGAACCTTATATTTTTGTCTTTAGTTATTACTTTAGCTGTTCAATCGAATAGTGATATTTCTTTAAATTTTAATTCTACCAGGTCTTTTTCAGTTTCCTTAAACTAGTTGGTTTTGTTTTGCGGTTACGGAAGAAGTCAAAGATCTATTAGAGTTCATTCTGAGAAATTGACTGTAAAAATGTATACTTGTTATTCGCATAGTATCTGAGAGATTTTCAGTTTTCTTACAGAGTGTTAAATTCTTGACGTATATTATCTTATTATGCTAACATTTTGGTCCTATGATATTTCCTAAAATTGTCCCTTCCTTTAGCACGAGTTTCTCCACCTGGCCTTTAAAATTCATGTTTAGTGCCTCTGCTACGTTTAGTGCTTCCGGTTTAGTCATTGTTTTATAATCCTTAATTTTGGGCCCCCATGAAAGAGATCTCTCGTTGTATGAATCTCTTATTAGTTGGAAGGTTAATTTTTCCTGGATTCCATTGCTTTGCGTTCCACGGCATTGAAACTAATCCAACTATTCCAATGATTTATGTTATTGTACTTAACTTATTTTATTTGCAACTTGAATTGTATTAAGCCGTACTTCTGAAGATCTCCAAATGCCAGTTAGCGGAGAAATTTTAGTCATTAACACGTTAGACACCAAATTTCTTGCAGTATATCTCAGGAGCCTTAAACTGAGCACTTCAGTTTCGTGGGGAATTCTGCCTAAACGGTATGCATTCCTATCCTCTGAATCGTATAGCTTCTAAATTAACGTTTTGGCCGTATTTGTTGCTGCCTCCCGGTTGTACGCGAAAGCACAGGCATCCAACCAATCCCAATGTGCCATTCATGTCGGTATATTTCTTTTGTGTGTGTGTGTGTGTGTGTGTGTGTGTGTGTGTTATGTTGCCACAAAAACGGTTCACAGTTTCCGAAGTGAAAAATCTTTTAACTGCAGCTGTGGCCAATATTAGTGCCGATGACTGGAGGAATATTGTGCGCCATACACAAACAGTAACACGTGTGGCGTGGGAAAGTGGTATAGCGGAAAACTGCATCGGAAGTTTAGCAATATCTTTGGGTGCTGGTAATACTGACAATGATACATCATTGGAAGGTTCCAGTAACTCTGAGATCAGTGGAGTGTTCCCTTTGAAGTCCATAACTTACTTCTTGTGCCAGAACTTAGTGGTAAGTAATTTGTTACTCCTCATTCTCTTTTATTCTTCATCATTTATATTTCTCGTTTTAGTGTCGGATTAGTGTTATAAACTTTCGTAAATATATTTTCACCCGCAATGCATTAGCATTTCTGAGTGCGGTATTTCATTTTACGAGGCTGTGTGCCGTGGTCGTATTGCATCAGCTGTTCTCGCAGCAGAAGAGCGTTGGCAACACAGATAAGGCATTGGTGAAATGGTTTGCGAACTGTCAGTTTAGAGGTAAGGCCGTACATAGCATAAGTCCTGTAGCCCTGATTGTTACGCAAGCTTCCGTGCGAATATCTCGCGCGGGTGGCAGAGCCTCAAGTGTTCGTTCACAAAGATTTGTATCTCCCCAACAGGTGCATAGCAATGTCTGTGGTTTTCTTATGAGCATCTTTTTCATTAATTTATAATAATATTCAGTGTTGACGACATAGTGACGAGAGGCTCACTCACACAGCCCTTACGGAAAAGTATATACTTCAAGTCTGTCACAGTTAGTATCTTCTTACGTCGAATACATTAATCACACTATGTCGCAGTTCAACCAATTCCAGCCTATGTAGGCCACATAGATGTCACTATGCATGTATACACTGTATACGCATGCATTTGCATTACATATTATTACATATTTCATCATTCAGTGTGTGTACTTCTATGATCATCACGTTTTCAAACATCTCTATGCATACCTAGCCTGATTACCCGTTCCTATCCATGACACCATCTGGTACAGAGTCTAGCAATCGTCCTCAAGGGTTCCCTCTGCCTCCCATACGCTTTCAATCTCATTTATCTCCTAGATGTCTTAGCATCAGATATTCGCATCATATGACTACATCATCTAAAATGATTAATGCTTACACCCTCAATCGCTAACGATTATTTTAAATCTTTATAAATATACTCCTGTCGTCCTCTTCGGCTATTCATATAAACAACATACATACATACTGTACCTCATCATTATGGACCGTTATGCCTTTCAGCGTTCAGTTAGCCTCTGTAAATTTACTAAACGTCGCTAAAATACTCTATTTGCAACTAGTGCTGTAGCCTTATTTACTCCTATACCTCTTATCTTAAAAACTGATTTTAACCATCGTCTTCTTGGTCTCGCTCTGCTTCTCTTACCCCCATAACAGAGACCATTATACTCCTAGGTAACCTACTTCCTCCATTCACCTCACATGACGCCACCACCGAAGCCGATTCATGCGTACAGCTTCATCCATTCAGTTCATTCCCAACTTAGCCTTTATTTCCTCATTCCGAGTACCCTTCTACCATTGTTACCACCTGTTTATACCAGCAATCATTCTCGCTACTTTCATGTCTGTTACTTCTAACTTATTAATAAAATACCATGAATCCACCCAGATTTCACTCCCGTAAAGCAAAGTTGGTCTGAATATAGACCGATGTAAAGATAGTTTCGTTCGGGAGCTGACTTCCTTCTTACAGAATACTGTTGATCGCAACTGCGAGCTCACTGCATTAGCTTTACTGCACCTTGATTCAATCTCACTTACCATATTACCATCTTGGGAGAACATGCATCCTAAATACTTGAAATTATCTACCAGTTCCAGTTCTGTATCACCAATCTGACAGTCCATTCTGTTGAATTTCTTACCTACTGACTTCAATTTAGTCTTCGAAAGGCTAATGTTCATACCATACTCATTGCACCTATTTACGAGTTCCAAGATATTAAACTGCACGCTTTTGGCACAATTTGCCATTAAGACCAAGTCGTCAGCATAGGCCAGACTGCTTACTACCAACTTAATCCCTCCCTGGCACTTTATACCTTTCAGCAGATGATCCATGTGAACTACGAACAACAAAGGTGAAAGATTACAGCCTTGTCTAACCCCTGTAAGTACCCTGAACCAAGAACTAATTCTATATTCAATTCTCACTGCAGCCCAATTGTCAACATAAATGCCTTTGATCGACTTGAATAATCTACCCTTATCTATCCCATTTCAAGAAATGTTGCTATAATTTTTGGTTAGTGTGTTATTTATTTCGTTCTAATTCGCTGTCCATTGGGACCAGATGATTAGTCTAGTAAGCAGTCCTAATAAGTTTTCATAGATTGCTTTACGTCGTACCGACACAGATAGGTCTTATGGCGACGATCTGATAGGAAAGGTCTAGGAGTGGGAAGTAAGCGACCGTGTCCTTAAGGTACAGCCCCAGCAATCTGTCTGGTGTTAAAATGGGAAACCACGGGAAACGATCTTCAGGGCTGCTGACAGTGGGGTTCGAACCCACCTCCTCCCGAATGCAAGAACACATCTGAGCGTCCCTAAACGCACGGCCAACTCGCTCGTTAATCCTAGTAAGTGTCCTTAGTGTCGCTTAGTAGAGCACTTGTACTTCTTCACACACAGAAGTCTCATTTTTAGCTCACAAGTGAAATGTATCCCATAGAAGTGTGAATCTTTGTCAGTGTAGCGTTCATGTGTTGAAACGAACACTCGTTTAGTGCGGCGTTTCAGAATTTCGGGATGTGAGTTGTGATACTTCAATGTTTGCATAATTCGTCTATGAAGAGACCATAATTTTATCATATTATCTTCAATGGACATCAATTACGTAATTAGACTAGAATTTTTCTCTAGACTCAATATGTATGGCTGTTGAGTTGCCTATGTGCGAGACGCTAAGAACAATGTTTTCCACCGGGCGAGTTGGCCGTGCGATTAGGGGTGCGGAGCTGTGAACTTGCATCCGGGAGATAGTGTGTTCGAGCCCCACTGTCGGCAGTCATGAAGATGTTTTTGCGTGGTTTCCCATTTTCACGCCAGGTAAATGCTGGGGCTCTATCTTAGTTAAGGCCACGGCCAGTTTCTTCCCACTCCTAGGCCTTTCCTTTCCCATCGTCGCCATAAGACCAAACTGTGTCGGTGTGATGTAAAGCAAAAATTTCAAAGATCATTTTTTTGTACTTTCAAGCTTCGCAACTCGCGTCCGGAACACTCCAAAACACTACACTTCCTGGTTGTTCGTTTCGGCATAAATAGCAAACTGCCAAAGTTTCACTGTGATCCCACTTTCCCGTGGGGTTTACAAAAATCCATTTTCCAAACGTAAAGAGATCCCTCAGATATAACCGTGGCAAGTCTGTCCACATTCATGCATAAGTTTAATGACCAAGTTATAAATTACTCATTGTTAAGCCACCCTTCTCGAATGGGATCTGTGTATTGGTATTAATAAAGTCTTGGTTTATGTTCAAGGCGATTTTCAATCAATTTCGAACAGTTTCTCTCATCACACCTGAATTATTCGGAGTGAAAATTGATGAAACTGCTATCACCCCGAGACTCTTTCATGTGCTGTCGACCATATCCGAACTTGAATACTACAGTCCGCTTAAACGAGAAACTGGGAACTAATGCTTGCTCATGCATAGATATTTTTTGAAAATTCAAGGCAATATTTAATTTTATAAAAATAGCTCCCTTCCAGTTCTTGTTCAGTAGATCATTTTGGGAAGAGTATTTTAGTTGTTCTGAAGATCTCATATTACGGAATAAAATTCTATTACAGATAGCCTAACTGAAGAATGTTACCAGTACAGAATACTACTAACTATTTCAATCCAAATGAAACATCCAGATGTGCAACGTGAATGAGAAATTTGAGGCTTCCTTTCTCCACACACAAACGATCACTTAATTGTTTTATTAACGGCCAGTTAACCTCTTGCAAACAGCCGTGGTTTGTGTTTTAGTTCCCATACCTTGACATTCATTAGGTCCACTTCTCTTTGTTTAATATTTCAATTTAATAATGGCATTAATCTGTTTCTTATTGTTTTATACCGCTTTGGATATAGCGTTTTATTGAGCAGAACATGTTCAGCGTTTCTCACGGAATGATAGGGAATTTTCGATCGTAAAATCGAAAGATTGTAAACTGGATTGTGCCTCCATCCACACCCAGAGTCCAATTTCATGGTTAAATAACGGTACAGCTCTTTCATTGTTTTATCTTAAAGAGTTCCAGGTGCCGAGAACAGGTGTCAGTTAAACCCTACAGTAAGTATGATACTAGCCCGCAAAACGTGCCTAAGTTAAGTGAGAATTCTATATTGTGTGCTGAATTGTATTCTGTCTTACAGTTAGTTAGAGAGAGTTGTCGGGCTGGTTTCACTCCGAAATAGCATATTCGTACTTCCACTCATCCATAGCTGGCCAAGTTAAGATACACGCCATCGAGGACTGCAGAATCAAGACCGAGTCGCTGGATACCAAGCCACGGTGTGAGTGTAATTTTCTAATACTCCCTAGCACTCATTTAGCTAAACTAGTTATCGCTTATCGCACATAAAAGAACTCTCAATAGAAGAGAACTGGACATATGTTTCTAGTTTTCGGACTCAGAAGAAGGGGGCCGCGATTAACGTAGTGGCTTACTTGCTAGCTCTCCGCACAGATGGCTGAGTTTCGAAACCCCGTTAATCTCGGGTTGTAATTTACACCTGAAAAATCGTGTGGCGTTGTGACGAGTATCCAGTCTTAAACACCTAGGCCAAAATCAAAATGTGCCCAGGTGGCTTCAGCGAACCCACAAATACCTGCGATAAGTCGGCGGCCTTTTACCAACAAACAAACAAAAACTGGTAATACGTGAGTCAGAATAGACATCCCTTATGGTGAGATATAGTGAGATACAATACTTAGCTTAATGACCGTCGGCCTTTCCTCCCGTAAAATGAACTGGTACTACATAACATGGAACAGTTAGGTCTACAGCAGGCCGCCTCTGTACTTGGGATATAAACTGGTACTACATAACATGGAACAGTTAGCCCTGCAGCAGGCCGCCTCTGCCCTTGGGATATAAACTGGTACTACATAACATGGAACAGTTAGCCCTGCAGCAGGCCGCCTCTGCCCTTGGGATATAAACTGGTACTACATAACATAGAACAGTTAGCCCTACAGCAGGCCGCATCTGTCCTTGGGATATAAACTAGTACAACATAACATGGAATAGTTAGCTCTGTACCAGGCCGCCTCTGTCCTTGGGATATAAACTGGTACTACATAACATAGAACAGTTAGCCCTACAGCAGGCCGCATCTGTCCTTGGGATATAAACTGGTACTACATAACATGGAACAGTTAGCTCTACAGCAGGCCGCCTCTGCCCTTGGGATATAAACTGGTACTATATAACAGTGAACAGTTAGCCCTACAGCAGGCCATCTCTGCCCTTAGGAATAGTTAGTCCTACGGCTGCTCGACATTACTCCCAGGAATTTAACCTGCTACTCATTTATGGTGCAGGCTGATTGAACCGCACCCATGGCCATGCATCTCTCTATAAGTGTAAATCACACTCTACTTTCTAACAGAAATTGAATACACATCCTTCCGGGTGAATCGAGCATACTCGTGTATCCCTTTTCAGTCAACAATCTCCTTTCCGGATAATCAAAATATAAACTTATTAATCGTATCTTACGATTTTCCTTTGAGCTGACGATCCGAACTTTGATGACGCACTGACGATCAAGTTGATCCTTATTGGCTTAATATGGAAAGCCGGAGAGTCATTTGAGATTTTGTGCCCCAGAAAGAAATGCTTCTTGCGCCTGTGCTGTCAAGAAATTAGTATATTCTTTTTAAGCTCAAAAATTCCTTTCAGGAATCTACCTAAATCAACCTCTTAAGGCTACATGAATCGTTATCTTGAACATTTATGTGTTTATTTAACTTCAAATTGTATTAACAGAAAGCAAAAGAAGGCTGTCATAGGTATTTGGCTCTTTATCAACGTGATGCTTAAAAACATCAGCATGATAACACAGCAAGAATAATTGATACAAAATAAGAAATGTCTTCCTCATGTAGCAACAGATGAGTAAATTCCATGATATTCTGTGCTTAATATTCATACTAGAATTAATATTAACTTCTTTCTTCAATGCTGACGTGAATTACGTAGCGATGGTAACAGTTAACAAAGAACGATACCGAATTCACTACTGGTATTTATTTTTTCTGAGGATGACAGTTCAGAAAGTTTGAAAACAACACCACGAGATTATTTATTGTCTGTCATAAAGAGTATTGAAATTGGCATCATTCTTTGTCAACAGTTAATTTTGTGATCAGCTGATTAAGGTTGACAAAAACAATCATTAAAGAATGTGTTACACTTTCTTCACCTACGAGTGTCCTGATAGTCGTTGGAGTGTCAGTGTTTGCCCAGAAGAGAGATTCGTTAACGTAATACCTACGCTGGATATGATCCTACAATCTTGAGGACATAAAACACTAAAGAGCCGGAATACACATTTAATTTGCAATCTCTTGGGATAATTTACGTGTTGTTAGTCCGCGTTGAATAGTCCTGTATCGTTTCTTCAGCAAGTACGGTTGACATGATCAGCGTGAATGGTCCGGTTCAGGCGTTAGTATTCCTGGAGAAAGAATGGGAATAACAAGTTAGCAGATAGACTTCAAATTATTTGTACCTGAATCAAAAATAAATTATCTATGAGAGAATAATATAAGGCTGTCTTCTCTTATGATTACTAAAATTGCATATTAATGGAATCCTTCACTTCCAAAATGGTTAATCGTGCCATGGGAGCGTTTCGATCTATGCTATTAATTTGAAATGCTAAGTTAATTGGCCAGCAGTCTAGACCGTAGAGTTATGGGCTCGTAAAGTCAACGAGCCATTGAAATCAGGAATTAGGGTTATGTGCTTAACATTTCCCATATACGGTACTATTATTAATATTCATTCATAGGTCTTTTTGCTTGTATTACTTACAATGGGTTGAGGGTGTCAGGCTCTTCATCCACAGGATGCTTAACAAACATCATTGATAAATATTACGTATGAGAGTTTGATACATGTTTCATCTACCGACAATTTAACTCGCTACTTATACATTGTGTTAACGGAATTTCAATACACTTCAGTTTTAGCATACTTTGATACTGATATGATTTCCTCCTTTTCTGAAAGGTACTAACGGTGTCCGGCCCCATGGCTAAATGGTTAGCGTACTGGCCTTTGGTCACAGGGGTCCCGGGTTCGATTCTTGGTAGGGTCGGGAATTCTAACCATAATTGGTTAATTTCGCTGGCATGGGGGCTGGGTGTATGTGTCGTCTTCATCATCATTTCATCCTTATCACGACGCGCAGGTCGCCTACGGGAGTCAAATCAAAAAAGACCTGCACCTGGCGAGCCGAACATGTCTTCGGACACTCCCGGCACTAAAAGCCATACGCCATTTCATTTTTTTTTACGAACGGAAGACTATATCCACATGTTCGAAAATGTGGCCATAATATACAGGATGTATCATAACTATAAAGACAAAAGTCAAGAATGCTCTTCGTGTTATGTTAATAACGATGGTGCAATCGGATTGGCGGATAATATTGTTTTTCCAGAAAATGACTTTACTTTGTTATTTCCGGACGCACGATTCAAACTGACGAACTTTCCGTGTTTACTTTGCCAGAGAGACATTCGCTGTCTAATGTTGTGCGTCAGAGGAGGGAAGGGAAGGGGAAGTCAGATGTAATGTTCAGTGTGTATGTCCGGCTCCTTGTATAAATAGTTAGCGTGCTGGCCTTTGGTTCAGGGGGCCCCGGATTCGATTCCCGGCCGGGTCGGGGATTTTAACCTTAATTGGTTATTTCCACTGGTCCGGGGACTGGGGGTGTGTGTCGTCCTTAAACAGGAAATAAGAGGAAATCAAGAAAGGGTTAGAAAAATAAGAAAAAATGCACAAGTTTAAGTTTCGTTTCGCATATTCACTTTCCAACCCCAGTAGGCAGTCTACAGTTTGTTCTGCACAAATTCACTCCTATGCGAATCCCGTAGAAGGAGAAGATGAACTTGTATCAAGAATACAGGCAGCTTTTCAGGTCGTTAGCGACACACCACACATCCTGAACAGAGTCTAAAGTCACTACTACCGGGCGAGTGGGCCGCGCGGTTAGGGGCGCGCAGCTGTGAGCTTGCATCCGGAAGATAGTTGGTTCGAATCCGGCCGCTTCCTTCCAACTCCTAGCTCTTTCCTACTCCATCGTCGCCATAAGAACTATCTGTGTCGGTGCGACGTAAAGCCACTAGCAAGAAGAAATGTCACTACTACACCGTTGTGAACTGTGCCTCGAAGTAAGAAGGGGATATTTTGAACATCTACTGTAATCAAACCATTGGGCGTATTGTTTTCTTCGTTCAGCATTTTATTCTATTTAAAATGTTGGGAGTGAAGAACAACCATGGGGTGCCAGCGTTGCATCTTCGAGCATGTTAAATAATAAAGAATTGTACTGCGACGAACAGACGAGAGGAGAAACGATCTGGTGCATTCCTTGACTGACAAGTGTGTCTTAATTACAGTGTGTTCTTGTGCGGAGGTCTGTTTGATAAACGAACTGTGGATATTGTCTGTAACAGACAATACTGTCGAGTCGAGCGAGAAAACTTGTGCATACGCGCGGAGCTTTATCTCTGCGTCCATCATACACACCACTTCCCCTCCCTCCCTTGATGCACGGCAGTGGCTTGTGCTCTGGCATAGTAAATACGGAGAGTTCGTCAATTTCAATCGCACGCCCGGAAGTGACATTGTAACCACATTTTCTGGAAAAGAAAAATTTTCTCCGCTAATCCGACTGCACCGTCGTCCTTAACATAACAGGAAGACCATTCCTGACTTTTTGGTCGGTATAGTTCTGGTACACCTGTATTTGCTATTAGAAATATGGTTTCATTGAACATAAAGTGATAAGTACTGGGTATTAGGAGAGAATGGAAGTGTACTAAGAAGATCGCAGGATAGGACAGTAGTATAATTGGAGAGTTCTGCGTCCTCGCCCGCGGAAAATTTGAATTCTGGCGGGAAATTTGAATTTTGGCGGGAAATTTGAATTTTGGCGCGAGATTTGAATTTGTAAACAAAGCCACGTGCTTTTTGACAGCTGTCATCGACAACAACGCATCGCTAACCTCACTGCTGCCATCTTGACGGGCCTAAACCTCAATGGTACCAACTTAACCTAACTAGCGCGAGGTAAACAAAGCCACGTGTTTTTGACAGCCACGTGCTTTTTGACATACAACAACGCATCGCTAACCTCACTGCTGCCATCTTGACGGGTCTAAACCTCAGTGGTACCAACTTAACCTAACTAGCGCGAGATTTGAATTGGTAAACAAAGCCACGTATTTTTTGACAGCCACGTGCTCTTTAACAGACAACAACGCATCGCTAACCTCAGTACTGCCATCTTGACGGGCCTAAACCTCAGTAGTAGGAACTTAACCTAAATAACGCGAGGTAAACAAAGCCACATGTTTTTTGACAGCCACGTGCTTTTTGACAGACAACAACGCATCGCTAACTTCAGTACTGCCATCTTGACGGGCCTAAACCTCAGTAGTACCAACTTAACCTAACTAGCGCGTGGTAAACAAAGCCACGTGCTTTTTTGACAGCTGTCATCCGCCATCTTTAAACCACAGAGCACTGTGCTGCCCTCTTTATCGTAGTAGATGTAAAATTCGTCACCTGTCATCGGCAGTGCTGCCATCTTTGCGGGCCTAAACCTTAGTGCTACCAACTTAACCTCACTAGCGTGAGATAAACAAATCCACGTGCTTTTTGACAGCTGTCACCAGCCATCTTTAATCTATAGAGCACAGTGCTGCCCTCTTTAGCTACTTACCTTTGAAATGTGGTGGCGGATAATTTGAAAAATGCTTTTTGACAGCAGCCATCTTGCATCACAAACCTCAGTGCTGCCCTCTTTAGCTAGATACCTGTGGTGGCAGACAATTCCACGTGACAGCAGCCATCTTTGAGCACAGTGCTGCCCCTCTTTGTGGCGGCGGGAAATTCCACGTGCTCTTGTTTGGAAACAAATTCACGTGCTATTTTCTGACAGCTGTCATCCGCCATCTTGCATCACAAACCTCAGTGCTACACTCTTTAGCTAGATACCTTTGAAATGTGGTGGCGGCAAATTCTACATGCTCTTGTTTGGAAACAAACCTATGCGCTTTTTTGACAGCTATCATCCGCCATATTTAATCCAGAGAGCACCGTGCTGCCCTCTTTAGCTACTTACCTTTGAAATGTGGTGGCGGCAAATTCTACGTGCTCTTGTTTGGAAACAAACCCATATGCTTTTCTGACAGCTGTCATCCGCCATCTTTAATCCAGAGAGAACAGTGCTGCACTCTTTAGTTGAAATGTGGTGGCGGCAAATTCCACGTGCTCTTGTTTGGAAACAAACCCATGTGCTTTTCTGACAGCTGTCATCTACCATCTTTAATCCAGAGAGAACAGTGCTGCACTCTTTAGTTGAAATGTGGTGGTGGCAAATTCCACGTGCTCTTGTTTGGAAACAAACCTATGCGCTTTTCTGACAGCTGTCATCCACCATCTTTAATCCAGAGAGAACAGTGCCGCACTCTTTAGTTGAAATGTGGTGGCGGCAAATTCCACGTGCTCTTGTTTGGAAACAAATTCTACGCGCTCATCAGCTGTCATCCACCATCTTTAATCAAGAGAGCACCGTGCTGCCCTCTTTGTGGTGGCGGATAATTTGAAAAATTCTTTTCGACAAGCAGCCATCTTTAATCCAGAGAGAACAGTGCTGCCCTCTTTAGCTACTTACCTTTGGGGCGGTTAATTTGAAAAATTATTTTCGACAAGCAGCCATCTTTAATCCAGAGAGAACAGTGCTGCCCTCTTTAGCTACTTACCTTTGAGGTGGTTAATTTGAAAAATTCTATTTAACAAGCCGCCATCTTTAATGAAAAGAGCATCGTGGTGCTATCTTGCGGGTAAATTTTACGTCACAGCTGTCATCCACCATCTTGCATTGCTAACCTTAGTGCTACCCTCTTTAGCTACTTACCTTTGAAAAAAAATCTATTTGACAAGCTGTCACCCGCCATCTTGCATCGCAAACCTCAGTGCTGCACTCTATGTGGTGGCGGATAATTTGAAAAAGTCTTTTTGACAAGCAGCCATCTTTAATCAACAGAGCACCGTGCTGCCATCTTTAGCTACCGCCATCTTACATCGCTTACCTCGCTGCTGCACTCTTTAGTTGAAATGTGGTGGCGGTAAATTCGAACAAGTTTAATCACGCATCGGGAAAGCTAGAGTAAGCACGTGCTGCAGTGATGACGTCATCATGCATGTTTAGACTTGTCCGTTTTCTTAAGAGTAAGTCGGTGTAAAGGAATGCAATAAGTATGCGTCATAAAAACAAGAGTTTGCATGTGCTGTAGTGATGACGTTATTATGCATGTTTAAACCCGTTCATTGACTAAAAGCTTTAGTCTTCGAGAAACAGTGATAGAGAGTGGAGTGCAAACATGACGAAAACATTAATAGTTGATGTGCAAGGCTTTAAAAGTAAACGGAAACAAATTTGTGTTTTAAGAGGTGGCTGTGTCAGATTGCAGTGTGTTGTGGGCACCAAAACTTGTTAGTTTAGTATTTAGTCCACCGTTCCCTTACTGTTTGCAAACAGATGAAGATAAAAAGCAGACTCAGTGGATTGAAAATAATTTAGGTTTGAAGTGGGAAGAAAAAGGAATACCTTATCGTTTTCTACCTTTAATGATGAATGCACATTTGTCAAGAGCAGATCTTGTTCTTTTAAATGGTTGTGAAAAGAAGGAATGGTTGCGTGATTTTCTACCATCATCGTGTGAAGTTATCGATATGCATGAATTGGGGTGCCCATCATTTAAAACTCTTCGGAAAGAGCATAGTAAAGAAACAAGTAAACAGTCTTTACAACATGTATGCATGCTCTTTGATTGGTTGTGTTGCAGTGCATGCCGGGAAGTGAACAACATATGTAAACTGCAATGTCGAAATAACCTTAGTGTAAAAGAAACATTTGTAGAGTAAAGACATCATGTCATTTCTAACATTTACTAAGTGTAACGCAGTTGAAAAGGCGATCGTAAAGTTTTATGCATGCAAAAAGAAACTAAACACTTTTACTGAAGAAGAGTTAAATGCATTACCAAAGGCATTTTTGGTTAATGTAGCTGCGAATGCTGTAAAGAAGATTTGGGATAAGGTGCCTCGTGAGTGGACTCAAGATCCTGTTTTGTCAGAGCTTCAAAAGTGTAGTTTACATCATGAACACGTGAGTTTAGGTAGAAGACCTTCTGTGAGACAGTGCCGTACATGTCAACTAATTAAACTGTATCACGGACCTAAAACTAACGAGTTGTCTTCGCTTATAAACACTTATCATGGCTGTGGAGAGAGTAAACAAGGAAAAGGTGAAGAAACGTGCTGGGAGAAAGATGAGGAAGCATGTTGGGCGTGGACTCATCAATAGAGTGATTGATCTTCTTTTCTTCGTGCTTCATCTCCCCTGCGGCCCTAGAACACGTTCGCCTGACATGTAGTTACATGCTGCCTGCATAGAGTATATCGTGTAGCTGTTAAAATCTGCTTCGTAAAGTTATGCTGTGTGTGTGTGTGTGTGTGTGTGTGTGTGTGTGTGTGTGTGTGTGTGTGTGTGTGTGTGTGTGTGTGTGTGTGTTATTACCTAGTGCTTTAGCTGCTCAGAAGAATATAGCAGCACTTGTCGTTGTTGGTGTAATAAAACGAAAACTGAGTGACAAAGACCGTAAAATAAACAAAGGATAAAAATGTATATATATATATATATATTCTATAATAAATATGAATTGTCAAAACATATTACAGGTGTTGTTTAATCCTACAGCATGTCCTAGTGACTTAGAAGAAAGGAAACGTAGAGGATTAAAAGAAAACACACATAAGATTTAAAGTACATCCTCTTTATTAATCCATGAATTAAAGCTGTTATTAAAACCAAGCCATTTAACATACAGTTTATTGCCACGACGTCGAATAACACGTTCAACTAAATAGTGATCAGTATATTTTGTTTTCTGCAGTTCTTCGATGCAGAATCCTCCTTCAATAGGCTGTCCTCTGAGATCGCGAAGTAAATACGTAACTGGATTAGTAAGCTTAACACTTCTGATTTGAAAAATTTCAGTGCTCCAGTTAGGTGTGTATCCTTTTGCAAAGATAGACTTGAGTTTGCTGATGCGAACAAAATCACCTTCTTTAAAGCGATGGCGACGTGGATCAGCTGTTTTAATTACAAGATGAATAGCATTTATACGAGGTGTATTCTTTGTAACAAGACGTGTTATCGTTCCGATAGTGCGATGAGGTGTATCGTTGTAGGTAGATAAAAGTCTAGGTAGCAGATCAATCCAACGATATGAACCTTGCGCTGTAAATTCTCGCCACATCATTGTTTTGAGTGTACGATTAAAGCGTTCTACAACACTTGCCTTGAGATTGCTGAACGTAGAGTAGTGTTGAATGCCAAGTAACTTGAGGTAAGAAGAAAAATCCTTGTTGTAAAACTCTTTGCCTTGATCAGTTTGAAGAAGCCTTGGGCAGCGTTTCGATTCTTCAACAATATGTTTAAATGCTTCTTTAATTTGAGCTGCTGTTTTAGAACGCACGGGTTGTGCAAAAGCAAACTTCGAGTACACATCGATAACAGTAAGTAGATACTTATACCCCTTATTACTAGAGGCATATGGAATCATTTCTACTAAGTCTGCTTGCCAGAGATCATCTTTTCCTCGTGTAATAACGCGTCTGCGACAGTAGGTGCGACGTGCTGGTTTATGTAACTCATGTGCGATGTTTACCTTTACAGGTGAGATCTTCTCTTGAGGAGCCATTACAAAATAATACCGGCATAACGTAGTTCTCTTTCTATTTCTAGAATTTCTGATCCGTGACCAGTGTGACCAGCCTCTTGCGATGCTCTTACAAGTTGTAATCGTTCAACGAGTAAGTTTGGGTCATTCCAGTATCTTACATCCACATACGGCAACAAAGGCTTGTAGATAACATCAAGACTACGTGCAGTCGGAAACAGCTTAGAAATAAACTCACGATACTTGTAACTCTTATTCGCATTTACAGCTTCTGTTCTCTTGTAATTACGTCGTGTTGCATCAGTAGCAAAAAGTATTGCTTTATATTTTCTAAGATCATCTTGTAAAATTATATCCTTGTCAGGTATTCGTGAGAAAAGAAGTTCTAAGAGTCATTTCGTAGGTTTATAGGTAACACCTTTTACAATGAGTTTGTTGTTATTAATCTTAACATTTGAATTTCCTATCCGGAAACAGTCATCTTCGTAGCGAATACCGTAGGTAGTGTCAGTTTGTCCTGTAAAAAGTTTTTCTATATAAGGTGCAAAGAGAGATCCATAGGTATCTTGAATAAAAGTTCTAAACTGATTGCGATACTCTGGTGTAATCATAACCTCAGACAAAGATGGTAGATTTTGCGTCGATGTAGTAGGTGTTTCAGCAATAACATCTGTAGTTAAAAACTCAACACGCTTAGATGGTGATGTATCATTAAGTTCTTCTTCTTCTTCTTCTTCTTCCTTATCTTCCTCTTCTTGATCTACATCCTGCTTCTTCTCTTCCTTATCTTGTTCATGCTTTTCTTCTTCATGCTTCTCTTTATGATATGATGTTTGCATAGAAGCAAAACTTGAAGTAGACCGCGGTAATGAAGTAGAATTAAAAATTTCTTTGAGTGGTGTACTTAGTTGTGTTTTTAAAAATAAATCCGTGTCTGCATGAATACATTTAAGCTCCTTAAATTTGCGTCGAATATTGTTTCGAGCTTGGATGATATGTTTTGTGATCTCCTTGCTAGATGTTAACATGATGATGGTTTTTAATCAAGTAGTTACTGTAATTCTGTGTTAATGCATATAAAATGATCGAAACCCATGCGATATCGTCCATGCTGTACATCACTTTCTTTATCAATAACTAAAAAGCTGTAACGGTGTAATGACCAACATTTAGCACACATACGTTTAAAGTCATCGAATGTCATATCAGTGTTAACATGATCGTTATACACATGTCGCATGTTGCGCTCATCTTGCCGAAAAAGCACAATAACATTTGCGTTGTCGCGTATCAACTGCTTAGGCACACGAGAATAGGTTTGGCACAAATAGATGCAATCAACATATTTATGCCGACCCATACTAAAGAATGCACGAATAACGTTTTGCTGTTCTGTTGCGACATCATCAAAGATCATAAGAGAATTAGGAAGCACATCGTCTGGTGATGGTACTTGCTCATGCGAATTAAATTTAAAATATCTTATTCCATCTTTAACTAGATCGTGCATTACAGTTTGTAGAATAGTATATAGCGGCTGATAGAGTGACTTTGCGAAAACGTAAATATTCTCGAAGCGTACACCATTTACAGAAGTAATAAGTGTGAGTAAAAGATTTGTTTTCTCGCATCCCGACGGGCCTAATATAATACATCGAACAGTAAAAGGAAACAACGTTCCATGACGTTTTCCTGTAGTTGTACTAGAACTAGGTAAGAGATGTGGTACAATGTCGGTAACAGGTAGCGTGTCTTGCTGCTTTATAATCTTCATGATAACTGAATCATAAAGTACGTAATAGTAATATATATATTAAACGAAACAAGAGGTAACGGTTAGTTTATGATTTGCTCTTGACTAGTAAAGTCGTGTCCAGCATGGTAAAACAACGATATCCAAACGACATGAAGAAGAAGAAGAAGAAGAAGAAGAAGAAAGTAAAAACTGTTGGATGGAAAGATGTTATAAAGGCTGCGCAAAAAGCTATTCGAGGGGAATACAATCCTCGTGTAGCTATTACTAAAGCGTTACGCGCAGCAAGAGCGAGAATTTCTCCAAAGTGCAGAGCAATATTTAGTAAACGTGCAAGAATTATTCGTGTACCAAAACGAGGAGGATTTCTTCCTGCGCTGTTTGCTGGCTTAGCAGCTTTAGGGTCATTGCTAGGTGGTGCTAGTGCTGTAGCGAGAACTGTCAAATCTGTAGAAGAAGCGAAACAACAGTTGAAAGAGAGTGAACGTCATAACAAGACGATGGAGGCAATTGCGTTACGAGGCAAAGGTATGAACATGAAGCTAGCGCCATACAAGAAAGGGCTTGCTATCTACATTTCTCCAAAAAACGTCTACTGAATGCACTGCCATATCGAGCTCTAACGCATGATGAAGTTTTTACGTTTGCTAAACAATTAGGAATTCATTATTTTCGAGGAGTGTATATGCGCGATCAACTACCAGCACGCCCACGTGAACGTGAAAGTGCCGTAATTAACTTGGACGACAGTCGTGGACCAGGAACTCATTACGTTGCTTATGTAAAACGTAAATCTAAAGTATGGTATTTTGATAGCTATGGAGACTTACCTCCTCCTTTTGAGCTCATACGTTATTTCGGAAGCAGTGCGGACATTGTTTACAATAAAAACCGTGTGCAAAACTTTAATACACGCATGTGCGGACGATTATGTCTTATGTTCTTATATCAAGCCCAGACAGTAGAGAAAGTGCATTAGTGTCTACGTGATGACGAACAGTGAAAGAACGTTTGCTGTACGTGGAGAAGGACCTGAAACAACCGTCTATTTTAATCCACCAATCGAACTTAGCTATCAGCCGCATAGTCTTGGACTAGTATCGTTTGAAAGCTACAATAAAATCTATAATGTGCGTGATGGTGTAAACAAGTTCTATTACGATGAGTATGTGTTAACACTACCCTCAGGTAGTTATACAGTAGACGATATTCACGACTATATTGAAAGTACGTTAATTGATCAGTTTGGGGAAGATAGTTTTAGTAATCATAATTACAAGTTCTCAATCACTATAAGCAACATTACACATAAATGCGTTATTGAATCATCATTTAAGATTGACTTCAAATCACAACCTGATTCGATTGGACCACTGCTTGGATTTTCATCGAGGGAGCTCCTACCGAACGTACGTTACGAGTCTGATCAACCTATAAAACTCTTCGATGATTATAATGTGAACATTACTTGTAATATTATTACAGACTTGAATAGTAATCTACAACCTTCGCACGTCCTGCACGACTTTATTGTTACAGAGGAACGTGGATATACTATTTGTGAGAAACCAGCAGTAGTTCTTTATCATCCTGTGTCTGTAAAACACATTAGCAACATTACTCTTAGACTTGTAAATAAACATAATCAGCTTATTCATTTAGATCAGCACGCGTACGTAGCTTACAAACTACATCTTAAACCAGTATGAAAACCATCTATAAAACATGGTGTACATTCCGAAGACATACTACATGTGTGCAGAGACTCATCGAGTTAACAGATACCCATAAGCAGATACTCCAAGATTTAGGATATACACTACTACAACAGAATGGAAGAAATACTAGACATTACGAATACAGTAGAAAGTCGTGAAGGTGTAGTACGAAGTGAGCTTCATTCCTATCAACCTTTTACGTTTGGATTAAATAACAATGATGAAATTCATTTTATTATTAATCAACAAGATGTTTACACCTTACCACACGAAAGCTACCTCTATATTGAAGGACGATTAGAAAAGTCTGATGGAAGTGGACCAAGCACTTCACAACTAAACAACCATGCTCTAGCTTTTCTCTTTTCTGAAGCGCGATATGAAGTAAATAATGTTGAAATAGATCGAACGAAGAATGTTGGTATTACAAGTGCAATGAAACTCTACCCTTCTTTCTGTGATGAAGAAAGTAATCTTTTGCGGATGGCTGGATGGTGTCCAAAAGCTGCTAACAACTGGATGATTAATGAGGATGGAACTTTTACGGGTATGTTATCACTGAAACATATTTTGGATTCGCAGAAGACTTTACGCGTATTATAATCAACGCAAAACAAGAGCTTATTCTAATCCGTGATCGAAGTGATTACAATTCTCTTACAGCAGTAGAAACACCTGTAGAATCGAAAATAACACTGCATCGTATACTGTGGCGGATTCCACATGTAACCTTATCTGATCGTGAAAAAATCGATTGCTCAAGATTGTAGAAAATGATACACCATTACCTATACGTTTTAGAAGTTGGGAGCTGCATGAATATCCTGTGTTACCACCTACAAACAAGCATAGCTGGGCTGTTAAAACATCACGTTTTACTGAGAAGCCCTTGTACATTATTTTTGGATTTCAAACTAATCGTAAATTCAATCACGAAAAAGATAGCTCACTGTTTGATCACTGTAAATTAAGACACGTTAGACTATATCTCAACGGAATTACGTATCCCTACGAAAACATTGACATTAACTTTGAGAAAAATAAGTTTGGGATGCTCTATGACATGTTTTGTAAATTTCAATCATCGTATTATCAGAAAGAAGATCGTCCGCTATTTACACCTCAAGAATTTAAAAATAAAACACCGATTGTAGTTATAGACTGCTCTTATCATGAAGAATCTATAAAAGAATCTCCAGTTGACATTCGTTTAGAATTTGAAACATCTGAAAACATTCCTGCTAACACAGCAGCCTATTGTCTTATTATTCATATGAGTGATGTTACTTACAACTAACGAATATTTTTACGAGACTATAAATAAGAATAGATCTTTATCATTTTCATTAGTGTGTGCTTCGACATCGTACGCTATGGAACAAAACTGTAAATGTGCATGCTGTTTGCATGCTCATACGCAACATCTTATTTATCTTTCACGAGTGAGTGAGGCTATTAAGATGTTCTATAAACATAGATCGTCGATGCCGAAACATCTTATTCAATACTTACCACCAGGATTTTTATATACGTACGCTGCCTCTTACGTACATAATTTTTGGGACATCCTTCCTCTACACAGTAAGATGTCGATCGAAGTAGCATTATGCAGAACTTGTGAACGACATTACAAGCATCGAGGAGAAAATGGTGATGATGATTGGGATGGACCAAATCCAAGGATTGAACACTGTACACAGTGTATGAATGAACTTTCTCTAGTACCTCATGATGATGATTCCGAAAAGGAATAACAGCAAGGTAAGAAGATCTTCTCTGTAAAGCATAACATACTTAGTATAATATATTTCTAAATATTTTTGTTTAATTTGAATGTTGCAGGAGGCATTTCAGAAGCATACGTTGTTAAGAAGCACACCAACCTTGTCAGCAGCAAAAACGAACACTGTTGTAGTACATTTGTAAATAAATATTTGATCGCATTCAAAAAATGTTGTACTTATTGCATTGCTTTACACCGACTTACTGTTAAGAAAAACGATCAGGTCTAAACATGCACAATGACGTCATCACAACAGCACGTGCTTACTCTAGCTTTCCCGATGCATGTTTAAACTTGTTCGAATTTACCGCTACCACATTCCTTTACACCGACTTACTCTTAAGAAAACGAACAAGTCTAAACATGCATGATGACGTCATCACTGCAGCACGTGCTTACTCTAGCTTTCCCGATGCGTGATTAAACTTGTTCGAATTTACCGCCACCACATTTCAACTAAAGGGTGCAGCAGCGAGGTAAGCGATGTAGGATGGCGGTAGCTAAAGATGGCAGCACGGTGCTCTGTTGATTAAAGATGGCTGCTTGTCAAAAAGATTTTTCAAATTATCCGCCACCACATAGAGTGCAGTACTGAGGTTTGCGATGCAAAATGGCGGTTGACAGCTTGTCAAATAGATTTTTTTTGAAAGGTAAGTAGCTAAAGAGGGTAGCACTAAGGTTAGCAATGTAAGATGGTGGATGACAGCTGTGACGTAAAATTTACCCGCAAGATAGCACCACGATGCTCTTTTCATTAAAGATGGCGGCTTGTTAAATAGAATTTTTCAAATTAACCACCTCAAAGGTAAGTAGCTAAAGAGGGCAGCACTGTTCTCTCTGGATTAAAGATGGCTGCTTGTCGAAAATAATTTTTCAAATTAACCGCCTCAAAGGTAAGTAGCTAAAGAGGGCAGCACTATTCCCTCTGGATTAAAGATGGCTGCTTGTCGAAAAGAATTTTTCAAATTATCCGCCACCACAAAGAGGGCAGCACGGTGCTCTCTTGATTAAAGATGGTGGTTGACAGCTGATGAGCGCGTAGAATTTGTTTCCAAACAAGAGCACGTTGAATTTGCCGCCACCACATTTCTACTAAAGAGTGCGGCACTGTTCTCTCTGGATTAAAGATGGTGGATGACAGCTGTCAGAAAAGCGCATAGGTTTGTTTCCAAACAAGAGCACGTGGAATTTGCCACCACCACATTTCAACTAAAGAGTGCAGCACTGTTCTCTCTGGATTAAAGATGGTAGATGACAGCTGTCAGAAAAGCACATGGGTTTGTTTCCAAACAAGAGCACGTGGAATTTGCCGCCACCACATTTCAACTAAAGAGTGCAGCACTGTTCTCTCTGGATTAAAGATGGTGGATGACAGCTGTCAGAAAAGCACATGGGTTTGTTTCCAAACAAGAGCACGTAGAATTTGCCGCCACCACATTTCAAAGGTAAGTAGCTAAAGAGGGCGGCACGGTGCTCTCTGGATTAAAGATGGCGGATGATAGCTGTCAAAAAGCGCATAGGTTTGTTTCCAAACAAGAGCACGTGGAATTTGCCGCCACCACATTTCAACTAAAGAGTGCAGCACTGTTCTCTCTGGATTAAAGATGGCGGATGACAGCTGTCAGAAAAGCATATGGGTTTGTTTCCAAACAAGAGCACGCAGAATTTGCCGCCACCACATTTCAAAGGTAAGTAGCTAAGGAGGGCAGCACGGTGCTCTCTGGATTAAAGATGGCGGATGATAGCTGTCAAAAAAGCGCATAGGTTTGTTTCCAAACAAGAGCATGTAGAATTTGCCGCCACCACATTTCAAAGGTATCTAGCTAAAGAGTGTAGCACTGAGGTTTGTGATGCAAGATGGCGGATGACAGCTGTCAGAAAATAGCACGTGAATTTGTTTCCAAACAAGAGCACGTGGAATTTCCCGCCGCCACAAAGAGGGGCAGCACTGTGCTCAAAGATGGCTGCTGTCACGTGGAATTGTCTGCCACCACAGGTATCTAGCTAAAGAGGGCAGCACTGATGTTTGCGATGCAAGATGGCTGCTGTCAAAAAGCATTTTTCAAATTATCCGCCACCACATTTCAAAGGTAAGTAGCTAAAGAGGGCAGCACTGTGCTCTATAGATTAAAGATGGCTGGTGACAGCTGTCAAAAAGCACGTGGATTTGTTTATCTCACGCTAGTGAGGTTAAGTTGGTAGCACTAAGGTTTAGGCCCGCCAAGATGGCAGCACTACCGATGACAGGTGACGAATTTTACATCTACTACGATAAAGAGGGCAGCACAGTGCTCTGTGGTTTAAAGATGGCGGATGACAGCTGTCAAAAAGCACGTGGCTTTGTTTACCACGCGCTAGTTAGGTTAAGTTGGTACTACTGAGGTTTAGGCCCGTCAAGATGGCAGTACTGAGGTTAGCAATGCGTTGTTGTCTGTCAAAAAGCACGTGGCTGTCAAAAAACACGTGGCTTTGTTTACCTCGCGCTAGTTAGGTTAAGTTGGTACTACTGAGGTTTTGGCCCGTCAAGATGGCAGTACTGAGGTTAGCGATGCGTTGTTGTCTGTTAAAAAGCACGTGGCTTTGTTTACCACGCGCTAGTTAGGTTAAGTTGGTACCACTGAGGTTTAGACCTGTCAAGATGGCAGCAGTGAGGTTAGCGATGCGTTGTTGTCTGTCAAAAAGCACGTGGCTGTCAAAAACACGTGGCTTTGTTTATCTCGCGCTAGTTAGGTTAAGTTGGTACCACTGAGGTTTAGGCCCGTCAAGATGGCAGCAGTGATGTTAGCGATGCGTTGTTGTCGATGACAGCTGTCAAAAAGCACGTGGCTTTGTTTACAAATTCAAATCTCGCGCCAAAATTCAAATCTCCCCCCAAAATTCAAATTTCCCGCCAGAATTCAAATTTCCCGCGGGAGGAGGGCGCAGAACTCTCCAATTATACTACTTAGGACAGATGCATTAATATGGATACCTTGGCACTCTCGTAACAGAGGATTGGACATCTTGAAAGGAAACAAGAGCAAGGAGGCAGAGAAAACTTTCAGAAGGAAACAAGCTCCCAGCTCGTATTGACGTGCGTAGGCTTGCACAGCCTGCATCACGATGATAAAAAATATTTCCCAGGCCAGTAGACCGTGTCCGCTACTGATCTCTGGAGAGAAAGGACCCTTGAAAATCCCAGGCGTAATATTTGGTGAAACGCTGGAAGTTTCAAACCCAAATGGACCGCGACTTACATGCCAGGAAAACTCCTGTTATCAACCACATGCTAAAATATATTTTTCATGACATCATTCTAAAACAATTATCATTCAATGATACATTTTCAAGAAAGTTGAAGAAATATCTCGTAATATGCATCATCAGCATCATCAGCACGGAGATGCAGAATCAACAAAAACCTCCCCCCTCTCAATATAAAAGGCCGGAAAATATCACGCATAGAAATACTATGCCCTTGTAACAGCAGCTCAAATGGAATTACGAAGTCGAATACGGATAGAAATCATGCAGATCGCATCCTTTTAGTTTACCTGGAATACAATGACACACGTATTGAAAACATTGCATATAGAGGAACATGATAAGTTGTAAAATCTGATACAGTGAATGCAGTAATGTATTGCTAAAGAAAATACGAGTAAAAAATGAATGTAAAGAACACATTAATATTTTTGTGAAAGGTAAGTAACTGAAGCATAGAACAACTGAGTAAGAAAGTAATAAATTAACTATTAATCAATATAGATGTAAAAGTAAGTTTGCTTGTTTATAATTATGCAACAAATTTGCAGCGACAAACTCATTCTAGTTCAGGGAGTTCATACCAGGGTTTGTTACAGTCATTGAATGATAAGGAACCTGGATGATAACTAACTGTTTTTAGGCATCTTTTCCAAACTTATACCCAATCATACACAGATAGAAAGAAACCGGTATGCTACCTACTTATACCAGTGAAATAAGTAAAGTGAAATACTGTTTTAATACATATTTCTTTCTTGGTAATTCACACTAAATATCTGTTGTGAAAAGGAAATGTGTCATCTGCACCTCACTGTAGCAATACAAGCGTCTATTCCACTATGGTAAAGATACTTACGTAAAATGTGTTAATGTTAGCATTAATATCTTACTGATAAGTATGAAGTTTCGTTCCGTACATTCATTTCTTTTTGCAAGTTTGAAAGGATTGGTACCGCACACGATGTGAAGGCGACACCCAATTAATTTCGAAAGTTTTTTTTTCGTTCTGTTTCAATGAACTAAACGCAAAATGTACTAATCTACTTTTCTGTACCATGCCAGTAGAAACATCCAGAAGTTCCCTCACATACGTCATTTTATGTCATACGTGTAAATGGGAACTCAGAAGTGACATAAACAGTTAGGGTATAAAACCAATCAGAATGAATCATAAGAGGAAGAGTTAAAAAGCTGGCTGAAAATATATTGTTCCTCTACACACCTACTCCTATCTAATTGAAAATAGCCAAATTCTACGAAATATCAACAGAAATCAATTTAAGAAAATGTGGCAGATAGTTCGTCTGCATGTCCTCATTTCTCAAAAACTACTGAACATATCTTGACACAATCTTCGTTATTAGTTAGTTCCATAAATAGACCAGAATCAATTTCCTGGTATAAGAAGCCGTGTACAAAAGAACAAAATATATGAACGATTACTGTGTAATTTTCTTACCATACGAAAAATAGTCCTAGACTCTCAAAGATTTTCTTCAGAGCAAAGTAACTGGTTAATCACTTGCCTCTCGTTCTCAAAATGTTTGAAATCGAACCTGTGCACAATCAGTTGACGTGTAAGGGTGATCAAATTTGAAAGACGTACTTGAACGTTAAGCGATACTTATTCAGGACAAATTTACGTCGTATGACGTTCCCTTAACGTCCATATAAGATGAACGATCGTTATACAAAGGATGTTAGTATTATTTTTTCTTTGCTACTTTTGATGACGTTATGCGACTACGTACACAAATGTTTGCGACAAACAATAACAAAGAGTTTATTGGCGGAGAGGGGTGTTGTGGTTAGTGAGGTAAGCTAATAGGTCATTAACCTACTTCCTAATGGCGTTTGATCATAAAACAGCATGGCTGGTTAAGCAACGCAAAAAGACAGTGAAGCGTATAGTGTGTTTGTTAGGGGTAGCACATATACAGGAAAGTCTAATTAAGTAAATATGTTCAATGAGACTATTGTGTAGATGTTATAAATAATACAATAATATTATTTGTTTACGTCCTACTAATTACTTTTACGGTTTTTCAGAGACGCCTTGGTGCTGGAATTTTGTCGCGCAGGAGCTCTTTTACATGCCAGTAAATGATCGAACCTACCAAGTTGGAGTTAGAATGCCAGTGCCTCAACCGTCAGAGCCACTCAGCCCGGCTGTGTACATGTACTAGATGTAACTTACTATCGGGTATTAGAGAGAAGAAAGTCTGAACTGATTAGAGAAATTCTGTGTGACTAATATTTGATATTGGATTAAGCTTGTAAATTTGTTAGTTCGAATGGAACGGATAAGACAGGGGAGTTAAGCTTGTAAAGTAATGAAATGGCGTGTGTCTTTTAGTGCCGGGAGTGTCCGAAGACATGTTCGGCTCGCCAGGTGCAGGTATTTTGATGTGACTCCCGTAGGCGACCTGCGTGTCATGATGAGGATGAAATGAAGACGACACATACACCCAGTCCCCGCGCCAGCGAAATTAACCAATAATGGTTAAAACTCCCGACCCTGACAGGAATCGAACCCAGGACCCCTGTGACCAATGGCCAGTACGCTAATCATTTAGCAATGGAGCCGGACTGTAAAGTAACATTTCTTCGATGAAATGAAATAATATTATTATTATATTAAACTGGAACCATTAACGTGACTTTTATGTACAATCCTATACAGTTTTAAAATGAGTTACAATGACGAAGCATCTTCAGGAATAACGTAGTTGCAAGGTTTGTAAGTGACAGCTATTGCTCTAGCTCAGTACTAGAGTCAGAAGGCCCTGTTGTCTTCTTTATTCTTTCATGCTCTGAAGGAATCTCACCGTCGAAATATTTCCCATTCAGATTGTAAATTGTCACATTCTTTAAGCGGATAAATACACCCTTTAGGCTCAAAACTGGTAACATTCAAATTATTTGTTCTTTGTACAACATCTATTGTAAATAAATAATTATGTCAGACACTGCATAGGATGTGTTTGTAAATGTCCATGTATGTCATTTGCTACATGCCACTCTGTCGTATGATTGTTGCTCATATTCCGTAACTTCCACGTTCATACGTGGTCTTCATCATAACTGAAGATATTTTCATGAAATGGTAGTGTATTTTACTTATATAAACAATATGCTCTAAGTTCTTTTCTTAAATACAAGTATTTGTCCAATAATTATTACATTATAATTGATAGAGAAAATATTAGAAAAATTAGCCAGGAACACTGTTTTGAGGCATGGGATAATTTAATTTACATTCTAATTATTGAGCATTCCATGATGCCTGTTATTACTAAATGTCTTAAACAATGGAACATTCCCTCTCTGATGACGTCATTCATGATTCCCAAAATCAATCCAAAATAAGCTGTTTAGTAGCCGAAAAGCCATCAGAATTGTGACCCGTTTTGAGTTCTTCTTGCACAAAAACTTGGCAACAGCCACTTGAGAGTAAGTAGGGCTATTACCAATTATTCCGTCCGGCTCCATGGCTAAATGGTTAGCGTGCTGGCCTTTGGTACAGGGGTCCCGGTTTCGATTCCAGGCAGGTTCGGGAAATTTAACCACTTCTCTGGCACGGGGGCTGGGTGTATATATCGTCTTCATCATCATATTATCCTCATCACGACGCACAGGCCGCCTACAGGCGTCAAATCAAAAGACCTGCATTTGGCGAGCCGAACTTCTCCTCGGACACTTCCGGCACTAAAAGGTATACGTCATTCCATTTTTTACGAATTATTCCAGTATAACTTCGGACTGTCTGTAACTCGTAAACGATCGACCATCGACGGTAGTTTGAAGTTCTACACCGCGAATACCTCTCACGTTTTGAGGAACACTCAGTATATAGAAAGCAACTATTAAGATATCAATATATTTTATGACGGAATATCTTAGATATTCTGGAGTATTTTGCTGACATAAGTGATTTACCCTTTATAGGTAAGTGCTGTATGAGTAGAAACGGTAATACTGAAAACTCACATTCTAGGGGATATAAAATGCTGATTTTTTTAAAAGAAAGAAGTTCTCAGTCTATTGTTGGAGGGTGGCAATTATGCCTACGGATCACCGGAGATGGTTGATATTCAATGCCTACTTGATGTTTAAGTCTATGTTATATGCAGGGCTCAACTTGAGACGGGTCGCGCCAGAACGGCGTTCCGTCCCTCTCTTAAGGGAAAAACATTATGGTAGTTAAAACATGTAAAAGAACAATTCGCAAGTCGTAACGACCGATTACGATATGAGGCTAGGGTGAGTACTGCGAACTGCAACTACTTTACCGTAGCGGATAGTAGTGTTACTAGAAGCTCCTCAAAGATTACTGAAACTACTTTCATTCTAGACGTAAGCTCGATAGCTGATAAATTTCAAGAGCTCTCGGACTTAAGTGAATATTTACAACATCGCAACGTTGATCTATGGTATGCTAACAAAACGTTAAAATTTACATCTGTTTTGTTTGAAGAAATAAAATCAGTTCCAGGATCTTACTCATCGATGCTCAAGAAGCAATAAACAAGGCATTTTTCGGAATTTCTCTCCACAAAAGAAAGAAGATAGGAAAGACAACCAGCCTTTGAACTCCGAAAAGTTTTTATGAGGCTCTTAAAAAGTCTCTTGAAACAAGACTGCTCAGTGACAAAGGCTTTGAGTTTGCTAACACCATCAAAGTAATAGATGAAAAAACTGTCCATAAAATGTCCCAATAACGTTTGAGGAAAATGAAATGCGAAACTTGCCTCCAAGTTCAAACTCAATGAAAGGCATCTAGTTACAGAATTCCGAGAGTACCTCCACTCTAGAGTGTTCCCGAAAACTGTCACCCCATTGAAAGAGGCAATTCATTCCATAGCCATCTGGTCGAGTGGATGTGAAAGAGGTTTCTCACAGATGAACCTCATTATCACACCACTGAGATATCAAAACTGAATACTGCAACAGTTTCTGGCCTGTTGCTTCTAAAGATAAATGGACCTCCTCTTCGACTCTTTAACCCAGCTAAGCATGTTGACTCTTGGCTTGTGTCTGCACACCATTCAGTATTGTCTGTCAAGAGTAAGGAGAGGTCAAGAGATATGAAGTAGGCCTACGAAGAAAACATGTTGCACTCGTACAATCCTTTAGAATGGGCAGACAACTTAAACAATCATGAAAATGTGCTTTTCTACTGCTTTTATTACTTTATTACAACACATTTTTGTACTTGTTTTGCAAAATAAAATTTAGAATTAAAGACAATGTTCAATTGTTTGTATAACCGAAGATTTCCATTTTCCAGGCCAATAATTTGGGATACCCTCCACGCCCCCTGGAATACTACAGGTCCGGCACCTGTGCCAACGCCCCCTGGAATACTACAGGTCCGGCACCTGTGCCAACTTTATGTTTAAGTCCGTGTTATATGCAGGGCTCGATTTGAGACCGAACGCGCCAGAACTGCGTTGCGGTATGTCTCTTTAGGCAAAAAAAGTTTACGGTAGTTTTAAAACATTTATTTAATCACATATTACTCTGTTGTCAGTGAGCGTTAGTGAATGAACACATTTATGTTGACCACTCTACTAGACTGTACCTCTTCTTGACGTTTTATAATAAGAATACTTGTCTCAGTTTGAATAAGCCCCTTCACAGACACAGCGATCGCGAGTTGAAGATGGCGGTAAAAAATACTACTACACGCTAATGAAGGAGTCCTTATGCACCATCAGAAAATTAGCTGAGTTTTTTAAAGAAATACCCGAAGATTTTTCTTTTTTTTTTTTGAATTTGATTCATTATACATGGACTATAGAATTAAACATCAAGTGGTAAATATAGGTACCTACCGGTAACCTATAAGGGGGTAAATCATTTCGGCAAGAAAATCTTGTAAATATTCAATGAACTGCAGCATTCATAGTGCTAACCCCAATTAGATACTAAAATCAAAATGCAAATTTGATTTGAAAATTACGGTTAATTTCAAGGATTTATAAAATTATTTACTTTATTACTGTACATGAGTGCTAATGAACGTACATATGTTAAGCATGCAAAGGTTTAAGTACTATTTCTAGTTTTTGAACTATAAATATTGAATTTTACTCAGTTTACGCAAGAGAAAGTTGAACTTCCCTCTTAAGATGTTCACCATGGCGGTAAGTATGGTACCATCGCAGTATAAATATTCATATAAAAGCTGTCCGCTAATAAATGATATTGTGGATCGTTTGATATTGAAGGGTAAGGACTTCGAGTTCGTCTGATCCACATTTCTAGCATTCAGATACTGAGCACAAGGGTCATCCAGGGGACTACTACTCTTCTTACCCGGTACAAGCGCGTCTGCCAATATCCTGGGTATCTCATCTGCAACCAGAAATGTTCATCCATATCGCGCGGTTCGTTAGTCGATCTAAGTAACTTGCTTTGCTAGAGGCTTTACGTCGCACCGACACAGATAGGTCTTATGGCGACGATGGGATAGGAAAGGCCTAGGAGTTGGAAGGAAGCGGCCGTGGCCTTAATTAAGGTACAGCCCCAGCATTTGCCTGGTGTGAAAATGGGAAACCACGGAAAACCATCTTCAGGGCTGCCGATAGTGGGATTCGAACCTACTATCTCCCGGATGCAAGCTCACAGCCGCGCGCCTCTACGCACACGGCCAACTCGCCCGGTCTAAGTAACTTATACGACCAACTACAACGAGAGAGGCTATCACAACACACTGTAATTATCTATCATACTTAAGTAGTATTGAGAAGGGTGGCTCAGAAATTCATGATAACTTTCCCAGGTGGTTCAGAGGATCATCAAACGGTGCTGATAAATTATAGAATAGTAATTATTTCGACCTGAATTTAAAACGTGTTTCTGGCAACTTCATATCAAGTTCTACCTCACCATTTGACTTGACTGAAAGCGAGACATCCGAGGAGGACCGTAGTGTCAACACTAGCGTTCAAACTTCGAATTTCCGAACAGTGCACATCTCTGCCCACCCGTCGAGCGCAACTTACACACTCCAACATACACATAAGTTAGAAATGAATAAGTGCTCGTATTCAGAGTATTCATGATTATAATTGTGAAATGATCTTGTCTTCAACATTCTTCCAACAGACTTCTGATAACGAGTCTTTACAATCTCCTATTTGATCAATTGTGCGATGCATCAGGTTACACGTTCATCTCCTAAACACATGAATGCGGGATCGAATCAGGAACCGACGTAATTGACACAATTGGTTAATTTTTAGCCTTCTATCCCCTTTCTACACTTAGAAGAATTGATACTGATTGAAGCGATGGCATTTAAGGATGTTTAAATATAACTCCGAGTCCTTGGTTTCCATCATCCTTCGGGAAGAAAGTCCGACACCCTAGCGTCTATTAAAATAATTAGTAGTTGAAACGGATGTAAGACAAATGTAATAATAATATTAATAATAATGATAATAAATATTATTGCTAATTATTATTAGTCATCTGCATTCTGTTCACTCCAAACATTAACCTGATAGCTTGCCACATAAAATACTGAGGAAGGGAAGTGAATCTCAGTGGCACAGTTGGTCAATTGACGGTCTTCTGTTCCCAGGAAAGCAGGTTCAATCCAGGCTGAAATCAGCTGATGACTAATAATAATAATAATAATAATAATAATAATAATAATAATAATAATAATAATAATAATAATAATAATAATAATAATAATAATAATTGAGCCCTTCCATTATGAAGAGATGCCAGGTTGCCGAACCTTTGACCCGCAAAATTAATCTGCCATGGTAGAAGCCAATGACTCGGAGTTATAGCATTTAAACTTCTCCAAATGCCTCTGATTTCTTTTTTCTCTTTTACAATTTGCTATACGCCGCACCGACAAAGATAGGTCTTATGGTGACGACGGGATAGGAAAGGCCTAGGAGTGGGAAGGAAGCGGCCGTGGCCTTAATTAAGGTACAGGCCCTGCATTTGCCTGGTGTGAAAATGAGGAACCACGGAAAACCATCTTCATGGCTGCCGACAGTGTGATTTGAACCCATTATCTCCAGGACGCACGCTCACAGTCACGCACCCTAACCGGACGGCCAACTCGCCCGGTGGCGCTGATTTCAGCCTGGATCAAACCTGCTTTCTTGGGAACAGAAGACCATCAATTAACCAACAATGCCACTGAGATTCACTTTCTTTCCTGGGTATTGTATGTGGCCGACTATCAGGTTAATATTTGGAGTGAACAGAATGCAGATGACTAATATTCGGAATAATGTAGAATCCAACTTGACAGACATGGTGGCAGTTACAGAATCCTAGATACAGGAGGCTGTGACAGATGAATAGGTCTGAGTAATTTCGGTGTATACGATTGTGACAGAGAAAGTGATTTGGCTGAAAATATCTTAGTCCTCGTGTGCAAGCTCGACCAAAATGGAAGTACTCATTAGCATAGACATTCTGTGACTTGTCAACACACGAAGTTTTGTTAATAATGTTCCTGGTTCTACGTCCCACTAACTACTTTCACGGTTTTCATAGACGATGGAGTGCCAAACTTTGTCCCACTGGAGTGCCAAAACTTAGTCCCACTTGAGTTCTTTTACGCCCCAGTATATCTTCAAACACTAGGCTAACGTATTTGAGCACCTTCAAATACCACTGGACTGTGCCGGGATCGAACCATCAGATCGCCCGCACTCTACCCACTGGTTACTCAGTCCGAGACACGAAGGTTTATCATTGAAGCAAAATGAAATATATTTTCCAGCCTCACCTGTGACAGATTTTGCCTCGTGTATGTTATTTAAGAGGATGTATGTGGGTCCTATTCTTACCAGAAAGTACAGTAGATCAGTATATGTCCTTTGGGTTAACTCTGTCTACAATAGAAATGAGTACCAGATTCATTTTGGGGGCAAAGCCGACCATGTGTAGAGCTGACCACTGCGGATAGCGTAAATCTTTTCCTTCCACTACACTGAGGGCTTTGAAAGTGTTCAGGTACGATATGTGTATGACAATTAATTTACTGGTTATGATTTTAATTTCACAAAGTTTTCAGGACTCCAAATATATTACTCACAAAATTTAAATTCTATGGACTAAATATATTTTATGAAAAACTAGGACACTAGGACGTTAAAGCGTGCTAACTTTGTGGTTAATGCCCTCTCAACTCGACATTCGCGCTGGTTTAATTGTGTTCGTCTGCAGGGACATATAGTATCTAAATCAAATTTCATATCCTGGTCGCCTCAAGCTACGGTTGAAAACCTACAGCCTGTTTTCCAATCAATGACCGGGTCAGGGATGGGATGAATGAAGCCCTCAACTTGCGGCGAGGATAGGAATTGTGCCGGCTGCCGAGGCCTGTCGCACTCCTCTGGGGCAATGATTAATGACTGACAGATGACGTGAAATGATACTGGAGAGTGTTGCTGGAATGAAAGATGACAGGAAAACCGGAGTACCCGGAGAAAAAACCTGTCCCACCTACGCTTTGTCCAGCACAAATCTCGCATGGAGTGACCGGGATTTGAACCACGGTATCCAGCGGTGAGAGGCCGGCGCGCTGCCGCCTGAGCCACGGAGACTACTCAAGCTACGTTTATGGTTGTGGAAGAGGGTTCTAATGAAATGAATGAAATGGTTAAATAGTCAAATGATTTGTTCTACTCTTTCTTTCTTTCTTTCTTAATATGCTTACCTTCCAGGGTTGGTTTTTCCCTCGGACTCAGCGAGGGATTCCACCTCTACCACCTCAAGGGCTGTGTCCTGGAGCTTCAGACACTGGGTCGGGGATACAACTGGGGAGAATGACCAATACCTCGCTCAGGCGCCCTCACCTGCTATGCTGAACAGGGGCCTTGCGGGGGGATGGGAATATTGGAAGGGATAGACAAGGAAGAGGGAAGGAAGCGGCCGTGGCCTTAAGTTAGGTACCATCCCGACATATGCCTGGAGGAGAAGTGGGAAAGCACGGAATACCACTTCCAGGATGGCTGAGGTGGGAATCGAACCCACCTCTACTCAGTTGACCTCCCGAGGCTGAGTGGACCCCGTTCCAGCCCTCGTACCACTTTTCAAATTTCATGGCAGAGCCGGGAATCGAACGCGGGCCTCCGGGGGTGGCAGCTAATCACGCTAACCACTACACCACAGAGACAGACCTTGTTCTTCTCTACCATTACATATAGGTGAAGTAGAGTAAGAATTCCTCCTTTGATACAGTAGCCCATGGATAATGTGGAGAATGAGATTGTCTTAACTTTTGGTGCGAAAAAGAAAGCTGCCTCGACTAGCTTTGCCCTCCTATGGAAATCGAATGACGGAGAAAATTCTTCTATGTTCCTTCAGACAGTGTTCCTAATGTCTTGCCCCTTAAATCACTGCTACTCGACTGCAGTTAAGTGCTTATTAATTCTCGTCTCCAGTGGTGTATTGTATTCAAATTGATCCTCTAAATATGTCCCTTCCCATCATCATGATGAACAATTACAATGGTTTTCATTTCTAAATCAGCCCTGCCAGGACCTTGAATCAAAGTGTGATCCGCGTAGAAATGAAGGCAAGTACTTGGTATCCAGATGTTCAAATATATGTTAAGGGTTTTGTTGGAAGATTCTGCAGAAAAGGCGTTGTACGCTGAATACACCTCCATTTGCAATTAGCAAATTATCTCTACACCCGGATCCATGCGAAATGGTCAGCTTTGCGGCCTTCTCTTCATGGGGTCCCAGGTTCGATTCCCGGTCGAGCCGAAGATTTCAGCCACGTCCGGGCAATTACTCTGGTTCGCGGACTGGGTGTTTGAGTTCGTATTAATATGCACCTATAACGAACGCGAATCACCACACTACCAATCACCATAGACACACCCAAGCCGCTCAGACTGTAGGGGCTGGCCTTCTGAGCCCAACTTGACAGGTTCAATCCTGGCTCAATCCGGTGGGATTTGAAGTTGCTCAAGTACGTCAGCCTCGTGTATGAGGGGAAAAATTTCGACACCTTGGCGCCTCTATAAACCATAAAAATGTAGTTAGTGGGGCGTAAAACAAATAACATTATTATTAGAAAAACCCAATATTGAACTATCGATGCTTATGAAGTTGAGGTCAGGAAGGGTCCCTAGCCATAAAACCCTGAAGATGGTTTTCCGTGGTTTCCCAGTTTTACACCAGGCAAATGCTGGGGCTGTACCTTAATTAAGGCCACGGCCGCTTCCTTCCAACTCCTAGGCCTATCCTATCCCATCGTCGCCATAAGACCTATCTGTGTCGGTGCGACGTAAAGCCCCTAGCTAGCCATAAAAATGGACCAGAATCTCGTACAATGTCAGAAAGAAGAGTGAGAAGAAGAAGAAGAAGAAGAAGAAGGCGGCAATTCTCTCTGTAACAATAACTATTTAAAAATGAGCTTGCAGTTCTGCGTAAATGTTAATCTAAGTTACCTATATACTAATGTACACTTAAGTAGTCATTAGCCACGGGGCTTACAAATTGTACATTGAACCCATGACATATAGAATTCGAAATATTGGGACGTGAATTTCCATTTCAAATATTCTGTATGGATTGACCGGGATCTGAACCACGGTCGTCTTCATAAGAAGTCACCAACAATAACTCCCCGGAATTATAACAATCGTATGGTATTAGAGTAAGATAGGAATAGTATTAATACTGGCTACTCACAAAGTAATTCGGATTATCGTGATAGCTTCCCGCCCAGTCGGACTGCATTCGATTCCTGGCTCTCATAAATCAATCACTGTCTTGTGTTTACTGTTCATCTATATTGCTATATATTTTAATCAACGTTGCAACGTTGCAATGCCAGAAATTTATTTTGAAAAGGGGTTCTTTAAGGTGACAGAAAATCTAAAGACATGAAAATCAAATGGCGTATGGCTTTTAGTGCCGGGATATCCCAGGGCGGGTTCGGGTCGCCAGGTGCAGGTCTTTTGATTTGACCAGGCACTAGTCCATTCCCAGCTTCGCCATGTGTTGAATGTATTTTGGGGCATGGAATTGGATCGCCTCGCGAGGACAGCTGAGAAGGGAAGTGAATTAAAATCCCTCTCTGAGGTACCTTAAATGTGATTCTTTCCTTTAACCTCTTCAAATCTAGAAACCGGTTAAGTTAAACAATAATTTTATTTACACGCTAGTCTAAAAATACCTTTTTGGTATTGCAATATGCATTTCGCGGTGCCATTATATCGCTGTTAAAGATGAAATTAATTATTTATTTAGCGTATGGCATAAAATGTACATATATACAATTTAAAATATTGCAATCACAAGAAAACATAACTTCAAATAAGATAATAATAATAATAATAATAATAATAATAATAATAATAATAGTGATAACAACAATAATAACAATGTTAGTGTTTTTACGTCCCACTAACTACCTTGACGGTTTTCGGAGAAGCTGCGGTGCCGGAATTTTGTCCCCCAAGAGTTATCTTATCTACCGACACGAGGCTGGGGTATTTGAGAAGCACCTTCCAATACCACTGGACTGTCAGGACTCAAAAAATTGATTTCACAGAAGAGGGGAAAAGCTGTCCTATGGTTGGAAAAATGTAAAGAAATAGTTACATTTCTTATCGATTTGTACTTTTTTCCTATATAATTTTCATTTTGAATTTATGAGGTATTATAGAATAATGCCATAGTATACGAGAAACGAGATGGTGATGTTGGTTCGCTTCAAGCAATTCTATTGGATATTTTGCTATATGGTCTCCATGGAACGATTCACATTTCGCATAACGACAAGAAAATAATAAAGTATATTTCGGAAAAGTTGCAGATACGAGGTCTCCATTCTTAAGCGACGATATATTTATGTTGTTCTTTTTCTTTATACGTTGCTTTACATCACACCGACACAGATATGTCTTACTGCGACGATGTGACAAGAAAGGACTAGGAGTGAGAAAGAAGCGGCCGTGGTATAATTAAGGTACAGCCTCAGCATTTGCCTGGTGTGAAAATGGGAAACTACCGAGAAACATCTTCAGGGCTGCCGACAGTGGAGTTCGAACCCACTATCTCCCGAATACTGGATACTGGCCGCACTTAAGCGACTGCAGCTATCGAGGTCGGTGATGTACAAATGTGTGTGTAGAGTAATATGCATACTAAATTACCATGTTTGGGTATGTGTTATTGATTATGTGTAATAAATGCGATGAATGAAGCATACACTTTGATGTGAGAAAAGAAATATTTCGAGATTACACAGAATCAGAAAGCATCAAAATTTTGAATTTTCGTAGATAAATATAAGTCCGCCAGCTCTTATTTTCTGCTCTGATTTGTGCTGCCATCTAGTGTAGATTGCATGAACTCGTAAGTCGAAAACTCTGTAACTGTTTATACATTTCACGTCATATTGGCAGCCATCCTGGCTTTCTGTGTGAATATTCAACGTACTGGCCTTCTGATCAGCGAGTTTTGTGTTCGATTCCCGGCTGGGCCGTAGGTTTTAACCGCGTACGATTAGTTCCTCTGATATGGGGACTAGGTGTTTGTGCTCGTCTTAATATAATTATCCTCATCCACACAAAGCACTAACACCATCACAGAAAAATCCCATAGTGAATACACCCTTTCAAAAAGGGTTGGCATGAGGAAAAGCATCCATGAGTAAAACTAGACCAAATCCACATCAGATGTTAACCCCAATACATCAGAGGAAGGACCAGGAATAAGAAAAGGAAAAGGAAAAACATTGAGTCACTAATTAGAGCTGCATATACAGAGTGTCCCAAACCATTTGGGTCAAATTGAAACAGGTGACAGTGGTTCCACAACCGATTATATAGACATGGGGAACCAATGGTCGGAAATCCATATTTATTGTGTTATGGACATACACAGCGTACATCGCATAACAACAACGTAACTCATAGCAATTTTTCAAAGTGACGACCGCCAGTCTCTATTCATACATGGCAATGGCGCGTGAAGTTCTGCCGCACTCTCTCAAATATCCCTGGTGTCTGTTTTGCCAGGAGACAGGCAGCTTGGACTCTAGCAAGCAGGCCTTCATCCGTTTCTAGGGGGGTTTCGTACACCAACGACTTGACGTAACCCCAGAGGAAAAAGTCCAGAGGTGTGAGATCCGGCGATCACGCTGGCCATGGGACAGGACCTCCCCTTCCAATCCAACGATGAGAGTACGTGTTGTTCAGGTGCTCGCGGACATCAACATCGAAGTGGGATGGTACACCGTCGTGTTCAAATCACATCCTTTCGCGGACAACAAGGGGTACCGCTTCCAGGAACTAAGGCAGCACATCTCGCAGGAACACCAGGTAACGTGGACCATTCAAACGTGTAAGTTCCTCTACGAATTTTTTGCTATGACGAGATTAAACTGAAGATATTGATTAACAACAGAAATGTTCAATTTTCACACATATGCTAGAGCGATAACAACGGATTCAGTACTCTGTTGTAACCGCGGGAAATGGCCGTACGGTTAGGGTCGCGCAGCTGTGAGCTTGCATTGGGAATATGGTGGGTTCGAATCCCACCGTCGGCAGCCCCGAAGATGATTTTTCGTGGTTTCCCATTTTCAAACCAGGCTAATGCTGTGGTTGTACCTTAATGAAGCCCAAGGCTGCTACCTTCCCAATTTCCTGTTTTTTCGTCGCCGAAAACCTTCGATGAGTTAGTGCGACGTTAAACGCGTAGCCAAAAATGTACTCTGTTGTCATGCAGTTTGGGAGAGCTCCATTTCTTAACAACTCAACTTAGAGAAAGCCTAGTTCAAAAAGAGGAAAAATAATGTGTAGGGTCTATTACAGTACATTTTTGTTTATTTACTTGTATGTTCTATTCTTTAATTGAGCATGCATCCGGAAGATAGTGGGTTCGAATTCCACTGTCGGCAGCCCTGAAGATGGTTTTGCGTGGTTTCCCATTTTCACTCCGGGCAAATGCTGGGGCTGTACCTTAACTAAGGCCACGGCCGCTTCCTTCCCACTCCAAGGCCTTCCCTATCCCATCGTCGCCATAAGACATATCTGTGTCGGTGCGACGTAAAACAAATAGCAAAAAAACTAATTACAGTATCTTAGTACGCACGAATAACTCGCAAACCGGATAACCCACACGAATAATCAGGAATTTACTGTAACTTACGGATCTCTTATTCATTTGCCTTGGACATGCATGTGGCCTACAATATTTCACTAAGAAGTTGTAGTTTTCTGAGGCCCATATTACGAATTCTGCCATTTAATTACGAAGCACCGACCTTAGTGGTGTAGTCGATTATTATTTGTCTTTCTCTTTCCAAGATAGTGGGTTCGATTCCGGTTGAGGTAGGTGGTATTTAAAGATTCTTAAATGCGACAAGATAATGACATAGCCATGTTGAAACACCGTATCCCGCGAAATCCTCAATGTTAAGCAACTTGGGCGTGTCAGCACCTGGAAGGGCAGCCATATGCTGTTGAGCAGAGGAGGAGCAGAGAGGACCTGGCCACCCTACCTCAAGTAAACACCGGCTTAGGATCCCTGATCAGTGGTCCCTGGCCTGGCTGGAGGCACTAACAAGAACACCAACGTCCAGGTTTAAATGCGGCAGCTTCGAGTTATTGGGTCCCGGTAATTTAAAGAACTCATATGAAACAAAATTTCAACATCTTTCGAGGCTCTTAACCCTCAAGCACACGCGCCAGATCTTAGGACGCAGACACACGCGTGTTGGTGCTTTCCACCCCACATATCATTGTAGTGTAAAATATGAATTACTGTATGAATTGTGATTTTAAGGTAGATTATGTAAGAATGACTCTTTCTGCGGGGATCCAGCCAGAAAGTTACAAGAGCGGGGAGAGCAAAAAAAAGTTATTTGTACATTTCACTAGGAAATAAAATGACCTGGGGTGGATTCCACCCCATACGCGTGTGTTTGAGGGTTAAACGTTGAACAAAAAAAAAATGTTATTACTTACGAAAGCGGGAAGGTAGAGTCCGCTAACCTCATCCCTGTACCCTTCAATCACGATATTCTCTCGTAAAACTTGACTGCACTTGTGGATAAAATCAGCGCTTTCTGAGAGAAACGGTCGTTCATCGTGACCCTCATGTACCGGGCCATCGATTGGTCATTTCGCTGGGTCAATGCATTTCATTATCAGTTCACAAGAGGATTTCATAGATGTCTCGACAAGATAATGCGAGCCTTTCTTCTAGTCCTTTCGAGTTCCACGTTATCTAAATCTACAGTATTTTTGTTCGACTTCACAACTAGCCTATTGTATATAACACAATATGCTCCAAGATCTGCTGTTAACCTCCCTCTTTGTGAGCTACGAGTGGTATTGAATTTAAACGTCCATTCTTGTTAAGAAACTGGAATAACTAATAATAATAATAACCGAGCGAGTAGTCAGTAGATGTAGGCCTAATAGTACCTTAAAGTTATTTCCAGTTCTATAGCCTCTCTTAAAACCAATCACAGTTTTTCAATTTGATTTTACGTCGCACCGACACAGATAGGTCATATGGCGACGATGGGATAGGAAATGTCTGGGAGTGGGAAGGAAGCAGCCACGACCTTAATTAAGGTACAGCCCCAGAATTTGCCTAGTGTGAAAAAGGGATACCACGGAAAACCATCTTCAGGGCTGCCGAGAGTGAGGTTCGAACCCACTATCTCCCGGATGCAAGCTCACAGCTGCGCGTCCTTAACCGCACGGCCAACTCACCCGGTAATCACATTTAAAAGGCTTTATAATCATAGACACACTGTTTCGTACCTAAGCTTTACGCCCGTTATTTTTCTAGACTAAGGTTAAAGTCCGACTCCCTGGCTGAAGAGTCAGCGTTGAGGCCTTCGGGTCAGAGGGTTCCAGGTTCGATTCCCAGCCGGATCGGGGATTTCAATATCGTCTGATTAATTCTTCTGGCTCGGGGACTGGCTATCCGTGTTTGTATCAACAGTCTCTTCTTCATGTTTAGACAGTACACCACACTACCAACCACCACAGAAACACGCACTAGTGATTACTATCCGAATTACTTCGAGGCTTACGAATAACCAACTTGAGTATGAGGTCGCAAATGCAATGTCTAGTTAGGACCACTCAGAAACGTCAGTAAGTACCAACGATGGTGATAGCAAAATATTAGCTGCTAATGACCCATCACCGGGCGAGGTGGCCGTACGGTTAGGGAGCGCAGATGTGAGCTTGCATCCGAGATATAGTGTGTTCGAAACACACTGCCGGCAGCCTTGAAGATGGTTTTCGTGGTTTTCCATATTCACACCAGGCAAAATGCTGGGGGGATGTACAGTACCTTAATTAATGCCGCTTCCTTCCCACTCCTAGAGCTTTCCTATCCGTCGTTACCATAAGACCTACCTGTGTCGGTGCGACGTAAATCAAATTGTAATAATAATAATAATAATAATAATAATAATAATAATAATAATAATAATAATAATAATAATGACTCGTCGTGTGGAGAGGAGAACGGAGAAGGAATGAATGTATAGAAGGTATCGAGAGCAAACTTTTATGGAATGTACTTGCTACACTTTAAAAAAATGGAGGTCCTAAACTTTTAAAAAAGTTCAAAACAAAAATTTAACTTGCACAGGAGCAACGACTCCTGGCCAGAGAGAAGGCATAACCTTCTACGTGGCCCGCCTCTCACTTTCAGGGAGGGGAATGAAAACGTTTGCTATGCTATGCCACAGGGGTTCACGCCAGCTGGATCAAAGATGAACTCCTTGTTAACTGTAAAGCGTTCAAAAGGTCAGTATGTTATCCACTCTTAAAGAATGTACAGATAATCATATTGATATAACATAGTGACGTGGCCCATTCTTCTTCTTCTTCTTCTTTTGCTATCACTTTTCCCACAGCTGTGGAGTCGCGGGCGCGAACTGCGTCGCACATGTGGATTTGGTTCTGTTTTACGGCCGGGTGCCCTTCCTGACGCCAACCCTATATGGAGGGATGTAATCACTATTACGTGTTTCTGCGGTGGTTGGTAGTATGGTATGTTCTCTGAATATGATGAGGAGACTGTTGGCACGGACACATACGCCCAGTCCCCGGGCCAGAAGAATTAATCAGAAGCGATTAAAATGCCCTACCCGGCCGGGAATCGAACCTGGGACCCTCTGAACCGTAGACCAATACGCTGACCATTCAGCCAACGAGTCGGACTGACGTGGCCCATTGCTGGTGACAATAACTTGCTGTTGCTTCACTCCTGGTCTGCGTATAAATTCCTACCGCTTTAGAGCAAACTATCCCTCTTGGAAAGTGTGTACATTGAAATTCGTATAGCAGCTACAACCACTGGACAAATTTAGGTTGCGGGTGTTTGCCTAGAAAACATGCTATAGTACCATCTGCTACCGTGCCCGTGAAGGATAGCCAGTTTTACGAGAAACTGCTCAGCGGACTAGTTTACATTTGGTTGCCTTTCATCAGTTCACGTTACTACGGTATATGTTTGTCTACGCATTTTGTAAGTATGGTTACCTTAGCTGATCGTCTCCTTTCCTTTACAAGCGCGAACGTTTGTGATCACTGTGGTGCGTCATTCTTCATTCCTTACAAACTCGCTCTCAGGTAGGTAACTCGTTAGTTAAATTATATTGTGAGTGTAGACTTCACTCATTATGTGCCTCCTTCGTCTACGTTTGGCAAATAAACTACTCTGAGGAGAGAGCAAAGTCGAATGGCTCAAAGTATTATAAGTACAATTACTACATACAATACAAGCATTTGGCAAAAAATATCATTCTGAATTTTGGCAGATACCAAAGAAAAAGAAAAAAGAAAAAAAAACTATGCAGAGTAGAACGGAATGTAACATAACGTAACGTGACATGACATGACATGACTAAACCTAACATAGCATAACAACATAATGTAACGTACCGTAACACAACACACCACAACATAATAAAACGTAACGTGACATGACATAACTAAGCACAACATAATGCAACGTTACACAACACAACATAACATAACGTAACGTAACATAACATGTAACATGTAACATAACATAAACCGAGCTCGATAGCTGCAGTCACTTAAGTGCGGTCAGTATCCAGTGTTCGGGAGATAGTAGGATCGAACCCCACTGTCGGCAGCCCTGAAGGTGGTTTTCCGTGGTTTCCCATTTTCACACCAGGCAAATGCTGGGGCTGTACCATAATTAAGGCCACGGCCGCTTCCTTCCCACTCCTAGCCCTTTCCTGTCCTTTCGTCGCCATAAGACCTGTCTGTGTCGGTGCGACGTAAAGCAACTTGCAAAAAAACGTAACGTAACATAACAGATCAATGCAGAATAGAACGGAACCGGACAGAACAGAATGAAAAAGGACATAATATAACAAAACAAAACACAGCAGAATAGAACAGCATGGAACAAAACAGAAAGAAAAAGAACATAACAAAATAACATGATACAACATAACATAACCAAAGAGAACAGAACGAAACGGATTGGAACAAGATGAAACAAAATAAAACGGAACAGGACTGAAGAATACAGAGAAGGACTGAACAAAACAGAGCACAGACCATAGTAGAACAGCATATAATAGAAAATAATAGGAGAGAAGAGGAGAGAAATGTCAGAACAAAACAAACCAGTATAGAATATAACAGAACAGAACGGAATTGTAAATACGGGATCATGCAATGGACAGAGTCCCCGATTCCTACGCAAGCGTCTCGGAATCAGAGAACGCCAGTTTCTCGTCTTTTACTTTTCATTTCTTTCTACCTTTTCCTTTTCTTTTTCTTTAATTGACTTGAAAATCCCACTGGTATTCTGTGACGAGTACTCACTTTTGTGACAAAATATGCAGTGTAATATTCCACTAATTACAAAACAAAACTGAGTTTTGCTAATAAAAGACTTATTCATGATACATTTGTTTGAAGGTCATACATAATGTACGCTGTATCTTACAATGTTACTGTTAAGTTGAAAGAAGTTATATGCTGGTTCGACCTTTCAATACTATTAAAATAAGAAATGTAAGTTTTACATTCCTACTTAATTATAATTGGTATCGGTTACGACCAGTATTCCTGCTCATCATCAGCCGATCACAAATAAGTATAAAAGACAATGTACAGGTAAATAAAATGAGAAGTTTAACCCATATGTGCCCACTGTCGACATTTGTCGACGTTAATATCTGAATATTGTCGATCTTTTATCGGTAAACCTGAATAATATTTTTGAGGTGCAATATTTACAGTTCATAGTTTGATACTTACTGCACAGCACGAAAACAAGAATCACTCGTTTTCGCGCCTTATATCGTGGCTGCGTATGAAATATCATTCCGTATACACTCAAGAGGATGACGCTTCCGTCGCGGTGAGTAATATTTTCTTATAATATTGTTACAGTTGAAAGTAAGATCGGACTGTTGTGGTAAACGTAATAACTAAACATGCCTTTAACAGGTTTTGAATTCATTTATGGCTGATTTATGGTTGCCTTTGTCTAGCAGAGCAAAAAATTTCCACGTCGACATATGTCGACAGTGGGCGCAAATGGGACTGCCTCAGTACTGATATACAATTTTTATTTATTCTTCTCAGAGTGACCGTCGAGCAGATCGTAATCATCCTAGAGGAATCACAAAACATCCTAGATGCTAATATACACATAGAACAACCTGAAAATGCTTTCCATAGTGACGGGGATAGCGATGATGATGAGTCTTGCGGAGATATTTACAGACTCTCTGGTAATCAACTCCGGGCTGATGCTGAACTAGTGTGTACAAAAATAAGTGAAAATGGTACAATGGTAATGCTGAAATGAAATACATAACAGTAATTCAGCCAGCATGTATAATTCTGCATAATATGCACATGGGGAGTGTCAATCAATTGGATCAAAATGTATCTTGTTACCGCATCGGCACCAAAAACAGGAAATGGTACTGGCCTCTAATTGTGTTCCTTCTGAACGTCTCCATGGACAATGCATGGCAACTTTACCGTTTGACCCCAATTTATACCTCGGCTTCACACGCTACATCGTTAGGACATATATATCCTATCTCGTGCCGCTACGCGTCCTAACGCATGAAGACCGAGTACGAAAGTATCTTCTCGCGTGTTGCCAGAAGTGCGTTCCGATGGGGTATCCCACTACCTCGAAACAAGAGGGAAGCAAGTGCGGTGCGCTCACTGTGATAAAGCTGCCAGGAAACAGTGCAAAAATGTAACGTTGGCCACCACGTCCTTTGCTTCGAGTCATTTCACTCACGCTAAACCAGGCTGGATGAAGAGAAGCAGAGTGTAACCTCAAAACACAGACTAAACTGTTTTGAAATTCTACTCGTAGTTTTCCTTTTTTACTATTTTCAGAGTGATCATACTTGCTCAAAATTTGGTATTGTGTGTATAACAAGTACTATAAACATACGAATATTGTCCTTTGGTTTTGAAACACTATGCATTCTAAATTGAGACGAAACTGTTCCTCATTTATGTTTTGAATCATGTTTTCTTAAATATTTTCTGCTTATTCAACACGTATGTGACTAATATTCACTAACTGATTAATTTTTACATTCATATAAGCTCAAAATGCGAAGAAAAGTTCCTTTTTCGAGCATGTCTCTTACCCTACCCGTTCATGCTCACTGTCGACATATGTCGACACGGTAAATCTCCGCGAAAATATGTTAATGAAACCTAAAATCATCATAAGCTTTTCATTTAGGTTACAAACATCTGTACTTATGAAATATATCGCAATATTCCACAGAAAAAGAATTTGGGCAGATATGGGTTAAATAATTCCGTCAGTTGCTGTTTATGAAGCGCTAAACACTTTAGGGAGAACTGTGCGTTGAAATTTCAGCCAATCACAAATAAGTATAAAACATAATGCACATGTAAACAAAATGTGAAGTTTAAATAATTCTGTCAGATGCAGTTTATGAAGCACTATAATACTTTAGGGAGCACTGTGTGTTGAAATTTCAATGTTATGAAGAAGTCTAGAATCAAATACGTATTTTTCAGTTGCAGTTCATGAGTCACTATATGATTTTAGGGGTCAGCACTGCGTGTCGATAGTTCCGAAAAACATGAAGAAGTCGTAGATCAAATACGTAAATGGAGTACGCAGCAAGTTCTTGAAGAGTAGCAAGACATATGTGCCGATCGGCACTGTACTTCTAATCGTTTGTGGAAATCCGATGAAAAAATGTAAAAAGTTCAAGTATCAAGCCATTAAATGCTGATATGAGTGAAATAGTACCATATAGTTGTATATTATGTGTCGAAAGAAGCATATCCAAGTTAAATAGATACGTATGTTAGATTTTTGAAGTTATTGAATATGACATAGAAAAAACAATTGTGAAGAGAAGAAAATACTAAAAAGAGCAGAAATTGGAACAGTTGAGGAGCGTAATGACATAGCGTGTTATATATTGAAGGTAAGAGTTGAGGTCGATCTTAGGATAGCGTAATGTGTAAATTTGTAAGTTAGAGTAATCTAAATCATTAGAGATGTTAGAAAATATAATTCAATTAGGAGAGGGAAAAAGAAGGAAGCTAAAAAGGAAAGAAAAAGTTGAAGTAGAAAAATAATGATTGAAATAAAGGAAAAATAAAGGAAGAATAGGAAGATAATTGAGGAGGTGTAGTAGTTTAAGGTGGATCAGGTGCGTGGGTTATAGGAAGTGGAAAATGTCGGTAGGAATTATATAAGGCCTGGAATGTTGAATTTGGGTTTGTAAATTTAGCATTTTTGAAAAAGCGGATAAGGAAGTCGAATAAAATATTAGGTTTTTCAGAAATGTCATTTAAATTGATATTGGGGTTGAAGTATTGGTCAAGATGAATAAAGCAATTTTCAGAAGTGTTTAGAAGGGGGCCTTGTTTAATAACTTTAAATATTTTTATGTCTTTTTCAATACTGGTGAAATTATGATTAGAGTCTTGTATGTGTTGCCCTACTGCAGAGAATATGTTATATTTTATGGCGTTGATGTGTTCAGAGTATCTGATATTAATGTTATGTCCTGTCTGGTTGATGTGCGAAGAGCTACAGTTATAGCATTGGAATATGTATACTCCAGATTTAGAAAAAAAACATTACATTTATTAATTGAGTTGTATGTATGTTTAGTCCTCAGCCCGAAGGCTGGTTGGATCCTCAACAGACCGGGCGAGTTGGCCGTGCGCGTAGAGGCGCGCGGCTGTGAGCTTGCATCAGGGAGATAGTAGGTTCGAATCCCACTATCGGCAGCCCTGGAGATGGTTTTCCTTGGTTTCCCATTTTCACACCAGGCAAATGCTGGGGCTGTACCTTAATTAAGGCCACGGCCGCTTCCTTCCAACTCCTAGGCCTTTCCCATCCCATCGTCGCCATAAGACCTATCTGTGTCGGTGCGACGTAAAGCCCCTAGCAACCGATCCTCAACAGCTCCGCTATCAGCTGTCATAGATGGCTTAGGCATCTTGAAGAAGCGTACTAGGGAAATGAGGAGTGAGGTAGTTTCCCGTTGCTTTCCTCACCAAGCCAGAAGTTGCTATTACATACCAGTCTACCAAGCTCACTGAAATCCATGCACCAACTGACCCTATGAGTAATATTTTCACACCATTCATAGCAGGGACTGGCTGCAGAAGGAATGGCATTACTAGCATCACTCATACCTCAGTCACTTTCATTTTGTCAAAGCCAAGGATAAAGCTGAGACAGATCAATGAAAGTAACAATCTTGCTCTAGTCCATACCAGAAGACATAGTGCACTGTAAACACTAGGTCCCGCCAGCAAAGGAAAATTAATTGAGTTACAGTTGTGTAATAAATAAAGATTTCTGTTATTGGTTCTAAAAGATATTATTAAGTTGTGCTTTTAAGAATGTTAGTGATTTTTAAGCGTTTTGGGAGAAAGTAACGGTGGAAAATGCAGTGGGATTGGTTTTATCTTCTGTTAATGTGGTTTTGGGGCTGTGTTTGAATTTATTAATAATACGGTTTACAAAAGAGTTGTTAAAGTAATTTAATTTGGCAATGGTACGGATGGTGTTTAATTCATTATTTAAATCTTTTTTAGACATTGGAGTGTTAAGTTCACGAAAAATTAGGCTGTTATAAGAAGCCCGTTTATGTGCTTGAGGGTGTGTAAAATCTTGCCGGATAGAGGTTGCTGTTTGAGTGGTTTTTCTGAAAATTTTATAAGTTAAAGAAGAAGGATATATTCTACGACAAATCAAAGTGATTTATGAAACTGTCGTGAAATATATGATAAAGTTGTTCAATTAATATTTTACATAAAACTTTCCAAACAATTCATAGCACGAGTGGATTTTTTCTACTTTTACTGATTTCTTAGTAAAACATAAACAATTTCACTCTCTCCATTGTTATGATAATAGCACCAATGGTAATAAAAAGTGCAGATTTTTCAAACCATGAGTAGGAAGATGTGACGTAACGACTGTATGATACAGTTCGTTTGTTGTTTTTTTTTTGCTAGGGGCTTTATGTCGCACCGACACAGATAGGTCTTATGGCGACGATGGGAGAGGAAAGGCCTAGGAGTTGGAAGGAAGTGGCCGTGGCCTTAATTAAGGTACAGCCCCAGCATTTGCCTGGTGTGAAAATGGGAAACCACGGAAAACCATCTTCAGGGCTGCCGATAGTGGGATTCGAACCTACTATCTCCCGGATGCAAGCTCACAGCCGCGCGCCTCTACGCGCACGGCCAACTCGCCCGGTGATACAGTTTGTACTTGATTTGAAAATGTCCTACCAAGTGAGTTGGCCGTGCAGTTAGGGTCGCGCAGCTGTGAGCTTACATCCGGGAGATTAGTGGGTTCAAGCCCCACTGTCGGCAGCCTGAAGATGGTTTTCCGTGGTTTCCCATTTTCGCACCAGGCGAATACTGGGGCAGTACCGTAATTAAGGTCACGGCCGATTTCTTCCAAATCCTAGGTATTTTCTATACCTTCGTCGCCATAAGACCTACCTGTGTCGGTGCGACGTAAAGCCCCTAGCAAAGAAAACCAAAAAAACAAATCTGTTTACCGTCCAGGGTTGGCTTTTCCCTCGGTCTTAGCGAGAGACCTCACCTCTACCACCGAGGTGCAGTGTCCTGGAGCGTGATAATATTTGGTTGGGATACATCTGGGGAAGAGTACCAGTACCTTGCCCAGGCGACCTCGCCTGCTGTGCTGAACAGGGGGTCTGGTGGAGAGATGCGAAGTTTGGAAGAGGTAGACAAGGAAGAGGGTAATAAGCGGTCGTGGCCTTAAGGTAGGTACCATCCCGGCATTTGCTTGGAGGAGAAGTGGGAAACTAACGAAAACCACTTCGAGAATGGCTATGGTAGGAATCGAACACCGTCTACTCAGTCAACCTTCCGAGGCTGAGTGGACACCGTTCCACTCCTCGTGGCACTTTTCAAATTTCGTGGCAGAGCCTGGGATCTGAAGCCGGGCCTCGGGTGTGGCAGCTAATCACACTAACCACTACACCACAGAGGCGAACCACTTCACAGCATGCGAGTTTTTATAAAACCAATGACAATTTTTCACATAATGCTGGGATGATACTAAAGTTCGGAAGAAATACACATTAATTCATTTTGTGTGTTTTTTAGAATAGAAACATTTTGCCATCATCGCTAAAAAGACTAAGCAAACTTTCAAAATGATCGTTCCATTTCATTGTTTTCAGGGGCAACTAATTCAAAATATTTATTTCAATAGGGGATGGGAAATTCCTTAACCCCTTCGCCATCACACTTTTATTCTGGTTCTGTTCTCGACCACGTATACATGAGTATTGAGTATCTAATTCTCAACCAGTAACAACAAGCAACTGCGAGCTAATGGACGAGTGCGCGCGCGTCGTATCCTTGTCACTGCTGGAGCTCCAAACACTCATTGATGTACATCGATTACTAGAATGTAACGATTATAATGTTGTTTCATAAAGTAAATTACGATTAAACATTACATTTTGTGAAAAGTAACGATTACAAGTAAAAATTACTGAAAATGTAATCGTTAAAAGTAATTCGATTACTTTTTCTCAGTTACTTAGCAACTCTGGTCTCAATACAGGGTCTCGCTTATGAAATAAAACCGAATGCGCATTGTTTGTACTCTGCGCTACGGTAGCTGCCTAAGCCAAATATATAGCGCGTGGCCGCCGTCCATTTTTTTTTACAATTTGTTTTAGGTCGCACCGACTCAGAAAGGTCTAATGGGGACGATGGGAGGGGAAAGGAAGCGGCTGTGGCCTTAATTAAGGTACAGCCCAGCGTTTGCTTGGGGTGAAAATCGAAAACCACGGAAAACCATCTTCATGGCTGTCGACATTGGGGCTCGAACCCACTATCTCCAGGATGCAAACTCACAGCTGCGCACCCCTAACAGCACAGTCAAGCCATGCTTTTAAGCGTGTAAAAGATCTTATATGAAATCTTAGCTTATAAAATATGCTGGAAGTGTCGACCGTCCTGGGTTATACAGGCATTGTAGCTGGTAATCACATTCTGCCTGACGCGAGTGAGTTCTGCCTTTGTAATGTTCCTGATTTAATTCGTAATATTTTCTTTCAGTTCCTCCAATGTGTGAGGAGTTGTTCGATACCCTTCTTCTTTCAGTTTACCCCAGAAGTAAAAATCACACACTGTTAAGAGAACGAGGGGGAAATAGACAAGCATTGATCTGTCTGCAATCACTTCCTAGATTTTAAGAAGGGAATGAAGATGAAACTAGAACATTTGCATATGAAAATACGGTGTTGCAATGATAACTGTCTCACCATACTAACAGCCGAGATTCAGACTGGCGACTGATGCTTGCCAGGTCGAACATGTGCAGGCTGCTTGCAAGGTCAAAAACAATGCGCGTGCCTCCCAAAATGAAGCTTACGCATCGCAGAGTAAAAACGCCGCTTCGACGTTCTTAGTGTATATGAGAGACTCTGTACATATCTTTATATACACACAACACATCACACTACCAACCGCCACAGCAACATGCAACAGTGAATACATTCCTCCACAAACGGTTGGCGTCTGGAAGGGCATCCGATAGAAAAACTGGGCTAAATCCATCAAAGTGCCGGTTACAGGTACCAGGGAAAAAGTCCAGGGAGGAGAAGAAAACAACTTCTTCAACGGGAATCTATTTCGTCTTTCTATTTGTGCTAATGGTTTAAAACCCATTTTAGGCCAGTGAGTCATATACGACGCATAGTGTTGGATTTCATTTTATCGCATAATGCCATTTTCCACAAGGAACATTCTGGAAAGGATATAATTATTTTCAAGAAATGGTACCAAAATTCTTGGCTTAGGGAAGTGCGGTATAACACCTGTTTGAGATTACTGGAAGACAGAGTTATGAAATTAATTCTAAAAAATATCCATAGTCTGTTTCCAGTCATTCGACCGGGTCAGGAATGGAATGAATGAAGCCCCATCTAGTGGCAAGGGTAGGAATTGTGCCATCTGCCGAAGCCTGTCGCACTCCTCTGGGGCAATGATTAATGACTAACAAATGAAATGAAATGATATTGGAGAGTGTTGCTGGAATGAAATATGACAGGGAAAATCGGAGTACCCGGAGAAAAACCTTTCCTCCTCCGCTTTGTCCCGCACAAATCTGACGTGGAGTGACCGGGATTTGAACCACGGAACCCAGTGATGAGAGGCCGTCGCGCTGCCGCCTGAGCCACGGAGGCTCTGAAATTAATTCTAATTAGGATAAAATGCTATCATATCATTTTTATTATTTTTTTGAGTAGAGAAGAATTATCGAAAAAAGTATGTTTCAGTGCTTAGGATGTTGGTAATCGTCAAACTGAACGCCGGGGTCGAAAACGACCCATGCTGTAATTAAACATGTATTTTGTAATTATTTTTAACCTTGGCCTAAACGTCGCAACAACACCTCGAAGGTTATCGGCGACGCAAGGTTGGAGACTAGTATTGGGAGGGTAGCGTCCGTGACCTCAATTATGGTAAAGCCCCAGTATTTGCCCGATGTGAAAATGGAAAACCACGGAAAACCATGCTCAGGGCTACTGACGATGAGGTTCGAACCCGCCAGCTCCAGAATGCAAGCTCACAGCTGCGCGACCATAACCGCACGGCCAACTCGCTCGGTAAGCTCGTGTGTACTGTACCGGTTACGCACTTTAACTGCGCAATACCAAGAAATCAGTAGGTATCACTATGAAAATATATAGCCCATGGTAGAGTACAAAATCAAACAGATATTTGAATATTTATACTGCAATGCAGTTCAGAATATAATTCATACAGTAGTTGTGTTTGTATTATGCAAAATTCTTCCAGTCCAGTCCACGATTGTGGCGTTTGACAAGAGACAACGTATGACACGCATCACAACAAAGATAGAATGTGTGAGTCGTGACCTCGCACGCGTGTTGTGCGTCCACAATGAATCACTAACCGCAGACACCGTCACTCCTTCGTGCAGCTAAACACAGTACGTTCTTTATTAACTACACTCAACAACATATCTCGCTCTTATCGCTGGAAAAGCCACAGAAAAATATAACTTCGCGGCATGGTAATAGGAGACGGGTGAGTGACACATGGCTACAATATGACGTATTCATGTCGCCAAGATGAATGAATAAGCCTGGAGTTGTCTTGTTTTTAACTCTTCCCTCCTATCTGAGGTACTAATACAAGATAAGTGTCTTTTACACATCATTCAAAACACATCGTAAACCAGTATTCCTTCTTTCTTTCTTTCTTTCTTTCTTTCTTTCTTTCTTTCTTTCTTTCTTTCGTAATCCGTTTACCGGTGTCCTGTCAATCGCCTCTAGTGTCAGTCGCTCCCAGCGTAAAATGTGTGACAATCGCTCCCACTCCGGTCCAGCTGTTCACTTTGGAAATCGCCCCCAGAAGGGGCCATTCTCATTAAAAGAGTATTCCTGAGGGTTTTCCCCACCACCTCTCTTTACTGTTTAAATCCAGCAGTGTTCTGCAGGCCAGCTACGGCGGCGATTATTGTTTTAATAGGAAGTACAACTAGGCACTAATCAGAGAGATAAAAGAAAGACAAGGGCCACGTAGGGCGTAAAAATTAAAGACTCCCTATCCCTCGCGACTTAATAGCTTCCGGGTCAGAGAAGAACAAGAGTTGACCAAGGGAGGTCGGATGGGATAGATGAAAGTGAGGAGCCTGGCACAAGTAAAAGGAAACAATGCCAGGGCTCAGTTAAGGGCCCCTGTGGTCACCAAACCCCCTGGGGCCCCCTTTATTCGCATCTTAGAACAGGCGGGGATAACGTGGGTGTTATTCTACCGCCCCCAACCACAGGGAGAGGCCAGCTACGTACGGACGAAGTGTTACACTGACTATGCGTGACTATCAGTTGTGTTTAGGACGACTAACTGACTCCCATCACACTTTATCCAGGCATTGGACTGGCTACACACAATGTCTCTTGTATATAGGTGTGTTTAAAATCAGCTATTGGCTTCGTCAGTTAATTTGTGCTACAATTAAGCTCCGTCAGTTTTAAGCATGGACATTTACTGTATTTACATTTCTCCCTGATTCTATTAACACTATTTACATATTTACTCTCGCCAATCAACGATGAACTTCTGGATTTCATGGCAAATCTTCAAAGTTTTTGGAGATGGGAAATTGTTTTCAAACAAGCAACAATATCACCACTTTCTTCATATTTTTAACTGTTCTTTCCAGTCTGTCATTTAGAGCGATGTAAGCGGTCTTTCTTCTTTTACCTTCCATATTCAGCTGGGCCCTATCAGCACATATGCAGAGGTATCTGCTTCTTTCTTTAAACATTTGATGAGGTCTTTGATTCGAGGATTTGGTCTTCCAAGTTCGTCGTTAATTTTGTAGTGCCATCCCTCCACGGAGTTGGTGGTTCGTTGACGACTGCCGCAACAATTCCAAATCTCGACTGCAACATCTTCATTCTCCATCCACCTTTCTACGAAATAGTCCAAAATTGCAGAAAGTTAGTCATTGTCAGGTACTCTGGAATGTATTTCCAACCAGCCATCGGAAACATCAACAGGTCGAAGAAACGCTAAAGAAGCACACATGCGAATGATCATTCTCACTTCTTCTTTCTCCATATAACTCACAAGCAAGTCCCAAATCTTGAACTTTTCTCCAGTTGCAATTTTTCATGTGGACGTAGCATCCTTTTACATCTACTGCTGTAAACACAACTTTATGGCCGAAAATTGCTGCCGATTCAAAATCGACCGTCACTCTCGCTGGATTCCACTCTAGTATGGTCTCAGAAAGAGAGCGAAAAAGCCTAATATATGTTTATTTTCTTTTGTTTGGCAAGAGAGCAAAAACAACTAGATATATATTTGTTTCGTTTTTCGAGCTTCCAATGTCTACATGAATGGTATAAATTTGCGAAAATTGTTTACTGCAACTCTTAAAAGTTGCATCCATAAAAAAATCTTGCTTACTTCTCAAAGCTTCTTTTAATAAAGTTCCACTAAAAATAATAAGCCGCTCGCCAGTGTTGTCGTCTTTGAAAAGAAAACTACTCCCATTTGTCATGGTAAGCAGTTCCACTTCCAGGACGACTTCTTCAGACGATTCCGCTTCTCGTTGATTACATTGCAATTTGGCTCTGTGACGATATAATGCCCTCTTCGTAACTTGCTGTGCTGGTATTTCGATTACGAAATCACAGCCCTTGTTGTAGAGATTACCCATTTGTTCACAGTATATTTTGGAAACTGTCGTGCACTCCTCGCGTGCTCTCTTCTTCGCTTGATTGAGAGCTATTAATACACCAGTGTCAAAACGTTAAGCATAAGTTATGAGTAAGCAGGGCAAGAGGAAATAAGACCGCAAATCGCACGACATATGCACCTAGCAACCTTACGTGTTCGCTCTGTATAGGAAAGGAGTGTTCCCTGCTTTGACTAGCGGCGTAACTGCAAGGTTAACACAGCCAGTGCCTGCGCCCCATATTCCCTCAGTCGTGTTTGCCTGTTATAGTGTGCGGAGTGTAGCCTCGTGGTGAACGTGAAAACATAATGGCACAGCGACGCCATTTGGACCCCGTTTTGTAGGATAGAATACTCGGCCGCCTGGAAGCAGGCCAGACACAGACCGAAGTCGCCGTATCCTTGAATGTGCCACAAAGTGTTATTTGCAGACTTTGGAGACGGAGTCATAGGCCAGTACCAGGTCGACCAAGGGAAACTACCCCACAGCAGGACCGATATTTGGCCTTAACCACCTGGCGAAATTGGAGTGCACTTGCAAGACAATTGTCAGTGGAGCTTGCAGCCGTCTCAGGGGTTGCCTTCTCCCAGCAAACTGTGTCCTGGAGGCTCAGAACAGCATCGTTGTTTGCCCGACGTCCAGCGGTGTGTGTCCCGCTCACGCCAGCACAGAGACAGGCCCGTTTACTGTGGAGCCGGCAACATCGAAACTGGACCATGAATGAATGGAGGCATGTGCTCTTCAAAGATGAATCCCGCTTCAGTTTGCAGAACGATTCCCGTCGCACATTAATCTGGAGAGAATCGGGTATCCGATGCAACCACATGAATATCGTGGAACGGGACCAGTATGGTGGTGGTGGTGGCGTTATGGTGTGGGGCAGCATCATGTTGAATGGCTGACGGACCTGCACACCATCATGGGTGGTCCGAGGAACACTGCTAACGCTCGAAGATACAGGGGTGAGGTACTGAGACCACATGCTCGACTCTTCAGAGGTGCGGTTGGTCCAGACTTCCTCTTAATGGACGATAATGTCCGATCGCATCGCGCTGCTCTGGTGGATGAATTTCTGGCTGGGGATGACATTCATCGCATGGACTGGCCACCGAGGTCTGCGGATCTGAATCCTATAGAACATGCCTGGGATGTATTTGCGAGGCGAATCGCATCCCGACAACCTCCACCAACGAACCTCCAAGACCTTCGCATTGCCCTTTCAGAGGAATGGGATCGACTGCCACAAGAGCTCTTGGACCATCTGATAGAGAGCATGCCACGTCGCTGCGAAGCATGTGTGGCCGTTAGGGGTAATCATACACCCTATTAACAGCATATTTTGTTGTGGAAGACATTGCCAAGTTTTGTTAGTTGTTGTCAAAGGTGTACCTTGGCTGTCAGAACCTTTCTGACACTAGTGTTTTGGACAAGTTGTGTGACATTGGTGTGTGAGTCAGCTTCTGGTTGTTCAGTAATCAGTCTGGCATTCCTATCAGGCGGTATGGCCTCGTTTAGTGATTATGCTTAACTTTTGGACTCTAGTGTACTTCTAAGCGAGCTTCATCAGGAGATCCACACTGATGCTCGACCGAGCGAGTTGAGCGTGCGGTTAGGAGCGCGCAGCTGTGAGCTCGCATCCGAGAGATAGTGAATTCGAACCCCACTGTCGGCAGCCCTGAAGATGGTTATCCGTGGTTTCCCATTTTCACACCCATTCTTAGGCCTTTCCTGTCCCATCGTCGCCATAAGACCTTTCTGTGTCGGTGCGACGTAAAACAAATAGCATTGATGCTCATTTGAACACAGCACTTCACCACGTTGGCTCTTGATTGATCCTCGGCAACGTGCCGATATCTTCTTTGTACAGCACCAAATTACTGTTTCATCTTTGTTGAAACTTCCATATCAAGCACAACTAGAATGCACTAAATAAATATGACCAGAACACTATGACACTCGGAGCGAAAATGAGAGGAAGTAAGGCTAGCAGGCAAGTGCAATTTTTAGATTGAAAGGGACAGTCCTGTGAAATTTCTCGGGAGGGCGCCGGACAGTGAGTGAACACCTAATAGACTGGGGGCGATTGTCACACATGTTAAGCTGGGAGCGATTGTCACTGGGGGCGAATGACATATATTCTCGTTTACCCCCAAGGGTTGGTGTTTCCCTCGGACTCAGCGAGGGATCCCCACCTCTACCGCCTCAGGGGCAGTGACCTGGAGCGAGAGACTTTGGATCGGGGGATACAGCTGGAGCGGAGGACGAGTACTTCGCCCATGTGGCGTCACCTGCTATGCAGAACAGGGGCCTTGTGGGGAGATGGGAAGATCGGAAGGGATAGAGAAGGAATATGGAAGAAAGCGGCTGTAGCCTTAAGTTAGGAACCATCCCGGCATTTGCCTGGAGAAGAAGTGGGAAACCGGCCGGTTCCTTCACCCTTCCTTGCCTATCCCTTCCAATCTTCCCATCCCACACAAGGCCCCTGTTCATCCCTGTAGGTGAGGTCACCTGGGTGAGGTACTGGCCCTTCCCGCGGTTGTATCCCCAACCCAATTTCTCACGTTCCAGGACACTGCATTTGAGGCGGTAGAGGTAGGATCCTTCGCTGAGTCCGAGGGGAAAACCAACCCTGAACGGTAAAATTGATTAAATAATAATAATAATAATAATAATAATAATAATAATAATAATAATAATAATAATAATAATAATAATAATAAATCGACGAAGGTTTTATTTGACTGGCTCCGTGGTTTAACGGCTGAGTTGCTGAACTGCCAACCATACACTACTGTACTTGGGTCTTTGTACTTAACTAATTAGTTTAATTATTCAGTTACTACAGAACTGTACCCTGTAACCGATATCGAAGTCTCAGTTATAATAATTTATTCGATTACAACCCTCACAAATATACGAAGAAAATTAAATCAAAATCTTTCAAATAAAGTTCTAAAAATATCAAACCGCACAACAGATTAGTCTAATATTAAACTTAGGGCAGAGAGCTCACTCGGAATTGAGTTCACTGATTCGTACTACACCAGCTTTTATTGGCATTAGGCCTATACATTGTTGTCGAATAAATGTGTGGCAAAAGTTAAATGTTCAACAAAATTCGTGAAATATACGATCTCAAGTGTACTAGACATTAAAAAGTGTCATTCTCTAACTAAAAGTACGATATCTCGGTATCATTTTTCACTGCTGTAATTATTTTTGAATAATTTGTTGCAGACCTTCTGTGAGGACCGTGTCGCGGTGTTGCTAGAGATTGTTTACTGCTGTGCAGCATTACACTCATCACAACAAACTGCTGCTATATGCAACCAAGTCGAAATTCCTCTACGTACAAATTTTAAAAAGAAATCTTCTTTCCAGTGATTCCACAAAACCACCCTGATCATTTCCGTGCTGAGCGACATTAAGCTCTATATACAGTATATTGTTGTTTTAATTTGCGAGCAGTTTTCGGGGTCCTTTAAAGGCCAGGACCTGCCTGCATTGCAAGCCCTAACGTTACGCCCCTGCAGTCAACAGCCCTATGCACTCTAAAGTCTATCTGATAAACCGTATGGCTCTGAATTCTCTACTGGAGCGTGTATTTATAAATTGGGAATTATAAATTTGGCAGGAGGCAATTGTGGCTTAAATGTTACGTGCCGTCTCGCCATTTGCCTGAAGGTCAAGATTAATTCCTTAATTGTGTTACTCAAGTCTGAGAATGGTCAGTTCCGGTTCTTGAAACCAATGTTAAATTCATCGCTGAACTGGGAATCGAAGCTGGGCCAAGCTGGTGAAAAGTTTGTAGGCTAACATGTACATTTGTTTTCCGACCTCACGATGCAAATTTATGTCCACCATTGGATTTATTCCCACGCCGCACAACCATCAAGGCGAATCCCACCACTGTAATATTCCATTTTCGTCCAGGATTGCAACTCATTTTACTATGTAGTAACATGTTTGTCCTAACAAGGATGATTTAATTGCTACAGGCCTCTCAAATTTGGATAATTTCTTTCGGAGGAATAGCAGGTGAACCTAGTCTCATATGGAGTCCAAGATGCTTGCGGTGCATCTACATTACCTTGGCGAACAGTAGCAAGGTGGCCAAGAGCGAAAATGTGTCAGACTTGCCTGGGTCTGGTCATCCATCAATAAGTGCGTTAGTGGAGACGTATCGGAACTCCACGATTCATGAGTTAGACCAAGATAATAGACTGGCACCTTCGCCTGTGCTTCATATCTCAAAGGATCACTTGGGAATACGAAAAATTGTCTTAAAATTGGTTCCACATAATTTAACGGACTCACTTGCAGCGCTATGAGTGCGAAAGGGAGCCCTTCCTACGGTGGTTCATTGCCACTGATGTCCGTCTCCATGGCTAAATGGTTAGCGTGCTGGCCTTTGGTCACAGGAGTCACGGGTTCGATTCCCGGCGGGATCGGGAATTTTAACATTAATTGGTTAATTTCCCTGACACGGGGCTGGGTGTATGTGTCGTCTGCATCATCATTTCATTCACATCACGACGCGCACGTCGCCTACGGGCGTTAAATCAAAAAACCTGCATCTGGCGAGCCGAACTTGCCCTTGGACACTCCCGGCACTAAAAACCATACCCCATTTCATTTATTTTCATTGCCACTGATGAGACCTGGGCCAGATCTTACGAACCAATGTTGAAACGGCAATCGACCGAGTGGCGTCATTACGGGTCATCGTGAAGAGCAGACCACCACCAACGTGAAAGTTACGATAATTCTTGCCTACGATTGGGATTGTATTATTGTAAAGCATACCGTTCCCCCAAGGCAAACCGTTAATATGGAGTACTACTATTCATTTCTGAAAAGAAATCTACGATCAGCGCTGAAATGGAACTTTAAGGAGCATTATGCATAACCCACCCGTCATTCTGTACGGCAATTAAAGGTCGCATGCAGCAGCAGCAGCGGTATCTGATTTGTTCATTCGCTGGGACTGGTAAGTGCGCTACCACCTCCAATGCTCTGCGGATTTAAGTCCCTGCGACTTGGACGTAATGCTTAAGATGAATAAACCACTGAGTGGGATTCACTTCCGAACAGTTGAAAACGTTCTACAGGTAATCGATCGTTTCATTCGGACCATCCAGAGATTAGAAAGTGTCGACGGTTTCCAATGGTTTCCGCGTCACTAGGAATACGTTGTACGCAACGCTGGTGGCTGCATCGAAGGCCTGTAAAACCTAGAAAGTTGTATGTATGCTATGTATCTATGTATTCCCAGTGACTAAAAATCAATCTATGTATTTTACAGTCGATTGTGATACTTTTCAACAGCTTTCTACTATCTCAAGTACTTCGGAATTGGATTGCTAATCTCAGTTCATAATGTAAAGCAATGCTGAACAGCACCACTATGAGGTCATATGAGCTTCAGAATGTTTCACCATCTGTTCGTTAGCCAAAATTTCATCAGACCAGTACGCCATTCAGTGGGCGAGTTGGCCGTGCGGTTAGGAGCGCGCAGCTGTGAGCTCGCATCCGGGAGATAGTGGGTTCGAATCCCAATGTCGGCAGCCCTGAAGATGGTTTTCAGTGGTTTCCCATTTTCACAGCAGGCAAATGCTGGGGCTGTACCTTAATTAAGGCCACGGCCGCTTCCTTCCCATTCCTTGGCCTTTCCTGTCCCATCGTCGCCATAAGACCTATCTGTGTCGGTGCGACATAAAGCAAATAGCAAGTATGCCATTCGAAATATGGAAGGGGCACGTATAAAAAGGATGTGCTATATGAAACAAAAAGAATTAACTCACGCATACTTCTAAAGACGACCCTATGGTGTAGGGGTAACGTGCCTGTCTGTTACCCGGAGGCCCCGTGTTTGATTCCCGGACAGGTCAGGGACTTTTACCTCGATCTGAGGGCTGGTTCGAGGTCCACTTAGCCTACGTGATTATAATTGAGGAGCTCTCTGACGGTGAGATAGCGGACCCGGTCTAGAAAGCCAAGAATATCGGCCGTGAGTATTCGTCGTGCTGACCACACGACACCTGGTAATCTGCAGACCTTCGGCTGAGCAGCGGTCGCTTGGTAGGCCAAGGCCTTTTAAGTGCTGTAGTGCCATGGGGTTAGGTTTGGGTTAGATAGATACTCCTAGAGCTCATCATTCGATATTCCAGTCCCGATGCTGACAACATTATCCTGAAGGCTATTTATCTTCTGATTATGATCCAAGCACTGAAGATAAATTTCAAATCCGGACAGTTATCCCATTACTACACTAAACCAATTAGAAGAAAACAGGAAGAAGAAGAAGAAAAAGCAGAATACATTCTTCAGCGACTATCACTAGAATGCATTTTGCATAGGTAAATTACGGGCGTATTCGTACCGTATTATGTCTACGAAATCTTTCCAAACCATAAATGTGATTTAAGCACCTCCAAGGGACAAAACAGTTTAGACTTTCATGGCCGGTATCTCTATGAATATTGAAGAAATTATGTCTGGGCTCTTAGGCCGTGAACGAATTGGGTTAATAGCCATTACTGACTTTAGATAGATCAGATCCCTTGAAGAATACTGGACACAGTTTTCGATTACATGTTGCGACTGTTCGCTAGTGGTTTCTAACGTCGTACTAACACATTAAATGTCATAACTGAGCACCACCCATACCTCAGCAGCCTTAAATGACACAGAGACTTGGGTGGATACATTCTGATCTGGTCTGAGCCAAGAGGCAGGTACAAAACTACTGCGTCCATTGTGAAATAGCAACAGCCGGACTGGAGTATCTTCCAGTACCAATATATTATTTTTCGGTTTTTGGGATAGTTCCTGGGTCCAATATTTCAGTACGGTTCCTCCTAAAGAAACGTACAAGAGATGAATAACACAAATATTGCAGAATGAACACAAAATTTGGTAAAATTTAATTCATTCATAACTTCCGCTATAAAACCGCGTCTCCGATTAACACTGCATATATTAAAAGTGTTCTTGCGACATTGACTAATTTTAAATTTATCGTCATTTCGCCGTATGAAGATTCGTAGTACTTTCTTTCGTGACTCACCAAATGCTTGTAGTCTGAATCACTCCAAGTTCCTCGAACTGAAACCCTCTGTAACATGATTCATACAAGGTGAAGTATATGTGAGACAGTTCCCCTCTCAGCTTCCTGGTGTCTGCTCTACATATTTAGTTCTTACAAGAGAACAAATAAACAGGGATTATATTTTGCAAGCTTACAGCCACTGAAGGCAGAATATCTGAAACATAAACAAAGCTCATACGAAGTGTCGACGCTGGTAACCCGGAAATGGAACGACGCAGGTCCAGCAAACTCATCGCAAAGAAGTAGAGACTTCTGACGAAGATATACAACAGAATCGGAAATAAGAGGTCCTCGATTTGTGAAGCTTTGCAACTCATGTGAAGACTGTCCACCTTACAGCACGAAGAATAGTCGCAGTCAAGTGAACAAAAAACTTTTTAATGGCTTTCATAAATGATCCAAAACAGTGAAAATGTCATATATGTTTAATAAATATAATGCATTACTCTTTATATCTGATAAAATATATTATGATAATGTTATAGACTTATTAGATACAGTAACAAACATGGGAATTCTCCCTATCCGTTACAGAGAACATACCCTGAACACCCAAGGAAAAAATTATGCAAGAAACACACACACACACACACACACACGAATATTCCCAATATACAATCATAATTCGATCCACTGTAAACTAGGACAGCATTCTATGAAAGGGCTTTCCTAACAGCGGTGTTGGCACTGAATATAGATTATCAATGAATGTTCTTATCACATAAGTTATTTACTGACGATTGTTATGTTCATGGTTAAAAATCGTTTCAAGGAGGTAACTTGTTCATATAAACAAGCGAAGTGAATTCTATGTAACTGGTAATGTATTTGGAACATAATAGAAATTCGCCAAAAAGGATTCCTATTGTAAGCTGGTTTACTTGGTGGTCAAATGCATATGTCAATAGTATTATATATATATACACGAATGAAATAAGAAAATGAACTGCAGAAACTGAGAAAATAAGGCAGGTGAAACAGGAATTAATGTAAATAACAATGTAAAATAATAAAATGAACGATGTAGGATATAAGAAATAATATAATGTAATAAAAGTGTTTTCACTGAACCATTTCTACGTAGATACTGACGAAAACAATGACATTGGATAAATACACATATATATGGATTCTGTAAATATCTATTAAAACCAGGAATGACTGTAATGAAAAAGGAGGAAGAACATACCAAACTGATACAGTAATAACAATGACAAATGTAAACCCACATATTATAACAATTTTGTGACCTGACACACGAGGAAAAATTTGTTAAATGTGTAATACTAATGGTCAGATTGTCAAATGAATTAACTTTCTCCACAATGATGAAGAACAAAACGTACAATTCATGGAAACTGGCATATTCAGCAACATTCGTCTTCAACTCTATAGCTGTGGCAAATAACACAGGAAGGTCTACAGTAGTTCTCTCGGCCCATCACACTCAATGCTGTGTCCTTAACGACTATTCAGAACACCAAAGAAACTAATTCTCGAGATCAAAGAGAATAACTCTTACTTTTGGGCTGTGGTGGATACGGGAGCGGTTAAGTAACAAACGTCTACATCACAATTTTATCAATATACATATACACTGACTGACAGTGACAATGCAACACCAAGGAGGAGTGGTTCGAAAGGGATGAAAGTTGGGGAAAAAACAGAGACGGCATGGACGAATAATTGATGTTTATTTCAAACCGATATGCAGGTTACACAATGCGCACGGCATCGACTCAGTAGGATGTAGGACCACCGCGAGCGGCGATGCACGCAGAAACACGTCGAGGTACAGAGTCAATGAGAGTGCGGATGGTGTCCTGAGGGATGGTTCTCCATTCTCTGTCAACCATTTGCCACAGTTGGTCGTCCGTACGAGGCTGGGGCAGAGTTTGCAAACGGCGTCCAATGAGATCCCACACGTGTTCGATTGGTGAGAGATCCGGAGAGTACGCTGGCCACGGAAGCATCTGTACACCTCGTAGAGCCTGTTGGGAGATGCGAGCAGTGTGTGGGCGGCCATTATCCTGCTGAAACAGAGCATTGGGCAGCCCCTGAAGGTACGGGAGTGCCACCGGCCGCAGCACATGCTGCACGTAGCGGTGGGCATTTAACGTGCCTTGAATACGCACTAGAGGTGACGTGGAATCATACGCAATAGCGCCCCAAACCATGATGCCGCGTTGTCTAGCGGTAGGGCGCTCCACAGTTACTGCCGGATTTGACCTTTCTCCACGCCGACGCCACACTCGTCTGCGGTGACTATCACTGACAGAACAGAAGCGTGACTCATCGGAGAACACGACGTTCCGCCATTCCCTCATCCAAGTCGCTCTACCCCGGCACCATGCCAGGCGTGCACGTCTATGCTGTGGAGTCAATGGTAGTCTTCTGAGCGGACGCCGGCAGTGCAGGCCTCCTTCAGCCAATCGACGGGAAATTGTTCTGGTCGATATTGGAACATGTTGAAGAATGGCGGTTGACGTGGCATGCGGGGCTGCCACCGCTTGGCGGCGGATGCGCCGATCCTCGCGTGCTGACGTCACTCGGGCTGCGCCTGGACCCCTCGCACGTGCCACATGTCCCTGCGCCAACCATCTTCGCCACAGGCGCTGCACCGTGGACACATCCCTATGGGTATCGGCTGCGATTTGACGAAGCGACCAACCTGCCCTTCTCAGCCCGATCACCATACCCCTCGTAAAGTCGTCTGTCTGCTGGAAATGCCTCCGTTGACGGCGGCCTGGCATACTTAGCTATACACGTGTCCTGTGGCACACGACAACACGTTCTACAATGACTGTCGGCTGAGAAATCACGGTACGAAGTGGGCCATTCGCCAACGCCGTGTCCCATTTATCGTTCGCTACGTGCGCAGCACAGCGGCGCATTTCACATCATGAGCATACCTCAGTGACGTCTGTCTACCCTGCAATTGGCATAAAGTTCTGACCACTCCTTCTTGGCGTTGCATTTGCTCTGTCAGTCAGTGTATTTCACAAAATCTAGAAAATAACCACCACCGTCGGTAGACCTGAAGACATTTTTTACCGTGGTTACCCATTTTTACTTGATACTGGAGCTCTACCTAAGTTAAGGCTACAGCGGCTATATTCCTAGTCCTACGTCTTTCATATTTCATCGTGGCCGAAACCTTGACGTGTGTTTGTCTCTTCACCGGAGGCCACAGGATCGATTCCCATCTCGTCAAAGTAATTCAATTCTGGTCTAATGGCAGACTAGTTCGAGATGTACCGATCGCAGTATACGTACATTTAGTATTCTTTTACTCACTATAACTAGATGTTTCCCTATCTGAAAGAGAAACATACTGCAATATACCGGGTGAGTCAGCCGCGCCGGACGTTTCTGCTTATAGGCATCCCAACGAACGTCAGTGGGGTGATGGTCGTTTTTCCTCTGCCGTTTACCAAGCTATAGTCCCCTTTAAAGCACTTACTGCGTCATCATTGCACGACTTTTGCAAAACCATGTATGCGACGGTACTTACACAACACAACAAACTGTCATGCGGTTATGTAAAATGTACGTGCCAAATATAAGTTTTCGATTGGTTTTGAAATTATGGCTAAAAGCGATGGCATTCTGATAGAAAACCTTTTTGTGAAGCGGGACGTAGTTTTACACCAAGAAGACTTTCTGAAAAACTGGAGGCATCAGTCACCATGGTGTAATGGACTAACCACAGACGTGTTGACGCATGTTACGTTGGTAGGTGGGTTAGAATTCCACAAACGATAAATACTTTTTGTTCACATTTTAAACTTTGAGGATCAAATAAGAGGACATTCGTGCCACATTCGACCAATGGCATGCATGTTGAATGTGTAGTGGCCTGACACTTGGTGTAGCCTAACAGTCCTGGTCATTTCTTCGCTATGTATTCAGCAGATGAGTATGTTGACACGCTCCTCATCTACGGCGAAGCAAGACTGAATGCACAGGAAGCACAGCGCCTTTATCAGGAAAGATTTCCTACAGACAACAACCAAACGCAAATACGTTTAGGAGGATGGAGCGACGTTTGCGTATAACGTCACCACTTTCCCGAACAGGTGCTGATAGAGAGGCACCAGTCACGTCCGGTGAAACTGCTGAGATGGGTTTGGACACTTTCCGGGAGAATCCTCACACGAGTACCCGGGCAGTAGCACAACAGGCCAACATCAGCCGGCCGTCTGTTGTAAGGATATTGATTTCCAATTTTTTCGTCCGTATCACCTGCAACGATATCAAGAATACTACGGACGAGATTTCGAAACTCGTGTTGATTTCTGTGCATGGATATTGACGCAAGTGGCAAATGACCCAGCGTTTGTATATGACATTTTATTTTTGGACGAGGCACGATTTCATAACAATGGCTCTGTGATTCGTCATAATATGCACTACTGGAGTGTTGAAAGTCCCTACTGGGTAAGGCAGGCAGCATTTCAGGCACAATGGGGAGTAAATGTCTGGTGTGGTATACTAGGTGATCACCTAACTGGACCATATTTCTTTGAGTATCATTTGACAGGAGCGCGGTTCCTACAGTTGCTTCAAGACCAACTACCGTTGCTGCTAGAGGATGTGCCCCTGGGTGAGCTTGTAACCATGTGGTATTAACACGACGGAGCTCCCCCTCAGATGTCAGCAGATGTTCGCAAATATCTGAATGTTACACACCCCGGTCGATGTATAGGAAGGGGAGGACATGTCACCTGGCCTACTAGATCGCCAGATTTGACGCCACTGGACTTCTTCCTATGGGGCTATTTGAAGGATGTAGTGTACGCTCAGCAGCTGGGAAATCCTGAAAGCCTTCGAAACCTCATTACGGAAGTCTGTGAATCCGTAACACCTACAATGCTGCAATGAGCCCGAATGGCAGTTCAACCGCGCGGCGTGCTGAAACGTGCATTGCTGCAGAAGGCCATCTATTCGAATACTCACTGCGCTAACAGGCTGTTGCTCAGTCAAACGGATTCAAACCCCAACCATTCTATCCTCATTAAGCCCTGCTTATAGAACAGCCCTAATGGCCTAGAACAGTGTCAAAATAAATAAATAAATAAATAAATAAATTAAATAACCCGTCCGTCTCTGTGGTGTAGTGGTTAGTGTGGTTAGCTGCCACCCCTGGAGGCCCAGGTTCGATTCCTGGCTCTGCCACGAAATTTGAAAAGTGGTACGAAGTCTGGAACGGGGTCTACTCAGCCTCTGGAGGTCAAATGAGTAGAGGTGGGTTCGATTCGCACCTCAGCCATCCTAGAAGTGGTTTTCCGTGGTTTCCCACCTCTCCTCCCGGCAAATGCCGGGATGGTACATAACTTAAGGCCACGGCCGCTTCCTTCCCTCTTCCTTGTCTATCCCTTCCAATCTTCCAATTCCCCGCAAGGTCCCTGTTCAGCATAGCAGGTGAAGCCCCTGAGCGATGTACTGGTCATCCTCCCCAGTTGTATCCACCGACCCAGAGTCTGAAGCTCCAGGACACTTCCCCTTGAGGTGGTAGAAGTGGGATCCCTCGCTGAGTCCGAGAGAAAAATCGACCCTGGAGGGTAAGCAGATAAAGAAGAAGAATTAAATAACCCACGACGTGAAGGCATTCGGATACATTGGCTGTGTGGATAATTTTCGAAGTACAAAATGCGAATAAAATTTACATGTTCAAGTGGGATTCGAATCCACCTGCCAAACTCAGCTGTATAAACAGCACCGCACTTAACCTGAGACACCACGGCGACTCCAACGAGTAGCTTTCGAGAAAGCCTACTAGATAGACTACTACTTGCGCTTCACAAATGCACACACGTTTTCTATCAGTATGCCATCACTCTTAGCGTTCATTTCATAGCCTACTGAAAGCTCATATTTGGCACGTACTTTTTGCATAACCGTATGACAGTTTGATGCATTGTATACATGCCTGTCGCATACGGCACATGTTTTTGCAGGGGTAATGGTGCAGTGACTGATTAAATGCGACCGTTGCTTGGTCAAATGCAAAAGAGAATAGACCATAACGACATAAGTGACGTTCGGTGGGATGCCTAACAGCATAAAACCTCAGGCGCGGCTGATTCACCCGGTATGCCTTCATACTCAAGTACGCTAATGTAGGAATGGAAAGAGAGAGTTCAGTTATTTTATATTAGACCACGGAGATATTAGAGTACTATCCTGAATGTATCGTACCTCAAATTTCTTTCCCACACAATTCAGGCGATTATATCTTTTGAAATCTGTAATCCCATGCCAAAATAATTACGAGCAAATGCACTTTCACAGAATCCACAAAAATACGAAATAATCCAACAATTATTTCCAGGCGTACGTGGAATTGATGAGGGGAGAACCATTCGGCGAATCTCGACTAGAAGAAGGTATAGAATGATAGGACCCATCTTAAGACATTCAGACTTGCTCAATTAATTTTTGAGGGAAGTGTCCGAATCCATGGCTAAATGGTTTGCGTGCTGCCCTCTGGTCACAGGAGTCCCGGGTTCGATTCCCGGCGGGATGGGGGAATTTTAACCATAATTGGTTAATTTCGCTGACTCGGGGGCTGGGTGTATGTATCGTCTTCATCATCATTTCATACTCATCACGACGCGCAGGTCGCCTACAGGAGTCAAATCAAAAGACCTGCATCTGGCGAGCCGAACTTGTCCTCGGACACTCTCGGCACTAAAAACCATACGCCATTTCATTTCATTTGAGGGAAGTGCAGGTGGTAAATTGGTAGGGGTATACCAAGACATGAATATGACAAACAGATTAATGTAGATGTAGAATGTAGTAGTTACATAGAAATGAAAAGTTTAGCACAGGATAGGGTGACACGGAGTGCTGTATCATACCAGTCTATGGACTGACGACTCAAAGAAAAGCATTATATTGTAAGGAGAGAATATAATTGCAGTAAAACTGTTTTATACGATATTACTACTGTGTTATTGTAGTATTTCTTACTTTTTGACAGCAAGTATGTGATAGAGCTACATGAATTCGTCACAGTATATTTAAATAATGTTTGAAATGAACTTATAATATAATATAATATAATATAATATAATATAATATAATATAATATAATATAATATAATATAATATAATATAATATAATATAATATAATATAATATAATATAATATAATAATGAATGAAAACCTACAACCTGCTTTCCAGTCAGTGACCAGGTCAGGGATGGAATGAATCTTGCGGCGAGGATAGGAATTGTGCCGGCTGCCGAGGCCTGTTGCACTCCTCTGGGGCAATTATTAATGACTGACAGATGAAATGAAATGATATTGGAGAGTGTTGCTGGAATGAAAGATGACAGGGAAAACAGGAGTACCCGGGGAAAAACCTGTCCTCCCTTCGCTTTGCCCAGCACAAATCTCACATGGAGTGACCGGGATTTGAACTACGGTATCCAACGGTGAGAGGCCGGCGCCCTTCCGTCTGAGCCACAGAGGCCTATATAATATAATATAATATAATATAATATAATATAATATAATATAATATAATATAATATAATATAATATAATATAATATAATATAATATAATTCACCTTGATTCAACAACTTTTCAATGCCGGAGAACAGTCACGCAGAAGGTAATTTAAGAGTTTATTTTTTCTTCCAAAATTAATGAATATTACATCTGATAATATTCATATACAAGTAAAATTACTTGGATTGTTTTCATGATTAACAACACGAAAGTCCTTCGGTGTAGGCTTTGCTCTGTATCAATTGGTACCGTGGGCGCAAATAACTCTAAGACCACCAACAATTTAAAGGGATATTAACTAAATTGTACTGTTATTAATATTTGGTGCGAAAAGGGATGCTCTGGTTTATAAAACTGTATCCAAATTAATAATATATTTCATCTTTAGATGAACAAACTGTGATAAAACATTACCTAAAACACAACACGCTAGAAAAATCCTACTGAATGTTGGCTATTCGTTCTGAATGTCATTTGTGAGAACCACCCAAACTTCAGCTGCTTCCATACTGTCACAGCCATAAATGTGGCTGAGACTTCGGTGGAAGCTACATTCTGACCTGTCAAGAGAGAGATGCAAAAAATACTGCATCCGTCAAGAAACAGCAACAAGGGCATTTGAACATAGTACTGTAGTATGTATGTAATGCAACATGCGCCGCGGCTGTGGTTCACTCTTTGCATACCTCTCAGGCTGTAAACGACTTAATTTGGACAGACGAAATATAGGTACAGAGATTAATTTTCTGGATGTAGAGTTCATTGAACCTTCTGACTATTTCATTAGACCGAAGTCGTTTATTCTTCTCAATAACGCCAACACGGCCTTAAGAAAATGGAACGCAATCGAAATATTCAGAGGAAAACCGATTATTTCACTCAGCTCATCACGTTAATTGAGTATTTTGGTATGAAGAACAAAGTGGTATTGAACCTGCTTGTGAGCGTCTGTGTTACGAACTGTGAACAGCGCATGTGAACTCGAATAATTCCTCTAGCTCTACGGCTGGATGTATGTGTTTGTTTTAATGCACATCTTTGTTTACATACAACAATTCACTCAACAAACTACCATAGAATCTCGCGATAGTAGGTACTAAAATAGAGTTGGCGTCAGTAAAGGCAACCGGCCGTAAGACAGGGCTAAATTCATACAACGTGCTGACCCAAAACAATTTTGAAAAAGCCAATAATAATAATAATAATAATAATAATAATAATAATAATAATAATAATAATAATAATAATAATAATAATAATAATGATGATAATGATAATAATAATAATAATAATAATAATAATAATAATAATAATAATAATAATAATAATAATATACCAAGTAAGCTATACAATCCAAAGAGTTGCGTCGAACAACACCAAGTTTGTAGTATGTAGGCCTACGTAGTCTATAACTACAAAAAACGAAGCATACTAGATGGTACGTGAATATCATTTGGGAGTAGAAAACGTTTATATTCCCAATTCCGGCCTTTAATATTTAATCACAGTATGTATGAATTTCCTACACTTGGTATGTGAGAAATTATTTTAATACGGATATTTAAACAAGAATCAAAGATACCGATCACGATCCACAGAATTATAACTTCCTCTACTAAGAAAAATACAGAGCTTATGACATAATAACAATAATGAATGAATGAATGAAAATGAAAACCTACAACCTGTTTTCCAGTCATTGACCGGGACAGGGATGTAATGAATGAAACATATATAGGCTGTTATCACAATGGGGTCGCCACTCCCAAGGTGATTTTTATTCATGAGTGATAAATGCTATGAAATGATAATGGAGAGTGTTGCTGGAATGAAAAATGACAGGGAAAACCGGAGTACCCGGAGAAAAAACCTGTCCCGCCTCCGCTTTGTCCAGCAAAAATCTCACATGGGGTCACCGGGATTTGAACCACGGTATCCAGCGGTGAGAGGCCGACGCGCTGCCGTCTGAGCCACGGAGTCTCCTAATAATAATAATAATAATAATAATAATAATAATAATAATAATAATAATAATAATAATAATAATAATAATAATAATTTCGGCACACTGTCTTAGCAGCTAGTTTTCCAACCGAAGGGCCAAGTTTCGAATCCCGGTGGATCCCTGGTTGGAATTTATATCTGAAAAATCGCCTGTCATCAGGAACTGCATTTGGTATTAAATCCCGATTTCAAAACACATTGTTATCAATGGTATTTCCAGCGGCCCCAGAAATATGATAAACTGAAGAAAGTTGGTTTGTTATTGCTATTTGTTTTACGTCACACCGACACAGATAGGTCTTATGACGAAGACGGGATAGGAAAGGCCTAGGAATGGGAAGGAAGCGGCCGTGGCCCTAATTTAGGTACAGCTACAGCATTTGCCTGGTGTGAAAATGGGAAACCACGGAAAACCATCTTCAGGGATGCCGGCAGTGGTGTTTGAACGCACTAATCCCGGATGAAAGCTCACAGCTGCGCGCTCCTAACCGCACGGCCAACCCGCCCGGAGGTTAGTTAATAATAATAATAATAATAAAAATAATAATAATAATAATAATAATAATAATAATAATAATAATAATAATAATAATAATAATAATACCAGCACTCCTACCAATCTGAAATCTCTGGCAGTACCGGGAACGAATCCACGCCTCCAAGGACGACTGCTAATAGCATTAACAGTTACTGCGCGGAGATGGGCGTATTAAGGGGAAACTCTACCCTAACGTTTAACTTTTCTTCTACTTGGTCGATTTCAATAACATTTTGAAATCATGTTTATCACGTAAATATGTACCAGTGCCCTAGTTTTGACGTCCAGAACTTCATTGGTTCTTTCTTTCCTTACTTCCTTCCTTCCTCCCTTCCTTCCTTCCTTCCTTCTTTCTTTCTTTCTTAATCCGTTTACTCTCCAGGTTCGGCTTTCCCCTCGGACTCAGCGAGGGATGCCATCGCTACCGCCTCACCGGCAGTGTCCTGGAGCGTGAGACTTTGTGTTTTTGGGATACAACTGTGGAGTAGCAGTACCTCGTCCAGGCGGCCTCACCTGCTATGCTGAAGAAGGGCTTTTTGGGGGGATTTGAAATTTTGGAAGGGAGGGACAAGGAAGAGGTAAGGAAGCGGCCGTGGCCTTAAGTTAGGTACCATCCTGGCATTCGCCTGGAGGAGAAGTGGGAAACCACGGAAAACCACTTCCAGGATGGCTGAGGTGGGAATCGAACCCACCTCTACTCAGTTCACCTCCCGAGGCTGAGTGGACCCCGTTCCAGCCCTCGTACCACTTTTCAAATTTCGTGGCAGAGCCGGGAATCGAACCCGGACCTCCGGGGGGTGGCAGCTAATCATACTTGCCGTAGTGCTATACAAATTGGTTAGCGGCGACGAACAGCATTTTGTGCGTATTTCCGTCAATAATTATGTTAATAATTAAAGAAAATAAACGAAGGAATTAGCAGATAAGATAACAAGGTTTGTACAAACAGCTTTTTAAAATAATTCCTAGTTCCAGCTGGCTAAAGTGGAATGAAAATGTAATGTGTACTCCACAAAGTGGAGGGGGGGGGGGGGCGACTGTCCCTCCTCGCTGCACCTCCTAATCGCCGCTACTGTTTGTAGACACGCCAAAGGTGTAGACAAGGAAATCTAATAATTCATTTATACAAGTGTAGACATTCCACTCGATGGAAGAGTTGCATGTATGAAACAAAAACTAGTACTGTTCGGTGAAGTACGTATGTAGAAGGCATACGTCTGTTTGGAGCTTCTGTTGCATTCCGACCAGATTGTCCAGATTAAAATAATGTCTGTGTATTCACTGCTGCTGATCACACTAGCTACTGCCGATATGCAGACAGCAAATACAGTGCGGCTGTAGCATACATCAGCCTAGTGCTATGCGGTCGAAAACGATGTTTACTAATGCAAGGGGTGCATTCGACCGGCAACGCTGAGTAACATGGTGCGAGTGTGACTCTTTATTATTTCTTCATATTCTGACGTAACCTGCCCGCTGGCAGTAATTCCCCTGTTAAAATCAGTAGGTAGACACCCCACACATCACTTATGCATGCGGGACATTTATAAGTAGAAAGTACGGCGTCCGTGAGCCACCTGGTATATGTACTTTTTTTACAGTTTGCTTTACGTTGGACCGACGCAGATAGTTCTTATGGTGACGATAGGATAGGAAAGGTATGTGAGTGAGTAGAAAGCAACCGTAGCCTTCATTAAGGTACAGCCCCAGCATTTGCTTGGTGTGTAAATGGGAAACAACGGAAAAATATCTTCAGGACTGCCGACAGTGGGGTCCGAACCTTCTGTCAGCCGAATGCGAGCTCACAGCTGCTCGACCCTTACAGCACGGCCAACTCGCTCGGTAGTTGAAATGTCATTGACGTAAACTTTATTATGAATGCTACAATATTTGAACACCAGAAGGAAAGAAACCTAAAACTGTTAAAATGATCCATAAGTCTTAGGAATTGGCCTCTTGTAACCAAATAGCTCTTTTGATTTGTAAGTAACGAGTGAATGGGAAAGGAGGGAGAGGAGTGAGGTGTTGGACGGCACATTGTATGAGACATAGAAATAATTCGAGAATTAAAAAAAATCACCAAATGCAACATATTTAAATTGTCATTATTTCTGCACTTAGGACGATACCTGACATTTATTTGGTTTAATCAACTTAGTTACCTCAGGGAAAATGAACACTGCTGCCAACGCAACGCCGTACAACCATGAGCTTATTTTACTCTTTTTCATGTTCATCACTATGTGTATATGCAAGGGTACGTCGAACTGAACTTAGTATTTCCTTGCTACTTGTTTAACGTTGCACTAACACATCGAACGTTCTCGACGACGGAAGGATGGGAAAGGGCTAGGATTGGGAAGGTAGCGGCCGTGGCCCTAATTAAGGTGCAGCCCCAGAATTTGCTTGGTGTGAAAATGGAAAACCACGGAAAACCATCTTCAGTGCTACCGACGGTTGGATTCGAACCCACTATCTCCCGAATGCAATCTCTCAGCCACCCCACCCTATCCGCACGGCATACTTACTCAGTAACATAGTATCGTAACTCATTTGTATGCCAGTGAGTGGATACGCTGAAACTCTTCTTGTTCGAAGTACCCATAAAATTCAAGGAGGCCCCCATGAATATTGTAACATCTGTCTTTCAGAATGTGTTTCACTGAAGCCCTATTAGTTCTGTGTAAAATATAGCGGATCCTGTTCAAAAACTGACGGAAAAGGTCGTCTTAGAAACTTTCAATTCAGGCGGCATTTCATCGGTATTTCTAAACAACTGTCGAATTTTTTAAGGGCTCACAGTTACCATCAGTGTCACAATCTGACAAGCCATATGGTTTTAAACATGAGAATTCTTCAACGTTCTTTCTACTGTATTTGGTTTTCGAACAGTGAAAGTTCCATATTAAAAGCACGACTCACATAGCACTAATGAACGTATTTTTTCTTACGGAGAAACATTTAAATATTAGGAATGTCGGATAAAAAGACAAGGTCAGTAATCCGCGACATGCATTCTTACTCGCCTCAGCCGCAGCAAGACAGAGTAGCGAAGATCAGCCCTGGGCAGACATGGGGCTAAGTCAGGCCTTCCTAGGACTAAACGTTGAGTTGAAATGGTCTGAGCTACGTGACATTGAACTACCGCATTTGGCTGTATTCTGATAGCTACGCGGTGTAGTATCTTAAGCGATGATATACTCAGGGGCAAGACCAGCCCGCTATGGAATTTTTGGTCGAGTACAACCGTGACATTATAGCAGGCATATCAAGGTCACTAGCTGACTGACATTGTGCGTTTATGAGAAATAGCTCTTACGAGCCCACGACGTTTTCATATAGCACAAACCTGGAGGGGTGTACATTACACTCTCATAGCTACGGTACTCCGTAAAATACATAGTCTATATAAACTCACCCGACAAAAAATTAGTCACCTCAGTGCGCACGCACAGATGGATCAGAGAACAAGTCCCGTGCTCAACCTCATGTGCACTGCCTCTACGTAAGCATAAGGTAGTAGCGATCAGTGAGACATTGATGTTTCAATCGGATAGTGAACGTCAACATGGGTAGATGTAAGGATGTGACAGAGTGGCAAAAATGGGCAATCGTGTTTGGCCGTGCCCATTGCAATACGGAGCGTGAAGTTGCTACTGTAGATTTGTTGGTGTTTCGCAGCGGACTGTTCAACGTGTCTACAAACAGTGGTGTACTGCACGTGGCCACGAAACACGACGTCGGAATTGTGGTCGGAAAAAAGATCCTGGCTGAGAGGGATCGGAGACGCGTTTCACGGCTTGTGAAACAAAATAGCTTCCAAACCCCACAGATATTGCTGCAGTCAGTGAATGAAGGTCGATCCTAATCTGTTGCGATGGGAGCTGCATGAAATTATCATTTGGAGTCGGACACCTCACAAGAGGCCATTGCTCACACAGGCACATACAGCTGCGCGTCTTCAATGGGCTAGAAATCATCCAACGTGGACAGTAGCTGACTGGCGGAACGTAATCTGATCTGAAGAATCACGTTATTTCCTGTATTCCAATGACACTTGTCTTCGAGTGCACCGAAGGCCAAATGGAGCATTTCATCCTGGATGTGTGCAAGGTCAGGTTCAAACCGGAGGTGGGTCTGTGAAGTTTTGGGGGTGTTTTTCGTATCATGGATTGGGCCCGCTCACTAAGGAGACCACTAACATAAACCAGCATGTTTATTTAAACATTCTAGATAATCGGGTGTTGCCCTCCAGTTAACATCTGCATGATGAGTATGCAATTGCTACTCCGAATTTTCAAGATGACAACAGCAAAGTTCATCGAGTTGGACGCGTATATGACTGGTTTTATGAACACTCCCCACCCTATTACGTCTCGATTGGCCTGAAAAATCACCTGAATTGAACCCCATTAAAATCTCTGGGACATGTTGGAACAATCGGTAAAACGTCGACATCAGCATCCCTCCAAATTGGTGGAACTGCGCGATCATATCCTCAGCGAGTGGTTTAACCTAGATGCTACGTACCTGTACAACCTTTTGGAGTCGCTTCCTAACAGAATCCAGGCGGTTATCAAGTCCAGAGGTGGAGTTACACGGTGTTAAATGATGCTTATAATGATTTCTCCAGGTGTGACTAAATATTTGTATATATATTTTTATATAGGACATACAAAGTTAAATGTGTTGTACGCGGAGTTTGCATAAAATACGCGAAACAATATGTTTTGCAATCACCACATATGAGGAAAACAAAGTATTACTATAAAGGTTTCCATAAACAATGAAGTACAAATAAAATGACTTTATTATATAAGGGTCTTAACACGCTCAGTTATCCTATGAACAATTACGAAGCAGATTAATGCCGAAACTATGCCTCTACTATATCGCGTCTCTAGCAAAACATGTTCTTAAACTTAAACAAAATAGATAGATAGATAGATAGATAGATAGATAGATAGATAGATAGATAGATAGATGTCTTTATTGGCATAGTTAAGGCCATTAGACCCTCTCTTTCTCTAAACCACTTATTGTACATTAGAATCATGATTAATGATATCGTAATTAATACTAAATGAAGCAAAGTTTCTCTATAAGAATCGAAAATCAAATGTTATAACTGAAATAAAATCCCACCCCAGTAAGACATACATAGTTGCGTGATTTTAAAATTAATAATAATATTGCAATAACACGACCAATGAAAGTCTAGAATTGCACAGTTCACTTGCATCCTGGTGTACCTCTCCACGCTCTTTTAAACAGGCTTCGGTAAAGCAGTACCTTTTCAAGCAATTCTGTTGATGCAGAAGTACACTAACACACCGTAACAAATCACTCTGTCAATCCTTATTCTACAGCGTATGTAGCTGTATGCTTCAACCATTATTTGTAGAGCAAAATAGCAGGTAACTGGAACCTGTCACCGATAGCCCTAAGTCAGCAACGTGGGGAAGTACAAGGCACTGAAGGAAAGTGACTTGCGCCCCCGTAAACGGGCACGGCGCTTACGGCGGACAAGTTTTGACACCATGCATTATAGTCTAAACCAGTACTATTTGTCTGGCAGAAAAGGTGCCCGTACTCACCATGTAGGTGCTATTACAGCAACTTGCACGCTCGAACATAAACTCCAACATACCACCGTCGCCACCATCCTCTTCTTTCTCCCACAGGTTTACGTTTCTTTTTCAAAAGTGCCTGACGTTATGGCCAGTTATTACCAGAATCTGTTTCTTTTGACCCCGTGAATTTTCGTTCTTCGTTTCGTGAACTTCTTCACCACGTGTACTTTCGGTGCAAGTTTTGTGTTTTACATGGTCACAAGTAAGTCAGACAATTAAAGGAAGCCACCGAACCACTCTGTATGGCATTTTTATCAAAATGTACGGGGACAAAGAAAAACGTCCCTTCCTCTGTGTATATAAATTACGTGCCCTGACTGACTGACTGACTGACTGACTGACTGACTGACTGACTGACTAATTACCACCTAGCCAAAAGTACTGGATATAAAGTAAGGATACATTTATATTACAGTGTAGGAGCTCACTAAGGGAGGATTTTAGGATATTCCGTCATTAAGTGGGTGGAAAGGAGGGGTGAATTCTGAAGATGAGTATGTCTATATCTCAAACATTTAACAATTTAAAGACATGAAAATTGGTATTTTTAATCTCCTTTAAAATAAAGAAACACGTATCTTTTTTCAGAAAATTCACTTAAGGGGGTAAAATTAAGTGAAAAAGGTATTGAATCCTTTTTATGTGGATACTTGTATCTAAATAACTGAAGATGTTACAGACGTGAAAATTGGTACATGGAATCTCCTTTAAAAATAAAGGAACATGTATTTTTTGTTTTCAGAAAATAGACTTAAGGGGGTTTAAAAGAAGTGAAAAATCGGGAGAATTTTTAAAATGAGTATGTCCATAATATGTCTGAAGAACTTAACATGTTACAAACGTGAAAATTCGAATTTGGAATATTCTTTAAAAATAAGGGAACATGTGTTTTTATGTTTTCGGAAAAACTACTTAACGGGGGTGAAAATTAGTGGAAAAGGAGTTGAATTATTTTTGTGGGAATATTTATATATGTCAAAATACTGAAGATGTTACAAACGTCAGAATCGGAATCTCCTTAAAAAGTAAAGAAACGTCTTTTTTTTTTCGAAAAGTCAACTTAGGTTGGTGGTCGAGGGCCTATTAAAAGGCTTGAATTACTTTTATGGGCATACTTATATCTCAGAAACTGAAGATGTTACAGACGTTGAAATAGGTATTTGGAATCTCCTTTAAAAATAAAGGAACACGTATTATTTTTTCGACTTGATGGAGGCTTGTTTCTCACATGTACAGTTCTATGTCGCATGTGCCAGTAGCCTGGTTGTCTTAGCCACAAAAGCCAATACCACAAACGTGGTTCACAGAGAGGTTCTGGGTTAAATGAAATTCAATTTTTCGGTGAGTTTTTACACTTTAGGTGTTTTCAGATAGTATCTTCGAGGAACTATTACTTTTATCAAATTGCGGAATCCACGCGAGCAAAGCCGCGGGTAACCGCTAGTCGCACATATATTATTTTTAGACTTTAAAAATTTAAACGTTATTACTGGTTAATATAAACCATTTTTAATCACCAGATGCCATAATACTGCTGCAGTGACAGTGCAACATCTGTTTGAAATATCGTAATAGTGGGACAATGCTGTATACGATTGCTTCTACAGCGTTGTTCCGTAACAAACACAACATACGCGAACATAATATGAAAAATAATTTTTTGGGTACTTAATTACACATAAAATACATTTATTACATGAACACAATACACACTGCACTATATTTATTGGTTAAAATTAAATATATCTTGTATATTATTGACATTACTTCGAAAATAATTGAAAATGTCATCATACATCAACCAGAGAGTGTGACTAAAATGGAAAAATCAGGCAGATGTGCGCCATTAAACCATTAAAATGTCATTGAAAATTGATAATAAACCAAATAAAAATCAAATAATTCAACCATGTCAAGGTATATTCTACGAAGTCAAAACAGTAATTCTAGTCTTCAGATAGATTTTCGTAAAAAAATCCGGTATTCTGTACTCAGATACTTGTACAAGTCTGGTAAACCCTTTTTCTTTTCTTTGGTGACTGGAAATGGACTTTTACATAAGGCAGGAAGATTCTGTGGCAGAGTACCTGCTAAAACACTGATCATTGGTGTCACCTTGTTCTTGTTTAATATATCGTATTTTATCCTTGGACGAAGTTTGTTATGGGACTCAGGAGCACTCAGTGCAGCTGTATCATCACTGGACAGTTTTAACCACATAACCTAAGTTACTTTTAGGCCACACTCTCTGTCTATGGATACTTCGACCGCTCTTAAATTATTAGCATCAGTTTATTGGAGTTCAGACGCTGTGAATAGTTTGTTCAGAGATGCTTTCACCATCGCTAATTCCACTGCATATGAACCATCACTTCAGAAACCATACTGCGTTGCTTGGTTTGGAGGCAGTTTAGTTGGGATATTCCTCCCATATCGACTTATATACATATACAGTATATGCTTTCCCCTGATTCCTCTATGATTCGCACTTAATATCCTTCCATTCACTTTACGTTTTCTTGATCTGTTCAGAAGGTTTACACTACTAGGACACAACACAGCATCTCCCGCAGTCGCCATGTTGTAGACTCCACTAGCTCTTTCCCTCCCTTGGCGCAGGAAAGCGCCCGCCTGTTCACTTAGCTTCCCGGTCCTTAGCGCCCGATAGCGCCCGGCTGCATTATTTGCATACATCAGCGATCTATGCGATAGTTTTGTATTTTATTCTGCCGTGAAGTGTTTATAAGGCATTTATGAACACGCAGTGCAATCTACAAGGCTTAGTAAAATGAAAGAAGAGCGATAATCTGCCTTGAAGTTGCCTAGACCACGGTCTTGAACTTCCGCGAGCGCAGATCAGCTGTTTCGTTCGTAAACATGGCGGGATTGAATACTGCGGATATTCAAAACTGAGCTGAATATAGACAAATAAAGTGACACAGAATCGTTGAGTAGGGCTGGAGGTGAATTTTTAGTGAGTTAATATATCAACGAAGATAATTTTGGTGATATAAGTGATACACGTGAAAATGGATATCGAGAAATCGGACCTGATGGCGATGCCGCTGCAATTCAGGTAACACAAACAATTAGTTTCGTTACTCCTTATGATTATATGTATGATGTTGAACCTGTCCATAATCTGAAAAGAGTATTACGAGAAATATATTATTTTTACGTATGTTAGGAGGCAAACTATTCAGTGTTGTCATAGCTAATCGCATATATATATCAATGCAGCATTCAAACAGGTCCATTCCGGGAAAATAGATACAGAATGGGAAGACACTTGCCCTGAGGAAATAAAAGCTTATACAGGCTGTACCAAAACTCAACGGCAAAAATTTAGGAATGGATTCCTCACGCAGAGAGAAGAAAAAAAGGTTATGTTAACACGGGTCCGGAAACGCATACTTAGAGCTTTATTCAAACTTTGTGACAGAAATTAATGTTAGTAATAATTTACATGTTCTGTTTGTTGTAAAAACATTCGGGGCACCGGTTACAATTATTACATAAGTAATCATGTGAATGAATCTGATGTGAGTCTTAAAATACCTCAGATCTCATACAGGATATCCGATCATCATTCAGCTCAGCCATCTCCGATAACACGTCTGTGGTTTTCAGTGTGTTTAACACGTCTGGTATCTGTGATTACTGGTTGTGGTTTGCAGTCTGCTTACATAAGTAAACAAATACGTGAAGTTAAGTAGCCGTAGCCGTGTGTGAGTTGGTGCATCGTGTCTGTTTTTGTGTTAACAGTAATTGCAATTGCGGTTTGCAGGCCGCTCTGAAGTGCTTATGTGCACGAACGGAGAGCTTGCGAGCATGCATTACATGTATGGATGGTAACGCATTGAAGGCATGCCACTTGTATCAGGAACGATACCCAAGGCGCGGACTGCCGGTCCGCCTCTGCGGACACGGGAGTTTCGCACGTTCAACAGGAACCGGGGAGGACGGTCAAGCAGTACAACCGTTGAGGAGGAGGAAGTTGTACTCAACGCTGTGGATGAAAGTACTGCAATCAGCACTAGGAGGTTAGAATTGCAGAGGAATAGGCCAAACGTTACGATTTGGAGACTGCTACGATAAAACCTGTTGTGTCCTTATCATCTGCAGCGTGTACAAGCCTTGTCTCCTGCGGATTATCCTGCAAGAGTAACGTTCTGCCGGTGGTTCATACAACAATGCGTCATGACGCTTAAGTTCGCAGCTTCTGTGTTGTTCATAGATGAAGCGACTTTCAAAAGAGACGGAATACTGAAATTCCATTATCAACACGTGCGGAGTGATACAAATTCTCATGTAATCATCCAATCTTCTCATCAACAGAGGTTCGCCATTAACATCTGGGCAGGCATTTTTGGTTATTCCTTGTTGGGACCCTACGTTCCTCCGAATAGGATTACTTGACAGAACTACATTAATTTCTTGCGTACTGCATTGCCTGATTACTTGCAAGACATGCGTCTGGCATCCCGTCGACAAATGTTTTTCATGCATGATGGTGCTCCCGCACATTTCAGTCTGTCTGCCCGCAGGTACCTGAATACCCATTTTCCTGAGCGCTGGATAGGTAGAGAAGGTTTGATTGCTTGGCCATCACGCTCTCCTGACTTGAACACTCTGGATTTTACCTGTAGGGACACGTTCAATCTCTCGTGTATGCGACTCCTGTTACTGATGAAGCAACTTTAGGTGAGCGCATTGTGACAATCTGTGAGGCAGTACGCTCTAAACCAAGCATTTTTGATCGCGTGCGTAACTCCACGCGACGACGAGCACGGGCTTGTATTCAAGCTGAAGGTCGTCACATTGAACAGTTCCTCTGATACATGCTCAAAGTGTTTCAGCTGCCATTACAGACGTATGGGGTAAATGTACAAAAGTTTGAATAAATCTGTAAGTATACGTTTCCGGACCCATGTCGTCATAACCCTTTCTTCTTTTCTCTATGTGAGGAATCCATTTCTAAAATTTGCCGTCGAGTTTTGGTAAACCCTTTATACATGGGCACCATTCCACTTCTAAAATCAAATCACGTGATTATTGGTTTAGAGGGATTCAGACAACATGAGAATGTGACAAATGCAGCCTACCATTGCGTTGAGTACCACCAATAGCGGGGGAGGGGGAAAGGGGTTGAACCAACAACCTTAGGAATAGAGAAATGGATGTAATGGTATGTTTTCTAATATTATTGAAAATGTGAATATATTGTGATCAATAGTTTTCATTATATTTAACTTTTTCTGAAACAATGTGCACTGCTTCAATTTTCCCTAAACATTAGGTTGAAACCAGGGGCAAAGCGGAGTTAAAATGAGGGCGGGAAAGGGCTAGACTCCACCGTGCCGTACAACATTATTCCACCAGGGGCAAAATTTTAAAACTCGGAACGAGGTGCTTGTAAATAGCATCCTACCTTGTTTCATGCGTCAGCGTGCGCAGAATGCTCAATTTTCAATGTTCGGCCATAAACTCAACTTGACCTAAAATGTGCTATACAACATTGTACGGTGGAGTGCTTCAATGTCTACTTTTTTAGCTTTCCTTATTTTGCTCACTGACATACATTTACTCATTTTGAACAATATTCGCACTGATTTAATTTACAGTAGATGTATTCAAAATTCACGTGTTCGCGTGAATGTTGCAGAGTGGATATAGAACTGATAGCCTGACACTGGAAACAATCAGAGAGTGAACACCATCGCTGGATGCGTTACCAACCAAAGGTTAGGGTGTATTCTGCCCGAAGGCAGGTCCGAACCTCCGCAGAGGTGTGCCGGAGCTTGAGTTTACGTACGGTAGGTTGGCCAGTTCATTTCCGCTCCTCCATCCCCTTACCCTCCCCCCACAAACAGCGCGTGGCAACCCATCCAACCTTGACCACGCCCAATGTTGCTTAACTTCGGAGATCTCACGGGATCCGGTGTTTCAACACGGCTACGGCCGTTTGCTTACGAACCTAAAGATCCTAAGAAACATGCAAGCATGGCACCAACTTTCGAGCATGAAAACTGCAAATTCAATTCGTGAACACAGTAGCACCGGCTGGAATATTGATAATAAATCGCAGTTCTGCTTTTAAAAAAAGTGGAAAAAAGTGCCGGTACTGCCTACCCCTGCATACCGACAGGAAAATCACTGTTCTATACCAGTTTATTGCTGCCCCTGGTACCTACCATAACACCTGAAAACAATCTTCTTACTTTAAACATGCAATTGACGTTCGAAATAAAAGTTCTCTCTGCTCTTAGCAAAATGGCTACGACCTGGGCCAGACGACTGCGTCTAATTACTGACGAAGAACCTCTAATTGCTCGACTTCTGGAAAGCACTGTGCTGATAACGTTCAATGTGTCACACAATGTCTCTTTTAAGGTGCACAATATTAGCTGCTAATGGAGAACCTTGTGCAAAAGGAGAACAATGGAAAATTTGCCTTCGAGTGGTGGGAAAAGCGTTTGCCTTTGGATACTGACGTGATTCATAAGAGATATTAGTTGTAGTTCACAAAGTGGTTATGGTCAGAGTTCAAAATGGATCAAAGCGATCATTTTACTCACACCATAAGCAGCTGTTGAGAAACGAGACATTGCACTGTTCAGAAAAGTACTAAATCAAAATCGAATTCAGTCTGTGAGCTAAACCAAATAGGGAGATCAGAAGAACACGAATGGAATAAGCTCGCTATAGAAATACAGTATTTCCAAATGGTTTGCCTCACTTTTGATTTGGATGGTGTGAACTTCTGTGATCACTGCTGTGACCCGCCCTTCATTTACTGCTCATGGTGCACTTTCTGTCTTGTGAGCTCTCATGAAGACCACTTTGTGTTCCTACTTAGAAGCAGATGTTTTTCACTTCATATAAAATTCAATTTTCCCTCGTTCTCCAGAGCACGAGATTTTCCATTGGCAGCTTTTCTTGCTACTTGTTTAACGTCGCACTAACGCATCGAAGGTTTTCTTCGACGGAGGGATGGAAAAGGTCTAAGACAGGGAAGATAGTGGCCGTGGCCTTGCTTAAGGTACAGCCCAAGTATTTTCCTGCAGTGAAAATGGGAAACCATGGAAAACCATCTTCAGGGCTACCGATGGTGGGATTCGAACCCACTATATCTCCCGAATGCAAGCTGAGGGCTGCGTGACCCTAAGCACATGGCCAACTTACTCGGTCTGAAATTGGCATGCAAACTAGATATCGTGGGTGCGTTGAACGATATTGACAACATTTTGCTTTCTCGAACTCAGTGTGGGATAGGCACTTTCTCTCATTTGCCTTACATTGAACACACCCTGTTACAGCCTATCGATACACAGTGGAACAGTAGCTATGACTATGAAACAAATTCAAAAATATGATAGATAGATAAAGAATGGGTGAGCCCTGCCTTCGCAGGGCTTCACACGTAGGTCTGTGAAGACCCTTTGTGTCCCTTAAACGGATTTGCCTAGTCCAGCCCTAGTGCTCCTATAAAGGATACCAGTGTCTGGATGTTGGCATTCCTGATGTCTTCCAGGCTCACGAAATGTGAGCCAATATACCGATGTCTAGTGCTTGCAAGGGCCTTGCACTGACACAACACATGCACGAAGGTCTCTTCCTCCCTACCGCATCTTCTACACATCGGATCCTGACTGATTTTCATGATGTGTAGGTGTCTCTGTAAGGTATTGTGGCCTGTCAACAGTTCAACTACCATTCGCATTCTGGTCCTACTCAAATTTATCAGGACCTTTTTATAACTTTGGCTAGGCCCTTTGATAAGTTCACGTGCCTGCCTTGCTACGGTTAACCTCTTCCAAATGTCTAAGTGAGATCACACAGCTGATCTAACATCCTTTGGCATTCCCATACCATTTTTGATGTTCTTCTAACTGCGCATAGTGCTTTTAACGCTGCCTGGCTATCACTGCAAATGGTGATGCATCTTCTATGTCCAGACATGTTCCATATATATACAGCACAGGCCAGTATTGCATATACTTCGGCCTGGAAAACAGTAGCATATTTACCCATGGGAAGGGAGATCCTTGTCCTAGGCCCCCAGACCCCGCGCCTGTGCCCGTCTCTGTCCGCGAGCCATCTGTGTACCATGTACAGCCTCCGGACCTAAGACGGGCCCCAGCATCCGCAGCCCACTCCTCCCTTGTGGATATCAGCACTGTGAACTTATAATTCAGATTAAAACTAGGCTTCATCAGGTCCCCGATCATCATTGTCGTAGGGCAGGTCTGGTGAAGCCTTGTAAGAACAGAGGCATGACTTCTATTCGGATTCTTGAAGGACCATCCTCCGAGTGACCAGAGGCGGTAAGCACTCATTCCCGCTATTTCCTTAACATATAAATGTAAGGGGGGAAGACCTAGGATGGCCTCCCTTACACATAATGGTGTAGTATCCAGTGCCCCTGTTATTCCTAGACACGCAAGTCTTTGCACACTGTTTAACTTGGTGGTCACAGCTTTACTCTCCGAACCTGGCCACCAGACTATAGATGCGAAGGTGATCGTGGGCCGTACAAGAGAAATATAGAGCCACTGGACCACCTTAGGTCCTAGGCCCCAAGTCTTTCCGACGGCCCTGCGACAGGCCCACATAATCTTGCGAGCCTTCTCCACCTTATGGTCTATATGTTTCTTCCAACTCAGTCTTACCTCAAGGATTACCGCTAGGTACTTAACTGAGGTTGTCTTAACTAATTTTTTCCCAAATAGGAAAGGCTCTTGACAGTCCGTTTAGCCTCCTCCTCCTGGTAAATACCACGAGCTCCGTCTTGTCGGGATTAACCGACAAGTCCGTGTCGTGGCACCATCTTTCCACCCTACGTAGGGAGCTCTGTACGAGCTCCGAAACCGTACTGGGGAAGTTTCCGACCGCCATCAGGCTAATGTCATCTGCATAGCCTTGGGCGTAAATTTCTCCAACATTTAACCTGGTAAGTGGTTCATCCACTACGAGACACCATAATGTTGGTGATAATACTCCTCCCTGTGGACACCCCCTGTCTATATTAGCTCTCAATATTACTGCGTTGAGGGTAAACAGAACTTGACGGCCCTGCAGTGATGCCATAATCCATTTTATGAGCATCCTGATCACTCCTCTTCTCTCTAGACTAAGTTCTATGGAGCCCAAAGATGTGTAATTAAAGGTCCCTTCTATATCTAGGAATACCACCATAGCAAGTTGTTGCTGATCCAAGGCTTTCTCCAGCCTAGAAACTAGCTGGTGTATTGCCGTCTCAACAGACTTCCCTGGTTGGTATGCATGTTCATGAGGATGCAGGGGAAAGTCTCTTAATACTTTCTCCCTGATATCTCTATCCACCAGTCTTTCCAAAGTCTTAAGAAGAAAAGACGTTAGACTAATGGGTCTATAATTCTTAGGTCTAGTATATGAAGATCTTCGAGGTTTAGGTATATACACTACCTTCGCCTGACGCCACAACGAGTACACGTACCCCATAGTAAGACAGGCTCTAACAATTCTGACCAGGTATGGTATAAGGACCGCGCCCGCTTCCTGGGGAGGTGCTGGGAAGATCCCATCCATTCCTGGTCTTTTATAAGGGGCAAAAGATTCTAATGCCCACTTCACCCTTCTTGGGGTAACAATCTCTGCGGCTTCCTTCCAGCCACTTCTATCGGGTCTGAAGGATCCGTTCGATTCTACTTCACTATTTGTGACTACTGAACCTGGAAAGTGGGCATCAAGCAATAAGCTCAGGGTCTCCCCGTCTGTGGATGTATATCAACCCGAAGGTGACTCCAATGATCTCAGCCTTGCCCTTCCATCCAAGGTTAGTATGAAGCCTTGCCGCTTCATGTTGACTCTCGATGGAGTCACAAAACTGTCTCCAAGATTTCTTAGAAGCAATTTTGACTTCTGACTTGCACTTTCTTTGTGATTCTTTATAAGAATCTAGACTTTCTTGATCCTGAAGTTCCCTGTATTTATTCCAGAGCCTTCGTGTGTTTCTCCTCAGGTGTTCAAGATAACTGTTCCACTTGAGGCTTCCTCTTACTCTTTTTGTTTAAGGACTGGGCAGTTTAATTCATAAGAGGTAACTAGTGTCTGTGTGAGAAAGCTCACACTGAGCTCCAGCTCCTCTTTGTTCTTAATTATATTTGAGGGTCCTCCTTCCAGTCCCCTCCTCACGTCCTCCCTAAAAGACGTCCAATTGGTTCGTCTAGGGTTTCTGTAAGATGGGATCTCGAAGGAGCCCTCTATATGAAACACAATGTGTCTATGATCTGACAAGGAAGGCTCCAACGAAACTTTCCAGTCTTTAAATTCCTGTATGATTCCCATGGAACCCAGGGTAAGATCTATAATCCCCTCACTCCTATTATTGATGAAGGTAGGGGTATCACCTACGTTCATGATCTCAAGATCAGTTGTACATAGATATTCTATGAAATGCTCTCCTCTTCGGTTTGTGTATTTACTTCTCCAAATGCTATGATGAGCATTGGCGTCACAACCTACCATGAGGTTAAGTCCTTGTCTCCTACTGTATATCACCAGTCTCTTGAACTCCTCCGGCGGGGGTGGAGATTCAGAGTCTCCTGGGAAATATGCCGAACAGACAACCAGATCTCTTGGCTGTCCGCCGTCTTCATATCTCACTAGAACTGCTACAAGGTCTCCAGTAATGAAGCCCGGTATAGCCCAAGCGTTATGATCCTTAACTAGTATGCATGCTCTAGGCTTCTCCTCCGCCCCTCAACTGAATAGAGTGAAGCCTGCACATTTTAGTCCCATGATATGCCCCTGTCTAAGCCAGGGTTCTTGTATCAGGGCGACCGAAAACCTGCCTTTCTGGATACTTCTTATAAGTAGCCTATAGGCCGCTATACAATGTTGTATGTTTGCTTGTATGAAAGTAACCATTCCTTACTTTCATGCAACACTTTACCTTATGCGGTCTCCGGAACGTGCAGCTCCGTCTCCCGCGATGAATCCTGAGATTTGGATGGACCCGGCTCCCGCTATTCGCCCCTGTTGGTCTCATTGTTGTCTGTGGTGGGGTTGGTCCTCTGCTTGTCACGTTTTCCCTCCACCAGGGTGAAGGTAGCAACATGCACCCCACAGAAGATCTTCTTCCCCACCACTTTTTCCACATCTCTGGAGTCTATGCTGACCACAAGTCGGACACCTCTCTTCTCCACCTTGCGGTCGTAGACTCTCCAGCTGTTGGGATTTAAGCCATGGTTCTGGCGTGCCATTCTTCCCAAAAGGACGTTGTTGTCCTTTGGTTGTCCTGGTATCCAGACCATGACTCTCTTATAGGAAAGGAGTATGTCCATGCCCACAATTGTGAGCCTGGCTCCTTCCCACGGTTGCATGTCTGTAACAAGGCTAGAAAGCCATGCTACAGTCTCGTCGTTCTCTGCGATCATGATGGCCGCACCGCTTGACAGATAGCATTCCAAGAACTGAGGCTTCATGGGCCCCTGCTCCGGAAGCTCATCTATCAGATTGGTGATAGCCTCCTCCACAGATTCCACCTGTTTCTCAGTTAGCTGCTGGTCAGAATATCCTACTGGCACTATGGCCATCCTGATCCCAGCTTTAGCTATCCTGGCATACTCCACCTTGGGTTTTTTGTGGGCCTGCCGATCTTCTTCTGGGGTTGCTCCCGACAGAAGTTATTTCCCCACTGGCGTCTTGGTGGGTGGAGTCCTCTGTGCCCTAGAAGCAGAGCCCTTTTCAGGGTCCGGCCCCTTGTGCCCATAGGATCCCCCCACTGTCGTCGCTGTCGTGGCAGTAGAAGGCCTCTCAGCTCCAAGAGTTAAGCCCTCTTTGGCCTGCTCCCGGGCCTTTAAAGCCTTCTTATACCTCCTCTTCTCAGCGCCGGAGCGCTGTTTCTTCTTCTTCTTCTGGACCAGAAGATTGCCCACCTCTAGAGTGAGCTCTCTTACTGTCGAGGTCGTACTATCCGAGGGTATCTCCGAAGAGTCCCCATCGGTTGTTGTTGAACTAGTATTTCTCTCGGAGGCCCCAGAGGAGCTCTCTGGTTCTTGGATGGCTACGATACTCATGTAGGTCCCACGAGTAGCTAGGGAAATATAATGTCCGCTCAGGCAGAGCCCCGCATACCCGGATAAGGCTACTTACTTCGAGAGGGCGCCAAGTATCTCGAAGGTTCCGTTCAAGACACATTTCCCATGTGCCATGCACCCCATCGGCACGGGTCGCGTTAAACCTTAGGGTTGGGTGGTGCTTTAGCTTCCTCCTCCTTGTATGCCGAATGGTTACCCAATGGGGCTCCATTTGGCATCGCAAGAAAGGAGCTACTAGTCCCCATCACCACGCAGAGGATCTTCAATTGAAGAGAGTAACCGAGGTTATCCCCCTACAATTGTAGAAGCACACACGAGGGGATCAAAAATATGATGTAACAATTTCTGATTGAGCCGGGCACTATAACTAAAAATCATACAGAGAGAAGCTGAATTCGACCATATTGAAGGATATGTGCAACGTGGTACACCGGTAAAAGACACTCTGGATATACTACACAGAAGATGACATATTTTATGGGACAGTCTTGCCCTGTCCACTAGCTTCGCAGAGAAAGCCTCAAAAGCTCTCCAAAAAGCAAGTGAATTTTTTCAACTACAGTACTTGTGAGCAAATATATTAACAGCATTGAAACAAGATTCAAAGACTTCTGTAATCTTGAAGACGAGAATTCCATTATCGTGGCCTTACACTATCCATGATTCATAAAGAAATGGTAATGGATACAAATCTATTAAGGTCAGCAATTTGTACAGAAATTAAGCCAAATGTACAAACGACTGAAGCCGAAACTGAAAACAATGCAAACGCTAAATCGAAAGATGATTTCTTGTATTTCAAAATGATGTCCTGTGGTAGAATGGTTTTCAAAGTGTGGTACGCGTACCATTAGGTGTACGCGAGTTCGTCTCAAAGGGTACGCACATTTATCGTATCTCCTAACTGTTTTCAGTGAGCAGTTCAGCAAAAGAGTTTACCCAGCTCATTTTCAACCAAATCTTGTTTTGGATTAATGTTTTTGTCTACTACTATACAGAGTCCCCTTTGTAAATTATTAATTCTAAAATATGTGCCAGTTTGTACCTCATTAGGCTCTTCACAAACTTGTAAATATAAGGATGTGGAGACTTACATGACCCATCACCATACACGAATTTATGCATTCTTGTTGCTCAGTCCGTGCTTGGGGATTGACTTTCCCTTACTCAACCCTTCCTCACGGTCAGAATGTTGTTCAATTCTTGCTTCAAAGAAACAAGCCCATCCATCCTATTGACCAGGTGTGTAAACATGCTTATTGATTCTTTTTTTTAAGTTTCAATTTTTATTCAATAGCAGAGTAAACAGTACAATAGTAATTGTTGCATTAATAATAATTCGTATATACAGGGTGTTAGGTGTATACGTGCAGATATTAAGCTAGTCGGCAAAGAAAAAGACATCTCACAATATATGCTATGTACTTTTTATCTTGTCCTATTAGTTTGCCCATAACTGAGCCAAATATTTCAGGACCTAATGTGTTTTGAACGGCCGTAGCAGGATATGCCGGTTACGTCATTCTGTCCACGCGTAGTGGAAGTACAGTAGCAGAGTCTAGGGCTTGTTGAACCTGTTTCTTATCGCAGGCCAACACATGTTGTTGTGCACTTCCCCTAAAGGCTTGGCAAGTAGGAGAGGATGACTCACGTGCCAGGCCACTTGCTGTACTCGAAAACCGGTCTAGGGTACTCTGTGTGAAATGTACACAGGATCCTTACAGTGACCTCGAAGATACGCACCAGCACATACGTGCGAATAAAGTATTGTGTACTTGTGTGTGATTTATAAGACGTCAATGGCATTACTCAGTGATCCAAGCTGACAAAATGAAAGGAAATAGTTAATAAGTAAATGAAAAATGAGCGCAACATTTCTATGCTGTTATTGCTACAGTCTACGATTAATTTCTGACAATAGACAATGCGAGTTGTCTATGCTTATTCATAAACTTTTCAGGTCAATGAAAGGACGGTGGACACTGAAAGAAAAGGCTGTAAGTATTCAGTCTTATTGTTATTAATGAGACAGATTTCAAAAACCGTAGTTGCAACCATGCGTGAACATTGCTCGAAGGGAAAATAGCTACTGTGGATTTCTTTTGCTAGATGCTTTACGTCGCACCGACACAAATAGGTCTTATGGCAACGATGGTACAGGAAAGGGCAAGGAGTGGGAAGGAAGCGGCCGTGGCCTTAATTAAGGTACAGCCCCAGCATTTGTCTGGTGTGAAAATGGGAAACCACGGAAAATCATCTTCAGGGCCGCCGACAGTGGGGTTCGAACCTGCTATCTCCCGAATACTGGATACTGGCCGCAGTTAAGCGACTGCAGCTATCGAGCTCGGTCTACTATGGAATTGCCGCCGGGCATTTCTAATAGAAGGCTTATTCTTCTTTTTCCTAATCTGTTTACCTTTCCAGGGTTGGTTTTCCCTCGGACTCAGCGAGGGATCCCACCTCTACCGCCTGAAGGGCAGTGTCCTGGAGCGTGAGACATTGGGTCGGGGATACACCTGGGGAGAATGACCAGTACCTCGCCCAGGCGGCCTCACCTTCTATGCTGAACAGGGGTCTTGTGTAGGCCTTGCGGGGGAATGGGGAGATTGGAAGGGATAGACAAGGAAGAGGGAAGGAAGCGGCCGTGGCCTTAAGTTAGGTACCATCCCGGCATTTGCCTGGAGAAGTGCGAAACTACGGGAAACCACGTTCAGGATGGCTGTGGTGGGAATCGAACCACCTCTACCCTTTGACCTCCCGAGTCTTAGTGGACCCCGTTCCAGCCCTCGTACCACTTTTCAAATTTCGTGGCGGAGCTGGGAATGGAACACGGGCCTCCGGGGGTTGGCAGCTAATCACACTAACCACTATACAACAGAGGTGGACAGAAAGCTAATTACTGGACAGTAAGTGCCGATAGGTAATGTAACGGACCCGTTTAATTAAAACGTCCGTAATAATAATGTTACTACTACTACTACTACTACTACTACTACTACTACTACTAATATCTTTACGTTCCACTAACTAATTTTCACGGTTTTCCGAGACGCTGAAGTGCCAGAATTTTGTAAAGCAGTACTTTTTTAAATGCAAGTAAATCCACAGACACGAGACTGGCGTATTTCAGCACCTTCAAATACCACCGAACTGAGCCGCCATCGAACCTGCCAAGGTGGGATCAGAAGACCAGCGCTCTATCGTCCGAGCTACGCAGACCGGCATTGGGGCTTAGAGTAAGTTGATCGTGCGGTTAGGGGCGCGCAGCTGTGAGCATGTATTCTGGTGATAGTGGGTTCGAACTCCACTGTCGGTAGCCGGGAAGATGGTTTTCCGTAGTTTCCCATTTTCACATCAGGGAAATGCTGGAACTGTACCTTTATTAGACTTCGAACGCTTCCTTCCCACTTGTATCCCTTTTCTCTCCCATTGTCGCCGTAAGACCTATTTGTGCCGGTGCGACGTAAAACAATTTGTAAGTACATGCTTCGGTAATTTCGGAGACATGTCTGCAATTATAATATTAATAATAATTCGGACCTGTTAAAAGTTCACTATTTTCTTTAGTGGTTTCTGACAGATTACGAGCTACGAAGTTTCAGTGGGGCGATTAACTTTTATTTTCATAATAGTCAGTAATAATAGACTAACACAGTTTTTATAATAATATTATTAGTGGCTTTTCGACGGATGCAAGCTAATCGCACGGCCAACTCTCCCAATAATAATAATAATAATAATAATAATAATAATAATAATAATAATAATAATAATCTTCACGTGCCAATGGAGACGCGCGGTGTCGGAATTTTGCCCACTGGTATTCTTTAACGTGCCCGTAAATCTACCGATCAGAAGCGGTCGTATTTGAGCACCTTCAAATACCAGCGGTCTGAGCCAGGATCGAGCCTGCTAAGTTCATGAAACCAGTGCTTGAACCGTCTGAGCCACTCAGCCTGGCAACGTTTATTTTGATACGTTGAATAGGCACTGCAAAATCAGCAGTAAGCTAGAAGGTTCTCATTTACATTTAAACATGTTCTCTTCGGTTGGAAGCACAAAAGGAAGGTACGTTTAATTAATTTATGTTTATAACATGTCCCTTACTGGTATGAAGTAAAACGTTCGATGTGTTTTGACATTTCAATTCCGATACTACTCACTTTGAAATTATATCCCATGCATTCTTTCGTTGACGTAATAAACTTTATTTACGTACACGTCAACACGGGTTGTTTCTGCATACGGCGAGTTGGACTCCCAAAAGACCATGATATTGAAATCGCACTGTGGGAGAATATTCCACGTAAGCAGTTCGACAAAAGCACTAGACCTGTCACATGCCGGTTGTCTGCTGTTCCTAGCGACGGGAATGTCGCTGGACGGGTTCCCCAACCCCAGAGATGCGAATTATCGTCCGTACTAGTACGCGAGTTACTTCTTAGTAGTAGCATCAGTAGTAGTATTTGAATAGTGCCAGTGTATGAATACCACGAATACCATTATATGCTGCTAGTGTATCGTGTGGCAGAACAGAACACGGGTCGCCCTTCATGAATCTATCGGGAAAGGCTTCCAGCAATTTATATTATGTTTCTTATTCCCTACCAGTTAAAACAGAGGACACATTGCGTTTTTAAGGGCCGATGACATTAAGACAGCAATCATCATCATCATCACCACCACCATCATCATCATCATCATCATCATCGTCGTCGTCGTCATCGTCACGTATAAATATTCAATAAAATAATCGTTTTATATTCATCATTACTGAAATAGGAACTATAAGTTAATATTTAACTTACGAAGATTGCCTAGAGTGTTTTGATGATTTACAAAAGAAAGTTTAACATTTCTTTTAATGCAATCTGTATGTTTTTGTTTTCTAAACTGTTGTACTGTAATGTTTAACATAGGTGCATTATGTTGTTCACAGGCGTTTTCGTGTACGTCCGTAAATCCGTACTTTTCTATTCGAGATAGTCTTGTTACCGTCCACCTGGAATTACGGAGCCCGTACTGTATGTTAGTTCATTATTTTTCTACAACAGAGTGTTCCGAATGCGACTGTAGTTCCCGCGACCACGCCACTCTTATGTCTGCGTCACTAATGTGCACTTTGTTCAGCTGTGTGCTGCTTGACTATGTGGCTCTCGTTACCTTCCTCTTCTTCTACTGCAGCCTTATGTCTTAACAGGTATACTGTATTCTACCGACATCATCTCAACACGCAGTAGCGTAATCTGCTGCGATTTACCGAGCTCTATAGCTGCAGTCGCTTAAGTCCGGCTCCATGGCTAAATGGTTAGCGTGCTGGCCTTTGGTCACAGGGGTACCGTGTTCGATTCCCGGGAGGGTCGGAAATTTAACCTTAATTGGTTTAATTTGCTGGCACGGGAACTGGGTGTATGTGCCATCTTCATCATCATTTCATCCTCATCACGACGCGCAGGTCGTCTACGGGAGTCAAATCAAAAGTCCTGCATCTGGCGAGCCGAACTTATCCTCGGACACTCCCGGCACTAAAAGCCATACGACATTTCATTTCAGTGTGGCCAGTATCCATTATTCGGGAGATAGTCGGTTCGAACCCCACTCTCGGCAGCCCAGAAGATGGTTTTCCGTGGTTTCCCATTCTCACATCAGGCAAATGCTGGTGCTGTACCTTAATTAAGGCCACGGCCGCTTCCTTCCCTGTCCTAGCCCGTTCCAGTCCCATCGTCGCCATAAGGCCTATCTGTGTAGGTGCTACGTAAAGCCAATAGCTACTGCGATTTATTAGCACCATCATCGTAAAATGTAATATAGTTGTGGCGGAATCTTCTTAGATATGTTCGACATCTGTGGATTGTGTATAATTTGATAACTCATCTGTACTCATGAAAGCGACCGTCGGCCTGGCGTTCAGGTTAATAGCTACATGTCTCTAACGTGTAACCTTGTTTATGTTTCTTATATATGTTAATGTGTATGTTTGATGTTTATACACAATACGAGATTACAGCTGACTCATCCCCACGAGCTTGACCTGGTTCTCGTTTTATGCATAGTAATCTGTAGGTAACTACTGCGACCGATGCTAACTCACGTGACATACATTTCATCTTGTTTCCTCTTAAACCACGCATATTTTACTATTTTCTTCCACGTATTACAGCTTTTAATGACCTAATAATAATAATAATAATAATAATAATAATAATAATAATAATAATAACGTTAAGTGCTTTACGTCCCACTAACTACTTCTACGGTTTTCTGAGACGCGTAGGTGCCCGAATTTAGTCCCGCACGAGTTTTTTTTATTTACCAGAAAATCTGCCGACACGAGGCTGACCTACAGTATTTGAGCACCTTCAAATACCACCGGACTGGGCCAGCTTCGAACCTGTAAGGTTGGAGTCAAAAGGCCTGCACGTCAACCGTCTGAGCAACTCAGCCCGGAAGGAGGCACGAAATTTAGGTACGTTTAATTTATTTAGTTGTATAACATGCCCAATATTCCTTTGAAACTAAACGTTCGATGTTTTTCGATAATTCAATTCCGATGCTACTCATTTGGGCATCCCATGACTGTTTTCGTTGGCGTAAGGACCTGCCATCATTCTTCTACCTTTACGCAATGCACAACGGGGATCTACTGTATTTCACGTCCCGGCGCGCCTATCCCAACCAATAATTATATCACACGCTCGTACAGGTCCCGCACCGATTCAGGTTTTCAGGTCATTTCCATACTCACTAGACCACGGGGCTGATGACCACACATATCCCAATCCCTTAAAGGACATAACAGCAAATGAACCAGTATTAACGCTGAGAATTCGGTACATCTCCAGGGTCCGAAACCGATGACCAGGGTTGTCTGAAGCCCCTAAGACGGAAACTGAATACTGACAACTACGAAACCAGTCTGGCGAGAATGTAACGTAACAAGGCATACGCTACTATAGTAGCCACCTTCAGCTGTTATCGTAGCTCAGTTGCTCTTAAACATAAAACCAGTTTGACAAGTATGTTACGTAACATCTCGTGCATTGCATAAGTAGCGTTCAGCCGTTGTACGTAAACATAAACAGAAACCAGTTTGGCACGCATGGCGCGTGACTCGCCTGTTCTCAAAGGGAAGCTATTCATTCACAAGAACAAGGCATACTACCTATTCTAAAAACATCGTATCTCTTTGCTCTCGAAAATAACTTCCGAGAATTACTAAAAGTTTGATATATAGTGGTTCGTCACATCGTTCTCTATTGCTAGAAGAAATATCTGCAGGTATACACCTAACACCCTGTATAGTGAATCCATGACATTTGTGTCATAAGGAACCAGATTCCTAAAGTAATTACATAAGGTCCCATATAATTAACAGTCATGAGCTCTAGCTACATTTTTGGAATATCTGACCAGCTCCAAAAGGAAATTTGTCAAAAGACACGCCTGTTCGTTCGAACTCTGTTACATCGATCAAATATAGTGCCTATTTTGCGAGGTAATTTAACCATTCAATTGATTAAGAGAAATCCTTAAATGTTTATTATCAACACCGCTACTTAACTAAACAACTATATGTAACATCATGATCTGCCATCAGTGCATTTTTATGGGCTAGAAAATGTGTATGTAAAAGTTTTGGCGGTAAATGCAATTGGCAAGAGAGTGGGAGTAAATGGTATAAGAACGGTGCGCCATTTGCAATCTCGCATTGTGTCCAGTGAATTCGAGGTGACTCCACGCATTTCAGAGAATAACATTGCAAACCAGCGTTTGGAAGTCTAAGTCCCAAAAGGGAAGGTAGGTCTTGGTAGAAAGCGGCTGTAACATCATCTCCAAGTGGAGATAGGGCGTAAGTTTCAAAAGTACGGGATCACAAACATTCTATAAACTACGATGTAGACTGTTGTGTTATAGGGTTGAGGTCGGCAATTCCCGAAATTTGCATAACATAAATCAGTCAGTCAAAGTATTTCTTCCGATAAAGGTAATTGACGGTATTCCAAATGAGGAATCATTTTTCAGGGACAGGGAACAGACGGTCATTACAATGCCGTGGTATAGCAATTCCTGAAATTGAAGCTGTAAATTTTGTTGTGTATACTAAAGTATTGCGTGTGCGGATCGGTGTTTGACGATCGTGTTCGGTTCGCGAGAAAGAGAACGTGTGAAGGGCATTTTTTGTTTATGTCATTGTTTTCAGGTGAATGGAAATAAAAACAAAAGAAAAAATATGTTTTGTAAAGCCACTATCTGTAGAGATGGTTAAATAAAGATTGAGATGCTGGTGGATCTATAATGATGGGAGACGTCGTACAACTACTGGTGTGTGAATTATCATATATATAAGTGCTTTTATTTATTTATTTATGATGTCACCATTTTTGTTTGTGTACCTGTGACGCATTCTGGTCACCCTTTTATTTCGTCAAAATGTCAGAGGAATATGACAAAAGTTCGTTTGTTTTTATGTTTCTTGGATAATCGGGAAAGCCAAGAAACTAACGTGTAAAGTGTTGTAGAGTAGTAGATTTGATGGTTGGAAACTAATATAATGCTGAAGGAAAGTATCATTTCCGTACGTTTATTTTCTATATTTGTAGTTTTTAAAAGTTAAGATGTTAATTTTTCATAAAATTCTGTTCAGTGTAAAGATGAAATTCATGTAAGCGTAGTCCGTGGTTATTCAGTTAGAGTTGGCATTAAGGCACACCGTTGTGTTAAGCGATGTAAAATTTTATTGAAGGAAAGTTACGAGACGAGACCGATAAAATATGTTACAGGGGATTAATGTTCAAAAGTGTGTTGAAATCTGTGTAGAATTGATGAGAGGAAAATAGCGGTAAAATTTTTGTAAGTCAAGTTGTGAGTATCGGTTCGGAAAATATTAGCTCAGATATGCGAGGGGAGATGGTTAGTTGTCACAGAGTGTTTCATGTAACAGCATTGTGAGTCACCCAAGAGAGATATTCCACATTATTTTCGTGTCGAGAATTTGTGTTAGCGAGTGTTTCAAGTCTTGCGAAAAGGGATAGGAAGGAAGGATTGTGGGATCAGGTTGTTGAAATCCTGTAGTGTTGATGCCGGGATGTTCAGTGTATTAACCCGAGGAGTTATTTTTGTGTATTTTATTGAGACGGTAATAGGGTCAATCCATAATTAGGATTCCACGTGAAACCGTAGGACCGTGATGGATAAGAATATTTGAGCGACGTCCTAAAGTAAATCTCTTCACATAATCTATGTGGTCAAGAGTTATATTTCATGTGAATTGCCAGCGAGGCAAGTTTTTTCTTTCATTTGACGCAGGTTAAAATGCGAATAACGTGTGTTTTGTCTAGCAATAACGTGGGGAGGTCTCGCGTTCCCATTACCCCAGCCAGCTGTCGGGTAGTCGATTCAGCTCTCTACTAGAAAGAAACTAACTGTAACTGAAATTTGTCATTTGTAGTAAAATGTTTGGAATTAGATTTAATTATTAAGTGAGATTCGTTTTATTAGAGAATTCATTCTTGAAGCGACGGAAATGGGACGATGATATGATTTATTGGAAATAACCATTTTCAGGGATGTTAAAATTTGAGAATCGGTATTGGTGTTGTCTGATATCATTTAAGTATGTACAAAGTTTTTTTCCGAATGTCACGAAGCGATGTGACAGAGATTTGTTTACTTTGCGTTGTGCGTTAATTTATGCCGATTGTAGGATTTAATGTTAGGATTATCCAAGCTGGTTTCTTAATAATTGTTAGTGTTATAATGTAAGCTTGTTGAGTGACGTAATGAAATAAATAAATAGTACAGGAAATTACGACAATGTATCCAAGTTCAGCGGAGGTGAAGAAAAGTACGAGCATAAAACAATATCTTTAAATTAAATAATTACGGATTTTAAAGAAACCATTCGTCCGGGATAGATAAAATTTTGTTGTTAATTAGAATTATGAGATTACTTCATTTATTTATTTAATTCAGTGAAATCGTATTTTGATAATTAGCTTCAAACCAAGTGACTAACCTGAAAATGTATTCTGGAAATCTTAGTTTTATTTGCTGGGAAATCTCAACTTATTAACGTAACGATTAAGGGGACATGTCCGATGGCAAAGGGACTTTACTGCCACAAGTTTTGTGAGCGTTTGTTGTTGTTGTTGTTGTTGTTATTTTTATTTTGATTTGTTGAGCATCAAATGTGCTGGGGATTTATTAATGTGGAAACCTTGGTCATCAACTACTGTAACTAATTGTGTTCATCCTTCAGCTCAGATATTTGGATGGCCATGTGGTTATCAACCTCAGTGACTTAGGTTAGGGCCATCTGCCATTATGGCATCATTTTCCTTGCGGTCAGCATCCACAATGACTTTAACGTAAATTACAAAGTTAGGTGTTGGTCCATGACATCGTCGCTGGTCACATCGATTCAATTAAGGGTCCGTACCGTATAACCACTGTGTTGCACATACCGATTGGACTGCCTTAATTATACCAAGAGTCTAGAGCTCGTGCTACGGGGACTGGATCATCACGAAACATTATGATGGTACATGCAGTCTCACATAGAAGCCGATCTTAGGGTTCTTCAGGATTTCTTCATTTCACTCTTAACTTAAGATAGTGGTTTCTAGTAAGGATGCCCCTCCGGCAGTTGAGTTAAAGTCTCCAAAGCCAGTATATCTTATCATCGCCATTATTGTTATTTCTTAACGGACAAGATTGAGTTCGTTGTTTAGAGATGGTAATATGCCACAAGTTTCTTTCTAATCTCATCGTCAACGGTCAATAAAATATCAATTTCTTTGACTCGATTCCTCTCATTTAGTAGATAGTTTAAATTACTGAAACCCACCACTTACATAAGCAAGTGACAAAGAACCCGTAGACTACCCAAGAGAAAAATCTCGTGCCGATTTGCTAATAGATAAGGAAGGTAGGTATCCTACGAAGAACGTAAAGGGTTCAATATATATACATCGTCGCTAGATAATTAATACCTTGTAATTCCACTCATGAGAAAACCACGTTTCTCCATCTGCTTTGTGAAGGTTAGCTGCATTGCCTGAGAAGGCAGAAGACTCCAATGGTCAAACAATTGGGCTATCATTAAGCACTGAAAATGGCAAGAACAGTTCTTCAACCATTGCTCACTACTCAGGTTTGGGCTTCTTCTATAAGTTTACTCCGAAAGAGTTATGAGGTTTTCTTTGTGCAGCGACGATATATTACTGCATATAATGTTCTTATTGGGTAACATGATGGTGTAGCAGATTAGCTGCTTGCCTGTCATCCTGTGACCATAATTTGTTTTTCAGTGTTTCCAGAGTAGAATTTCAGTTGAAAATCTTGTAGTGCCAGGAAGGGCATAAGTCTCCGGCCACAACTCTTTCATGCCTCAAAGCGTGCAAGAACTCTGCGCAAGCGGGATAAGCTACCCAAGGTAGTAACTGTTTGCAGGAACCCACCGCTTGTAGGAGCTCAAGCAGGTCTACGGATTCTGAGGAGCCAGCACCTGGATGCTTAGGAAAGGATTCTAAGATTGGACACCGGATACTCAAGACTAAACAGAAATACTACTTTGGACCGCTAAACGTCACCTCATTGCTTAAAGTTTGTAAGCACTAAGAACCGACGAAAATGATGGATGACCACAACATATCGGTCTTGGCCTTGAAAGACACCCGATACCAGGACGGAGATATATTGGATATAGAAGGATATAGGATCTATAAAGGAATAAGAGCAATGAAGATAGGCAAGAATTTGCCAATGTTGGGAACGGCCTATGCCATAAGTAAGTTATCGGCTCGGTGGTTAATTTCTCTAGTCCTTCAGAGAGATTATCTCTTTTGATTCTTCGTTGAGGAAATAAAGGGTACACCCTGATCAATGCCCATGCACCAATCAATGAAGAAAATAGGCGCAATCCCGAGAAAAAAGACCGTTTTGGGGAACTTCTTAAAGAACAGATGGAGAAAATGCCTAACCAGATATCAAGATATTGCTGGGTGATTTTAACGCCCAATTGGGAATGGAAGCACAATGCAGACCAATAGTGCGAAGACATCCTGCTCACAAGATAACCAACAAAGCAGGAATAAGACTTGTTGAATTGTGCCGAGCGTTTGATCTTCAGGTAATATCGACGTTCTATAAACATAAACCAAGCAAACAGAAGACATGGAGTTCACCGAGTAACCTAAATGGTGAGAAACAGATTGACGATGATGCAATCTCTAGAAGAGTAATATAAGAGATTTTGAACGTTCAAGTCAGTGAGGTGCAAGGTTTGACAATGATCATTACCTTTCCAAAGCTAAGATGAATTTCATTCCTTTCAAGAAGAGTCCAAACACTGGAAATAAAATTGGGAGATATGATGTGACGAAACCGATGATTAGTCAGTAAGTTAAGGAGCAGTATCGCCATAACTTGGCCTCTGAATCTAAGAATGTGACTGACGACGCATCTAACATCCAACAGGCAGCTAACGCCGCAATTCTGGCAGCTCCTAAACAAAAACATCGATGGTGGAACGAAACCTGTGATAATGCACAAGCTCGAAGAACTGGTGGCTGGAAAACATGGCATTCGACCGAGGACGAGAAAGATTATGTTACATTCTTTGATGCGCAGAAAGCAGCAGCCCGAATGTTTCGATATGCAAAGCAATCCTATAAGAAATAACAAATGGAACGGATCGATCAGGACTTCTGTAAGAACGACATCAGCGACTTTTATCAAACGTTTAAATCTAATATGAAATGTTATCAAAACCCTAGTCTATGCTTTAGGGATACTACTGGAAAGATAGGCTTGAACAACAGGGAAAATTGCAACATTTTCGCTCAGTACTTCAACAAATTGCTCAACTGAGATGAGCCAACGCAAAGACTATCCATCTCCGCTCCTATTCAAAGTCTGTCCAATTTACAGCCACCTTGTATGATGGGAATTAAGCAGATCATAGACAGTCTGAAAGATAATAAAGCAGCTGGAGAAGATTCCATAGTGGCGGAAATATTGAAACTGGCGAATGAGGATACTCTGGACAAACTAGTCTGCCTCTTTCAGGATATTTGGAAAACGGGTACTATACCAGGTTAATGACATTCAGCACTAATCCATCCTCTCCATAAAAAAGGAGACAAGAAAACCATTGACAATTACAGAGGTACATCGATAGTCCCTGTTCCTTACAAGATTCTTTCTAATGGACTCCTCAACATAATCGAAGTTCATATTGATAAGCAAACTGGCGAATACCAGGCTGGTTTTCGAAAGGGTCCTTCCTGTCCGGAACAAATTATCAATCTGAAGAACGTCATCAGATACAAGATAACTGGAAGGTTTGAATAATTGGTCGTATTTGTGGACTTCAGAAAAACAAACGTCTCGGTTGACCGACAGTCATTATTGATTGTTCTGGAATAGTTTGGAGTGGATGCTACATTCAGAAACTTGATTAAGCAGACTCTCACAAACACGATATCAAAGTTACAATTCAAGAATGAAATTTCAGAGCCTTTCGAGATAAAGACTGGGGTCAGACAAGGGGAAGGCCTTTCTCCAATTCTATCAATTGTATCCTGGAAAGGTATTCCGAGAACGGAGAAATTCCTATACTGGATTTATTGAATCTTACAGGCCTTCGCCCAATACAGTGGTCAAATCCACAATAGCCTAAGGAAATACAGAATGTATAACCTACCTTGCTTGAGAACAATGACAAAGTAACTGGAGAAATTCGCTGAACAAAGAAGAAGGAAACGAGGATCGGTTTCAATTAGGCCGAAAACACAAAGGAGTGTATGTTGAAGATTTTGCTGACGACTTCGCCATATTTACCAACAACATCAGTTCTGTATTCACGAAGATAAAACTTCTTAAAGAAACAGCAGAGAAAGTAGGACTACATATCTCCTTTGAGAAGACGAAATACATGACGAACATTAGTGATGGTCCGGAATGGATGTTAACAGACCATGGAAAGATTGGAGGAGTCATGACGTTTAAGTACCTTCGTGAAGTAGTCCAGGAGAATGGGCTGAACAAGAAGCGACAAATATCCGCTTCCGGAAATTAGATCGAACGTTCCAATTGGCTAAAAATATCTATAAGAAGAAGATACCTAGTTTCGGAGTAAAATTAAGACATTACAGCACTGGTGAGAGACCAGAAGGCTTATATGCTTCGGAGACCGCGCGCATGAATCGAAAAGGACGAGTCAATCAACTACATAAAAGAAAACGCAGGCTACTAGAGAAGATCTTAGTCAACAGATGGATTGACGGACAGGTTCGACTGAAATTGAATAAAGAAGCATGCAGCAAGATGGAACCGATAAAAACAACAATTAGAAATAGAAGATTGTTGTGTTATGGGCACATCTTCCACATAAATAATGACCGGCTCACAAAGAAAATCAGGAATGTTCTAAAACCAAAGGCATCAATGTTGAGATGGTTCCAAGTGTGTGAAAAAAATCTGAGAGAGGTGGCAGGGTTAGTTGCAGAAGGATGGTGAAAAGCTATATTGGTTTTTTGGTGGGAACAGAGCCTAGAAGACGGAGCCGCTCTTTACCAGAGGAGCGGAAGGAAGCGCTGATCGATGGGCTCAAGAGATACTGACAGGATGTCAAAGCCGGCAGGCGAACAAGACATAGACACTGAAAATGAGATTGGTAGTTAACACGCAGCCCATAGAGGATCAATTCGAAAAACAAAACAAAAAACAAAAAATGTTATTTGTTCTACGTCCTATTAACAAGCCTACTTTTACAGTTTTCAGAGACGCCAAATATTGCATAATTTTTATCCTCACAGTGTTCTCGTTGAGTTAACATACACAATTATACTAGTTAATGAATAGTGTGTAATACGTGAAACAACATTATTTTCTCATCGAAAACGGTTATTAAAGCGGAAAGTACGCCATGATTTATGACGTTGTTGTTGTTGTTGTTGTTGGTGGTGGTGGTGGTGGTGGTGGTGGTGCCGGCGGCGGTAGTGGTAGGATTCTACAATAAACAAGAGAAACCAGAAGGAACAAATTTACTTGGGGCGCGAAGATGTGAACTTGCATTCGGGAGGTAGTGGGTTCGAACCGTACTATCCGCAGCCCTGAAGATGGTTTTCCGTGATTTCCAATTTTTACACCAGGCAAAAGCTGGAGATGTACCTTAATTAAGGCCACGGCTGCTTCCTTCCCACTCCTAGGCCATTCCCAACCCATCGTCACCATAAGACCTATCTATGTAGGTGTGACGTATAAAAAAATTGTAAAAATAGAAGTTACAGGATTCAGTATTTCACCTTAGAAGTTATACAGTAGTATGCAACAGTGCTTCACAGAAGTCATAGTATAAAATATTGCTGCATGGATGTTGTACAGTAGTATAGAGTAGTGCTTCACAGAAGTTATAGTATAAAATATTGCTTCGTAGAAGTTATACAGTAGTATAGAGTAGTGCTTCACGGAAGTTATAGTACAAAGTATTGCTTCACAGATGTCATACAGTAGTATGCAGCAGTGCTTCACAGAAGTCATAGTATAAAATGTTGCTGCATGGATGTTTTACAGTAGTATAGAGTAGTGCTTCACAGAAGTTACAGTATAAAATATTGCTTCGTAGAAGTTATACTGTACAGTAGTATAGAATAGTGCTTCACAGAAGTTATAGCATACAATATTGCTTCATAGATGTTGTACAGTAGTATACAGCTGTGCTACTCAGAAGTTATAGCATATATTATTGCTTCGTAGAAGTTATACAGTAGTATGAAGTAGTGCTTCACAGAAGTTATAGCATACAATATTGCTTCATAGATGTTGTACAGTAGTATACAGCAGTGCTTCACAGAAGTTATAGCATACAATATTGCTTCATAGATGTTGTACAGTAGTATACAGCTGTGCTTCTCAGAAGTTATAGCATACAATATTGCTTCATAGAAGTTATACAGTAGTATACAGCAGTGCTTCACAGAAGTTATAGCATACAATATTGCTTCATAGATGTTGTACAGTAGTATACAGCTGTGCTTCTCAGAAGTTACAGCATACAATATTGCTTCATAGAAGTTATACATTAGTATACAGCAGTGCTTCACAGAAGTTATAGTATACAATATTGCTTCATAGATGTTGTACAGTAGTATACAGCTGTGCTTCTCAGAAGTTATAGCATACAATATTGCTTCATAGAAGTTATACAGTAGTATACAGCAGTGCTTCACAGAAGTCATAGTATACAATACTGCTTCATAGATGATATACAGTAGTATTCAGCAGTGCTTCACGGAAGTTACAGTATACAATATTGCATCTTACAGTATATACATTAATATGCAGCGGTGCTTCACAGAAGTTACAGTATACAACATTGCTTCATAGATGTTATACAGTAGTATAGAGTAGTGCTTCACAGAAGTCATAGTATACAATACTGCTTCATAGATGATATACAGTAGTATTCAGCAGTGCTTCACGGAAGTTATAGCATACAACATTGCTTGATAGATGTTGTACAGTAGTATACAGCAGTGCTTCACAGAAGTTATAGCATACAACATTGCTTGATAGAAGTTATACAGTAGTATGCAGCAGTGCTCTACGGAAGTTATAGCATGCAATATTGCTTCATGGAAGTTATACAGTACTATGCATCAGTGCTTCACGGAAGTTATAGCGTACAATATTGCTAAATAGATGTTATAAAATAGTATACAGCAGTGCTTCACAGAAGTCATAGTATACAATATTGCTTCATAGATGTTATACAGTAGTATACAGCAGTGCTTCACAGAAGTTATAGCATACAACATTGCTTGATAGAAGTTATACAGTAGTATGCAGCAGTGCTCTACGGAAGTTATAGCATACAATATTGCTTCATAGAAGTTATACAGTAGTATGCATCAGTGCTTCACGGAAGCTATAGCGTACAATATTGTTAAATAGATGTTATAAAGTAGTATACAGCAGTGCTTCTCAGAAGTCATAGTATACAATATTGCTTCATAGATGTTATACAGTAGTATACAGCAGTGCTTCACAGAAGTTATAGTATAAAATATTGCTACATAGATGTTATACAGTAGCATGCAGCGGTGCTTCACAGAAGTTATACCATACAATATTGCGTCATAGATGTTATACAGTAGTATACAGCAGTGGTTCACAGAAGTTATAGTATACAATATTGCTTCATAGATGTTATACAGTAGTATACAGCAGTGCTTCACAGAAGTTATAGTATACAATATTGCTTCATAAATGTTATACAGTAGTATACAGCAGTGCTTCACAGAAGTTATAGTATACAATATTGCTTCATAGATGTTATACAGTAGTATACAGCAGTGCTTCACAGAAGTTATAGTATACAATATTGCTTCATAGATGTTATACAGTAGTATACAGGAGTGCTTCACAGAAGTTATGGCATACAATATTGCTTCATAGATGTTATACAGTAGTATGCAGCGGTGCTTCACAGAAGTTATGGCATACAATATTGCTTCATAGATGTTATACCGTAGTTTACAGCAATGCTTCACAGAAGTCATTGCATACAATATTGTTTCATAAACGTTGTACAGTACTATAGACCAGTGCTTCACAGAAGTTACAGCATACAATATTCCTTCATAGTAATTATACGGTAGTATAGAACAGTGCTCCACAGAAGTTACAGCATACAATATTGCTCCGTAGAAGTTGTACAGTAGTATGCAGGAGTGCTTCATTGAAGTTACAGTATACAATATTGTTCGTAGAAGTTGTACAGTACTATGCAACAGTGCTTCACAGAAGTTATAGTATACAATATTGCTTCGTAGGTGTTATACAGTAGTATACAGTAATGCTTCACAGAAGTTATAGTATACTGATTAAATTTGAATCATCAGTCAGGATTACAATTTAGTTCTAAATTTTAGTGAATGATCGAATCCCCGACACTTGTAACACAGCTGCAGGACTGGCTGAAATTCCCTATCAAACCCTTCATTTTTACCAGCTGTACTCCCCGTAATTATCTGAACGGAAAATGGTTTGATGATATGAACAGCAGCAAAATGTCCTGAAGGGAATTTTTTACCTCCATCGCAGAGGCTCTAAATTTCAATATATCAGTTACACGGACTGAAGTCATAAATAGTAGAGGATCTTGGAAGAACAGAGAATGTATTCAAGCGCGTTAAATTTGTTCCACATCCACGTAAGGTAATGCTCATAACCTTGCAGGCCATACAATATTAAGACCTTAATATTACGTAATTAAGGAATAACCAAGATCGCTTTAAAGAAAATATTTTCCCTGTGGAAAAATATAATTTCCACTTAAGTTATCCACGTTATTTTTAGGAGTCTTCCAAACTCAACGAAACAACAAATGCCCTACTCTTTGCTGGTTACTGCGAGATATTTGTGGAAATTCGAAATCTAGCAAGTGCATCTCTTCTACAGTCCTCACTTAACGTCCTCACGAACTGGTGCCGTACTTGGAAATTCGGTAACATATGGCGATTTACATTCGTTGAAGAAATGAAATGAGGTATGGCTTTTAGTGCCGGGAGAGTCCAAGGATATGTTCGGCTCTCCAGGTGCAGGTCATTTGATTTGACTCTCGTAGGCGACTTGCGCGTCATGATGAGAATGAAATGATGAAATTAACCAATCATGGTTACAATTCCAGACCCTGCCGGGACCAAATGCCAGCACACTAACCATTTAGCCATGGAGCCGGACTACATTCGTTAATTAGTCCGTTGACAGTACAAGTTAAATTCGCTCATTGTATCTGTACCTTGTGCTTTGTGAATAATAAATTACACAACGACAACATTTCCATGACTTAAAAATACTAGCCTACTAAAATGCAATACACGATTTTCATATTTAAGTTTTAATAATAATAATGTTATTTGTTTTACGTCCCACTAACTACTTTTTAAGGTCTTCGGAGACGCCGAGGTGCCGGAATTTAGTCCCGCAGGAGTTCTTTTACATGCCCGTAAATCTACCGACACGGGGCTGTCGTATTTGAGCACCTTCAAATACCACCGGACTGAGCCAGGATCGAACCTGCCAAGTTGGGGTTAGAAGGCCAGCGCCTTAACCGTCTGAGCCACTCAGCCCAGCATATTTAAGTTTACTTATCATTGTGTTTATATGATTTTATTTTATTAAAATCGTTATACCGATGAAATCAATTGTATTTTATGAGGCTAGTAAGGTAATTCGTTTGACAATGATACTGCAAATAATATCAGTCCCTTTGCGCTCAAAATAGTGTGTTCAAACGGATATTTGTTGCCATTTTCTAGTGAACTATGTTGTAATTGTAATATTTCTCTGATCCACCTGATTTTGTGGCCGCTAGAATAGTTCACATGTGCAATATTACCTGCTATGTAAAACAACAGAATAACGATGGAATATTTACTTCTGGGTATCGGAGATAACTTATCCAAAATAATAAAATATAACAAACATAACAGATGAGTAACAAGATCAGGTACACAGCCTACTAATAAAAACTGTTCAAATCGAAAACCATGAGAATGCCCATGTTCATAGCTAAATCGTCGTAGGTAAAGATGGTGGTATAACAACTTCACATCAACTTACTCTTTAGAGATTATTTACAAGCCTATGGAATATAATTTTATTTGTTGCTGTATTACGCTCTTCTCTCTTATTAATAGCACTGAAGGCAGTTGGGAGGCGAATTAAAAAAGATCGTTGAAGTATTGTGTGCTGAGTGTGGGGAATGTGGAGAATTCTTTGAATCTGGTGAAGCGGGAAGGAATGTGGAGAGAGAAGAGTGATACAAGATATTCCGATATGTAGGATCCCATAGAGGAAACTCAGATCAGCTGCCTGTCGCATAGTGCGCAGCGTTGACACTGTTATAGACCTTAATACCTGTTGCGTAGGCGGATTACTGAGATAGGGGGCAGATCCTCCATAAGCAATGTATACAGCAAAGGGCCAAGAGCACTGTCTTGTAAAACACCGGAGGTGACTGGTAAAAATGAGGGTGATGTGTATGATGTCTGTTTAATATTAAAGGCCAATGTGGTCTTCAGTCATCAGCTCTGTGTATCTACTATATATAATGTTGTGTACTCTCAGCAGTACTACCTGTAACAATTACTAGGCAACCCTTGGCCTGGATAAAATGTGTTGCCTTGTTTAAACGTGAGGTTTCGGAAAGGGAAAATCTATAAATGTTCGTATTTTGCTCTTTTTCACATCATAAATGTATGAGATCCCCCCTTTCCAATGACATATAATACATGCTGTTATTTACTTTGCAATTACTGTCATAAACAGTTTCAAGTCAAACTTGCAAAGATATGGGCGCGGAGGAGAATTGTTAAAATGCTATAACTGATTCCCAAAATCTTCCTTTTTGTTGTAAAAAGCAGTGGCGTGCGGTGAACATTCATTACCCCAGCTGCCAAAAATTGTTTTAAATATAAACAATCGTAGCCCCACTACACTCTCTAAAGTCAACATTAACATTTTATAAGCTGCATTTTTCGTGGAAAGGTCTACCTGAGAAAGATCTTTCAAGAATATTTTCAACCACACGCTCGCACATACTTCCAAATTGATATCCACGGCAGTGACGACACCATCATAACATAATCTATAGCAGATTTTATACAATGTACTTACAGTTTCATCCGGTGACGCTTCGTAATAGTACAGTCATGGTTTTCACAAGAAAGACTAACTATTTGGTTTTTACTTAAAATGCCTAATCTAAACTAATCAGCAAAATTTGATGCTTGTGCTTGCTTGTTGTTTAAAGGGGCCTTACATCGAGGTCATCGGCCCCAGCAAAATTTAACTGGTATTTCACCGTCGTTGAAGAATTATAGTTTCACTCGCATACTGAGCGCACGTGCATCAACGACAAGCGAGGGAAAACATTTGTCACGACGTATAACACACGTTATATTCACGAAGAACGACACAGAACTCGCGAAACCTTCACCTGTAATCCAAGAGTAACGCACAAAAATTCACTATATACGACCATAAGAAACAACCATTCGCGCTTAACACTGTGTCCATGCTGGGCAACCTAAATATTTTTCTGCGGCTATCGGAACACATACTCTACACGTTCGCCATCAATGAATTGCTCGAAAAATCTCCGTACATGCCGAAACACAAGACTAAAATATATTCCTCTGTATTATAATTGATTTCATATACTTTCTCTATTTTTATTAGCAAGACGATGCGCAAGTGTCTATACTGTTAAGTTGATATTTTTCTTGTAGTCTCTAGTGTGTGGTGTTGAAGATTTCGAGCGTTAAGTATTAAAACTAACACCGCTTACCTAAGCTAGCTGTCGCCGTAAATTGCTGTCGGGGGAGGGGCCACAACTTCGCGACGAGGAAGCTTCAAGTTCATGCGTCACCCAACCGACCTTATATTTCGCTGGGAGTAGCTCTCTATCGCGCCGGCAAGGAAACCCAGCTCGCTGGAGAAGCTGAACTGCGGTAGTGCGGGCGGATTTTCGAGACAGCTGTATTTGGCTTGGCTTAGATGTTGGCATTTTTTTATCATTATAAAAAGCGTTCTAAGAAATAACTAGAAAATGTCAATACAAAGTTTTTTACTGCGGCAGCGCTGGGGTAGATGGGGGTTCAGTGCACGCCACTGGTTAAAAAGTGCATTTTGTCTCTGAAATGTTGAAGAAATATCTCCATCGGTAAACGCAGAATTCAAACGAGAATGTAAATAGACGGCATCTGGAAATTCTCATGACAAATACCTAGGGTTTGTTGAGGGTACTGAGTATATAACATTTGTAATAGAAGTCCATGTCATGAAAAGTACCCTTTCCATCCTGCAGGTACAACAGTTTCAGAGCAACTGTTTAAATCTCTCACTTTTGCTGGGTGAAGGGGCAATAGTAATTTAATTATTTGTGACTCAACTAACTACATTTCTAACAAACCAGCATTCACTGATTTGGTAATAATATCCAATATCATGGAGAAAATGAAGAAATATATTTATGTTGACACATTAAAAAATATTCAGAAAAGACGAGGGTCTAGTCATAAGTCATGGCAACTTTTTTTTTTTTTTGCAAACAGGAGACAACACGGAAAATCTAAGATATGCATTTGGAAATATAGGGCATGTACTTTTGCATAGTGCCTGAAGACAAATTCTGAGTTCAGGAGATTCTCGTGGGAAAGTGACATTGGTAAACATTGTTTTATTATGGTATAGACAGCAAATACACAAGATTACGTACAAAGTGCAGGTCTCCACTGGTTACAGATCTTCGAGATAATCACCCAAGGTTTCCACTGTGTGTTGCCAGCGGTGAGGCAGGCGCTGAATACTATTCGCTGCATGTGTATCGGTGACGTGTGACACCTCTCTCCGAAATGCTGTTACTATGTCCTCTTTGTTAGCAAACCGTCGTCCACGTAATGGCTTTTTGACTTTGGGCATTAGATCATAGTCACATGGGCTCAGATCAGGAGAATAAGGCGGGTGTGGAAGAACATCCTATCTCCACAGTTGTAAGCGACGCTGAACGATGCCTAATGTGAGCGCTGTCGCGTTATCGTGTAGGATTATGGCGTTGTTCAAAAGATCTGAACGTTTGGTTCTCACTGCACGGCGCAATTGGTACAACAAAAAGGAATTGTAATAAACTGCATTGACAGTGTTCCCCTCACGCACTGGATGACACACAAGAGCACCTTGCTTGTTGACTTCCATTTTGTGACGCTCTCACTCACACACTGAACTTGGGGGCATGCTTAAACCCACACTGTTGTTTACATACACCATCTAGTGGCATCATACGCAAGTACACACCGTACGTTTCCAAATGCGTATCTTAGATTTTCCGTGTTGTCTGCTGTTCGCGAGAAAAAAATAGTTGCCATGACTTATGACTCGACCTACGTAACTGACATTCACTAATTGGGTAACAACGTCAAGGAGAAAATAAATAACCTTATTTACATTGTCACATTCACAAAATATTCACAAGTAACTGACATTCATTAATTTGATAACAATGTCCATTGTCATGTAGAAAATAAAGGAACGTATTTATGAAGTCACATTAGAAATGTCTTAACAAAGTAACTGACATTCACTAATTTGGTAACAACGTCAAGGAGTAAATAAAGAACTTTATTTATGTTGTCACATTAAAAATAGTTCTTCACTAGTTTGGTAGCAATATCCAATGTCAAGGAAAAACAAATGAAGGAATGCATTCTCTCATATTAACAATATTTTCTATGTAAACCTAACAATATTTATTTCTTCTTCAAATGACACAAACGGGCTTCGATGTGGTGACCACCAACTTCAATGCAAACATTGTACCTACGAAGTACGTCCTTGTACTCTCGCTCTGTCACACCTGGTGTCTGTTGAAACTCCAGTGCAGTGACCGGAACTCATGCAAGCAGATTTTCCTCTGTCTCCACAGATGTCCCTCTCCGCACCTTGTCAAGCCGGTTGCATACCAGTTCTGCTAAACTTGTTGCAAAAAGATGTAATCTTTCCTTCACACAACAGAAGCGGAAGATTTAAACACTTGATTTAAAGTTGTTGTGTTTGGAGCACGGAAACTACATATCACTGGACATGGGTTCCTATTCAAACTGTTATCATCTCCATCCCCTCTACAAACCCTTGGAGATTTTAATGGAAATCTCCGGAAATCCAGTAGTTTAATCCTGTCTAGGAATTAAAAAAACAATTTTTGTGTACAAAGAAACATTACGTTTCGGTGCATATGATGTCCTTGTAAACTCCAATCATGATAGCACAGTAGACCATGGAGAGTTCAGAATGGTGGGACTAAATGCTGGATTTAACAAGAAACGTGTTAGGGCTGCTGATAGGGCAGTTAGAAGCATGAAAATGTTTGCAAGACAGAATAGAAAAAGTAAAGAGAGGAAATCAGAATTCGCAAGAAGATGAAAATAATATACCACGTGCAGCTGGAATGTACTGAAAGATAATCTCAAACTCTGTCGCTTGATTCCCGGAAACTTAATTTCTGTTGTATAAAGTGTACTTTTTCTAACGACATAATTGTTTCAAATTTTCGGGCACATTTACCAATACACTCTGATTATAGTAACATGGCCGCTTTTAAAAGGAGTATTACTATTATTGAAATTAAAAAGGAAAAATTGTTAGGAATGCACAAAATATAATTAGAAAGTAGTATTTAGATAATGAAGAATGTATGTCGTAATTGTAGGATAACTCCATAAAGACTGATGAGGCAAAAGTAAGTACTAATACAGTCCGGCCCCGCGGTGTAGGGGGCAACGCGTCGGCCTGTCACCCCGCGGCCCCGGGTTCGATTCCCGGCTAGGTCAGGGGCTTATAATTGTAATGATGTCCGACTCGTTGGCTGAATGGTCAGCGTACTGGCCTTCGGTTCAGAGGGTCCCGGGTTCGATTCCCGGCCGGATCGGGGATTTTAACCTTCATTGGTTAATTCCAATGGCCCGGGGGCTGGGTATTTGTGCTGTCCCCAACATCCCTGCAACTCACACACCACACATAACACTATCCTCCACCACAATAACACGCAGTTACCTACACATGGCAGACGCCGCCCACCCTCGTCGGAGGGTCTGCCTTACAAGGGCTGCACTCTGCTAGAAATAGCCACACGAAATTATTATTATTATTATTATTATTATTATTATTATTATTATTATTATTATTATTATTATTATTATTATTATTATTATTATTATTATTATTATTGTAATGATTAATATCCTTGGCCTGGGGACTAGGTGTTTGTGACGTCCTTAATTTTCCTTTCCTCACACACAGCATTCCACACTACCGCCATTCCAATTACCCGCACGATCATACAATATGGTGTCAGTAGGGGCAAAAGATTCACATGGGTCGACGCCCCGAACAAATAGCATTTTTTTAAAGCATTAATACAAATGATTACTCCCTGGCCAGTTTCGGGTGATGCGAAACGGGGATGGGAGTATTCTATTCTATACTGTTCTACATAATGGAGAAAGAATTATGGCTCGGTCATCCAATTGTAACCTGTACAAATTTCAGTCCCCAATCCCAGAACTTTCCGGGCAAATGTTCACTTTGTGGGTACTGTTTCAACATTGTCAACATCGAGCTTTCCAGACCTCCTTTAGATACCATCCCAGTATCTATCTCGAGTGGATATAGGAAAAATACGTGAAAACCGCCCTCTATCGTTGTCGGGATTTGAACACTGAATCTAAAACAATGTGCTGTTTCAGTTCTAACATGGAGAATTTTCAAGCATCGCATTTTGGAGGGAGATAGGAAAGACGAAATAGCCAAATTGTGTAATGTCTTTCGGTATGATGAAAGTTTAAAGACATTCTTTATTTTGTTCTTCGAGGAATTAGCTCCTTGAAATGTTCTTAGAACATGCTCCATCTCTAACAGGCCTCACAATCTCAAGAGACTCTTGACAACTGACTTTCGCAGAGGTAGTAGTAACCATATGTACCGTACATTCTCCTCAGCACACCACTTGCTTTGTTCACTGCCTTACTGCAGTCTCAAGATTCCAACCCGTTCGACACTTGTGCGAGTGTCTGGATTCCACAAGCAGAGGAGGGGTCACACAGCTTGGCAGGACAAAGGTCCATTTTCTCCTTCCAAAGGAATGAAATATTTAATGAATGTATAAATTAATAAAGAATACATGGATTCACTCTTTAATTGCTTGCTTCCTTATTAAGAGAGTAGTTTTCTTTTCTTTTCCACATTAACACAGTTCATTGTGTAGAAATCCGATGTCAAAAGAACTGTAACAGCACCATGGCCTGGTAAGCTTTTCAAGTAGACGGATATCTCAGGTTTATTTTGTATTATGGCCTTCCTTGTACTAAGGCAATAATAGTAACACTACATTAGTCTATATCTCTGCCTGGCTCCGTGGTTGAATGGTCAGCGTTTTCGCCGTCAGGTCTCAGGGTTCTGGGTTTGATTCCCGCCTGGGTCATGACATTTTAATCGTTAAAGGTTAATTTCCTTAGCTCAGACACTGCGTGCTTTTTGATTTCCTCAACATTCCTGAAACACACTTCTACCCTGCACCACAGAAACACGCAGTTTCTAGTTCACTGCAGACGCCTCCCACTCTTATCGGTGAGTCTGCATCAGGCTAATAATAACCACAAGAAATAATGAAAAAAGAACTAAATCTCTAAAGATGTGACATAAATAACTGATTTCATAAATAATAATAATAATAATAATAATAATAATAATAATAATAATAATAATAATAATAATAATAATAATAATAATAATGCTCCTTGGTGAGAGGTCCGCACAGTGGCATTTACAGTCCAGAGGATCCCGGGTTCGAAAGGCGGTCTTAGTTTGGGGACTGGGTGGTCGTGTTTTGTTTTAACACTCACTTCTTCATTTACACACAACACACCGCACTATCAACCAGTGCAGAAACAAGCAATAGTGAATACATACTCTCCATTTGGGGTTTTGTGTCAGGAAAGGTATCCGGCCGTAAAACTGGGCCAAGTAGCACATAAATCGCACACACGACTCCAACAGGGTGTATAATAATAATAATAATAATAATAATAAAAATAATAATAATAATAATAATAATAATAATAATAATAATAATAATAATAATAGGGAGAAGAAGAAGAAGAAGAAGAGAAGAAGACTAATCAGAAGAAAAACAATAAGTGGAGGATGCCTAGTCGAGGCTGTAGAGACCCATGGGGTTGACCCAAAAGGACGTCGGTTTGATTCCCATTCAAGGAAAACGAGAAATTTAGAAACTAAACTTCCTCTTCTGGAGGGATATTGGGGCTCTGGGATTCACTGCACATACACCGGAAATGAGTATCAGATTAATTACTGGGGGCAAAGGCGATCGGGTAGAGAGCTAACCACACTATGATTCTAAACCCCAAGGCTACTAATAGTGGAACACTTTAACTTCCACTCATCCGCGGGCCTTTCATGGTGTGTATGGAGATGGCTCTGCTTCTGTGCATTAATAAATGAGTTTACATCAGCAATTGAACTGAGATTTCTTCAGGTGTTCAACGTTTCAGTGCTTTGCAATTTCCACTTCTCAATATCATGAGCCTACATGCATCTGGTATAACAGTTACATTAGATAAGTTATAATGGTTTACGTATAAATGCCGTTTATCAAAGAACTTATTCTATCAAAAAAATTTAAAACACAGTATGGTAACGTATACCTTAAATACTGAATAAAATCATTCTCCGTCCGCCTCTGTGGTGTACTGAATAGTGTGATTTGTTGCAACCCCCGGAGGCCCAGGTTCGATTCCCGGCTCCGCCGCGAAATTTTAAAAGTGTTACGAGAGCTGGGACGGGGTCCACTCAGCCTAGGGAAGTCAACCGAGTAGAGGAGGTTTAGATTCCCACCTCAGCCATCCTCGAAGCGGTTTTCCGTGGTTTTCAACTTCTCCTCCAGGCAAATGACGGGATGGTGCCAAACTTAAAGTCACGGTCGCTTCCTTCCCTCTTCCCTGTCTATCTCTTCCGATCTTCCCATCCCCCCACAAGGCCCTTGTTCAGCATAGCAGGTGAGGCTGCGTAGGTGAAGTACTGGTCCTCCTCCTCAGTTGTATACACTCCACCCAAAGTCTCACGCTCCAGGACACTGCCCTTGAGGCCGTAGAGTTGGGATCACTTGCCGAGTACGAGGGAAAACCCAACCCTGAAGGGTAAACAGATTAAGAAAGAAACAAACAAAGAAAGAAAATCTTTCTCCACCGTAAACGATATACCCACTAGAATATGTTGTTACCGAGCTCGATAGCTGCAGTCGCTTAAGTGCGGCCAGTATCCAGCATTCGGGAGATAGTAGGTTCGAATCCCACTGTCGGTAGCCCTGAAAATGGTTTTCCGTGGTTTCCCATTTTCACACCAGGCAAATGCTGGGGCTGTACCTTAATTAAGGCCACGGCCGCTTCCTTTCCACTCCTAGCCCTTTCCTGTCCCATCGTCGCCGTAAGACCTATCTGTGTCGGTGCGACGTAAAACAACTAGCAAAAAGAATATGTTGTTAAGTAGAGATTTTATTTTACAGCTTTTTTCGATACTTCATTGTAGTTCTCTTCTTCTTCTTCTTCTTCTTCTTCTTCTTCTTATTATTATTATTATTATTATTATTATTATTATTATTATTATTATTATTATTATTATTATTATTATTATTATGTGTTGTAAGTAAATTCATACGGTTCAGTTTGATCATCTACTCAAAATAATGGAGATTTTACTAGCGAGTTGACCATCGGGAAAGCACGAGTAATTGTAACAGTAGTGAGGCAACACTAGGCTTTTAAGTAACGCACTTAACAAAAGAAGAACAATAGTACGATTCTCCTTGGTCAGCGCCTATTTGGTGTAGAAGTGACTTAATGACGTCTTATTTTATGTTTTTAGACATTTTAGATATGACAGGAAATATCAGGAGGGAGAGAGGGAAGGGAGGTAGGTCCTAAAACGTCCACTCCCCACCACTTACCCTCAGCCACAAATAGATAATCATTATATCCTCAGCGGTCTGTGGCAGGCGCCGTAACACGCGACTTGATTGCTTTTTAAAGTACTGCTCGCCATAGCGGATAAGGAGATCCAGCTATCAAGGCACGCTTACTTTGGGTACCGAAGGTCGGTGTTTAAATTCCTGCGAGGACATGCACATTAAGAGATATTCTTCCGCACCATGAGTTCCTTCATTCATTCATATGTACTTCTCTCATTGGCCACCTATATATATAATGTTTACGAGCAAATCTGCGCACGTGTTCGTCAGAAAATTGTCCCAGGAGCAGGGCTGTAACATTCTCCTTGGAGAGTTTGTAACTGGTAATATCAGTGAATAATAATAATAATAATAATAATAATAATAATAATAATAATAATAATAATAATAATAATAATAATCATCATCATCATCATCATCACAGGGCTCCTCAACTGAATGCTCAGGGCAGTGATCTTCTGTTCAAAAGGCCCCTTATTCGCTAAATGTATAATTTATGGTGATTATTATGTACACTTGTGTGCTTATTACGAATATGAAACCAGAAACTACCCATCACCCACAGTTTTTTTGTAATTTCAAATCTTTGTTTTCATATTTACGGGTTAGCATCCTACCATTAACAAAGATTAATAAACTATTATAATTGTTTGTTTATCATACTCTTACTACATTTTTTTACTTTTTATTCTCTTAAGAATGTACAGAATTCCATATTATTCAACTGACAACTGCAATGTTTTAAAGTTTCTAATTGTGTGATAATAATAATAATAATAATAATAATAATAATAATAATAATAATAATAATAATAATAACACTGGTCAACAATGATTTTGTTAAATGTTGTTAAATGAACTAGGCTAATTACTAGAGCCCGGAAGTTCAGACATTTGCTAAAATATGCAGGCAAATAAACACTTAACATTTAGGAAATAGTCAGTAAAATAATTAAAGTAGGCATTTATAATGTCAAAAATGGGCACTAAAATAAAAAAGATGCTCTAATGCAAGCTACGTAACACACATCTGCATCACATTTTAATACTTAATATTACATCCCCCTGTGGGTGGGGATTATAGAATAACGCCAACGGTATCCCCTGTCTGTCGTAAGAGGAGGCGACTAAAAGGGGGGCAAGGGCCCTCAACTTGGGAATGTGGGTTGGCGACCACGGTTCCCCTAGCTTAGACTTACTTGTGACAGGCTTCTCGCTCTTAACTTTCCTGCCTGACCTCCTTTTGTTCTTTTCCGACTCCGACGGTATTAGATTTGCTAGGCCAAGAGAATCTTTCATTTTCACGCACTTCGTTATCCTTCCTTTTCTTTTGCCGATAACTTCATTTTTCGAAGTATCGGACCTCTTCCATTTCCCATCTGATTAGTGTTATCAGGGGATGGTTACCTAGTTGTTCTTCCTTTTAAAACAATAACCACCACCAGCACTTCATTTTACGTAGCAAGGACGGGACCTGGCAATCCTCTGGACCATTAACCTTGCGGAGTTTTCAGTAGAGATTTGTGTCATAGGAAAATATATTTTATGAAAATGTTATTTTTTACCTATTGAGTTAAAATTATTTTTCTTTATTATTAATGCTGTAACCGATCAATGCCGTGCTAATGGGCATGACATGAGGCTCAGTAAGTCATATATGCCGTTTTCCGCGTTATTCTACGACATATTTGGTTGTAATAAGCATTTTATACCCGGTCCGGGATACGAGCGACGCTGCGCTAGCTCGAAGGATGAAGTTCTAATTGCGCATACCGAGAGAGAGAGTTATCAATACAGCGAAACGTTGGAATTACGTTCTCTATAGAGCGAGCGAGAAAGAAACAGGACGCCACGCTTAGATCAAGCCTAGGTCAGGAGGCGGAGTTAACTTTACAGGGTTCTAACTTGAGAACTGGATATTCTCAGCGATTTCCCTGTATATTCATGAATACCAGCTCACAAATTCCGCGCATCAAATAATAATAATAATAATAATAATAATAATAATAATAATAATAATAATAATAATAATAATAATAATAATAATAATAAAATTTCGATACAAGTCTTAGAAATTTACAAGTAAGGAATCATTGAAATCAGCAGAATTCACAATATTTGATTATGTAAGAAGAGGTATTACTTAACGAGCGCAGTGCTAATGACGCACATTAGTCAGATGTACGTAATGGGAACCATCTGTCGGGAGCGCTTATCTTGACAGAGATAGGGGAGTCCCCACCTCATACTACTTCGCGCGCTATGATCCAGGAGAAAGCTTGTGAGATTACTAGAGATTCAGCCATGTGATTTATGCGAAAGTAGATCAGTGAAAAGAGGAAGACAAGATCTACACAATGAATATTTATACAATTCTGAGGGAAGATTATTAGCGGACCGATTTGTCACCTGTGGGCGGAGCTTATCCTCGACGACCCCGATTTCTTGTAAAAGGATATCAGGACATTCCTTAGTTACTCACTCGTTACTCAGACTCAGTCGTTCATTGCTAACCAGGTTACTCATTCGTTACTCTTCCGTCCAGTATCCAGTGTGTAAAACAGTGTTACTAATTCGGCCACTGCTAACCAGTGCTACTCATTGCTACCCAGTGTTAATCAGTGTTGTTCGATGTTGTGTTAGGCGGAAGTCTACTCTTCATTAGGCCGATACACGTTCCTAATACAATCCTGTTTTTCTGATGTGAATAATAATTGTGGTGTGTGGATTTATGTGATTCTAATCCCAATATATATTAAGGGAATGCAGACAGGAAATATCGGTACCGGCTCACACGTACATGTGTCAAAGAACGGGTAATATTCCAGTAATCGTCACGGCGTAGTGAGTTAGTGACTATAGAGTACAATTAATTATTGTACCGTGATTAAGCCATGTGCAGTGTAGGAGACGATAATCCTAACAAGTAAAGGTTGTTAGACTAGCCAGGAAGTGCTCCATATATGAACATATGATGCTCACGTAGGAACAAATAAAGCCAGTAACTGTGTCGCTTTATAACGTAAGGGAATCGAGTAGTGATCTCGAGGGACTTTAACCGCTGCTCGGGTAGTCCATTCGAGTCTATGAGTTGGTCTATCAGTATTATGTTATTCGAAGACATATAGACAGTACTTCAATAACCATTTAATCCCTCGTTCACACGTGTGTGAGCGCTCGTCGAACCAGGATTCTACTCTACCAGAACGCGCCGGTGTGCCTGCATTATTTAAGTCAAGGACCACACAGAATTTCCAGCAGTATGAAATTGCATATCAAGATGCCATGGATTCAACCCCGAAGAAGATGAACGTAGGCTACCTGCTAACGAGGCGTTAGTGATGGAGGTTTTAATACATATGGGTACCTCCTGATAACAGCATGGTTACACACATCAATGATATTCCTAAGCATGAAAATCATAAGCGTCGCAGTAATATGTAAAACTTAACTTTGTAAATATAATTTTTCAGCATGCAGTTGATACATGTGATAACGTGTAGGTGACGCAATATGCGTGTTTCAATGGGATTTTTTCTTTATTAGTTTGATTTTCTGTTTTGTCTAGTGTGATTATGGGTTAATCAGAAATTTATTCCGTGGATAGTGTGTTATGTTTGAGTGAAGCATTCCTAAGAGTGGAGTTAATAATTCACCGGACTTCATCAACAAATTCCAAGTCAATTAATTGAGATGGGTCCTCTCAAATTTTGAAATATATATTATTCAAATGCTTCACAACTTTAATGCATGTGCACGCCACCTCCCTTTTTAGTCTTAAGGATGCTGAAAACTAGAAGGAGGAGAGGTGATTTCGAGGTGCGCATAATGATCTAGATGGTTGCGCGAGTGATCGTTATGTTAAGTAACTACCTGTTGATTTAGGATCTTCTCAATATGTAAATAACATGGATTTGAGGTACGCGTGTGTGAAATGGAAGGCGAAACAGTATATGTAAAAATGTTTAAGATGACAGACTAAGAATATGATAATAATAATAAATATAATGATGAAGTGAACCAATACTGAATATGGTCGAAGCATTCAGATGAAATGATATCTGAAGGTATTCATAAATGATTATTTGTCAGGAGAAACACGAGAGAATAGAACTGAGAATTACGTATTTATGTCTGGGGTAAATGAAAGCGTTTTCCTCAGCTGGCAGCAGACTGGTTTTAGAGAGAGAGAGAGAGAGATTTATGGCCTTCAGAAGAATGACAAGTGGGGAGCGACAGGCCCGAAGCAGCTAGTTCCGTTTGTCTGTCAATGCTCGCAAAAATCACACAAGATGTTTTCTTCGTTTCCACATTGTATTAAACATTCACGTGTTAATAATTTCTTACCGTCATTGTTGTATGTTTTATGATCTGATAGTGAAGTATTCCTCCAAATTTTATATTCAAATGAGATCATAGTAGGGATTTCAGGTAGCACCTCGAAATCAAATTAACATGGTTCGATACCCGGTTGGTATCGACGTCCTTGGATCTCCACCAGGAGACCTGAAATGGGTCACAGTTTCATAAGGCATTCAAATGCGTACATTATATCTTGTGTTGATGTATTTACAGGTGATTGCTTCATTCTTACATGTGTTTATATTTATGTATTATATCCATGTACGGTGATTTATGGTGATTTACAGGATACCAACGTTGTGTGTGTCTGCTTTGTATAATGTTAGAATGAGATAGTGCCCCAGAGAGATGCGTATACGCGATAATATAAGGTATAATTAATGTTATAAAGTAGACTTTATCAGCGACAAGCGACGATACGATTTTCATGATTGGATAACTGTGCGGAATTGTATTTTATAAAATATCTTTAATAGTACGACATTGTAAAATGTGGTTTTTCTCACGAGAATGCTATATGTTCATATAATTTATGTGGTGTTAGTTAATATAGCGGATACCGGCTGGTTATGATATTAGACAAAGGGACAGATCCTCCTTGATTAAGAAGTGTAATGTATATGTGAGCAGTGTAATAAGCTGATTTTGGAATGCCAAAATGATATTCAGAAGTGATATAGACCGATACAAGGACATTTAAGGACTTTTTCATACCTATAATTGATTTTTGTGTTTAAAATTGCCGCGTAGGCAATAACATGACATTTCTCGTATGTACAGATATTTCATGTGATTCTATCGGTTATTAAAATTATGTTTTGAATTGGGAACAATCCATGCTTCTTATTCAATTATATAGTGTATTCCTCTTGTATTATAGAGCAGCCTATTTTCAATATATTTAGATTAAGTGCCCACTTTACTTACGAACCGACCATTGACCCGTGTGCTCTTGAGCGTAGCCGTTGTGTCAGTTGAAAGTAGGGAGGATGGGAATTAGATGCCCGGGTTTGATTTCCGAAGTTCCTCATCCAGAAGATTTCCATCCAAATATTTATTTGTGAAATTCAATTTTATATTCAGCACTCCGCTGACCCCGTGACAGGTGCAATACAGTACATTGGAATTATACTTTTTTTCTTTCCGTTGATCTATTTTAATACATAAATAACAGCAGAAAATATCTACAACGACTTAAGAAAAGTAAAACAAAAAGGCATTTAGCTAGCAAATAGGCTACGGAAGCTAAAATAGGAAAAAAAGGCAACATAATAACTGGTCATACCGTTCTCGACCATACAGAAACATGTTTGTCTCTATGTGACACTTCGATATATCCACCCAGATAAAAAAAGGTATTTTGCCTAACTTCCGGGCTCTACTAATTACTTAATTATAATAATAATGGTATTGGATTTACGTCCCACTGACTACTTTTACGGCTTTCGGAGACGCCGAGGTGCCAGAATTTAGTCCCGGAGGAGTTCTTTTACGTGCCAGTAAATCTAAGGACACGAGGCTGACGTATTTGAGCACCTTCAAATACCAACGGACTGAGTCAGGATCAAATCTGCCAAGTTGGGGTCAGAAGGCCAGCGCCTCAACCATTTGAGCCACTCAGGCCGGCACTAATTACTTATCAGAAGCCTAGTATTCATACATATAATTTTATTTATCCTGTGCTGAGTGGCTCAAATGGTTGAGGCGCTGGCGTTCTGACCCCATCTTGGCAGGTTCGATCCTGGCTCAGTTTGATGGTATTTGAAGGTGCTCAAATACGTCAGCCTCGTGGCGGTAGATTTACTAGCACGTAAAAGAACTCCTGCTGGACTATATTCACGTACCTCAGCCTTCTCCGAAAACCGTCAAAGTAGTTAGTGGGACGTAAAGCAAATAACATTATTATTATTATTATTATTATTATTATTATTATTATTATTATTATTATTATTATTATTATTATTACTATTATTTGTATTTTTCATTTTACTGAGTGAATGGCTACGTGGTTTGGGTCACGTAGTTGTCAGCTTACATTCGGGAGATAGTGGGTTCAATCCCCAGTATCGGAAGCCCTGAAGATGGTTTTCTGTTGTTTCCAATTTTCACACCAAGCAAGAGCTAGAGTTATACCTTAATTAAGGCCATGGTCGCTCCTTCCCGCTCTTAGCCCTTTCCTATCCCATCATCGCCGAAAAACTATCTGTTTTGGAGCGACGTAAGGCAAATTTTTAACAAATGTATTTATTCATACTAAATAGACTAAATTTATACGGATATTTTGATTTGTAATTCCTTTAAGCCCAAAAAACTCTTTACATTGAAGGAAAGGCCAGATAATCTGAAATTCTCTTTCTGGGAATACGTTAAGTAATACAACCGTGAGAATATCCCTAATGCTGTCGGGCTGAATGGCTCAGACGGTAGATCGCCGGCTTTCTAAGCCCCAAGTTAACGGTTTCAGTACCGGCTTAGATCAGCGGTATTTTAAATGCTCAAACACGTTCGCAAAAGAGGTTTTGCAGGATAAAACTTGTGCCACCTTAAGTCCCCGGAATCTTTTAAAAGTAATTATTGGAACGCAATATCAATAGAATTATTATTCTTACTGATGGCATGGAATATGAAGGTATTTTTTTATTTCAGCTGTTTTCGTATTAATTATACGGGAGATATTTGAGACTGATTTAGTTAAAAAAACAAACTCGTTGCACATCAGCTCATTATGTGCCTTGGCCTGTCAGGATAACTGCTGCCCAGAAAGATGACCAGCAGATATTAGGGTGAAACGTGGTCAGCGTAACGACCTTCAAACGTTTTCCTTGCTAGGATTTTATGATCAGGTCAACTGCATCTCACAGCTCCTAAATTGGTCTCAGGGGAGTGAGTGAATTCCATTTCAGCCCCCAATCCCGGATTAAAATATTTGACCGACCCAAGTTATCTAACCAAGGGTCCCCGGGTAGGAGGAAGGCACGGTACCCGGGGCTGTCTCTTCAGTTACAGCTGCCTTCATTTCGAACACGCCTTCTTTCGGCAAATACTACAACTGTTCTTATGATTACACGGGCGTAGCCAAGGAAGGGGGGTGGGTACTGGGGGTTAGAAACCCCTCCCCTCGCACAAATGTTACGAAAAGATAACAAAGACAAACTGAAAATAAACGATAAACTAAATAAGCATTCAGAGAAATAACTGTAGAACGAACAGATCTGTTGAATCTATTTTGAAAGAAGCCTCGAAATTTGGATTTTAGATTGTAAGCAGAAGATATCATTCGCTGTAAAATTGTTGACCTTAATCGCATTTTTCTTGTTATGTATCGTATTTTAATGTAAGACGTACTGTACTGCAATCTGAATATCAACATTCCCCCCATCGGCCGTTCCTGGCTACAGTACTGTATGAAGATAGTCCTGAGTGAGATGCTTGTTTTCTTGAGTCACACAGGAGGATTCCCACCAAAGAATGTTGACATCTTCGAGCTAAATCTGGTTAGTTCTCGACTATGATAAATTTAATGGAGAACTCATGTGGTATTACTGCTCATTTTGTGCTACTTCTGAGCAACAGGTCTTTCCAAGAAGGTGTGTGACTCAGTTGGTCATGATGAGTCAGGACAGGCTTCAAGAAAGTTGTGTTTAGCCAGCTCTAAACTAATACAATGGCTGTTGAAGGTTTACTTTAGGAGCAACGAACAACGCATTCATCACTCTTTGGCTTCTGCATTTGACTGTTGTTCAATATCCTGGTGTAGTCCGTAGTCACTGTCAATGGGTTGACTCTAGTTCGGTTACCAGCTCTACCAGGAATTGAGATATTGGAGTAGACTGCATCAATGACAGGTAACAACTGAAAACAGGAGGTCAAGGTAGCTGGATACGCGGTACGGGTTATGCAGCTGTAAACTTACTACTACTACTACTAAACGTTTTCATTCCTCCCCTGAAGGGGGAGGCGGGCCTCTTAGACGGTGACGCCGTCTCTCAGGCCGGGAGATTTGTTACGGTGAAGATGTGCGGAGAAGGTGAGGGGGTGGGCGGCCGTGGCCTATACTATGAACTGTCCCGGCATTCGCCTTAGTGCAGGAGAATGGAAAACCACGGAAAACCATTCTCAGGTTGGACACCCGACGGTTGGGGCCAGGCGTGAAGTCCGGCACTGTGCCCCAGACCCGTCTCCCGAATGCAGAGGCGTAGAGCCACGGTAGAGCCGTGGCCACCTTTCCTCTGCTCGGTTGGCCGGTCAGAGTACGGAGCTGTTGGATCACGGGCAAGCCATGGCCTCTTAAGGGACGAAACCCAAGGGCCGAAACCCACTCTGCATCTACCGACGCTGTAAACTTGCATTCGGTAGATGTTTGATTCAAACGCCACTGTCGACAGCCCGTGGTTTATCTAGCATTTTCTTAAATGATTTCAAAGAACTTAAATATATATCGAACATTCTCGTTCATAAATTATTCCAATCCTTAAATCCTCGTCCTATAAATGAATGTTTGCCCCAATTTGTCTTCTCGAATTCTGACTGTATCTTCATTATCATTTCTCCTACCTTTTAAAGTTCCACTCACACTCGACGCCATCTCTCCACTGACAGCTTGGAACACACCGCTTAGTCGAGCAGCTCATTTCCTTACTGCCAAGTCTTCCCAGCCCAAAGTTGCAACATTTTCGTAACACTATTCTTTTGTCGGAATTCACCAAGAAAATATCAAGCTGTTTTCCTTCGTATCTTTCCAGATTCTCATATCATATAACCGTGGTGTGGGTCTCTTACCCTGGAACCATACTCTAATTGGGGTCTCACCGGTGACTTAGATGCCCTCTCCTTTATATCCTTACTACCCACTCTAAATACCCTCATAACCAAATGAAGAGATCGCGCGCGGCTGTGAGCTTGCATCCGGGAGATAGTAGGTTCGAATCCCACTATCGGCAGCCCCGAAGATGGTTTTCCGTGGTTTCCCATTTTCACACCAGGCAAATGCTGGGGTTGTACCTTAATTAAGGCCACGGCCGCTTCCTTCCAACTCCTAGGCCTTTCCTATCCCATCGTCGCCATAAGACCTATCTGTGTCGGAGTGACGTAAAGCCCCTAGCAAAAAAAAAATGAAGAGATCTATGACCTTTAAAGACAAACTCGTCAATGTGGTTAATCCAATGAAGACCCCTCCTTAAATTAACACCTGCAGTGAGAATCATGTTCAGTATAAAAGGTAATATTTCCGCTCCTATGGGTAGGAAGTGAAATTTGGCATGTCAGATGTGTTACTAGTGAGCTTACTTCGAAAACAAGCGGGATTTGTTTACCAGTCCCTTTCATGTCTTCGGACACGTAATGAAGAAGAAAAACAAACGAGTGTTGTGTCGACACTCCCGTATTTCAGAACTACAATCGAGCCTCAAGAGTTGTGAGCTTGAATCCGGGAGATAGTGGGTTAGAGCCCCACTGCCGGCAACCCTGAAAGTAGTTTTCTGTGGTTTCCTTAATAGACTAGGTGTTTAGAGGATGACCAAAAGAGGTCTTTTTTTCAATTTTTCTTTTACAGTTTTGATTATATCTGTCAACCAGACTTCATATTTAGAGTCTACTCATCCGAGCGAAGATTTCGAAATGCATATAACTTAAAAATCACTGAACAGACTGAGGGTTTATACGAAGACCAGAAGAGGATTTTTCATTTTATCTTACACTGTTGATTATATCTCCACCAAACTTCATATTTAGAATCTACTCATCGAGGAGCAGATTTTGATATGCATCTCATTTAAAAATCACCAAACAGACTGTGGGTTAAAAGAAGACTAGAAGAGGTTTTTTTCAATTTTCTCTTACACTATAGGTTATATCTCAGCCAAACTTCATATTTAGAGTCTACTCATTCAGGAGCGGATTTCGATATGCACATCATTTAAAAATCGATTAATAGACTGGGAGTTTATAGGAAGACCAGAAAAGTATTTTCTTTCAATTTTCTCTTACACTATTGACTATATGTAAAATCTGTAGAATAAATATGAAACGCCCCATCATGTTAACTCATTTTTGTTTCGTACATAATTTGGCTTACTCTTCAAATGACGGAGAAAATTACTACTTCCTACAGGCTTCACTCTCTGCAGCTAGTGACGGACACCCTCGCAGACCTAGTAATTTGAAGGATCCATAACAGGGGAAGATCAGAGGATTCATCATAGGCCTACTTCACTCGGCTTTAAAATTACCCCCACCTAATGTGTCTGAGCGCCGAGGTAACATGAGGTGGAACACCCTTTGGGTGTTTGTCTGGTTATCTATCTGTTTGCATATTAATAAAAGTGTAAAACTGCTGGACTAATTTCAACCAAACTTCGTACTTGGATTCTACTTTCTTAGAATTGTGTTATCAGATGCATATGATGTCACGGTAATCGCATGGAGTTGGTATTTATAGGAAGATTATTCTCAAATATTTTCGTTAACATTTGGTCTACTAAAATACTGTATACAATAAACGTTTAAAAATATGTTATTTCCGTTCCTTTATTTCATGTACGTATTTATCGCACGGCGGATAATAACGCAGATGATAACGAAAAATTAGATTTTTAGTCCAAATCCCGTGGGACATGTCACTTCAAGGTGGGCAACGGGAAAAACTAGAGAACAATTCTACTCTTTTCGATAGGATAAATATTAAGGGAGGTATCATCAATGTCGGAGCGCCATGCCAGTGGTCAGAGATACAATGTGCAGCCTGAGAACCACGGAGAATTTCGCACAACTTCGGATCAGGAACTGCACCGTGCAATTAATTCGGAAATCGTCATCTATCTCTCTCGACTTCGTCAGCTTCACCATAGGCTATTTCACTTTACTGCTCCGCGCTGTCGTACGAAAATATTATTTTAACATGCCGCATTAAACGTGTGAATAGAGCCATGTTATTTCGCGTAGTCCGACTCGTTGGCTGAATGATCAGCATACTGGCCTTCGGTTCAGAGGGTCCCGGGTTCGATTCCCGGCCGGGTCGGGGATTTTAACCTTCATTGGTTAATTCCAATGACCCGGGGGCTGGGTCTTTGTGCTGTCCCCAACATCCCTGCAACTCACACACCACATATAACACTATCCTCCACCACAATAACACGCAGTTACCTACACATGGCAGATGCTGCCCACCCTCATCGGAGGGTCTGTCTTACAAGGGCTGCACTCGGCTAGTAATAGCCACGCGAAATTATATATTATTTCGCGTAAATTCCTGAAGGTAAAGTGTAATCCACTGCAAATTCCCGTGCGAAGAACTGTTACAAATGCTAGTTGTTAATAGACCTTGTTCAACTGTTTACGATGCAATAGACAAATCCGTCCAAAAGAGGCTAAGAACGGGACGACCGCAAATCTCCACACCATACGATAAGCGTCTTATCCACCGATCTATCTAAAAAAAGTCCCTTGTCTCAATGTTCTAAGATTGCAGCTGAACTACAGAACACAGGTGTCACAATTTCTGCGAGTACAGTGCGGCGTGTTTGTAATCCTGAAGGGTACCATGGTTGAGTCGGTCGGATGAAGTTCTGGGTGAATGAAACGAACAGGAAAAAAGAGACAGGAATATGCTTTGAAATATCAGGATAAGTCTAAGGAATGTTGGAAACAGGTGATATGTACTGATGAGAGTAAATTCAACGTGTTTAGTCAGATGGAAAGCCGAAGGTATGGAGGAAAGTAGTGATTTGCGCGAATGACGCCTGGATTCGCGAGAATCGGTTCCTACGACTCCGAGGTAGCACTCAATGTCGCATCCAAGGAATCGGTTCTCCGATGACGTCACCAGGGTGTGCTGGACGCACTCACTATTGAGAGTCGTCCTTTCATAAATGGGGCAAATTCGAACGTGCAATATTTACTATTTGTTTTGTATACAGTATAGTATGATTCAACACATATTTAAATTAAATGTCTTATTGGTTGTCATGAATGAATTATGCCACAAAATAATGAAACAACAATTTAACCCGGTCCTCTGGAAATCACATAACACATTTCGACACTGGGTGTAGCAATCGACATTGTTATTTATGCTTATACAGCATTTTTCTAATGTGGTTTTCAAATATCGCTAGAATAAACGTATAAAGTCTGCAGAATTAAGTCACATTTTTAAGAAGTACACAACTTGTATCGTAGCATACCTGTCTTTCGTTCCATTTAATTTGCAATGAACATGTCGTAGTACTGTACGACTCATTAGCCGAATGGTCAGCGTTGAGGCCTTCGGTTCAGAGGGTCACGGGCTCGATTCCCGGCCGGGTTGGGGATATTAATTACCTCTGATTGGTTCTTTTGGCCCTGAGGCAGGGTGTTTATGTTCGTCCGAACACTTTCCTCTTCATATTCAGACTGCACACTGCACTACAAACCACCTCAGGAACACGCAATGGTGATTACATCCCTCCATGTAGGGTTGGCGTCGGGAAGGGTACCCGGTCGTAAAACATGGCTAAATCCACATGTGCGATACACTTCGCACCCGCGACCGCACAGGTGTGGGAAAAGTGGTAGAAAAAGAAGAATAAGAACATGCCAGTTGCTTTACGTCGCACCGACACAGATATGTCTTATGGCGACGATGGGACAGGGAAGGGCTAGGAGTGGGAAGGAAGCGGCCTTGGCCTTTGCCTGGTGTGAAAATGGGAAACCACAGAAAACCATTTTCAGGGCTGCCGACAGTGGGGTTCGAACCTACTATCTCCCGAATACTGGATACTGGCCGCACTTAACCGAGTGCAGCTATCGAGCTCGGTGAGAACATGCCATACTTCTGCTAAATATTATTATGAGAAACTGTTAGAATTACGGCTTTTGTTTTCATCACTGCTTAAAATTAGTCAATGTGGTCTCTTTAGTGCAATTGTATTTTGTTGAAATAGTAGTATTATATTATGTCATAATCCCAGTACAAGTTTTGATTTGTTGACAATTCATACAATTTGATTCGTTTCAAACGGAGAATCACATATCCTGATCAAATTACAGTCGCATTAGGGTATATAAATCTAGGACACTACAACGAGAGCAGGCATGGCTTGGTTATAAACCAAAAGCGAACTCACATTAGAGAACACATTCGTGCTGCACGTGTTTACGTTTCTGCATCATAGATGGTGCTACTAGTCCCTTGGAATCGATTCCAGAATCGGGTACACGATTCCCCAGGCATATGGAATCGACTCCTCGCGATTCCAGTCGGAACCCATCACTAGAGGAAAGCGAGCGCTGAACTGGAGCCTCAGAACATCTTCCCAGCTGATAACCATGGAGATAGCGTGAGGCTGCATGAGTGCACTCGGTGTGGGGAAGCTGCTATTGCGGATAAAATGGGAATGACTGACGACTGGAGCTTTATGCAAGACAACGACCCCAAACATATTCTTCTTTCTTCTTCTACCGGGCGAGTTGGCCGTGCGCGTAGAGGCGCGTGGCTGTGAGCTTGCATCCGGGAGATAGTAGGTTCGAATCCCACTATCGGCAGCCCTGAAAATGGTTTTCCGTGGTTTCCCATTTTCACACCAGGCAAATGCTGGGGCTGTACCTTAATTAAGGCCACGGCCGCTTCCTTCCAAATCCTAGGCCTTTCCTACCCCATCGTCGCCATAAGACCTATCTGTGTCGGTGCGACGTAAAGCCCCTAGCAAAAAAAAAAAAAAAAAAAAAAATTCTTCTTTCTTTTTCTTCTTAATCTGTTTACCCTCCAGGGTCGGTTTTTACCTCGGACTCAGCGAGGGATCCCACCTCTATCGCCTCAAGGGCAGTGTCCTGGAGTTTCAGACTTTGGGTCGAGGGATCCAACTGGGGAGAATGACCAGTACCTCGCCCAGGCGGCCTCACCTGCTATGCTCAACAGGGGCCTTGTGGAGGGATGGGAAGATTGGATGGGACAGGCAAGGAAGAGGGAAGGAAGCGGCCGTGGCCTTAAGTTAGGTACCATCCCGTCATTTGTCTGGAGGAGAAGTGGGAAACCACACGAAAAACCACTTATAGGATGGCTGAGGTGGGAATCGAACCCACCTCTACTTAGTTGACCTCTCGAGGCTGAGTGGACCCCGTTCCAGCCCTCGTACCACTTTTCAAATTCCGTGGCAGAGCCGGGAATCGAACCCGGACCTCTGGGGGTGGCAGCTAATCACACTAACCACCCCAAACATACCACTCATAATGTCCGGCTCCATGGCTAGATGGTTAGCGTGCTGGCCTTTGGTCACAGGGGTCCCGGCAGGGCGGGGAATTTTAATCATCATTGGTTAATTTCGCTGGCACAGGGGCTGGATGTATGTATTGTCTTCATCATCATTTCATCCTCATCACGACACGCAGGTCGCCTACGGGAGTCAAATCAAAAGACCTGCACGAGGCGAGCCGAACATGTCCTCGGACACTCCCGGCACTAAAACCCATACGCCATTTCATTTACCACTCATAATGTCAAACTGTGCCTGTTGTATAACCCTCCGAAACACCTATACACTCCACCCCAGTCCACTGATATATGTGGAGCCATTTGAAGAAGAAAATAAGAGAGACATTAAAAAACTAAGAGGAGCTCAAACATGCTTTGCTGGCTATATTCCCGTTAGGAATTTAGGTGTGATTCACATTGCATGAATTCCATCCAACACAGACTAAAAGCGATAATCGGAGCTAAAGGATATACAACAAAGTACTGAAATAACAGTGTAGTAGCATAAGTGTGTGTGTTTTTTTTTTGCCTGGAACAGTCTGTGTCCGAACATTTTTGACGCGTGAGGAAGGAACCACTATTTATTGACCTGTTGTTTCTAATGTTGTTATTTATATTTTTCTTACTTTCATCTGTGCTTCATGAAGATATGTGTCCGATATTTTGTTTTAAAGCTTAAATATATTCATGTCACTCTACGACAGGCATGTCAAGGTCAAGCGCACGCCAGGCGAGCTGCGTGCAGGGTGTCTTTACTCCCGTGCGGTCTCGGCTGGCACACGCTGACTCAAGCCGAGAAATTCGAAGGAGATGCGTTAGGAGTGCACATTATTACTTCTCTCATTACGAACGAAGTGGGCTATCTCTAAATGTGAACTGTCTTTCACCAATAATATCAGTAAGACACCTTAAGGTGTTAATTTACATGAAATACTCTTCCAGTAAGTTATTTGTCTGAAGTGTTTGGTGAAGAAAATGGAGAAAAACACTCTTTTACTATCATCCACTTCATGGTCTCCATTGACTTTCGGAAGCACGGAATTCTCTGGTAGTACAGGGCGTGCTCAACGTTTTTCATAAGTTGCCTTTACGAAAGTGTAAGCAAAATTGGAATCACTGGAAATTGAGCGAGATTGATATATGCAAAGACAGTAGAATTGTAGACTACATAAATACTACACACATTAAACAATTATTAAACGAAGAATCAACTTCTGACATATTCAAGGCACATGAAGTAATAAATTAAGAGTATTCTAGTAGACGAAAGAAAGGTGTGATGCAATACATTTAAAACATTCCGGTAGCACGTGTCTACACACTGGTCACCGTCGTTTCGCTTCCTCTGAAAAAAAAAATAAGTTACCTAAAAGCGACCCATTTGTGCTCACTGATTTTCTGAATCCTGCTGACGTTTGCTGGCAATAATTCACTCAATGTTAGATTTGATGGTGATGGCAGACACTGTTTTCATAACTGTATCGAGATGTATGTCTGTTAGCCGAATTCCGAATCGAGATTTTTTGATCTTCATCCTGGAAAAAAACTGTTCACATCTAATAATAATAATGCTACTTGTTTTACGTCCCACTAACTACTTTTACGGTTTTCGGAGACGCCGAGGTGCCGGAAGTTTGTCCCGCAGGAGTTCTTTTACATGCCAGTAAATCTACCGACACGAGGCTGCCATATTTGAGTACCTTCAATTACCACCGGACTGAGCCAGGATCGAACCTGCCAAGTTGGGGTCAGAAGGCCAACGCCTCAACCGTGTTAGCCACGCAACACGGCTGTTCACATCTGTAAGTACTTCCGAATATTGACAGGATTTCTGGTTATAAAATGTGATATTTGGAACTATCGTTGTTTGGACATTACTGTTTCGCGTTCTCCTAACAATTCTCCTTTTTTTTAAAAGCACATCACATAAGTAGGTATACTTACAGCTTTCAAAGTACTTCGTAGTTCCGTTATTAACTTCAGCGTGCGGCCAGTATCCAGTATTCGGGAGATAGTAGGTTCGAACCCCACTATCGGCAGCCCTGAAGATGGTTTTCAGTGGTTTCCCATTTTCACACCAGGCAAATGCTGGGGCTGTACCTTAATTAAGACCACGGTCGCTTCCTTCCCAATCCTAGCCCTTTCCTGTCCATCGCACCATAATACCTATTTATCTCGGTGCGACGTAAAGCAACTAGCAAAAATAAAATTAACTTCAGCCTCTCATCACCAGTAATATTACTGTACTGATGTACATGATACAGCTCATAATGACGCCTAACATGAAACATATGCAGACAACATGCTTTTTACAGGCTGAGCTTTTCCTTCATGTTTAGGACTTAGGAAACAGTGTGACTATTCCGGGTCAAATCTACCGTAAGTTTTCCTCTTACCACTCGTCTTTTGCTTCACTTGGCACGAAGAGATCTGGTTTACTCATCCCTGCTGTGAGTGAACGTTATGTCAGTTCAACTCCCCTCCCTAGCGCCTATAGAGGAGAAGTTCTGTCCGCACGCGTGCGAAATTATTTCTAGGCCGTGCGATGTCTTACTGCGGGCACTGTTTGACATGCCTGCTCTGCGAGTAAACGGCCTAAGCAGCCTGCGGTGTCCGAATACTTTTGGTTCTCTCTGTAGGTAATTACAGTGACTGATGAAATGGGCAGAGTGGTATCAGTGAGGAATTCGGAGAAGCATGAGATCAAGGGGCAATACAATGCCCGTGCAGTTAACTACAGACAAATACCGTATCCACAAACAGAAGGTGCTGAACTACAACCATTTGATTCAGTGAGTTACTAAATTGGAGCAGATATTGGTACATATTAATATTATAAGAACAACTAAAAACATATACGCCTATTGAGAAATTAACTGTGTAATAATACATATATAGCACTCCCTAACTGTATTTATTTTATTATTATTCTTCATCTTTTTATCCTCCTGGGTCAGTTTTTCCCTCGGACTCAGCGAGGGATCCCACCTCTACCGCCTCAAGAGCAGTGGCCTGGAGCTTCAGACTCTGGGTCAGGGGATACAACTGGGGAGAATGACCAGTACCTCGCCCAGGCGGCCTCGCCTGCTATGCTGAACAGGGGCCTTGTGGAGGGATGGGAAGTTTGGAAGGGACAGGCAAGGAAGAGGGAAGGAAGCGGCCGTGGCCTTAAGTTAGGTACCATCCCGGCATTTACCTGGAGGAGAAGTGTGAAACCACGGAAAACCACTTCGAGGATGGTTGAGGTGGGAATCGAACGCATCTCTACTCAGTTAACCTCCCGAGGCTGAGTGGACCCTCGTACTACTTTTCATACTTCGTGGCAGATCCGGGAATCGAACCCGGGCCTCCGGGGTAGCAGCTAATCACGCTAACCACTACACCACAGAGGTGGACCTATATTTATTTCAAGGAATTATATTTATTACCTGCTATGTTTATTTGTGTATTAATTTAGTTATATGGTAAAGTATAGAAGATCCATATTGGATCTAGTACGTAATATCGTTTTGCACAGTATTGGAAAGTACAGAGCTGTTGATAGCGTGGGAAACCTTATGAGTCACGTCTGCGTCAACAACACAGCCAGACATCAGTATGGTAGATGAAAATTCAATTCCACAGCCTGTTCCCAGTCATTCGACCGGGTCAGGAAAAGAATGAGTGAAGCCCCCATCTAGCGGCGAGGATAGGAATTGTGCCGGGTGCCGGAGCCTGTCGCACTCCTCTGGGGCAATGGTTAATGATTGACAGATGAAATGAAGTGATATTGGAGAGTGCTGCTGGAATAAAATAAATAATAATAATGTCATTTGCTTTACGCCCACTAACTAATATTGCGGAAAACCTGAGTACCCGGAGAAAATCCTGTCCCGCCTCTGCTTTATCTAGCACAAATCTCACATGGAGTGACTGGGATTTGAACCACGGAACCCAGCGGTGAGAAGCCGGCGCACTGCCGCCTGAGTCACGGAGGCTCTAGTATGGTAGATACAGACCGAATATGTTAATGCAAGACGTTGTTTAGCTGGACGACTGTGTAGGAATACCTATCTCCTGATTGGACAGCCATAGCCCGAGCGGAGTATGTCTTGACGGATTGAAGGTGGAATGTGGAAAAGATCTATATAATGTGTTGCTGGACCCGGTTCAGTATTCCATTTCCTTTACTGATCAAGAATCACTAGTCCGTGAATATCTTCGTTGTTCTATCACTGATATATTGTAGCAAGGTGCTGTCTGTACTCCCGCCCGGAAGGACGTAGGTTTGAATCCCCGTCAGGAAGTCGAAAAATTAAAGAAACGAGATTTCCACTTCCGGAGGTGCACATGGCCCTGAGGTTCACTCAGCCTACACCAAAAATGAGTACCAGATTAATTGCTGGGGGCAAAGGCTGCTGGGCGTAAAGCTAACCACTCTGGTTACCGATAGTGGAAGCCTTTTTCCTTCCACCCCTCCAAGGGCCTTCATGGCCTGTACGGAGTTGAATTTGCTTTCTTTTTTTTTTTGGTATCTGTACTCCGTCGCGTATCTTGTAGGACAGAGGTGATCACGCTAGGCATTTCGTCCCGCGGGAGCCCAGACTGCAAGCAGACGGGAAGGAGGCGATGAGCGTATGCTATTCAGCCAGTGACGTTGTGGCTGCGTCACAGGCCATGGAGGTTGGGCGAAGTTCCCCCAGTCCCTCTTGATCATTGCGGCGATACTCAAGTTTGAAATGGAGGCTGAAAATAATCAAAGAAAGAGGGCAGAAATCAACGTCATTCTCAATTTACCTTATAAGAAAGTTGTTATTAATGTTCATTGCAGTTTATGTATTTTGACAGGATGCAAAAAAATATTTTTATAATGTACGTAATGAATTACAATTTTCACTTTTATACTTTAAGAGGGGCTTTAGAAACATTTATAATATAATACGGAATTAAGGTGGATAAGCTGTGGTTGTTCGGGTTTAAGTTATCAGATAAACTCACCAACAATCGAATCATGTTTACAGGGAATAAAATAAATAATAATAATGTTATTTGCTTTACGCCCACTAACTACTATTGCGGTTTTTGGAGACACCGACGTGCCGGAATTTAGTCCCGCAGGAGTTCTTTTACGTGCCAGTAAACATACCGACACGAGGCTGACGTATTTGAGCACCTTCAAATACCACCGGACTGAGCCAGGATCGAACCTGCGAAGTTGGGATCACAAGGCCGGCGCCTTAACCGTCTGAGCCACTCGGTCCGGTGGGAATAAAATCAGTTAGCTTATTTATTTGAAGGCATGCTGTATATCTATTTGGTAGATGCATTTAAATTGTTGTTGTGCTTTAATCTTGGATAGTAAATATCTATGGCCTTACTCATGATGACACTCCCTCATCATTTACAGGCTAGCTATTATCATCGGATGCCTGATAAGTTTCAAATACTATTTTCAGAAATGCAGTGAACAGGGAAAGTCACACAACCCTGTGCAAAATCAATCAGTAAACTTGTTGAATTATATTACATTTTGCTTAATGAATAACAAGATTTTTTTAAAATGGAAATACTGTCATTTCCATCCAAGGAATTGTAAATCGTAGCTTGTACGCGTAAACCCTCTCCCTTTGTAGATTGTAACACAATTTCTTTTTTTTTTTTTTTTTTGCTAGTTGCTTTACGTCGCACCGTCACAGATAGGTCTTATGGCGACGATGGGACAGGGAAGGGCTAGGAGTGGGAGGGAGGCGGCCGTGGTCTTAATTAAGGTACAGCCCCAGCATTTGCCTGGTGTGAAAATGGGAAACCACGGAAAACCATTTTCAGGGCTGCCGACAGTGGGGTTCGAACCTACTACCTCCCGAATACTGGATACCGGCCGCACTTAAGCGACTGCATCTATCGAGCTCGGTATAACACAAACATCATAACGTGCCAGTTTTCTTTGAGTGAATAAACATAAGAAAATAAAACTAACTCTTTATATCGAGCGCACTAAATCAAACCGGAATATCTTGAAAAGGTCAGAATTTTTTGCGATTATAGCGATTTATTTTAAATACTGTAGCCGAATCAACATTTCGCTGAGTAGTGGAGGAGGTTCGTAATCACAATCGAAGTCATGCCTTTCCAGCAAAGTGTGTTCGCTCTTTCACTTTACTGTGACGAATGCATGCTACATAGCTGCCCGCATTTACGTCACGCCAGCCCGGCCGCACTGGGCTAGCCTCAACGGGCGCCCAGCTGAACATTTCTGTTATAGGAGATCATATGCTCTCTCTAAGGACTTTCTATAGGAGCCTTACCTAGGTAGACAATATGTTACCTATGGATTTTTTTGCTAGGGGCTTTACGTCGCACCGACACAGATAGGTCTTATGGCGACGATGGGATGGGAAAGGCCTAGGAGTTGGAAGGAAGCGGCCGTGGCCTTAATTAAGGTACAGCCCCAGCATTTGCCTGGTATGAAAATGGGAAACCACGGAAAACCATCTTCAGGGCTGCCGATAGTGGGATTCGAACCTACTATCTCCCGGATGCAAGCTCACAGCCGCGCGCCTCTACGCGCACGGCCAACTCGCCCGGTTTACCTATGGATAGCAATAAATACGTTGTCAAGTATAAAGTACCTACTTGATAATCCATGGCACGATACCAAGGTGTTAGCTCAAGTCAAAGTATAATTCAATTAATGAATGTAAAAAGGTACAGTATTAAGTGAATTAATTCAACTCATTTTACCATGTGTCAATGGTGAAATTCTGAAACTTGTGTTTTTACTTTTAAAAAAGTGAAGGGCGACATATGAATTAATTGCCGGTCGTCTCGCTAAAAATAGTAGTTCATCTCTCGCTTACCTCCTAAATTATATTATTACAGGATCAGTTTTTTGTATACAAAGAGGATTTTCCAGCATTTCTTAATGTTTACTGAGTGTGCCTATTTTACATTAATTGTGTATCGATGAGGTGCTCATGCACAGATTATACGTATGTCAGAATAAACATAGTTTATTTTTAATTTAGTGTTGATAAGTTATTGAAGAACCTAGATCCACTTAATCGTTTTCAGAGGATTAGGTAAGGCCCGTAGTGGATGTACCAGTATACAGCCTCGTGTATACGCCCTGGGGCAGGAGAGAAAATTAATATACTCTTCCTAAACTCGAGGGATCCATTTTGGTGAACTCTGACGCCCAAATTACGGACACTTCTCTTGATCATTTTATCTATATAGGCTCATTTATATATTCATTTAAAATTCAAGGCAAAATGGAATCAGTAAAATTACAGTTGATGTCCTATGTGTGCGAGTACACCGTTGTATAAATATAATTTCGTGATTTCGTGTGGCTATTTCTAGCCAAGTGCAGCCCTAGTAAGAGAGACCCTCCGATGAGGATGCGCGGCATCTGCCATGTGCAGGTAACTGAGTGTTATTGTGGTGGGGGATAGTGCTATATGTGGTGTGTGAGTTGCAGGGCTGCTGGGGATAGCACAAACACGCAGCCCCAGGCCAAGGGAATTAACCAATAAAGGTTAAAATTCCCGAACCGGCCTGGAATCGAATCCGCAACCGTCTGAACCAAAGGCCAATACGCTGACCATTAGGCAGCGAATCGGACGTATACTGTATAGTGGTTTCGTAATAATATTACAAATGACGCCGAAGCGTGAAGTAATTATAAATAATCTAATAACTGTGCTGTTACATTGAAATGATCTATTGTAGGGGAGTTATATTATAATATTGGGTAAAAATGACTGGTCCGCCTCTGTGGTGTAGTGGTTAGCGTGATTAGCTGCCACCCCCGGAGGCCCGGGTTCGATTCCCGGCTCTGCAACGAAATTTGAAAAGCGGTACGAGGGCTGGAACGGGGTCCACTCAGCCTCGAGAGGTCAACTGAGTAGAGGTGGGTTCGATTCCCACCTCAGCCATCCTGGAAGTGGTTTTCCGTGGTTTCCCACTTCTCCTCCAGGCAAATGCCGGGATAGTACCTAACTTAAGGCCACGGCCGCTTCCTTCCCTCTTCCTTGCCTATCCCTTCCAATCTTCCCATCCCTCCACAAGGCCCCTGTTCAGCCTGAGGCCGCCTGGGCGAGGTACTGGTCATACTCCCCAGTTGTATCCCCAGACCAAGAGTCTGAAGCTCCAGGACACTGCCCTTGAGGCGGTAGAGGTGGAATCCCTCGCTAAGTCCGAGGGAAAAACCGAACCTGGAGGGTAAACAGATGATGATGATGATGAAAAAGGACTGAATATTAGGTATCATGACAATAGCGCACAATGATAATTCCGCACACTAGTATTAGATTATTATTATTATTATTATTATTATTATTATTATTATTATTATTATTTATTATTATTTTACAATTTGCTTTACGTCGCACCGGTGCAGATAAGTCTTATAACGACGATGGATTTGTAAAGGGCAGCCGTGGCTTTAAGTAGGGTACAGCCCCAAAATTTTCCTACCGTTAAAATGGGAAACCGTGGTAAACCATCTCCAGGTCTGCCGACAGTGGGGCTCGAACCCATTATCTCTCGAATGCAAGCTCACCAGCTGCGAGACCACAACCGCATGGCCAACCCACTCGTCGCTGGTGTTAGTCTTCAAACTCTTAGCATCTTCGTCCAACTTGACGCAACATTTCTATCTCTTGCCTCCTGAATTAATCTCCATTTTAATAAACACGTGATTACAGTCCTCTGCCTTAGTTTTCATGCAAGAACAACTTATATTTTCTAGGGATGTGCCATCCCTAGAAAATTGTTAATCTTGTTGTTCCACACTTCTGCAGTGTTATTTATTAGTCGCGTGTCTCCTTTCATAACCGCTCCACATTTCTATTAGGATTTCGTCATTCTGAAGCTAGTTTTCCACAGAATAATGAAATAATTGTTGAAGTAATTCATTACATAGGGCTTCTCCTTTTTCATCATCATCTGTTTACCCTCCAGGGTCGGTTTTCCCCTCGGACTCAGCGATGGATCCCACCTCTACCGCCTCATGGGCAGTGTCCTGGAGCTTCAGACTGTGAGTCGGGGATACAACTGGGGAGGATGACTAGTACCTCGCCCAGGCGGCCTCATCTGCTATGCTGAACAGGGGCCTTGTGGGGGGTGGGAAGTTTGGAAGGGATTGACAAGGAAAAGGGAAGGAAGCGGCCGTGGCCTTAAGTTAGGTACCATCCCGGCATTTCCCTGGAGAAGTGGGAAACCACGGGAAACCACTTCCATGATGGCTGAAGAGGGAATCGATCCCCTCCCCCCCCTTCTACTCAGTTGACCTACTGAGGCTGAGTTGACTCCGTTCCAGCCCTCGTGCCACTTTTCAAATTTCGTGGTAGAGCCGGGAATCAAACCCGGGCCTCCGAGGGTGGCAGCTAATCACACTAACCACTACACCACATAGGCGGACGTGTGACTTCTTGTGTAACTGAAATGGCAGCTGATTCGGAGTCCATGTTCGCTGTGCGCAGGTTCCGCCCGGTTATGTCATAAACAATCAAGGAGAAAAGACGCTTGTACACTCTTCCTCTTATTCGACAGAAGGGCAAACACGACAGTTGATACATTGGTTTTATACCTATTACTGATGAAATCCGCGTATAGTGTAAATCTGGGAAAACTTCATGGGGTATTCCCTAAAAGTTCCGTTCAACAACCCGCGGTTCATTTCCTTCAGGCTTTCTTCAACCTTTCTTCAGCTTATCTCTGTTATTTCTAAGGTCGCTGGAGCCACCTACGCTCATCATGGTTTTTGGCCGGTGGTTTAGGATCAAATGCCCTTCCTCAAACCACGCGATTTCTGAAATGAAATACTCAACTCACGATCGAACGGGATTCGAGCCTCTGCCTTCCGGCCAGCAGCTGGGCCACTGAGATGAATCGCGCCACATCCCGCGGCTTTCTTTACCCTGACAGTCCGCCAAACTAAAATCCTTCGTTCAATCCTTTCGTACGACATAAGAAGCCCTGTTCCGTCGCTCTATTTCAATATGCCTTCATCAAGGACAACTTCCTCCCCGTTACCGGGTTCGGTTTGATGACCTGGACGTCATTCTGCATTCGAGAACCCCCGTAAGTTTACAGCCATTCTCTGAAATTTAGAATAAGGCAAATGTTTAAATCTATGCAAATGCACATTATTTTGATATAATAATAGTAATAATAATAATAATAATAATAATAATAATAATAATAATAATAATAATAATAATAATAAGTTCGTCTCTGTGGCGTAGCGGTTAGCGTGTTTAGCTGCCAGCCCTGGAGGGCAGAGTTCAGTTCCCGGCTCTGCAACGAAATTTGGAAAGTGATACGAGGGCTAGAACGGTTCCACCCAGTCTCGGAAGGTCAACTGAGTAGAGGTGGTTCGATTCCCATCTCAGCCATCCTTGAAGTGCTTTTTCGTGTTTTCCCAAAACTCCTCCAGGCAACTGCCGAGATAGTACCAAACTTACGGCCACGGCCGATTCCTTCTCTCGTCCTTGTCTATCTCTTCCAATCCTCCCATCCCCCCACAAGGCCCCAGTTCAGCATAGCAGGTAAGGCTGCCTGGGCGAGGTACTTGTCCTCCTTCCCAGTTGTATACCCCGACACAAAGTCTCATGCTCCAGGAAACTGCCTAAGTTGACAACGTTCGCACTGAACCTAAAGATTTGTTTTGATAGAAAAATTATCCTTTATACACCTCCTTCTTCCATCGCATCTCCCAACCCGTCCGCGTCTCTCGGCCAGATAGATAGATAGATAGATAGATAGATAGAAAAATTATATAAATGCTCATAAAGCACATAAAATATACGGGCACATAAGCAACAATGCTAGCATCGATCTCGATAGCTGCAGTCGCTAAAGTACGGCCAGTATCCAGTATTCGGGAGTAACTGGGTTCGAACCTCATTGTCGGCAGCCCTGGAGATGTTTTTCTATGCTTTCCCATTTTCACACCAGGCAAATGCTGGGGCCGTACCTTAATTAACTCTACGGCCACTTGCTTCCCACTTCTGGCCCTTTCCTGTCCCATCGTCGCCATAAGACCTATCTGTGTCGGTGCGACGTAAAACAACTTGAAAAAAAATATGTTCGCTTACTGAACGAGTTACATCAGGACTAATTTCCATTTAAATAATAAATTATAATACATAGGATTTCTTGTCATTAACATAAAAATGCGACACAGTCACTTGCATTTAAGAGATCGAAATCAGTAGATTTACTAGGTTTCTAATTAACCCATTTCAGAGCAAAATTCTGGCGCTCGGGCGTCTTTTAAAAACTTTTTTTCTTGCTAGTGGTTGTACGTTGCACCGACACAGATAGGTATCATGGAGACGATGGGATAGGAAAGGCCTAGGAGTTGGAAGGAATCAACCGTGGCCTTAATTGAGGTAAAGCCCCCAGCATTTGCCTGGCGTAAAAAAGGGAAAGCACGGAAAACCATCTTCAGAGCTGCCGACAGTGGGATTCGACCCCACTATCTCCCGGATGCAAGCTGACAGCCATGCGCCTCTAACCGCACGGCCAACACTTAAAATCTATAACAATCGGAGGGAAGAGAAACACACATTCATCAATGTAAGGGAACCGTGTTGCTATAATTTAGTTACACGCTGATCCTTTCATTGACACAAAAGAGATGATGCTTACGCAGAGGTTAATAAGGTGTATCTCATGCGAGTTCAACTCGTGTTAGGACACAACTTACAACATCTCACATTTCCTTACATTGATCCGTGGGCTATTTATAATAACATCATTTTTTTCTGGCATTCTGAGTGTTAAGAAATGATACAGAAAATTCATTGTCTCTCCATACATGCGTATCATCGCCACTCCCTATCTGTACATGCAGCGACATGTGTCGTATAGTGCACAGTACATCCATTCAAAGCTGTTAAAGCATTGGTGTATTTAAACGGTTGCTCTGTCATATCTCAGTTACTTATCAACCAATCATGGTATTTCCCTCGCGCAAGTGCCATTCATGAACTTTTTCTTTTGCTGTAAGCTACAAAACCCGCATGAATATAAGAAAAAATAATTTCTTTCACACATGTACTGTAAAAAGTTTCAGTCTGCTAGGAGAGCACTCCATTATCAAGACACATAATTTATATCAAGAATGATGAAGTCTGCCTCTGTGGTGTAGTGGTCAGTGTGATTAGCTACCACCTCCGGAGGCCCGGGTTCGATTCCCGGCTCTGCTACGAAATTTGAAAAGTGGTACGAGGGATGGAACGGGGTCCACTCAGCCTCCGGAGGTCAACTGACTAGAGGTGGGTTCGATTGCTACCTCAGCCATCCTGGAAGTTGTTTTCCGTGGTTTCCCACTTCTCCCCCAGGCAAATGCCGGGATAGTACCTAACTTAAGGCCACAGCCGCTTTCAATCCCCCCTCAAGGCCCCTGTTCAGCATAGCTGGTGAGGCCGCCTGGGTGAGGTACTGGTCATCTTCCCCAATTGTATCCCCCGATCCAGAGTCATAAGTTCCAGGACACTGCCCTTGAGGCGGTTGAGGTGGGATCCGATGCTGAGTCCGAGGGAAGAACCGACCCTGGAGAGTAAACAGATAAAGAAGAAGAAGAAGAAGAAGAATGATGAAGAAAACCTTGGTCTGAGCAGTGGTAATCTTCACTGCATCGTATAGAAGTTTGTAATTGGTGAATCGTCCAAGTGCTCTTTTACCATCTAGTCTAGAAAACCACCTCAGGAGGTTAAAATTTCCGATTAAAAATAGACCTTGGAGATTTGTTAGAGTTAGTTCTACGTAGTTAAATTGGGAGGACTGAATGGAAAGTCATTAAAGACAGATTTCCTTCAGTTCTTAAGGTAGTGAGTGAGAAAATTCACACTGACGATACCTGTTGCCATACTTAGTGATAGACTATCAAGCCTTCGAATAGCAAAATTTACCATGCTGATCCCTTTACTCCACAGTTATAGTGAGGTAGCTAGGATCTGATCCGGGCCAAATTCCGTTGACTCATTTTAAGGCCGGAAAATGCGCTAAAACCGAGTGGACTCTTGTTCGGAATATTTTTTCCTTGTTCACAATTTGCTTTAGGCCGCATCGACAGAGATAGGTCTTGTGGCGACGATGGGACAGGGAAGGCCTAGGAGTTGGAAGGAAGCGCCCGTGGCCTTAATTAGGGTACATCCCCAGTAGTTTTCTGATGTGGAAATGGGAAACCACGGAAACCCATCGTCAGGGCTACCAACAGTGATGTTCGAACCCACTATCTCCCGAATGCAACCGACGCAAACCGCGCAGCCACTTGGTCGGTAGTAGACAGCTACAAGCTAGACCTAGAGCCTGCAACGTGCGAGCCGGAATTCATTCCGTCGGGCTATAGCTCGACCCAGCTAGCTTCGCATCCGGCTCCACGCCTAAATGGTTAACGTGCTGGCCTTTGGTCACAGGGGCCCCGGGTTCGAATTTCGGCATCATTGGTTAATTCCGCTGGCACGAGGGCTGGGTGTATGAGTAGTACTCATCATCATTTCATCCTTATCACTAGGCGCAGGTCGCCTACTATCATCAAATCAAAAGACCTGCATCTGGCGAGCCGAACATATCCTCGGACACTCTTCTTCTTCTTCTCCTCCTTTATCTGTCTAACCTCCAGGGTCGGTTTTTCCCTCGGACTCAGCGAGGGATCCCACCTCTACCGTCTCAAGGGCAGTGCCCTTGAGCTCCAGACTCTGGATCGGGGGATACAACTGGGGAGGATGACCAATACTTTTCCCAGGCGGCCTCACCTGCTATGCTGAACAGTGGCCTTGCGGGGGGGGGGGAGATTGGAAGGGATAGACAAGGATGAGGGAAGGAAGCGGCCGTGGCCTTAAGTTAGGTACCATCCCGGCATTTGCCTGGAAGAGAAGTGGGAAACCACGGAAGACCACTTCGAGGATGGCTGAGGTGGGAATCGAACCACGGTTACTCAGTTGGCCTCCCGAGGCTGAGTGGACCCCATTCCAGCCTTCTTACCACTTTTCAAATTTTGTGGTAGAGCAGGGAATCGAACGCGGGCCTCCGGGGGTGGTAGCTAATCACACTAACCACTACAACAGAGAGGCGGACTCCTCGTACACTCCCGGCACTAAAAGCCATACGCCAAATCATTTCCTTGCTAGCTTCGCCACAGAACGAGCCGCTGCTAGAACAAACAGGCAGGGACTCAGAAATGAACAGACTCGAGCCAGACTCCTTGCTGCTGAGTCACAGTGGGCGGTATTTGAGCAGTGAGCTGTGTGTGTCATCCTAAACTCGAAACTCGATAACAGAATGGGTATAGCAGTCCACTATGTTGTTCAGTTACTCAGTCGTGATCAAGTAACGAGTTGCTGTCTTGTACCTGTTTCATGTGTGCGCATTGCGATTGTCATCATCATCATCATCATCATCTGTTTATCCTCCAGGTTCGACTTTACCCTCGGACTGAGCGAGGGATCCCACCTCTACCGCCTCAAAGACAGTGTCCTGGAGCTTCAGACTCTTGGTCGGGGGATACAACTGGAGAGTATGACCAGTACCTCGCCCAGGCGGCCTCACCTGCTATAGTGAACAGGGACCTAGTAGGGGGATGGGAAGATTGGAAGGGATAGGCAAGGATGAGGGAAGGAAGCGGCCGTGGCCTTAAGATAGGTACCATCCCGGCATTTGCCTGGAGGTGAAGTGGGAAACCACGGAAAACCACTTCGAGGATGCCTGAGGTGGGAATCGAACCCGCCTCTACTCAGTTGACCTCCCGAGGCTGAGTGGACCCCGCTCCAGCCCTCGTACCACTTTTCAAATTTCGTGGCAGAGCCGGGAATCGAACCCGGACCTCCGGGGATGGCAGCTAATCACGCTAACCACTACACCACAGAGGCGGAGCATTACGATTGTTCTGTGCAATAATGGCGTAAAGAAGAAGGCTGAACAATAAAGCTGTGCCGATAACTGATGCATATTGCAAAAATGTACCAGTGTGTGAGGCACTTGACCTTTTGCATTCCCGAGCTGCTTGATTCTGTCCAGGCTCTTTCTGCTTATGGTGATCTGGCAGCATGGACAGTTTTGTAGGCTTACTTGTTCAGTGAAGTTGAGGGTCTTTTCGTGTTCGGGTCTTTCAGAGACTCATTGATGAGAGCGGTCGAGCAGGATGCTTTGAGCAAGTGTAGAATTTAAAATATTGAGCGATGTCTATCTCCTATAAATGAGTTTGGACTAGAGATGGGTTGCGAACGGAGTCGCGATGAATCGACTGAGTCGACTCGCATTCTAAGTAGTAGGATCACCTATGTCGTTCGAACTTTAGGAAGTTGAAATTAAACAGATGCAGTATGTGTTGGAAGATATTTGCCATTTATCCTTATATAACAAGAAAGACACTTTAAATATAACAGCCTTTGTATGTGTGGGCAGTTCGCTCAGAATCAAACGTGGCTCCGGTGGACAAGTGGGCAACGTTTCGGGTTATCATGCGGTCGCTTCGAGTTCGAGGCGGGCTATTGCTGTAGTTTTTTTTAGCTCAAACTTTTTATTTCGCATCTAATTCTTTCGTCCGCCTCTGTGGTGTAGTGGTTAGCGTGATTAGCTGCCACCCCCGGAGGCCCGGGTTCGATTCCCGGCTCTGCCACGAAATTTGAAAAGTGGTACGAGGGCTGGAACGGGGTCCACTCAGCCTCGGGAGGTCAACTGAGTAGAGGTGGGTTTGATTCCCACCTCAGCCATCCTCGAAGTGGTTTTCCGTGGTTTCCCACTTCTCCTCCAGGCGAATGCCGGGATGGTACCTAACTTAAGGCCACGGCCGCTTCCTTCCCTCTTCCTTGCCTATCCCTTCCAATCTTCCCATCCCTCCACAAGGCCCCTGTTCAGCATAGCAGGTGAGGCCGCCTGGGCGAGGTACTGGTCATTCTCCCCAGTTGTATCCCCCGACCAAGAGTCTGAAGCTCCAGGACACTGCCCTTGAGGTGGTAGAGGTGGGATCCCTCGCTGAGTCCGATGGAAAAACCGAACCTGGAGGGTAAACAGATGATGATGATGATGATCTAATTCTTTCACTACCCATGTAAACTGTGAAATGCGTCGACAAGCTGTTGTTTGTCAAATCTTCCCTTTTCTGTTACCTTCATAACCATTGATGTAATTATGATAAGAGATGGATTTAAAAAAAAATCAGTAAAACTAGTCCGGCTATGTGGTGTAGTGGTTAGCGTAATTACGAGGGTGAGTCAATAAATAAGTCGCAAAATTGAATTGAGGCAAAAATAACAAACGTAACTTTTCGATACTTATTTCACTTCTCCACATATACACCCTGTACATCCAGGCACTTATCCCATCCCTTTACAAGTCCTTGAAAGCCAGCAGCAAAGACGTCCTTTGGTTGCTGTCGCAGCCAACGTGTAACCTCATAGATTACGGCATCATCTATATCAAAATGACGCCCACCCAAATGCTTTTCTAGGGGCCCAAACAGATGAAAATCACTGGGGGTTAAGTCAGGACTATACGGTGGATGTTCTAAAGCGCTCCCCATCTTTGATGCTTTTCCTTCCATGGTTAAACTTCTGGATCCAATTGAACACTGCTTTCCGTGAGAAACAGTTTTCACGATAGACGTGATGCATTTCGCGATGCACTTCTTCTGTGAACAGTCCTTTGGCCCACAAAAAACGCACAACTGCACGCTGTTCTTCTTGTGTACAGTCATGCAACACATGTGGCATCGTGCACTAACAGCCTCTGACTGAGTGCCTGCGAGACGTCGTACGACAAGCATATATATGCTGCCATCTGCTGGCAAAACTTGCGCACGTAATTTCAAATGGTATAATGCACACACATGTTTGCGACTTGTTTATTGACTCACCCTCTTAGCTGCCACACTCGGAGGCCCGGGTTCGATTCCCGGCTCTGCCACGAAATTCGAAAAGTGGTACGAGGGATGGAACGGGGTCCACTCAGCCTCGGGAGGTCAACTGAGTAGAGGGGATTCGATTCCCACCTCAGCCATCCACGAGGTGATTTTTAGTGGTTCTCACTTCTCCTCCGGGCGAATGCCGCGATGATACTTAACTTAAGGCAATGGCTGTTTCCTTCCCTCTTCCTTGTCTATCCCTTCCAATATTCGTACCCCCCAACACGGCCCCTGTTTAGCATAGTAGATGAGGCCACCTGGGCGAGGTACTGGTCATCCTCATCAGTTGTATCCCCCGACTCAAAGTCTCACGCTCCAGGAAACTGCCCTTGAGGCGGTAGAGATGGGATCCCTCGCGGAGTCCGAGGGAAAAATTAACCCTGGAGGGTAAACAGATTAAGAAGAAGAGAAGCGAAAATAATATATGGTATATACAGGCTGTTAGGGGTATACGTGCAGATATTTTGATAGTCGGCAGAGAAAAATGCATCTCACAATATATTCTATGTACTTTTTACCTTGTCCTGTTAGTTTTCCCATAACTTAACCAAATACTTCAGGACCTAATGTGTTTTGAACGGCCGTAGCAGGATACGCCAGTTATGTCATTCTGTCTTCGTGTAATAGAGGTAGTAGCCGAGTATAGGGATTGTTGAACCTGTTCTTCATCGCAGGCCAACACATGTTGTTGTACACTTCCCCTTACGGCTTGGCAAATAATGGAGGCTCACTCATGTGCCAGGCCAGTTGCTGTACTCAAAAGCCTCTCTAGGGTACTCTGTGTGAAAAGTACACATGATCATTACAAAAGTAACTACTCGTGTACCTTCTCCTGTTGGCGCCGAGTGTTATTTTGTACTCGTTCACGTACAGTACGTGACATCAAAGATACGTACCAGCAAATACATGCGAATCGAATGGTGTGCAGTTGTGTGTGATTTATAAGACGTCAGTGGCATTACTCGGTGATCCAAGCTGACAAAAATGAAAGGAAATAGTTAATTAGTTAATGAAAATTGGGCCCAACATTTCTGTGCTGTTATTTTGACAGTCTACGATGAAATTCTGACAATAGTCAATGCGAGTTATGTATGCTATGTTCATAATATTTTCAGAACAATGAAAGGACGATGGGCAGTGAAAAAAAGGCTATAAGTATTCAGTGAAATTGATATTATTGAGACAAATTTCAAAAACCGTAGTTGCATTCATGCGTGTCCATTGTTCGAAGGATCAAGAGCTACTATAGATGTGCCTCCGCATATTTGTATTAGTAGGCTTCTTACAGGACACTAAGTGCCAATAGGTAAAATTATGACTATAAATGATCCGTTTAATTAGAGCTACCGTAATAATAATGTTACTACTACTACTACTACTAATGATAATAATACTAATTGTACCGGGAGGTACACCTCAACGCCGCGCATACGAAATAACCGCCTTTGTAAACTGCTCTATCGATCAAAAGGTGAAACTGACACTACACGAACTTCGAACTTTAATCAGAAGATGTCACCACTGAAATATTAAGTAATTGTTTTGTTGTGAAGTTTCCTAAACTGATTGAATTTTTCCTTGTTTTGTGTTGCTATACATCAAGAAGTTTTGACATTTTTCTACAGATGACACTACCAAAAACTATGATCATGCACTCTGGTGCAAGGTGGAAGAACTTATAACCTAAAGAAGTTTTGTATTCCTAGGTTTTCATAACTGAATCTATGTTCATTTATGTTTGGGTTGGCAATTCTTCCTTTTCTTTCCGCCAGTTTTGAATCTAGCCAATCACGAATTGTTGTAATTAATTTTCTAACAATCCCGCATTTTTGTTCACTTTGAATCTGCCAATAAAAATTAAGAGGGTGTGTCCTGACTAGTCTTGAATGCTCTCGAACCTTCGCTGAGGGTATATAAACTGCGGCTTTTCAAGTTTCCTGGTCAATTGATCATCGTCTTTCTGTTTGTGTGTTAAGGCAGGAGTCAGGGCCGCCTCTTTCTTCGGTCAGCAGAACATCTATAAGGTAATGGCCACATAAATTCATTCTTTCTTGCTACCTCCAGAGCTTTATTCGAGGGGAAGGTCGGAATCTTAAATTATGTAACAATACTTTTCTAAAATGTAACTTTCTTTCGGCTAATGTAAAAACCTCAAAAATTTCATAAAATCTTTAACTGTAAATCGGGGATAGAGAGTGAGTTACCCTCTCGAGCTTCCCTTCATCTTGCTTTGAGGTGACTACGTTTTGCTACCTTTCTGTAATATATTAAAGATATTTCAATGCGAGCCACCTCAATAGTTTGGGAATAGCCCATGTTTCATCGGCCGAGAGCCCTATAGGTTTTAATATTTCATTATCTGGAGCACGGTGTTCGCATCCATTCAGTTTGCGTTCGGACCGTTTATTTAACCCGTTTTCTTCGCCAAGGCCCTGTAGGTTGGGTACTAGATACCCCTGTATTAAGCAATTTCCATTTGTAATTCGTGCCTTGTGAGGCCAGAGATTGTGATAGTTTGATGTAATATTGCCTTGAGCGGGCTGTAAGAAACTGAGAGCCTGTTAGCTCTTTTCAAGATTTTGTAATAGTAACGACTGCCTTTGAAAGGTTAGATATTGTATTTTGTTAGCAAGTGCTCTTGAATTAGGGAATTTCTGCCCTTGAGTAAATGATTCCTTGTTTGAATTAAAGTTGTAAACTGGATCCGGTATCTCTGGAATTGTAACCTAGGGGCTTGTAGCCCAGAGTTGTCAAGGTCTGAATCTTGAATTTTCCAGTTTCTGAAATTGTAATTGTACCTGATGTTTCATTGTTATGAAAAATTGTTGAGTTCGAAGTTCTAAAATATAACCTTCAGTTTATGTTTTAAATTAATTTTGATATTGTAGATAGATCCATTCACCCCGGCAAACTTTAACCTCTTTATGCTCCACGGGTATCCCCGTAAAAAGTAGTAGCAGCGCGTGGTTGAATGGGTCTAAATTAAGCCACTTTTGTCCGCTAAACATATAATCCGCGCCAAACTCTAAGTATTTTCTCGGTCGCTGGAAATTTTCTAAATTTGTAAGTTTTCTATTATCATGTCTGGCGATCGTGCAGTCATCCATCCCGGGTACTTGCGCAAGGAGGAATTGATTTATGAATTACTCATTAGAAATGTTCAATCTGGTGGCACGGTCGCGGCAGATATTGCCAAACATAAAAAATCCCTAGAATTGCCAATTTTTATCCCGATTTGGGGAGAAAAGGAAATTGATGAGGCTCTCTCCACTATCACTGACAATACCACTGAATTAGCATCTATAGTAAGTTTTTTGAAGAAAGCGATCCATCTGCTAACCAACTTAAAAGAGTACAGCTAGACTGTTCCATTTTTATAATAGTGCTAGGGACGTATTGTCTCTAAGGTGAAAAGATGATCATCCTAAGGAGGCTAGTAATTTAATTGACAATCCATAAGGAATGTCAAATAGAGTTAGTCAATTGTTGACCAGGGCAGCTGCTCCCAAAACCGATAAAGCCCATTTAATCAACTTGCCTGCTGAGGATGATCCTTACAAAGTTGTAGAAAGTAGTAAATCGGTGGCAACTCAACAAACATGCCCCATTAGAAAATGAGTCTGATCGTCGTACACAAATTCCACCTTTCTTTTAAAATAAAGCGGTGTTAGAGACTTCTCAGCCTTCTAGGCCGTTACCTATTATGTCACGTGGGTTTAGTAGTTTGCCTCATCCGTTGGCTATATTAGGGGAATTTCAAAATTTTCCGTAAATTCCACTAATGATGTCACTTCTTTTCTAAGATTCTTAGTTGAATTTCAGGATCACGCATTAGTGTTTTCCCTCTCTCACTCTCAAATTCTTCAAATTATTTACCCTTACTCTATAGGTGTCCTCTCGGACAAAATAGTTAAAGCAATAGCTTAGGAATCTTACATAGAAAACTTCCACGCCCATCGGCTGGCTAAATTCATTCCGGCTCGAGCCATGCCTTCATTAATCCAAAAGTACAGCTACTGAGTACAGCTACTGGATAAAAATCTTGCAGACTTCATCCAAGATATTAAGTTTTACACCAGGTTATTCGCTCTTCATTTTCCTGAAGATCAAATTGTGCAGACGATTGTTGAAGGTATTTCCCCGCCCTATAGGTCGTATCTGTGTTTCGCGTCGCGCCCTCAAAACGTTTCTGAATTAGAGGCTATGGCGGTCTCAGCCGAGGGGGTAAGGTATGCCGACACCTGACGAGTTGCGAAGGAACCCCCTCCGTCTTCTAATAACTTTCGGCCTTCACCTCGCCGAACTTTCACCACCCGTAAATGCTACGCTTGTGGGTCGACGGAACATCTACGTAACAAGTCCCCAGCGATAAAAGCGAGTGGGAGAAAGAATGGAGTAGGGTCATCACAAGGATGTTTCAAATGTGGCTCGCTTACTCACATCGCTAAGAATTGCCCTAATGCCAATAGCAACCCCTCCTGCTCAACTTCTGGTGCAACCTCCGCGAACTCCAATAATATAAAGTGACTAGTGTCATCGGCTGAGTCGGCATTTTCATCTTCCCAAGGCTCATTCTCTGTTAAACCCACCGAAAGCTCCGGTAAGCATAAAGGTTCTTTTAATGCATCATTTGAATGCATTAAAGAATTCCTCAGAATTGCGGCGGAGTCCCCCGCACTTGTACCATTTCTTAAAATTGAATTAAATAGTGAACCTGTCACTGCTCTATTAGACTCTGGGAGTGTTTTTTCTATAATTTCGGCTGAATGGTGTTCTATATTAAAGACTGTTTGTAAGCTTTCTGATTATTCGTCTTCAGTCAAATGGGTTTCGGCTAATTCCTCTCCATTAGAAATTTTAGGTCTCATCTTTGCCAAAATTCGTATTTCTAAATTCACCTGAAAAATAAAATGTTTGTGGCCAAACACTTGTCTTGCCCTGTAATTTTGGGAGCTGATTTCATGTCTTATACCGGTCTGGTGCTCGACATTCAGAGCAAGTCGTGTACCTTCAAATTTGCTAATAATTGTAGAATTCCTTTGCTCAAGTGTAATTCTGTATCTTGTTCATCTGTTTCGCCTACCCGGGATGAGATATTGTTAGAACTTAGACATCTACCTGAGGAGCAGGCTGAAAGTTTCCGTAAATTGTGTCAGTCATTTCCTGATGTATTTTCTGATATCCTTGGTGTTACTGACTTTATAGAATACAAGATTGAGGTTATGGATTCAGTTCCAGTTAGATTTCCGCCTTATAGGCTGTCTCCTCCTAAAATGAAGGCTCTTAAAGACATCAACGATCAGATGTTAAAAGATGATATTATCCGACCCTCTAAGTCGGCGTATTCATCGCCTATTTTTCTGGTGCCGAAACCCAAAGGTGGCTTCAGGCCTGTGATTGATTATACGGCTTTAAATCGTAAGGTGGTGTTACAATCTGTGCCTGTTCCTCACCTTCATTCTTGTTTTTCATAGTTTAGGTAAGCCAAATTCTTTACCATCCTAGACCTTAATCAGGCGTACAATCAGATCCCTCTAGCTGAAGAATCGAAACTTGGAACTTGGAACTTGTTCGAGTACAACCGCGTGCCTTCGGGCTCCCCACGTGGACAGCTGTGCTCACTAGACTGCTAGAGAGGGTCTTCTCCGACATCAAATTTGAATACTTGTATCACTATCTTGATGATGTCGTATTTTCTGAGACCTTTGAAGAACACCTTGATCATCTAAAGTAGGCCTACTCGATCCCCTTCGTAAGGCCGGATTGAGTGTCAAGTTATCTAAGGTAGCGTTTGCTAAATCTTCTCTGTCATTCCTAGGGCATTTTGTGTCGCCCCATGGTGTTTCTGTTAATCATTCTAGAACACAGGCCATCCGTGATTTCAAACCCCCTGCGCCCTTGAACTTACTTCGTAGGAAAGGCGTAAAATTTGAGTGGGGACCGTCTCAACAAGTCGCTTTTGAAGATCTGATATTAGCTCTTTGCAACGCCCCTGTCCTTGCTATGCCTGATGTTTTTAAGAAATTCATTGTTCAAACCGACGCCTCGTCATCGGCGGTGGCTGCTGTCCTTCTTCAGGAAACAGAACTCGGAAGGCGACCAATTGCCTATGCGTCTAGGACATTATCGGCTCAAGAGGCCAAATATTCCATCTATGAACTTGAGGGTTTGGCTGATTTATTTGCACTAGAGAAGTTCCGACTCTATCTGGAACATGTCAAGTTCGACATAGAAACTGATAACCAAGCCTTAAGTTGGGTATTAGCTAGGCCGTGTCGTACTGGTCGTATAGCCCGTTGGGCCATCAGGATTTCTGCATTCCAGTTTGATGTGAGGCATATAAGAGGATCTGAAAATGTTGTTGCGGATGGACTAAGCCGCATGTTTTCTGATGATGTGGAGACCACCGAACAGGTAGATTGTTCTTCTCTTCCCACGCCCATACCTTCGGGCATTAATGCCATTCTAACTGATGCCTCCATGTTGTTTTGGGATATTGAAAAATATCAGTGTGAAGATCCTGTGCTGGCCCCTATTATTGCAACCCTTTCTTCTGTGGAACATGTCGTCCCTTACCCATTGAGGAACGGGGTTTTGTGTTGCCCGTCGAGGCATGATCAAAAGATGGAAGTTGGGGTTCCAGCTGTGCTTGTACCTATGATCTTCAAATACTATCATGAGACCCAATTAGGGAGGCATTTAGGCATCTTCAAAACTCGGGAAAAGGTCCGAGAATTGTTCATTTGGAAAGGTATGGTCGGTGAAATTCGTGAATTGGTAAAAGCATTGAAATCTTGTTTGCTTAGTAAGCCAACCTTGTCCACTAAGCTAGGTCTATATTCTTCTCACCAAGCGTCGCACTCCATGGAGCGCCTATATATAGACTACGTCGGACCCTTCCCCCAATCTCCCAATAAATTAATTCTAGTATGTGTAGATGGTTTCGCTAGATTTCTTGGTTATTTCCGACAAAGCTGGCAACCGCTCAGTCCACAATTTCTTGTTTAAATACCATATTGGATTCTTTTGGCCCCTGTCAATATATAGTTTCTGATAATGCTAAGGCATTCATATCCAACTTATTCCGCAAATTCTGTTTTGATCTGTCTATATCGCATGTAACTACTTCGGCGTATTATCCTCAACCATCTCTGGCTGAGCGGGTCAATCGTAATCTTAGATCTGCTCTAATCGCATTTCATCATGAAGATCATTCCGGTGGGATACGTCCCTGCATTGGTTGGCCTTTGCTTTAAATTCGGCGGTTCATGAATCCCATAAGTTTACTCCAGCTTCTCTTATGTTTAAATTCGTTCCTAACACGCCGCTCTCGAAACTTTGGTCACTTAATGATGTATTATCACATATAATAGATCCCGATAATATCAGAGCTCTATGGAAGAAGGCTAATTCCAATCTTAAGGTTTCCCATGAAGAGGTTAGGGAAAGATATCATCGTGGACGGAGGCCCACCAATTTAAAAATCGGAGATCAAGTCATGGTTAGGAATTTTGTTCCTGCGGGCAAGCTTGCCCCCAGATTTCATGGGCCGAGCGTTATTTTAGATTTTTGACACGAGTTACATTATTGGTAAGTAATCCAGCCACAGAGAGGAGCATTAGAGTGCACCTCTCCCAGTTGAAACCTGTATAATTGCACTGCTATTTTCGTTAGCCGCTCAATTTGGCAGGAGTAGAAGGTTATATGTCTTTAATTCTTTATTTCGAGGCCTTCTGCCCCAATTGTTTTATTTAATTATGCATATGAACTGTTATGTACGATCTTCCCCTCTGGTTTTCCTGCTGTCAATTCTTTGGTGGCCATTATCAAGCCCCCGTTTCCTGCATCCACTCATTGTTCACACACATCACCACCAACGCCGCTCGCCCCTCTGCATCTCAAATAAAGATCGTACTCTCCAATCTCAAGCAACAACACGTCTCTGTCGCCTAGATCTTACTGTTTCAGTGCCCCCTCAGCTGTCTGCCGCCGTACTGTAACGTCTTGTGAGGGACACGAAAGAGGAGAAACGGCCCACTTCGCTCCAGTGAAGACTCCTTGTGGAAGGCGCACTGGAGTCCATCTTCCCGGCAAAGGCTGAAGTGCGGTGACCCTACCGCCAATTCATCTGGGGACTGTCCATATACATCTCATCTGCGGCGACCATCACCAGGACTACCCCTCTCACAGTAGCGGGTGAGGTGCATCTGAGGGTACTGGTGGGGTCCGGGAGACCTCACCGGGGTATCGGCAGCGGTGGCAGGTCTTGCCGTCAAATCTTTCTCCATGTATTTAACTTCAACGAACACAAGGACACTCTAAATTTGGATCTACAATTTTTTCTACAAATCAACTTCCAAAATAAAACTTAGAAATTTTTTTCTCAAAATTCTTCTGTGTCACCCCAAGGATGGACACTTTGGGGGGGAGGGCTGTACCGGGAGGTACACCTCAATGCCGCGCATTCAAAATAACCGCCTTTATAAACTCCTCTATCGATCAAAACGTGAAACTGGTACTACACGAACTTGCAACTTTAATCAGAAGATGTCACCACTCAAATATTAAGTAATTGTTTTGTGTGAAGTTTCCTAAACTAATTGAATTTTCCTTGTTTTGTGTTGCTATACATCAAGAAGTTTTGACATTTTTCTACAGATGACACTACCAAAAACTATGGTGATGCACTCCGGTGCAAAGTGGAAGAACTTTTAACTTAAAGATGTTTTGTATTCCTAGGTTTTCATAACTGAATCTATGTTCATTTATTTTTGTGTTGGCAATACTTCCTTTTCTTTCCGCCAGTTTTGAATCTAGCCAATCACGAATTTTTGTAATTAATTTTCAAACAATCCCGCATTTCTTGTTCACTTTGAATCTGCCAATAAAAATTAAGAGGGTGTGTCCTGATTAGTCTAGAATGCCCTCGAACCTTCCTTGAGGTTACATAAACTGCGGCTTTTCAAGTTTTCTGGTCAATTGATCATCGTCTTTCTGTGTGTGTGTTAAGGCAGGAGTCAGGGCCGCCTCTTTCTTCGGTCAGCAGAACATCTATAAGGTAATGGCCACATAAATTCATTCTTTCTTGCTACCTCCAGAGCTTTATTCGAGGGGAAGGTCCGAATCTTAAATTAAGTAACAATACTTTTCTAAAATGTAACTTTTCTTTCGGCTAATGTAAAAACCTCATAAATTTCATAAGTCTTTAACTGTAAATCGGGGATAGAGAGTGAGTTACCCTCTCGAGCTTCCCTTCATCTTGCTTTGAGGTGACTACGTTTTGCTACCTTTCTGTAATATATTAAAGATATTTCAATGCGAGCCACCTCAATAGTTTGGGAATAGCCCATGTTTCATCGGCCGAGAGCCCTATAGGTTTTAATATTTCATTATCTGGAGCACGGTGTTCGCATCCATTCAGTTTGCGTTCGGACCGTTTATTTAACCCGTTTTCTTCGCCAAGGCCCTGTAGGTTGGGTACTAGATACCCCTGTATTAAGCAATTTCCAATTGTAATTCGTGCCTTGTGAGGCCAGAGATTGTGATAGTTTGATGTAATATTGCCTTGAGCGGGCTGTAAGAAACTGAGAGCCTGTTAGCTCTTTTCAAGATTTTGTAATAGTAACGACTGCCTTTGAAAGGTTAGATATTGTATTTTGGGAGCAAGTGCTCTTGAATTAGGGGATTTCTGCCCTAGAGTAAATGATTCCTTGTTTGAATTAAAGTTGTAAACTGGATCCGGTATCTCTGGAATTGTAACCTAGGGGCTTGTAGCCCAGAATTGTCAAGGTCTGAATCTTGAATTTTCCAATTTCTGAAATTATAATTGTACCTGATGTTTCATTGTTACGAAAAAATGTTAAGTTCGAAGTTCTAAAAGAAATATAACCTTCAGTTTAAGTTTTAAATTAATTTTGATATTGTAGTTAGACTCGTTCACCCCGGCACCTTCTTGAACCTCTTTCTGCTCCACGGGTATCCCGGGAACAATAATAATTATGTCCTTACGTTCCACTAACTAATTTTCACGATTTTCGGAGACGCCGAGATGCCAGAATTTTGTGCCGCAGGACTTTTTTAATGCAAGTAAATCTACAGACTCGAAACTGGCGTATTTCAGCACCTTCAAATACCACTGAACTGAGCCTCTATAGAACCTGCCAAGTTGGGATAAGAAGACCAGCGCTCTATCGTCCGAGCTACTCAGCCCGGCATTAGAGTTTAGAGTAAGTTGGTCGTGCTGTTAGGGGCGCGCAACTGTAAGCTTGCTTTCGAGAGATAGTGGGTTCGAACTCCACTGTCGGCAGCCTTGAAGATGGTTTTCCGTGTTTTCCCATTTCCACACCAGGAAAATGCTGGGGCTGTACCTTTATTAACGCCACGAACGCTTCCTTCCCACTTCCATCCCTTTTCTGTCCCATCGTCGCCATAAGACCTATCTGTGTTGGCGCGACGTAAAGGCAAAATTTAAAATGTCATCATATTTAGGACGTGATACAATTGTCGTGATCCATAGTTATAAACGATGAAAAGTACTTTCTGGGCAGATATTATTGGCGAGAAGTCAATAATATTCATCATAATCATGATAATGTTATTTGTCTTACGTCCCACTAACTACTTTTACTGTTTTTCGAGACGCTGAGGTGCCAGAATTTAGTCCCGCACGAGTTCTTTTTACGTGCCACTAAATCTACCGCCACGAGGCTGACGTGTTTGAGAACCTTCAAATACCACCGGACTGGGCCAGGTTCGAACCTACGAAGTTGGAGTCAAAAGGCCAGCACCCCCAACCGTCTGAGGCTCTCAGCCCGGCAGGAAGCACCAAATGCAGGTACGTTTAATTTATTAGTTGCATAAAATATCCATTATTCGTCTGAAACAAAACCTTCGATGTGCTCCGATAATTCAATTCCGATACTGCTCATTTGGACATCCTATCCCATGCATGCTTTCGTGTCGTAAAGAACTTTGTTTACATACACGTCAACACGATTTTGCTTCTTTCTTCTACCTTTACGCAATGCACGAAGGGGTTCGTAGCGTATTTCACGTCCCAGCGCGCCTATCATAACATTATGCTCCAATAATTATATCATACGCTCGTACATATCCCGCACCGGCTCAGTTCTTCAGGTCATTTCCATACTCAATAGACCGTGGGGCTGTTGACCACAGATATCCCAATCCCCTAAAGGACGTAACAGCAAAAGAAACATTATTAACGCTGACAATTCGATACATCTCCAGGGTCCGAAACCGATGACCACGGTTGTCTGAAGCCCCTAAGACGGAAACAAAATACTAACAACTACAAAACCAATCTGTCGAGAATGTTACGTAACGTGGCATACCGTAGTAGCAGGCTTTAGTTGTTATCGTAGTTCATGTGCTGTTAAACACAAAACCAGTTTGGCAAGTATGTTACCTTGCGTAACATCTCGTGGCATTCCATCGGTAGCGTTCAGCTGTTACAGTAGTCCATGTGCTTTTAAACCTAAACAGAAACCAGTTTGGCACGGATGGCACCAAATACAGTAAAGACAATACGCGACACTTCCGGATTTAGCCTTGTTAAAATGGGAGACAAGTCGCAAGTGGCGCTCCTAGTGGCTTGACCTAAATGTTCACGCTAAATTCAAATATCAGTGGAAATGTATATGTACAAAACGTACACGAAATAAATTCTCTAAGACTTCCAGTTGCCAGAATGACCTTTGAATTATTCCCTTTCATGTACCACGTGTGTTCAATCCAGGAATATTTAAATAGAGGAAGCTGGTAAAGACACTAATTTAATGGCTTAATGTTATCCTCTTGAAAGGTTTGAGCATCAGTAATTCTGAAATGATTTACAATGTATTGAGATATAGTTGAAACTATTATGCATTTGACATTATCTAAGATATATACAAAAAGTTTTAACCCACCCTTGAAGGCGTTAGTTGTCCGAAACCTTGGAGAACTTCCGGGACAATTTCGCTGATTTGAATGATAACAGCTCTTTCCTCATTTCCTTCGTACGGAAGAAAAATAGGCACTTAATGTAATGAAACACTAATTTTCCCACAAGGTCATATCTGTGATCACTGTTGCATCCAAAGTCTGTGGGTAGGACAACTATAGAGTCTATGCTGTCCAAACATGCAAAAAATATATCACCCCATAAATTTTGTTCTGATCACAATTTTTCTGAGAAGCCCACTTCTACTTGCAATAGCAACCTAAACACACACGGTGAAGGATATGTCAAGTATCGCAAGCCTTTCTTCGTGCCATAATCTTTAATGAGATGAAATGTTGCCAGTGGAAGCTCAGCAGTCAACATATTTGTCACTTGTTCTTACTATGTAGCCTGCCAAGCGAAACACTAAATTATTTTTTTGAGGTTTCTCTTGTAAGGAAGAGTTATTTCATTTTCCCAATCCGTGAGTACTATTTTTTCTTTAATTTTGACCTCTGCTAAATCTTTAATTTCTTTATTCGTACTTTTACTTCCTTTAGCCATTGCACGAATACGACTAACAAATGAAGTGAGGGGGGCGGGCGGGATCTACGACTGACTCGCAATTTGCGGTCGAATTTAAGGTGAGTTTGGTAGGTGTATACACAGACCGGAGCGTGTGTAAATTTAAAAAGTCCACAGTGGAAGGGTGAATTTCACAACCAAGGGAATGCAAAATACATATATGGCGCTCCAAATGATCTCGGTTAAATTTTGTCGTCAGGACATACCTAAATCCTCTGCTCCACGCGTAGTTCCCCATTTCCATGGTACTTTTCAAGGTTACTCTTAATGGTTCCAAAGTTCTTGAAGATGCAAATGTGTTTTTATGAGATGTGATGTTTTCTAAAAATTCAAACAATGTTTTGTGTGACGGATAACCTTCATTAAGCCCTTTGATGGACAATGTGGAGTTAAGGGCATCTGCAAGATTATTGATTTCTCGTGTGAAAATTTATGTGTGCTATCGCTGTATTCATTATACTTTATTTCTCTAAACAGCTTAATTGCGTCGGTTACACTATTACTGAATAACTGAAAAGCTAACCTGGGGTTCATCCTTTGAAATGAGGTTGGGTCTGTGCGAGAGGATGTTATCATAGGACAATTTCGAAGACCAGCAAACTCAGGAGAAATGTCAATTTGATGTAACTGTCTATAAAAGCTGTAATTCACCTCTTTGCCTTTATACAGCTGTAATTCACTGCTTTGCCTTTGTACAGCAAAAGAACGTTATCGTGGAAGTAATTACGTATGCGCTTCAAAATTTGCGCGGAATCAGAAAATGCCCACATTCGCCTTTGATAATCTGCCGGGTTTTCAGCGGAGCATTTTATTTTATCATTCTTCCCTGAAATTCCCAAATTCATCCACGCCCTTTTATTACACTGACTTCCATCACACGTAAAACCAATTACTTTCACCCCAGCTTGTTACAATTGAGTTATGACCTGAATTATTATTTTTGACAATAGTTCTCCAAGAGTTGCATTCTTGCTAGCATACACTGCTACAGGCTGGATCCAGCTGTGCAACAAAGGGACAAACATAAATACAAGCGCGTATTGGCAAGGACGTTCTTCTTGTCGTAGATAGTTTCATCTCCTAAATCAACAATTCCGTCAACTGTCAGTGTAGTCGCATTAAATCTAACGTCTTCTCTCAATTTCACTTCATCAAAAAAACACTACACCTAGTCGCTTTTCCTCGTCTTGATCGTTTAAATAAAAATCTTTAATTACATTCACGGCATTTCCATTAATATCGTAATTACATTTGAACCCTTTGTATAGTCGTCTCAAATGAGCTTCGGTAGGGAGAAGAAGTAACTTATGCTTCAAACAATGTCTGTAAACCTTAGGGGATTTGATTTTCAAAAGCAAATTATCTAATACAAAATTCATTAGAATAGCGCATACCTTTCGGGCTCGTGCTACATTTTTTGAGCATTGTGTCTATTACCGGGGTTGGTGGATCAGCAGAGGTGAAAGAAGGTGCCGGGATGAATGGGTCTAACTACAGAGTCAGAGTTAATTTAAAATTTTAACAAAAGTTATATTTTCCAGAAAACAATACAAATTTGATAGCTTTTCACTTTAGGGAAATTACAAAGACATAGCAATCTGAAAACAAAACTTAGAAGGATCCAAGAATTTTAACTCTCTTGGGCTACAAGCCCCTAGTTTTACAATTTCGAGCTCCTAGCTCAACGCACAAATTTATTCAAGGGCAGAAATCTCCTAATAACATGGAGCACTTGCTCCCACTTTACAATGTCAAGCCTCCCAGAGGCCTTCTCACAACACTAGAAAAGAGCTGACACGCTCTCAGTTTTTCAAGTCTATTCAAGGCAATATCATACTTTACAATTACTTGCCATCAAGGCACAACTTACACAAATGAAACGGGGGTATCCCGTACCCAACGTACTGGGCCTTAGCAGACAAAGAACAGGTTAAGTAAATGGCCCGAAACACCAAGTGGAATGGAGGCGTGGACTTGCACTACTAAATATGCCTTCTTAAAATCTAATAGGCACTAGGCCGATGAAACAGGGGCTATTCCCAAACTATGGAGCTGACTCGAATAAGAATAATTTAAGACATTACAGAAAGGAAGAAACCCAGTCACAAAACGTAGTCACCTCAAACCAATATGAAGGGGAGCTCGAGAGGGTAAATCACTCTTTATCTCCGAATTACAGTTGCAGATTTTATGACGTTTTTACATAAGCCGGCAGAAAATTACATTTTTAGAAAAGCAGGTTACATGGTAAAAGTTTCGGACCTTTCCCGCGGGTTAAACTGCTGAGCTAGCAAGAAATAAAGATGTTAAACGGCCATTACCTTGCTGAAGAACTTTTGCCTGATGAAAGAGGCACCTCCCGCCTTCTGCTTCACAAACACACACTTAGATGTTGAATAAATGGCCAAGAGCTGCGAAAAACCGCAGTTTATAAACCCTCGGGGAATGTTCGAGATTTTTCATGAATAATCAAGCCACACCCTCCTACTTTTATTGGCTAGCGTGAAGTTACACACCAAATCGAAGAAGAAGCCTGTGATAGGCCGAAAATTAATTGCAGAAATTAGGGATTGGCTGAATTCAAAACTGGCGGAAAGAAAAGATCAATATTGCCAACCCAAAAATGGATGAACATAATTTAGTAAAGAACAAACTTATGAATACAAAATTTCTTCAAATAAAGTTCCTTCACCTCGCACCAGGGTGCATGATCATAGTTTTTGTAGTGACCTCTCTGAGAGAATGTCCAAATTTCTTGATGAACGGAAAACAAAAACGAGTTGAAATACACACAGTACTGGAAACTTCACCATCACAAAATTAAGGTAGTGACATCTTCTGAGTAAAAGTTTAAGTAGGTCTAGTTCCAATTTCAGTGTTTCTCCACTAGAGGAGTTCTATTAGGCGCAACATTTAAATGTGCGGCGTAGAGGTGTACCTCCCGGTACAGTGTCCACAATAATTTTTTTGTTTTTTGCTAAGGAACATAAGACTGTCTTCGCCTTCACTTGACAGATTGACTTTCTTTGCAATCTGCTTTAACTTAGCTCTGCATACAACTAATTTATTTTTGGTTCTAATTAAATTCCTGGCAAGTTTTTTAACTTGTATCCTCAAATTTAGAATAGTTCTAGAAGCATGAACGTCACTCTCAGCTATTTTAGAGGGAAAACTGAGATCAGGTTCTTTTATTTTTACATTATCGCCACTATTAAGTATTTTAAATGTCGAGGGAAAATTTAGCTCATTATACTCTAAGCTACTACTGTTAATATTGTCATTGCCAACATGTTCTTTGAGTAACTCCCGTTTTAATGGGGGTTTTCGAAATTTCAGGGACTTGCTTAAATAGGACGGAAAGTTAGGAAACATGTGAGGGACAGCTCCTGACTTTAAGCTCCACTATATTATCGGAATTTCAACTTTATTCCCCATTAACAATAAACGAGTCTGCCTTTATAATAAGATGTTCCGAAAAATGACACTCACAAATCCTAGACTTACGCGTATGCTGCATATCTATCCTTGGGATCGCTCTAGCCCACTGAGAGAAATGCTCCTCATTTTCAGGCGGAGAGAAGAAATGTTTACCTTCAACTCTCCTGTAAGCAGATCGACACCCCGGCACAAAGCACGACGGTATTTTCACACTCACTATATTCCAAAATATAGTTATTACACTAAAAAAGCACTCCCGCTACAAGTAAAAACGCACGCACCCAGTATAAACAATGTCATTTGTTCACCCAAAACGATCGTTGCGCTGCAGTGGCAAATCTCCGCACTGTAGCCATTGCTGTAATTGGAAGCGAGTCGAAGTGCTCTCAATTCCTCTTTCTATGCGCTATAGTACCAGTAAAGATGATTTTCAGTAGCTTCTCATTTTTATATGAGGAATTTACCAGAAGTGTATCTCATTTAAGCTGACGGCCGCTACTGTATCTTCTCACTGGACAATACACCACGCATTGTTTGACTATAGCAATCGTATGACCCCCAGCTACCGCATGTAAGCATTTGGTCTGGACCCCATTTAGGCTGGCTGCGCGTCAGTTTTGACATTCTATTGTACTGTACCAGATGGCAGAGAAACGGATCTCTGTTGTGCGATCAAAGGCCAAGATTTAACTCATTTTGTCGGTAAACACCAAGTATGTGACGAGAGACTTTTTACTTACCGACATCGTACGACATGGAATGCCGAATGGACTTATCTCCGGTTATTTCTGGCAGGTTTGAACCTGCGATCTTGAGATCCAGAGGGTTGAACGACTAAAAAGCCCAAATTATTGTATTAACTGGAGATTAGGGGATTCCAACACCCCTACCTCCACCTCGGTAAGGAACTCCAAAGTGGTGGAATTTTCACCTGGAAAGGGGATCCCCACGATACTATTTAATATATTGTAATGATTTGGGTCTATCTCCTCAGCCACACCCCCAGTCTGTTTTTTTTTTTTGCTTTACGTCGCACCGACACAGATAGGTCTTATGGCGACGATGGGATAGGAAAGGCCTAGGAATGGGAAGAAAGGGACCATGGCCTTAATTAAGGTACAGCCCCAGCATTTGCCTGGCGTGAAAATGGGAAACCACGGAAAACCATCTTCAGGGCTGTGGACAGTGGGGTTCGAACCCACTATCTCCCGATTGCTGGATACTGGTCGCACTTAAGCGACTGCAGCTATCGAGCTTGGTCAACCCCAGTCATACATAAGCCCACATACGGAGATATTTGATTGTACGGTGCATTAATGTACAACCCCGGCATTTACTTGGTATGAGAAAATCAAACCACGAGAAACCACGGGAAACCATAATCAGCTAAACGGTACGACTTCAAACCACTTTCTGCCAAATGTAAGCTCACAGCTACACTACAGCTAATTTACTAACGAAAAATTGCCCAATATTTCGTCTGTCGCTAAGGGATGTATGATACTTTCTTCACTCCACCATTTTTAAGTCGTCAATGATCCTTACAGCATAATTCTAATAATGTGTCATTCAGACTTAATGAGAATGTTCTTAAAGAGGAATTGGTTCTGGGTTCAACAGTACTTGAATTTTTATGTGTAGACGTAAATTAACTCTCCACGATTCTTCGTTGTGTTAATTCAGACCAATACTTTTTTAAGTGGCAAGTGAAAATGATTGTTTTATGTTATGGTTTTTTAGTTATGTGGGCATGGAAGAATTATGTTTTTCCTCACAATGTACATGTTACACAAGATTATCAATAATCAAGGATTCTAGCATATGTCAATTTTTATCATCATGCCCTTCGATTCCTCTTCCTCAGATGTAGCCTATCCCGACAGACCAATCCTTGCTTGAACCACTGTACATCTCATAGTACACTCGGAGTACGTTTTGTTTATCCGTGTCTGGGCTATATTTGAACAAAGTTTCATCTTGATTAAAAGAAATGTTAAATACCTATTTAATACTATTTTAATATTATAATTACTACCACGGGACAGGTCAAAATTCTTACAGAGCCAATAGGTTATTGTCTAAATGTGATAGAACATCGAGAATGATAGGGCCAGTTCTGCAAAAGTAGTAAAATTCCGTTACTTTAAGGTACAAGAAAGTAACGAAACTTGTTCTTTGAATTTGATTTGACCGTTGATGTTGTGATGATAGATAGCTACGGGACCTCCACTTTCTTTACCGTGGACTATAAACCAAAGCCATGTGACGTTCGTTTTCGAAATTCTACCTGCATTGTCTGGGATCCGAGCCATGGTGGTCTCGCTATCATCCGATCCTCCTCCTATATAGAGAAAATTACACCGCAGTGTAATCTCACTAGAACAGGAAGGAAATAAAGACAACATGGCTTCAAATCTGCCTTGGGTCAGACGGACTTACGAAAGGTATCTCGTATAAATATCTAGGAATCCACGTACGAGAAAGGAAGTCGGGCTTGGTAGGTTAGATGGTTTTCTAGGCTCAAGTTGGTGGGTTTGATCCCGGCTCACTCTGGTGATATTTGAAGATGATGAAGATAGATTTACGGTACGTTGAAGATCTTCTAAAGGACAAAATCCCCGGCAACTCGATGTCTCTGAAAATCGTAAGTGCAGTTAGTAGGATGTAAAACCAATGACTTTATTATTATGATGATATATTGAATCCTTATGGGCCACAAAGGTCATGGGTTCAATATGTAAATTTATTTTTCTCTTGATATTGTGATCATAACTACGCGACCTCCAGTTCCTTTCTTCTTCTTCTTCTTCTTCTTCATCATCATCATCATCTTATTATTATTATTATTATTATTATTATTATTATTATTATTATTATTATTATTATTATTATTATTACTTTACAAGCAAATTGATCACTTAGGATCAACCTACAACTTCATATCTTTATCTTTGTGTGGGGTTTCCTGCGTATCCAATACTCCATCATGAGTTCACTGACCTGCTCCCGTTGTTCCGTCCAGGCTCTTCCCATCTTCTTATTTATTCTTTCGGTTTGAAACTCTTCCAAACAACGTTTTCATGGTGTTCCCAAACTTACTTCTGTCTAACATTTTTCTCCCAGATGAAGTTTCCATATCTCCCCGCGTTTCCTTAATCCATGCTGTAGTGGTCTTTTTTTTCAGAAGTAATCAAATATCTGTTTAGTCCGACTCCTTGGCTGAATGGTCAGCGTTGAGGCCTTCGATTCAAAAGGTTCCGGGTTCGATTCCCCACAGGGTCGGGGTTTTTAATCGCGTACCATTAATCCTTCTGGCTCGGGGATTGGCTGTTTGTGTTTGTCCCAACACTCTCCTCTTCATATTCAGACAACACACTATACTACCAACCACCACAGAAACACGCAATCGTGATTACATCCCGCTACATAGGATTGTCGTCAGGAAGGGCATCCAGCCGTAAAACAGGGCCGAATCCAATTGTGTGACACATTTCACACCAACGACCCCACAAGGTGCGGGAAAAGCGGTAGAAGAAGAAGAATAAGTTATCTCTTTAGTAAGTCTACTTCCATTCATTCTCCAAAATGTCCGAGAAACGCCAGCCTTCTCCTCTTCATGGTCTCCGAGATTCTCTCCACCTTTTGTGAACTTTGTTGTTGCTTCGAAGTTTCCATCCACCTTGAGTCTGGACAGCGCCCATAACTTTTCCGAGGATACTTCTTTCTGAGACCTCTAGCTTCTCCAACTTGGAGTTCATGGACAGGTATTATTATTATTATTATTAGCGTATTCTCCCAATAATGGAAGACGTTAAGCAAACAACTCAATCAAGCTTTCTTTGGGTTCTTCTTGTTCTTCCAATAGGCTTTCATTCTCTCTGAGAAGGCTTGTTTACGTTCTTCCGACCATTTCGGTCTGCACTGTTTTTGCTTTGGTTGCTCTGATGTAACTTCCCACTTGTTGACTTTGTGTCTGAAGGTGTCTCTTTCTAAAATGTCTGTTGCACATATGTTTGCGTTTTTGAGGTCCTTTCGAAGTTCGTCCAGCCAAGGTGTTGAATTCTTAAGTGAGCTAACATAATTTAATATTCTTTTTGACAGTCGATTTTCTGGTAATCTTGTGAGGTGTCCAAAGAATTTCATTCGTCTTTTCTTTATGTCAATTTCAATGTTTGAAACTGTTTCTGTTGTTTTGATTGATTGTAGCCTGTAACCATCTTGGGTATATCTTGCTCCTAGGATTTTCCTGATGATCTTCCTCTCTTGCTTTTTTATTTCTTCTAAATCTTGTTTACTGTTAAGTGACAATGTTTCACTTGCGTAAAGGACTGTTGGTTTTATGACTGTGTTGTAATGCCGAATTTTTGTCTGTCTTGACATGCATTTTTTATTGTAGATGTCTTGAACTAACCCTAATGCCTTCTTGACTTTTTGGAGACGGTTTTGCTGCGAGATCTTCTCAAGGCCTGTCGGTTCGATGAATTCTCCGAGGTATTTAAAGTACGAGACCCGGTCGATTTTACCATATTTTGTTCTCAGGCTCGTGATATCTGTCTTTCAACAGAAGAATTTAGTTTTCTCAAATGAAATCTGTAGTCCCACTTTTTCTGCAGATTCCTTAAGTATCTCAAGCTGCTTGATGGCAGTTTCCTCATCCTCTGTTAAAATCGCCAGATCATCCGCAAATGCAAGGTATGGTACGTAGAGGTTGTTTTTGGGAAAGCCCAATCGGATCGGTTTCCAAGATTCACGTTTCTTGAGTTCCTTCTCCCATTCTTCCATAACCTTGTCTAGGACGACGTTGAACAGAATAGGAGAGAGTCCATCACCTTGTCTCACACCTGTTTGAATGTCGAAGGGTTCTGAAATTTCTCCCATAAATTTCACTTTAGATTTTGTGCCCGTTAGTGTTTGTCTTATGAGTTCTAGGGTTTTGGGATCTAGTCCTCTCTCTTCTAGAATTTGGAATAGTGAGGGTCTGTCTATCGAATCATATGCCTTTTTGAAATCTACAAATGTGCATACTGTAGGCTTTTGTCTGAGGGCTCGTAGTTTAAGTATGGTTTTGAGGTTGAAAATTTGTTCTGGGCATGACCTGTTTGGTCTGAATCCTGCTTGAAATTCTGATAATTTGGGTTCTAATTGTTGTTGTGTTCTATGCAAGAGACAGGCTGATAGTATTTTGTATGTGACTGATACAAGTGAGATTCCTCTGTAATTGTTTACGTCTAACTTGCTGCCTTTTTTATGTAGTGGATGGATTAGAGCAATCTTCCAGTCATCCGGGAGCTTTTCGGTTTGCCAAATGTTTTGGATTATTTGTGTAATTTCTCTGAGTGAATTTGGGCCTAAATTTTTCAGAAGTTCAGCTACAATTCCGTCTTCCCCTGATGCTTTGTTGTCTTTAAGTTTCTTGATATGTGAATAAATTTCTTCTTGAGTTGGTGGTGACGAATTTTCCGGTATGATTTCTGGCTGTACTTTCGCGAATCTCTTTTTGGGTTCTGGACAATTTAAAAGCTGTGAAAAATATGTAGCTAATTCTTGGCAGTTTTCCTTATTTGTCAAGGCTAGTTTACCATCGTGCTTCCGAAAGCAAAGGTTCTGTGGGGAATATCCTTTAATTTGGTTCGCAAAGGTCTTGTAGAAATCGTGTGTATTGTAATTTTTGAAGTTGTCTTCAATTGACTTCAGTTGGACATTGACGTATTTCCGTTTATTTTGTCTTAAAATCTTGGATACATGCTTGCGAACTTCGAAGAATTTCTTCTGTGTTTCTTCTGATTTGTTACAATTGTAGTTTTGAAATGCCTTTTTCCTTTCTTCTAGTGCGGTCTCACATTCTTGATTCCACCAAGGATGTTTTGGTTTCTTGCGAAGAGGGATTAGGTCCTTCGCCGTTTCAATGATTTTAGTCTGGAAATTCTCCCAGCTCTCTGCAGGTCGTTTTTCCCATTCTTCTGAAATTTTGGAGTCCTTGATTTTGTGCAGATCAAATTTTGGAATCACCGATGTTTTCCTGTTGAATTTCCCTTTGGGTGTGAATTTAATTTTGATTCTGCTTAAATAATGATCCGAATCGATGTTAGCACCTCTGCGCACTTGCACATCATGAATTTCCATTTGGTAATCATATGATATTGCCACATGATCAATCTGAAATTCTCCTAAATGATGGATGGGTGATCGCCAAGTTTTTTGCTTTTTGGGATTCTTCCGGAGTGATGTTGACATAATTTTGAGGTTATTTTGTTGGCATAACTCAATGAGGCGTGTGCCATTTTTATTGGTGAATCTGTGGGCTGGATAGTCTCCCACTGTCCTCCTGTATTTGTATTCCCTGCCAAGCTGTGCATTGAAATCACCGAGTAGAATTTTCACATCATTTTTAGGGATTTTGGCCATTTCTGTTTCAAGTTCTTCCCAGAATCTTTCTGTTTTTTCAGGCTCCTTTTTATTGTCTCCGTTTGTTGGTGCATGCACATTAATAAAGGTGTATTTTTTGTTTGTATGCCTGATTCTTAAGGTCATAAGCCTATTGTTGATGGGTTTCACCTCTATTACTGAATCCAAAACTTCTTTGTCTACACAGAAGGCCATTCCTAACAATGCTGCTCCTTTACCAATTTTCTTGTTTGTTCCACTTTTGAAGATCCTATAATTATTGTAATCCATCGTTTCTGAATCTGTGAAGCGTGTTTCTTGCAGGGCCAGAATTTGGATTTTCTGCTTTGTAAGTTCTGTTGTGAGATTGTGCAGTTTTCCTGTTTGAATCAGTGTCTGAATGTTGAATGTGCCAATGAAAGTGTGAGTCTTTCGTGGAAGTTTATCAGAGCACTCCGACTTGCTCTCTCGTATTCGCCCAAGCTCCCCAGAATCCGAATGCTTGGTTGCCACTTTAGAGTGGGTGGATTGTCCACCTGGGGTAATTTTGTCTTTACTTGTACGAGTCATGTCTGCTTGTAAGCAATCTTCTAGCTTTCGCTAGTGGTGTAGAACCAGGGATTGTTAGTTCCTGGAGCATATTTACAGCCGCACCTCTGGTGATCAGACGCTGACCACTTGCCGCTTGCTACAAGTCAGACGCGAAGTGGATTTGATTCGGTTCTTCCGCCCTCTCTGTCATTGGGATATGTCCTCTTCTGCCGTCGAGGCCGTTGACCATTTCTCTGTTTACCTCAGTTGATCCGCGGGTGCTTATTTGGCTAAGCCTTATTCACACCTGTCCTGCATATCTACAGGAGCTTCCCCTATCAGCCATATGGGACGCGCCGTGTCGGAGTTGAGGGCCCCCACGGACAGGTATTATTATTATTATTATTATTATTATTATTATTATTATTATTATCAAGATAACACTACGTCTTTTTCCTTCTTTCTTTCTTTCTTTCTTTCTTTCTTTCTTTCTTTCTTAATCTGTTTACCCTCCAAGGTTGGTTTCTCCCTCGGACTCAGCGAGGGATCCTACCTCTACCGCCTCAAGCGCAGTGTCCTGAAGCCTGAGACTTTGGGTCGGGAGATAAAACTGGGGAGGAAGACAAGTACATCGCTCCGGCAGCCCCACCTGCTATGCTGAACAGGGGCCGTGTGGGGGATGGGAAGATTGGAAGGAATAGACAAGGAAGAGTGAAGGAAGTGGTCGTGGCCTTAAGTTAGGTACCATCCCGGCATTTGCCTGGAGGAGAAGTGGGAAACCACGGAAAACCACTTCCAGGATGGATGAGATGAGAATCGAACCCACCTCTACTCAGTTGACCTCTCGAGGCTGAGTTGGCCCCGTTCCATGCCTCGTACCACTTTTCAAATTTCGTGGCAGAGCCAGAATCGAACCCGGGCCTCCGGAGATGGCAACTAGTCACGCTAACCACTACAACATAGAGGCGGACTAACATTACGTCCAGTTCGCTGAATGGTCGGCGTCTCGCCTTCAGTTTAGAGGACCCCGGATTTTAAATAGTTCAAGGACGGGATGTTTGCGCTCATGTTATTACATTTTTCGTCACCCAAATTAAACACACCACACTACAAACCACTACAGAAAAACGTAATAGTGAATACATCCGTCCATTACGGTTGCTGACAGGAAAGGCTTCTGGCCGTAAAACTTAGCGAAATCCGCATCAAGCACAGGTGCAAGGCCAAGAAGAATTACCAAAATGTTACAGAACTGTGTGAATTTTCTGTAACTGCAGTTCCTGTGTATCATAATGATTTTGTAATGTTCTTGTTATATTAAATGTGAGTTATTGTGTTATTGTGCTGCAAGTCTGGGACGTGACCTAGGGCCAGTGATCCTGTCTCTTGCCGAGAGGCACCGGATTCGCTTCCCTGCAAGAGCTAAGATTTTTAGCTGAATCTGAAGTCTGGTTCGAGTTTCACTCAGCCTACATGAGAATAACAAATTGAGATAATGGGCTCAGTCTAGAAAGCCAAGAATAACAGCCGAGAAGATTCGCCGTGCTGACAACGCGTCACCTCGTAATCTGCAGGCCTTCGGGGTCAGCAGTGGTCACTTCGTAAGCCAAGGCCTGACAGAGTCGTAGCGCCATGGGGTGTGGTTTAATTAAATGAAAGTACTACAAACTGTACACATGTTTCTTAACAACTAGTGATAGCTGTTTTTACACGTAGGTCTACTGTATAGAAAGCGGGTCTATCTTATAATATTGTAGAACGTTTCTCCTGCTATTTATACAATGCTTGTTTTCCTCAGTCTTTACACGTTGTAAATGTTTTAAATTATTGATTGTGTTAATTATAGGGAAGATTAAGAACTATTCTACTGTAAGCAGACACTGACATGGGGATTTATCTCCACTGGAATATATTTTATTACAAGCGATGCGCGTGCACTTCACCACACGCCCAACTCGCCTTGAGTTTTAAGAAAAAAAAGTTCAACGTTAACTGCATATTACCAATGGAAAAGACTGTAGGTGAACTAGGTCCATCATGTTCTTCAAATTAAAGAACCGAAATACCTTCAACGAGATATGTACATATATACATTATTTCCTTCTTATAAATCGCCGGGCGGAGTGGCTCAGACGGTTAAGGCAATGGCTTTCTGACCCCAACTTGGAAGGTTCGATCCTGGCTCAGTCCGGTCGTATTTGAAGGTGCTCAAATATATCAGCCTCGTATCGGTAGATGTACTGGCACGTAGAAGAAATCCCTCGGGACTAAATTCCGTCACTTCGGTGTCTCCAAAAGCCGTAAAAGTAGATAGTATGACGTAAAATATTTAAATGAGTATTATTACCTTCTTATAAATTTGCGTTAATTTAAGTAATAATAGCTTAATATTAATGATATGGGTCTCCGTGGCTCAGGCAGCAGCGCGTCGGCCTCTCACCGCTGGGTTCCGTGGTTCAAATCCCGCTCACTCCATGTGAGACTTGTGCTGGACAAAACGGAGGCGGGAAGGTTTTTCTACGGGTACTCCGGTTTTCGCTGTCATCTTTCTTTCCAGCAACACTCTCCATTAATATTTCATTTCATCTGTCAGTCATTAATCATTGCCCCAGAGGAGTGCGACAGGCCTCGGCAGCCGGCACAATTCCTATCCTCGCCGCAAAATGGGGGCTTCATTCATTCCATCCCCGACCCAGTCAATGACTGGAAAACAGGTTGTAGGTTTTCATGAATGATATGGCCTCAGCTACCGTTGTCAGGTATGCATTGTAATTTTGTTAAGAAGGAAGCCTTTTTTAATTTTAATTTCGTGTAGCTATTCCCAGCCTGGTGCAGCCCTTGTAAGGCAGACCCTCCAACGGGAGTGGGCGGCATCTGCTCTATATGGTAACGGAGCTTTTTGTAGTTGAGGACAATGTTGTGTGTGTGTTGCAGGAATGTTTGGGGCAGTGCAAACACACAGTCTCCGAGCCAGGGAAATAACCATTTAAGGTTAAAATCTCCGACCCGGCTGGGAATCAATCCCGGGACCATCTGAACCGAGCCCTGACCATTCATGCAAGACCGGGCGAGTTGGCCGTGCGGTTAGGGGCGCGCAGCTGTGAGCTTCCATCCGGGAGATAGTGGTTTCGAATCCCACTGTCGGCAGTCGTAAAGATGCTTTTCCGTGGTTTCGCATTTTCACACCGCTCCCTTCCCACTCCTAGCAATTCCCTATCACATCGTCGCCACAAGACCTGTCTGTGTCGGTGCGACGTAAAGCCACTGGCAAGGAGCCAAGGAGCCGGACTAGAAAGAAACCATGCTTTTCAGTGTCGACTCGGTTAGTGCAACTTTAAACCTTTTCAGCCTGTCGAAAACATCAATATTATAACACACCTGTAAGAAATACTACAATTAGTGTTTCGACACAATGAAAAGCTTCAAAGTTACATTACTTTAATTTCATACAACTTAAGCTCCCTGAGCGTCAATTTTAACATTCCAGTTTTTGAACCAGCAATAGATGGATACCCAATCATATATTTTCAGATTAATTGGTTAGCTTGCATTCACGAGATAGTGGGCTTGAACCCCACTGTCGGCAGTCCTAAGGATGGTTTTCCGTGGTGTTCCATTTTCACATCAGGCAAATGCTGGGGCTGTACCTTAATTAAGGCCACGGTCCTCTTCCTTCCCACTCCTAGCTTTTTCCTATCACATCGTCGTCATAAGACCTGTCTGTATCGATGCGACGTAAAGCCAACTGTAAAAAAAACCCTGATTATTTGGTGTTACAGAAGTTCATATGCTAATTTTACCAGGATTCTGAAATAGACTTTTTATTATTATTTAGTCAGTTTACAGTCTAGGTTTGGTTTCTGCCCCGACTCAGCGAGGGACCCCGCCTCTACCGCCTCATGGCTACTGTCCTGAGTTTGAGACATTTGGTTGCGAATACAATTGGGTGAGAGGACCACTGCTGCGCAGGCACCCTATGGAGGATGGGAAGATTTATAATAATGTTATTGGCTTTATGTCCCACTAACTAAACTTTTTACGGTTTTCAGAGACGCCAAGGTGTCGGTATTTACTCCCACAGCTGTTCTTTTACGTGCCAGTAAATCTACCAACACGAGGCTGACGTATTTGAATACCTTCTAATACCACCGGACTGAGCCTGGATCGAACCTTCTAAGCTGGGGTCTGAAGGCCAGCGCCTCAACCGTCTGAGCTGCCACTCAGCCCGGCGGTAAGATTGGAAGGGATAGGCGAGAAAGAGGGAAAGAAGCGGCTCTGGCATTAAGGTAGGTATCATACCGGCACTTGCCTGGAGAAAATTTGAGAACCACGGAAAACCACTTCGTGGATGACTGAGGTGGGAATCGAACCCTTTCTATTCAGTTGACCTCCCGAGGCTGAGTGGACCCCATTCCAGTCCTCGTACCACTTTTCAAATCGAACCCGGGCCCCCGGGGGTGGCAGCTAATCACACTAACCACTACACCACAGAGGTCCACGTTATTAGACAAGAAAGTGAAAGAACCCGTTTTGGAACACTTGGAATAATGTACGCTATTATAACAATTGGACTGCTAGGCTTTGTAGTTTGAGCACACTACATGTGTACTGTAGAAATATACGTTCAAACAAGAATCTATTTCACTTCAGCTACCGGTACAATAATTGTATTGCTGTCCCTGTCGGAATTAACATTTTAGATGATTAGCCACTCTTAATGGATCTCAGCATACAAGCCTACCCATCTCCGGTGGGTGATCTATGACTGAGATTTAATTAATTTTGTCGGATAAATACCAAATGTGTCACTAGAGATCTCTTACTTGGCGACCTCGTACGGCATGGAGTGTCGTATGGGCTTTAATCTTGGCTTTAAAAGTCCGACTGTCTTTACCGGGTCCTGGGATCCAGAAGCCACCCACTACCATTTATACACAAAGGGAACTATTTCAATGTATATTAATAAGCAGCTCTATCATGTGCATCGCCTACTACCAATTATAGTGTCAAAATACCCTCAGCAAGATATCTTCCTCCTTCTGGAGTTTTTGCCAGTTTCTCGAGGTCCACACCTTCAGTAGATTTCTTTCCTATGTGTTTATTTAACATCTTTACTCCTTTAAGTGGCAATATATGTGTTTTGTTCCTAAGCACATATACCTTTGGAAAACCCACTGTGTGAAAACTTGTTTACACCTGTGGTCTTATTCTGTTTGGTTTCTGATGCTCAAGATTGACCTACCCTCGCCCCCCCCCCGCCCTCTAGCTCGGTCCCCTCTGGGAGTTTTTGGAATGTTCTTTCCTATATGTTCATTTATCATCTTCATTATTTTAATTGGCAATACATGTGTTTTGTTTTTAAGTGCACGTACCTTATGTTCGGAAAATCCACTGGTTGAAATTTTGTTTACACTTGCGGACTTATTCTGGTTTGCTTCTGATCCTCAACTTCGACACCCCCCCCTCCCCACTAGCTCAGCCCCCTTTGGGAGTTTTAGGAATTTTCAATTGTTCTTGGTAGCTTGGACGTATCAGGTTCAAGGGTTCCTGGAAGTTTCTCATTAATTCATGTCTATTTCCATTTTTATGTCCACATTGCTAGGTCACTGCACTTCGACCTTCATTTAATAGAATGGAATTTCTCTCCTCAGATGGCTATTGATTACGCCGAGACTCGATCCCGTATCATCGAGCATAAAATGCGCGTATATAACCAACTGAGCTACACAGTCATAGAAAACATTCTTGCAACGAAGAATCGAAATAGGTTCTTTCGTCTGTATCTTCTTCACCAAGGCTACTGTTGCGCTCCCAGTGTGCAACACGCGAAGATGATGAAAGAAAGGCAATTATTTGGAGAAGAGAGTGAGAAGGGAAGATAATATTAGCAATATCTAGCTTGGGAGAGTAGGAGAAGTGCGGAAGGAAACCCTTCCTCGTCAGAGAGTGTGGCCCCCTCCCCGTGGCTGGTCGCTAGCCTGGCGCCACCTTCGGTTCGGCTCGGACTGCTTCGGTCGCGCTCGGCTAGGAGACAGCTACTGCTGAAGCCAGGAGCTGGAGGCTCAGTTGCGACCAAGGCTCGGTGTGTTCAACAGTTGCTGGTCACCAGTGACTAGCCAGAGAGTCGCGTGCAGCTGCTTAACAACACTGTTTCAACATCAGGTGAGTAAATAGGAACTTCTTTCTTACCTTTACTCTCTGCATTTCATCTACCTTCCCAACACAGAGATGCCACTCTTTGTTAAGCATCGGACTTTTTGATTCCATCCTCTGTTAGAAGAAATAATTTGACGTCACTTGGAGTGAGTCTGTGTGGTTATTATCACTCACCTGTCGTAGTGAACTCAACTTGGCTAGACGACCTTAACCTTGAACACTTTTTAATAAGTCAAAACTACAACACAGGTTTTCGCCCTTCTCTACCTGTTGGGGTCTGCGTCGTCAACCGTTACTTGAACAAGCAGGTCTAGACAAGACTTTCTCGGCACAAATTCCACAAATGCTTGTCTAAGGATAGTCATGTGTAGGGCTAAGTACTCTTCTCTGAACCATGAGTTGGTTAGCGTGTGTACCGCTGTTCGACTTAGAATAGCGCTTCCAACTTTGTTGTAGCTAATGATTTAACCGTTATTAATGTTATTTTGTGTATTTCAGCCTCTTGATTGGTAACTTCTTTTAAAACCACAACAGAAGCTGTAATAAAAGGATTTCTTCACACATGGTGCCTTTTAAGAACTGTCAGGCTGCGAACACCGATGCCCACTCATTGTTTTGTTATATAAGGTAACGAACATCCTCCTCCAAACAAGAAGTATGGAAAAGGCGCATCGACTGTACTGTCAGTAGTAAGTAATTGTGATTGTCAAGTCCTGTATGCTCCATGTCGGCATATTATTTTCTTTGCTCTTTTTTGAGCATTACGAAATTTTTGGCCATTCTATTGAATATTAACTGTTTTCACCACTGTAACTTGAAAGAAATTCGACAGCTGGAGTTTTTATTCTCTTTACCTTCAGTTGCCCCTCCCCCTCACGGAAATACACAATAGTTCATTAAAACTTGGTCATTTTCTGTTTGCTAAAACATCAAAGAGAGGATGTTCAAATTTAACATTCACACTCGCACAATAAACATCTCCATTCGACAGTATATGCATTAAATCAAAGATACTAGTTTCGAGTAAGTTACTGTTACATCATGTAAGGGGCCTGAGACATAAAGGACAACAGTCCCATGTACTTCGTGTGTGTGTGTGTATGTGTGTGTGTGACATCTATCTGATAACCTGTGTGGCTGCGGTGTCTACACTGGCATATTTGTTATTAATTGGGGCTAGGATTGCAAAGGAAGCGGTCCTGGCTTCTACATTTGGTCCTAACGCGGCATTCATCTGGAGCTAAAGAAGGAAATCGTGGAAAACTCATTTTAGCATGGCTGAAAATGTGTTTTAACCCACTTCATGTCTCATTTGTGTTTTCCAGTCTGAGTTCATCTTTTGGGAGACCAGTCGTAAATGTGTAATAACCGAGTATTGAACTGGGGTCTACCGAACGATAAGCTAGTACACTAAACCCTAGACCACGGCACAGCGTTATATTTTATTTCATCTTGTAATTTAAGACTAATATTTAATGACCTATTAAACGGAGTCCCTTAAAACAAAACAAAGAATGCTGCTTTATTCACTTATTAGACAAAATTTCATCAAGTATTATTCAGATCTGCCCCCGTCTCTGCCTATTGGCCTTTATTATTATGTTGGAAACATAATTCCCATATGGTAAATAATTTCCTAACGGTGTTTGGTATGTTGTTCTGCACGTGTACTACGGGATACAGCGTTTTTCTGTAACGGAAATACTTGTATCAAGTTAGGGCACTTGTCAATAAAGCCATTCTTTGTGCGTCGTGCTCGCATGTAGCATGTCTGCCAGGAGCTTTACTTTGCCTATGTGCGCTCATTCTGCCATAGTAAGAACTGATAAAATTAGCCATTACTCACTATGAAGAGAAGTCTTTATCCTAGTTTTAGAGCACGTCTGTAATTCCTGTAGCAACCCTCAGTGAACAGGTGCTGTGATTTGGAAATTGCCTTGTGGGATTATAGGTTACAGTGACCCAAAGGTTGTCCAAACTTGGTCCAAGAAGAGATCTGAGTTACTAAATCTGAAAGAATTGTGAGTAATTCGCTGGAGACTAGTGAACACGATCATTATATTGTACTTCCTGCACAGAACCCCCTCTGAATCATACCTCAGCACATCACGCAGCTCGTTTAGGAATTACAAATCCCTCCTCACCTTTATTACTTCAGTCTATTTTCTTTTTCAGTATATACGTGTGGTCTGAGCTAGTTATGGAACCATTTTTATGTTTGATGATAGAACGATGTGTTTCCATCTCTTGGCTTCAACTCTTTAACTTTTCTAGTTACCTCTCAACGGTTTATCACGTCAGGGTCCAGAACAAAATTATTCTGTGTTGTATTCAAGGTAGTCATGTAAAAACTAAGTATGCAGACTTAATGTAAACATTCAGATTTGATAAAATGTTTAACACAGACATTTGCTAACTGAACAACAGCAAAATATAATAAGAATGGAAATCTGAAATAGATAATTTGCCAGTTGAGCAGGGATTGGAATCGTTACGTTAAGTGCGAGGAAAGACTGAATATTATAGTTCCCAGTAAGCCTTAACTAAGACTTTCCGGATGGCAATGCTGTTACTTCGATTAGGGATCGGTGACACTGATCTTCAGCCCTGTGATTCTGTTCAGGACAATAATAATAATAATAATAATAATAATATAATACCTTTCCTAATCCGTTAACCATCTAGGGTTGGTTCGGCCCTCGGACTCGGCGAGGGATCCCACCTCTACCGCTTCAAAGACAGTGTCCTGGAGCGTGAGACTTTGGGTCGGGGAATACAACTGGAGCGGAGGACCAGTACTTTGCCCAGATGTCCTCACCTTCTATGTTGAACAAGGGCATTGTGGGGGGATGGGAAGATCGGAACTGATAGACAAGGAAGAGGGAAGGAAGCGACCGTGGCCTTAAGTTATGTGTCACCCCGGCATTTGCCTGGAGGAGAAGTGGGAAACAATGGTAAACCACTTCGAGGATTGCTGGGGTGGGAATTGAACCTCCCCCCCCCTCTCCCTCTATTCGGTTGACCACCCGAGACTGAGTGGACCCCGTTTCAGACCTCGTACCGCTTTTCAAATTTCGTGGCAGAGCCGGGAATCGAACCGGGACCTCCTGGAGTGGCAGTTAATCACACTAACCACTACACCACAGAGATGGAGAATAATAATATAATGTCTTACTCCGTGTTGTAACGATTATAGACATTAGCTGTTGTCCTGGGAGGCCCGGGTTCGATTCCCGATCTGCCAGAGGTTTAAGATTGGCAAAGGTATATGGTTAAAACGACACATGCAGCTCACCTTCGTTGGAGGTTCGGCTGAAATCTGCACTACCTCGAGGAATTAGAGGACACTATTTTTATTAATAGTAGTAATAATAATTATTTATTAACATTATTGTTGAGGAACATGGTGAAGTCTCGTATGCCCAAGTGGTTTTAAGAATGAAAACTCATAACTTCTCCATGTTTAACACCCGACCTTCGGTTTTCTATTCAATCCGTGTAAAATCTACGGTAGCGTTAGTGTTCTGCACCTTCTTTTACAATTGTAGACTCGAAATCATCATTTAAACACACCTGCTAACTCCATATATCGCTGGCCATCGCACAGATTGTACACTTTTTTGCAATTGGCTTTACGTCGCACCGACACAGATAGATCTTATGGCGGCGAGGGAAGAGGAAAGGGCTTGAAGTAGCGAGGAAGCGGTCGTGGCCTTAATGAAGGTACAGCCCCAGCATGCGCCTGGTGTAAACATGGGAAACCACAGAAAACCATCTTCAGGGCTACCGACAGTGGGGTTTGAACTCACTATCTCCCGAATGAAAGCTCACTGCTGCGCACCCTAACTGCACGGCCATCTCTATCTGTTGTACACATTTATTCTTGGGGATGATTATATTGGTGTCCCTGAACACTCCCATTGTGTACCTACCAATATTTGACATTCACTGCTTTAATACACCAACACGCTGTACTTAATTTCATAGCCTTACCAAGAGCCGTGATAGTCCGGCGGTATTCTTCAGTATTATTATCGGCACTTTGCCTGAATTGTCCCCGTACTGGCCTTCAGTTCAGAGGGCTGCGGGTTCGGTTCCCGGGCGGAACAGGCATTTTAATTGCACCTGGTTCATTCCTCTAGCTCGGGAAATAGGCATTTGTGTTCGTCTTAATAAGCACCTTCGAATACATAAAACACATCACACAAGAAACTACCACAGAAACACGCGATATTGAATACGTCCCTTCATATAGGGTTGGCAGTAGGAAAGGCCATAAAAATAGGATCAATCCATTCAAATTGTCGACCCCAGGTAATTGGGGAAAGATAATAATAATAATAATAATAATAATAATAATAATAATGTTACTGGCTTTACGTCCCACTAAGCACTATTTCGGTTTTCGGAGACTCCGAGGTGCCGGAATTTATTCCCGCAGGAGTTCTTTTACGTGCCAGTAAATCTACTGACACGAGAATGACGTATTTGAGCACCTTCAGATACCACCGGACTGAGCCAGGATCGAACTTGCCAAGTTGGGGTCAGAAGGCCAGCGCCTCAACCGTCTGAGCCACTCAGCTCGGGAAAGGAAGAAGAGTTTTCAGTATTACTGTCGACCTATCCTTAGACATAACTTTTGTCTTTGGAGCCTTACATCAGCTGACCTGCATTTCATGTTATAAAACCTAGAGCAGTCTCTAAAATAAATTAAGTCGCAGAAAGTATATTAAATCATTATGTATTAAGTGACAAAAACGGGAGCCATTATGAAAAACAGTACGTATATTACAATCCGTGAAATAATATATTAAAATGAAAACACAATAACTATCGACCCTGCGATTGTCTGTTTAATGCGACCTTTGTTTCAGGTAATAATAATAATTTCGTGTAGCTATTTCTAGCCGAGTGCAGCCCTTGTAAGATAGACCCTCCGATGAGGGTGGGCGGCATCTGCCGTGTATAGGTAACTGCGTGTTTTTTGTGGTGGAGGACAGTGTTATATGTGGTGTGTGAGTTGCAGGGATGTTGGGGACAGCACAAACACCCAGCCCCCGGGCCATTGGAAGCAACCAATGAAGGTTGAAATCCCCGACCCGGTCGGGAATCGAAGCCGTGACCCTCTGAACCGAAGGCCAGTACGCTGACCATTCAGCCAAGGAGTCGGACTTTGTTTCAGGTACAGAGCAGATAACAAAGATATCCCCAAGCTTCTTAGAAAGAAAGACGAAATAATTTGTGAATAAAGTACTATTCTTTGATCAGTTTTCGATAGGTTACTTCTAAAGTGGTATTTGCCTGCAAAGTGGGCTGCCTAGCCGAGATGGGATTTGTTTGCTCGGTTCATCAGAAAGGGCGTGAGCCCAGAAGTTTGGAAAGGAGACTACCACTTTTGAAGTGGTCCGTGGTCGTATGATTCATTTAGTCTACAGCGGAGATGAGTACTAGCTTAGTTGTTTGTGGGGCCGGGGTGGGAGGGCAAATGGGCTAACCAATCTGCCATACATACAAGGGAACCCCGCGACTATTTCGCTTCCAAATTAAGCGGAGATTTGGCATAACGTTGAAATGAACAGGCGTAGTTTTCTGAACATTTCCGAACGCCAGATATTTCGGAAGGCTTCTCATGTCACCCCTTGACTGAATGCTACCCCAGTAGAAACATGTCGTAAATTAAACGCAATTTATTGTACTATCATGTGCTGTATGTTCTGTGAATGATAGTACAACGTATCTGCAGCGGTAAAATGACATCTAACCATGTAATTTTACAAACATCCCATAGCACAAACGCCCTTGCAGATTACGAGGTGCCGGGTGGTCAGCGTGACGAATCCCCTCGGCCTTCATTCTTGGCTTTCTAGACCGGATTCACCATATCACAGTCAGAAAGCTCCTCATTTGTCATCGAGTTGGCTGAGTGGACCTCGAACCAGCCCTCAAATCCAGGTAAAAATTCCGGGCATGGCCGGGAATCGAACCCGGGACATCTGGGTAAGATACAGGCACGCTACCCCTATACCGCATGGCCAGCATACAATTTAAGGACTGCGAAATGTTTTGAATTCGGAGTTACGAGGCCCGTCCCTTCTTATTTTGTATTCTTGGTCGGGACAGAAATCCTGAACTAGCAATACTAAATAATAATAATAATAACAACAACAACAACATTGTTTTTGGTTTTACTGCATGCCCCACTAACTACCTTTACGGTTTTCGAAGACGCTGAGTAGCCAGAATTTTGTCTCACAGGAGCTATTTTACGTGCCGGTAAATCTACCGACACGAGGCTGGTAAATTTGAGCACCTTAAATTACCACCAAATTGAGCCGAGTTTGAACCTACTAACTTGTAGTCAAAAGGCCAGTGGTCTACTGTCTGAGGTACTCATCCCGACTGAAATTCTAGCAAAAATGCATTGCCCGAAAACGACGGTACAGTTGAAGTAAAAGCATTGCCACAAAATACCACATAGTATATCCAAACATTCAGCGTTTATTTTTCCGACAATATTGCTACACAACTTCAAGACAGTACTCGATGCGACAAGAATGGTAACCGAAATTTTCATCATGAAAATAGACTCTCATAAATCAGCTTAAGTCGTAAAAAAATCAACCGATGCTTTGCTATGCCTGGAAAGCGGCAGGTTTTATTCCTATCACTTCTCGTGTTCGATATTCAAATGTTCTAGTAGTAGTAGTAGTAGTAGTAGTAGTAGTAGTAGTAGTAGTAGTAGTACGTTGTAATAAGACGCATGTTCCGATAGGAAATGAGCTTCGATAGCGCTTATACGTAATTTCTACCTTACACTTTATGGGAAGTGCGTGCAGGTTGCCTAACTGCCAGAAGGAGTTCAAAGTTTTTCTTTCATTAGGAAGAGCGCTCCGAAGCAAACTACTCCACGGATGTTACTTTTACCTCAATTCACGCATTACTACAGAGTTCCATAAAAATCTGGGGGTTCCCTTGTTAGTGCTGAGATACGGATAGTGAAAACCTTTACCTTCCACGCATTTACGGACCTTCGTGATCTGCTAAGCTTGTTTCTGGCACACCAGCATCTTAATTCTGACAAAAGGCTTTTAGAAGACTAGGATTATGGCTAGCATTTGTACTCTAGCGGTTGCAAATTATGTTTCGCCATTACAGGAAAAGAAGCTTGCTATATTAAAATATGGGACTACATAAACCTATAAGTTCATACGCATCCACCGGGATTCTATCGAATCAGAGCTATCTATATAATAATAATAATAATAGTAATAATAACCAGTTCTGTGGTTCGTGCTGTGGGTTGCTGTAGTCGTGAACGAAGGGCAACGGCTGAGTAGCCTAGTAAGTGGTGCCGATATTTGGCATACCAGTTGCTATGGAATAGGAGTGGACATCTCGGATATATTCTTGAGTCATAGCCCTCCTTGTGCTCGGGCGGCTAGAACTATACCGCCAACCGCTGGTCCCTAACCTGATAAACGAGAGATTCTCACTCAGTTTATGTGTAAGTTGGGTAGCGTCATTCGTACCGAATTTACTGAGCTCAGAATATTTGAAGCAAGCCTGGGACCTATGGGAGTAACGGAGACCTACTTTCATTTGACAGGCGAGGGACTCCTTGAACGCAACTTGGCGAACGAAATGGAATTCGATGGGGAGCTATCTATATTAATAGGGTGTTTGGATGAAATAAAGTAGAACTGGCTGAGTCAGCATAGAGGATGCGCCTGGATGTGTTAGGTGTTAATGATATTCGGGTGAGGGGAAATAACGAGGAAGAGAGTGATCGTAGTGTGACCTTAACAGGTGTTAAAGTGGGAAGGGCAGAGTGTGGGAAGGACTGTTCATCAGGAATACATTTGCACGCTACATACTTTCTGATAGGTAACTAAATGAGCGAATGATGTGGATAGATTTAGCAGCTGGATTAATTTGGACCTAGTCTCCGTCTGTTCACTATGTGAGGGTGCAGATGAGAATGAAGTTGCCAAGTTTTATGAAGCATGGAGTGCCGTCGTTGTCAATGTCATCAAAGAGGATAGGATAGTGCCAATGGGCGATTTCAGTGCGATAGACCTGAAGCATACGAGCAGGTAATGGGTAAATGTGGGAAAGACATGGAAGCTATTATGAAAGGAAAGCGTTTACTAGTCCTTTGTGTTAGTATGAGATTAGCAGTTACGAATACATTCTTCAAGCATACGGTTATTCAACGCTACACGAGGAAGGATGGAGGCACCTGATCAATTATAGACTATCACAATCGACTTTGTATTATGGAAATCTGTTAGTAATGTACGGGCATTCCGTGAATTTTTCGATGATCCAGACCACTTTATAAACTGTAGTGACCTTTGTATCTCTATTCCTAGGGCAGAGAACGTGAAATCTGTCTGCAGACGAGTGAGGGTAGAGAATCTCCAGGACGAGGAAATTGGACTGAAGTACATGGACATGATTAGTGGAAAGTTCCAAAGTGACAGCAAGCAGATTCAGGATGTATAAGGAGAATGGATGGCATACAGGGATTCTGTAGTGGAAACAGCAAGGGAATGCCTAGGAACAACTGAGTGTAAAGATGATAAAAATCGAACATCTCGGTGGAATGATGGAAGTGAGGGCAGCTTGTAAACATAAAAGGAAGGCGTGTCGGAAATGGATCCAAACAAGGACTGATGCAGACGGGAAATAGTACGCAGATTAAATAAACAGTGAAACATATAACTGTTGAGTCCAAGAAGTCATGGGAAGATTACGGTAATAGCCTGGAAAGGCTTGGTCAAGAGGCAAGGAAACTTTTTTCGACAGTATAAAGAACCTTAGAAAGGGAAGGAAGAAGGAAATGAATAGTGTTTTGGGTAAATCAGGTGAACTCATAGTAAATCACTGGGCAGGTGGAAGGAATATTCTGAAAATCTTCTCAGCGAAAAAGGAAATCTTTCTGTTGACGTCGCGAACACTCGACCTCATGGGAAAGGGACAGGACAGTGACAGTGAAATTACGTTTGAGGAATTGGAAAAGATAGTTAATAAACTCCATTGTCATAAAAAAAGCAGGAATAAAGTAAATTAGACCTGTAATGGTGAAAGCATAGTAGGGAGGTAGATATGAAATGGCTTCACAGAGTAGTAAGATTGACATGGAATGTTAGTAAGGGGCCTTCTGATTGAAGGAGAGCAGTAATTACACCTATCTATGAGCAAGGGAACAGGAAGGATCGCAACAACTCTCGAGGTATTTCGTGGATCAGTATACCAGGCAAATTGTTCACTGGCACTTTGGAAGGGAATGTGCGATCAGTGGTAGAGGGTAAGTTGGATGAAAGCCAGTGTAGTTTAAGACCACAGAGGGGCAATCCCGATCAGACTGTCAGTATGCGCCAGGTAACTGAAGAGTCTTACGGAAGGAATAGACGGTTGTACTTAAGTTTGGTAGATCTAGAGAAGTCATATGACAGAGTACCGGGGGAAAAGATGATAGCCGTACTGAGGGTTTACGGGATTCAGGGTAGGTTGTTAAAATCAACGAAAACCATTATATTGATAGCTTTGGACTGCGGTGAGAATTTATGGTGGAACGAGTTCTTGGTTCAAGGTACTAACAGGTGTTACACAAGGCTGTAATGTTTCACCTTTGCTGTTCAAAGTTTTCATGGATCATTTATTGAAAGGTATAAAGTGGCAGGGAGGGATCGGTTAGGTGGAAATGCTGGAATCAGTGTGGCCTATGCCGACTATTTGGACTTAATGGTAGGCTTCAAATTATGTCCGTTGGTATTCTGTCCAAACGTCCGGCTTCTCGGCTGGATGGTCAGTACCGGTACAGTAGGCTTCGGTTCAGAGAGCCCTGGATTCGCTCTCCGGCTAGGCCGGGATTTCAGCCGCATCTGATTATTTCCTCTGGCTCGGGGGCTGGGTGTTTTTGTTCGTTTTTACACATATACATACATAAATCACACTACCAACCACCACAGAAACACACAATAGTGAATACATCCCTTCAAATAGGTTTGGCGTCAGGGAGGTCATCCAGCCATAAAACTGGGCCAAATTCACATTAGTGCCGACACCGTATCATAGGGAAAATGCCAACAAGAAGTATTCTGTTCAACCGCCAAGGAAGGAAATACTTACGTAATGAGAATGTCACTTAAATGTGGCCATAACAATCCAGTATCATTGTTATTTTATCCCTGGGATTACGTTATCCGTGCCTGAACACCACGGACCAAAGACACAGCATCGTAGTTTCATGCTGTGCTTTCAGCTGTTAATCTGAAGTGAGTGTATCGCAGGGTAAATGGTCAGTCAAAACCTTCAGGTCCGAGGTCATATTCCTCAATCCCTTGAACATAGTAATATATTGTATTACTGAAATCACGATAATGCAGCATAAGAGGATAATGACTACCATGCCATGCAACTTTTACAAATCAGTCTCCACAACATTTCAATTTTATCTATTAATTCGATAATAAGTTAATTATAATGTTTTGGTTTTACGTCGTACTAAGTACTTTTGCGGTTTACGGAGACGCCAATCTGCCTAACATTTTATCCCGCACCAGTTCTTTGTGTCCACCTCTGTGGTTTGTTGGTTAGTGTGACTGCCACTCCCGGAGGTCCGGGTTCGGTTCCCAGCTCTGCCACGAAATTTTGAAAAGTTGCGCGAGGACTGGTACGGGGTCCACTCAGCTTCCAGGGATCAACTGAGTAGAGGGGAGTTCGATTCCCACCTCAGCCATCCTCAGCCGTGGTTCCCACTCCTCCTCCAGGCAAATGCAGGGATAGAACCTAAGACCACGACCGCTTCCTTCCCTCTTCCTTATCTATTCCTTCCGATCTTCCCATCCCCCCCAAGGCCCTTGTTCAGCATAGCAGGTGAGGCCGTCTGGGCGAGGTACTGGTCCTCCTATCCAGTTGTATCCCCCGACCCAGTGTCTCACGCTCCAGGACACTGCCCTTGAGGCGGTAGAGGTGGGATCCCTCGCTGCCTCCGACGGAAAATCGCAACCCTGTGTAGGGTAAGTGGAGTAAAAAAGAAAAAAACAAAGAAAGAAAGCAGTTCCTTCTTGTGCAGAAATGAAATGGCGTATGGCTTTTAGTGCCGGGAATGTCCGAGGACATGTTCGGCTCGCCACGTGCAGGTCTTTTGATTTGACTCCCGTAGGCGACCTGCGCATCGTGATGAGGATGAAGTGACGATGAAGACAACACACACACCCAGTCCCCGTGCCAGCGAAATTAACCAATGATGGTTGAAATTCCCGACCCTGCCGGAAATCGAACCCGGGACCCCTGCGACCAAAGGCCAGCATGCTAACCATTTAGCCATGCAGCCGGACTTTCTTGTGCTGACAATGCGACATGAGTCTCGCGTATTTGAGTTCCTTTAAATTCTACTGGATCGAGCTCGGTAGCTGCAGTCGTTTAAGTGCGTCCAGTATTCGGGAGATAGTGGGTTCGAACCCCACTGTCGGCAGCCCTGAAGATGGTTTTCCGTGGTTTCCCATTTTCACACTAGGCAAATGCTGGGGCTCTATTAATTAAGGCCACGGCCGAATTCATCCTCTTCCTAGGCCTTTCCTATCCCATCGTCGCCATAAGACCTATGTGCGTCGGTGCGACGTAAAACAAATAGCAAACAAAATATCTACCGGAGTGCACCTGGATCGAACCTGCCAACTTGAACAGAGAAAACCAGCGCTCTACTATGTGAGCCGCTGTATTAATTTAGATGAATTAGGATGGTGTAATTGAGGACGACTACCAAATATAGAGGGTGGTATTGAACTCTGCCTAGTGGCCAGTGACCTGGATGTTAGGCCCCTTTAAACAACAAGCATCATCATCATCACCGTCATCGTCATCATGAACTCTACCGATAAACGTACAGGGATGTTAGCCTATTTTTTTTATATAAGGAACTCATGGTCACTGGTTACGCATTACTGAGTAATTTTATTTTATTTATTTATTTATTTATTTATTTATTTATTTATTTATTTATTTATTTATTTAAATTCACACTCGGCTACATTTGTGTTCGCCGGGCTGAGTGGCTCAGGCAGTTAAGGCGCTGGTTTTCTGACCCCAACTTGGCAGGTTCGATCCTGGCTCAGTCCGGTGGTATATGAAGGTGCTCAAATACGTCGGTTGATTTACTGGCACGTAAAATATCTCCTGTGGAACAAAATTTCGGCACTTCGGCGTCTCCGAAAATCGTAAAAGTAGTCAGTGGGACGTAAAGCAATTATTATTATTATATTTGTGTTCGCTTACACGGATATTTTGTTTTTTGGAACTAGTCTACCTTTGCTGCGTTTACTCGCTGTTGAGCGTAATCTTTATATTACAGTTCGTAACTCGCCAAGCGTCCTGAACTCTAGCCTGACAATATGAACACATGGCTAATATTTTGCCATCATCTTTGGACTCTTCCGAATGGTCATAACTAGATATTAAACTTGCGACCGCGGGCTGAAGCATGTGCCTTGTCAGTAATGGGATACCTGTGACCATGGGCACCTTATACAAAATACTCGGCCAACTTCCCTAAAGAACCTATTCCCTCCGATATACGTTGTCCGTCATGATTACATTAACGAAAATCGGTTTAGAAGTCAACTGTATGTGACAGATTCGTTTGCTGGAATGTGCCTGAGAACATAAAGGAGGATATTTTATCCCATCCCTTAGCCTCCTCTTCTTAGTCCAGTTCTAATTATGACTGAAACTACGCTGCGATAGTCAAGGGAGTCGAACATAGCGGCGCGAGAGTGGGGGATAGCGTTGCGGTAACAGGGCTGAGTTACCGGGAGAGATACAGTTGTCTGACCACTTGCTGAGTGTATCTAACCGCTCTCCAGGTAACGTTCTTTTTAGAGTGTATTGGAAATGCAACCCGTGTACATAGGCCTATTTTTATATCAAGCTGTCGATAAGGGAAAGTAGTGCTTTTAGAAGGCAGACCTTCGAGTCACGGTGGGAGTGGGAGTTAGTCTTCGTTTTACAACTTTTCCGACACCCCGGTGGGGTCACGGGTTCGAATTGTGTTGTATATGTGGACTTGGTCCTGATTTACGACAGGATGCCCTTCCTTACATCAACCCCATGTGGAGGGATGTATTCACTGTTTTGCATTTCTGTGGTGGTCAGCAGTGTGATGTGGTGTGTGTATTGAGAGACAGAAATACCCAGTACCCAAGCCAGAAAAATTATCCAGATGCGACTAAAATCCCCGACCGACCAGGAATAGAACCTGGGGCCCTCTAAACAGAAGACCACGACTCTGACCATTGAGCCAAGGAATCGAACGTAGGATAATGATGATGATGATGATGATGATAATACCTTACTATGTCTATCGGATTTAAGAAACGTTTGTGATACCGTAACTTCATCTGAAAATGGATTCTTTGACGCGCTGGCATATATATTGACACAGTTATCTTGCATATAAACACTGTTAAATGCCAACCGACTGTGCTGAGAGTCGATCCCGCAACTTTCAAATCATAATACGTTTGAATTAGGAACTGTGCTTCTCAATCAGCTTACAGGAGCGGATGAGCGAGTGAGATAATGATGCAGTCTGGGGAGAACACCCTATCCACGATAATTCTAGGTCGTTCAAATCTGATTCAGTGCGGTTAGGCTTATCATTTTGTGTATTATGACCCTTGTTGGTGAGGGTCGCCATTGTTGGTCAAAATCCTGGCCTAGGTTCTTTGAATTATTCTGGTAAAAATCGGACATTCCTCAGTATGAATATACTGTACGTCAGAAAGATAAACGTGGCTTAGAAATGTACACTTGTGTGTAGAAAATCTGGCCCATACCCGTAGATCGTGGTAATGTTCTTTCTTTCGTAAGGTTTCTACATTTGCCTAACATCTGACACCACCCAGTGTTTACTGCTCATCTCTGACATACTCGAAGTAAATCCAGAGAACAAATATGAAAATGACGAGTCGATCAGAAATAGCCTCCCTTAATGAAATGTGATGTCATTGGAGTAAATAAGGAGTGGTTGGCGATTAGAGACTCAGCCTTGTATAAGGAATGATGAGTGTTACCCTCCACTCATATATTGGGGGCGGGGGAGTGGTAAGTGATATGTCTAACATGTTGCTCGGCATAGGAGAAGGCGCGGCTGTTACACATTTCGGTACCAACCTAAATCGCCGATAAAAAATTCACGTGGGCACCTCTGAAAACTGTAAAGGTAGTTACGTGGCCATGCAAACCATGCCTAAGTGAACAGAAATAATAGGGTCGGAATCTATATTTGAAGTTTCATGTGCATACAGTATATTCTACTAGTTATTCATTACCGTTTCACTGACCTGATGATTTGTCACCATCTGGACAATGGTTCTTATGACAATACATACTCACACATCGCTCATCAGTTCAATATTTTATGGCGAAACACAAAATGATAGCTATTCCACATCCTCCATATTCTCCTAACATAACATCCTGGTCTTTCTTCCTCTTTCCCCAGACGAAAAGAACTCTGAAACGAAGGTGGCTCCCAAGCCATCACTGACAGTTGTGTGTCGATGGTGGAAGACAGTCTTTTGAAGGGAACAGGATCATTAGTCCGTAAACCGAGGAAGTTGGCTACAGGGATTTTATCAAGTGGTTGTCGAATTGCATTCGAAAGATAGTGGGTTCGAAACCCACTGGCGGAAGCTCTGAATATTGTTTTCCGTTGTTTCTCCATTTTCACAACAGGCAAATGCTGGGACTGTGCCTTAATTAAGACCAAGTTCGCTTTCTTCCCAGTCCTAGTCCTTTATCATCCCATTGTCACCATAAATCCTGCATGTCAGTGCGATTTAAAACAAATGCCAAAAAAGCAAAATTAGTCCGTAAGTTGACAATTTTTCTTATATAAGGTGCCTCACAAAAAACTATGAAATATAAAGTTATTTGTATGAAACTGAGTTGCGGTTGGTTGAAGGTGACGCTGCTGGGGAAGAACATCTACCAAGGTACAGAATAAAGAAAAACAGTCAGCGAGGTTATGTATAGAGGTGGAAATATACACCCAAATATTACACGACATTAACAGAGTAACGGAAAGAGATGAAGAGACGTGGAAGCAGGACGGAGCAAAGACCCTTACAGCCAGGGACACTGTGGCATAGCTCAGGGCCAAAACTCCTGTCTCTATTGGATTAACGACTGGCCGTCAAAAATGAAATTGATTTTAGCATTGGGGGTCTACTGTTACACCAAGGTCAAGTACAGAGGAGAGGAATCACAGACTTTGCTTTAAACATGTTTTGAGAGAAGCTCAGAACAATATTCCGCTTTAAACTATCCATAATGCCACTGAACATTGCTTACAGCGTCTACATCGTTGTGTAGCAGCCCATGGGAGGCATTTTTATAATTTAAATTGAATACGGCAAAGTGTAATGGAGATATAGTCATACTATATGAGCTGAAAGAAATTTCCTACCTTTTGTGGGGCACCCTGTAGTATCAGCCCTAGGGCTTCAATGACAAAGGTTGTATACGTAACGGAAGGACACGGTCGGTACATTGAGGAGGGTTCAATTCCAGCAATTTCCTGGTGCTGGGTTGGAAACTGCTTCAAGGATGATCAACGATGAGGTTCGGTTCCACCTGCCCTTTTTTCATTCAAAGCCTCATTCCCAGCGTCTCCGCGAACCGAAATGATAGGATCGGTACTTTTTTGAAATTAAGTATGCGTGTGTTCTACATTTTATACATTATCGCATCGTATCACTAACTCAGAAACACCAAATGATCTCTATGTAACTTGTAAGGTATACATGTGCTGAAATTCTTGTATTATTCTGTGCATTTATCTTTTACCTCTAACCTTAGAAATAAGCCCTAATCTTAAAAACATGTATATTCCAATACTGCTGACGACGGCGGCCAATGTCCCATTTCGAAGTGGTAGGCATAGCCACTTTATACAATTAGCAAACTTATGGATATGCTGCATATACACAGTTCCAAAAGAATTAGGGGAAAGTGTTTTGTAACGTCTGGTATGTAAACGTTAATTTGGTAGATGGGGTTCCGATGGTCGTACAGCATACCTTGAGACCTTAGCTACCCAGGGTATGTGAAATCGAAGTTATACTCCATCTGTAGGCGCAGCCATGTATTAAAATATCATGTGACTCCTCAAAACAAAGTGAATAGCGGTGCGTCCGTATGTCGTTGTGAGGTACACAGACTACTGCGGTCATTTGAGCACGTTGTACGTCAACCAACACATCCCATGAGACATCTTAACGAGGTTCTAGTCGCAAGGGCCGGCACTTTGATCCAGGAAGGACGGACTTTTCGTCGTGTTGCAGTGGATCTCAGTGTCTCTCCGTCAGTTATTCACCGCTTGTGGAATCGCTACAGTGAGGCAGGCCAGTTCACGAGAAGGGTTGGACTGTGATAATCCCTGTATTAGTATCCTTTTAGGCCTCCCCAATATATATATTTCTGGGATCAATAATCTTTTGATCACACTGTCATCATGTCGTCATGACAGTACCCTTTATGGTCCTCGTATTGTCACGAATGGACTTCCTCAGCGTGATGATCTCAGTTCTTTATTATATGCTGTCTACATATAAAAATGTTTGGTCCTACGATCATAGTGCTTCAATATACGGATGATGTATGTATTTACACCGTCTCTACTAGCTTCCGGTTAACGTGTATGTGGCTAGACACGGCAGCTTCACACCTAGCACAATGGACAGCGCAAACAGGACTCACCTTATCTGCTGAGAAATCAACTGCTGTTATTTTTAGTAGAAAAAGGATTGCATATACTTCACACACGATACGCCTCGGTCCCTTCTCCTTCCCACTAAAATCATCAGTGAAACTATTAGGACTTCATCTCGATAGAAAGCTTACCTGAAGAAGTCACGTCGAGCACCTAGTAACAAAAGTTGATCGAGCTTTGAATGTCTTACGAGCTGTTTTTAGAATCTGGTGCGGTGCGGACACGACAACATTGTTAGTACTGTATCGAGCATTAATACGTCCCATATTTGACTACGGCAGCATTTTTTTTAATGGAAATGCACCACAGTACGTTCTCAGAGAAATTGATATAGTACATTATCGTGGGGCAATGAATTCTACTCCTACGAGCGCACTCCTAGTGGAAGCCAAGGAGGTGCCTCTCACGGTAAGAAGACAATATCTGGCGAATACCTTCTTTATTCACCGGTCAACACTGGGGACCAATAAAATGGTAAGCAAATTAAGACAATTACAACTGGCAATCGACATCGGTCAGAAACACCGGACTACAATGTTATATGAAAGCTTCAAGAATTTCCAACACTTGATTCCCCTCATACTGTATTTCAACAAAAGTACGAACTTCTTATATTTACACCTTCCATATTATTCTTACCATGCTTCATTACTAACAGTGTTTCCATCAATTAAAGTTTATAAGCTTTTCCAAATACCACGTGGGCCAATTTTGTTCATATTTGTACTGACGGATCCAAGACCGCAACAGGCGTGGGTTATCCATTCTTATGTGTTGCATCTCAGGTGTCAAAGAAATACTCCTTGCCTCAAGAGACGTCTATTGTTACTGCAGAAATTTAAGTTATCCACTCAGCCATTAGCTATGGAATTCGTCACTTCCGCAAAATTCTAATAATTTCTGACTCACAGTGTGTCCTTCAAAAGCCACAAAAGTATCACTGGGACCTGTATACATATCAGTATATATTGGACATTTTGAACCTACTTTATACCGCACAGAAAGCAGCTTAGGAAGTGCATCTGCTATGGATTAAAGGCCATGCTGGTATAATGATGAACGAGATAGTAGACCAGCTAGCGAAAGAAGCCACAACTTGTGAACTCCACCTTTACAAATAGTTACCATGTTCTGATTTGCTACCCATAATCAAACAACAGGTCTACAGGAAATGGTCTGAGTACTGAAAAATGTCACAGCTTACAAGAGGAAAGCACTATGGAAAAATTCAGCCCCCCATACCAACGCAAATATGGCTCAAGAAATTGAAACTAACTCGCAGACACCCTTCATCTTTAATTAGAATGCGTCTGGGGCATGGATGCTATCCGAGTTATCTTCTCAGGATCAAAGTCTTCGACAACCCTCACTGCCCAGAAGACCCTGGAGAAATAGCCGACTTGAACCACATCATACTGTCCTGTAAGAAGTACTCCCGACAACAGAACCATCTGTACTCTTCTTTGGTGAAGTTAAATACTCCACTGTCAACTTCAATTGCTATCCCGTTATCGAAACTTACTCCACAATTATGCGCTGTAATTTGCCAATATTTATCAGGCGGTAATATTACTTTATATGATATGACTTTTTCTTTTCAACCACGAAATTTATGCCCCATAAATGTATGCTCACTCTGTAAATGCTGGCCGCACGGTCATCCGAGGCCTAACGCCAATATATATATAAAGGAGGGTTGGATAAGGTTGTGGACGTATGACAATCCCACAGGAAGACCGATATCTGACCATCTGTGCGTTGCGGCGTCGTTCAGCAACTGCCAGAGAACTGCAACAAGAACTCAGAAGGGTCACTGGAGTCACCGTGTCTGGCCAAACAGTAAGGAACAGGTTAAGTGAAGTGTCCTTACGACTCAGACGTCCTGTTCGAGTGCCCCGTTTAACGCAGCAACATCGCGCAGCTCGCCTTCTGTTTGCCCGTACCCGCGTCAACTGGCAACTTCGCCAATGGAGACCTGTGTTGTTCACACACGAGTCCATATTTCCCCTGACACAGCCTGAAGGACGTCAACGTGTATGGAGACGCCGTAGTGAGCAATACATGCCAAATGTTGTCCAGGAAGGCGACCGATTCGGACAAGGTTCTGCGATGGGTGGCATCAGTATTGATGGCCGTACGGATCTTGTCGTCGTCCGTGGTAATCTTACCGCTGCGGGGTACATCGAGCAGATACTGCTACAGCATGCACGGTATTGGTTGCTATATACGGTGTTGGCCCTGAATTTATACCCATGCACGACAATGTAGCGCGCATCACCAGAGCTGTCTTGCGAGAACTGGACATTTAAGAGATGGAATGGCCAGCAGTGAGTCTCGACCTTAATACCATCGAGCGTGTGTGGGATAGGCTTGACAGAAGTGTTCGTGGGCGTTCTGTTCCACCACAGACTCTCCAAGACCTCTCTTTGAAGAATGGGACCTGATACCGTGACGTGACCTCCGTCGACTTATGCGGAGCATGCCGCGTAGGTGCCAAGCTGTGATAAATGCTCCTGGAGGACATACACCACACGGAAGCTCTCCAACTGTGATAAAAATCCGCTCTGGAGGACTGCTGTCACTTTGTTTTCGCCCCTATTTGGACATTTCCGTTTGTGTTCTGAAAATGAACACGAATTCATCGGTGTTGTTTTGTATACTGCAACGGTAAGGAATAAAGGTTTAGTTGATAATATACCTGGCTTTGAGGTATTGTTTTGTGGAGCATGGCATACGTTCAAAGAAATGTTCCCCTAATTTTTTGAACTGTGTATTTGGAGTACGTCAGACCTTGAGAGGATCATGGATCCAGTGTTGAGTAACGTTGGCTCCGACACTGACACTTTATCCGAGAAGCGTGTTTATACACATTCCAGCAGGTTATGCTAACATTTTAATTGATTTCAAGGTCCGGAGCACCTGTTCAAATCCTGACACTTCTACTTACCCGTTCACTCCGTATGAAGGACTGGTCATCCAAGAATAACTTTAAATTCCCTCGTCTATCATTCTCACCACGTTGTGATCTGGACAACCCCACAGCTTCCCTGTCTGCTAGTGGGTCTGCCACTTTAAGTAATGGAAATAAGCCTTTCACCATATTACAACCGTTCCGCTGAGATATAGCTCCGGTTGGAGTTCTCTGCAGCAGCATGAAACAGAGATATTGACGGTTTAAGTTTCGAGATTCAAAAAAGTCATGCAGAGGCGTGCTATAACTCAAGTCAGTAACAAACGTAAAGAAAGTAACAGAGAAGATCATTACACTGTTCTTTTTCTTTTGGTTTCTAAAAGATATTAATGAATTAGGACGGGAGAGTTTTTCTTTGCATAGACATCTATAGAATTTAATTACCCATTCCAAACAAATCTTTATTTGTTCATATTAGGATTATTGGTCGTAAAAGTTAAGTAAAACAAATTTAAGTATACTCAAAATAGTCAGATTTGAACTATAGTTTAGATAAAGTGGAAGTGATGATGATGATGATGATGATGATGATGATGATGATGATGATGATGATGATGATGATGCTTATTTTAAGGGGCCTAACATCGAAGGTCATCGGCCCCATAAAGTGGAAGTACTAGAAGGAAGAATCATGACAAAAACCTTAAGTCCAGTGAAAACAACAGAACAATGGAAATTAACAAGTAATAAGGAAATATATCAGAACATAGGAAATATAGCAGAAATAATATGAATAAAGGAGCTTGCTATGTTTGGGACATAAATATGTAAGTAGACTACCTTTCGGAGAAAAAGTCAACAACGAGCTGCATACGAGAGGTCAAGAAGGATTTAAAAATGAATAAAATAAGAGAAGAGGAAACTATAGAAAGTGAGATTTTTAAAAGGAAAGTTAAAAAAGGAAGGATTCCAAGGAAGAACGAACAGGAAATCCGGTCCAAATATGTCTGAGGAGAGAAGAACAAAGCTTTAGATGTTCCTGGCTAATTCAATTAATATTTTACAAACGCAAATTCAATTTATCTTCTTATTCCTGACGTTTTCCCTAATGTACTGGGGTCGGCACTTCATGTGGACTTCGTCCAGTTTTTCGGCTCGATGGCCTTCCTGACGCCAATCCTATACGGAGGGATGTATTCATTCTTGCGTGCTGCTTTTATGATTGATGTTTTGCATCTTCATGATAGGAACAATATTAAGACAAACAAAAAATCAATTCGCCGAGCCGGAAAAAATTACCATACTCAGTTGAACCTCCAGCACGGCCGGGAATCGAACCCGGTGCCCTCTGAACCGAGGTCTTTGCGCTGACCATTCAGTCAAGGAGCCGGACTGCAGCTTTCATTTCATATGTAAAATATTTTACAATTTTCTTTAAGTCTCTCTGATACTGAGAGGTTTTATGGCGACGTTTCGATAGGAAAGGGCTAGGAGAGGGAAGGAAGTGACGGTGGCCTATTTTAAGGTATATACGCAACATTTGCCTGGTGTGAAAATGGGAAACCACGGACAACCATATTCAGGGCTGCCGACAGTTGGGTTCGAACCCACTATCTCCCGAATGCAAGCTGATAGGTATGTGACCCAAGCCGGGCGGCCACTTGATCGGTTTATGTACATTGAAAGTTAGAAACTTCATTCTGTTCCGTATTGAACTGGGATTACAGTAAAATGAAAATGTTAAGGATCTACCTTTTCAATACAGTGAATATTTATTGATATGAGTAAATATCACATGTCGTTTAAAGAAGATTGGTACTAGTTTCGACGCTCATTGCGCGTCATCATCAGCCAATGAATCAGTTGAGCAAAACACAACTTATCAAACAACAATATAAAATACATGATAGCACCTACAGGACAAGTGTTAAATTATCACTAGTTAAAATATAAAACAAATGACAGCAAATAAAATGACAAATGTTAAAAGTTAAATCGTAATAAGTTAAAACGTTGAAAGTAAATTAGTGAATATTTCACGAACATGAACCAATTCTCTAGTCTCACCGGCCACTGAATGTAATGCACCTTACCGGCTGAATGTAATAACCCTCTAAATTAACGACAACTGTGATGTTACATTAAAGGTGGAATTTTCTAAGATTTTACACATAATTGTCTTTAGCCGTTTTGTTGCATATCTGCATCCACAGCTTTAGGTAATACTTCGTCACTGCTGCCCAACATGGTTGTGTTTCCGAGGTATATCATTAGTCTGCTCCCTCACTTTTCACTTTACCGTCTTGGGTGGCCCTGCCAGCCGCCGAAACTCCCGCCTTCAACGTCCTTAGGATCATTGGGACACAGATGCCTTCTCTCCATCGGGTTGGTGCTCAAATCCTAGTCACAGCTTCATTGCAGGTTAAGAACATGGGCTTCACAGGCCAAATTAATCAGCAGCAACAAAATAAGCAAATCTCTCTACATACCCTATGTTCGCAAAGGTGTTTGGTTTCAATTTAACATCTGTTCTTCAGTTCTGCGAACGACGAATTGCCACCGACCTTCTGATAACCTTTGCTCAGGCTCACGGTTGCGAGTGTTTCTATTGTATATTGACTAACTTGACTGGCTTTGTTTCCGAAGAGTGAAGAGCTCCAGAATACTGTGTTGACAAATAGCAAACACATGGGCGATTCAAGGGCGACAATCTGTCGGCTGTTGACAGAGAAAATTCCGCACTCACGCAATCCTACTTGGACGATTCGCCGCTACGTACAAAACTGCGTTTCTGTCATCATTTGTATATTTCTTTAAAATGGACAGTAGGATTCTTTATTTCACGTCTTTGAAATGTATTGTGTTATTTTAAGACTTTCTTAATATAAAATATTTATAATAATATACAGTGTTCTTAATTCTTGAAGGGAGATATATTTCCAATTATGTTTGAAGTTCGCTGATAACACTGACTAGTGTCCGATTCCAGTGCCAATACAATTGCTTAATCTTCTATATCTCACTTTCATTTCTGTTTGTAGATGTATTATCACAACGAGAAAATAGAACTGAGTATCCTTGGTTTCTTTTTTGCTAGGGGCTTTACGTCGCACCGACACAGATAGGTCTTATGGCGATGATGGGATATGAAAAGCTTAGGAGTTGGAAGCAAGCGGCCGTGGCCTTAATTAAGATACAGCCCCAGCATTTGCCTGATGTGAAAATGGCAAACCACGGAAAACCATTTTCAGGGCTGCCGATAGTGGGATTCGAACCTACTATCTCCAGGATGCAAGCTCACAGCCGCACGCCTCTACGCGCATGCCCAACTCGCCCGGTATATCCTTGGTTTCATAGATCTTTATACTTTGAGAGATTTCTTAATCTCTTCGGTATTTTCTTCCCCGATTACTTACCAAGCGAATTTTCGTTACGAATTGAACATGACTTTACTGTTAATACTATATTTAATATCCTCTTTGAGAGAAGTGCTTTACCAACTTGTTCCATAGTGCGGTGGGAAAACACTACTCTGGTGCACTGTCCCTCTTACAATTTGCTGTCCGAAAACTCTGGTGAACTCTAGTCGAATTTTTAAACTCCTACCGACCAAGAGGCTGTGCGGTTTTGGTCACTTAGCTGTCATCTTGCATTTGGGAGATAGTGGGTTCGAATCCCACTGTCGGCAACCCTGAAGATGGTTCGCCGTGGTTTTCCATTTTCACACCACACAAAATAATTGGGCTGTATCTTAGTTAAGGCCACGGTCGCTTCCTTCCCACTCCTAGCCCTCTGCTATCCCATCGTCAGAGCCCTGCACAGATATCCGCGAAGTTAGTATCTTGGCGGATACAAACTCTGTCGCAGTGCGGATAATTTTGCTGATAATTTCTAAATAATGATGTTTATTTATTTTTACTTGGGAATGTGGGGCATCGCGGATCGGATCCACTGATTTTTTTTAAAAATTCTTATCCATCAATTCATTCTTCGTCCTCCCGTTTTTAATGCTGGTCAGCGGAGGACTTTGGACTTTTAAATTGTCATATTTCGTCTCATTTCTTACCATTAGGGGCCGATGACCTAGATGTCAGGCCCTTTAAACGACAAGCATAATCATCATCATCATCATCAGAATGGAAAGTAAAAACTTCCGCCATTCGCAACGTTGCATTTGGGAGATAATGGGTTCGAACGCCACTGTCGGCAGCACTGAAGATGGCTTTCCGTGGTGTCCCATTTTCACACCAGGTACCTTAATTAGGGCCGCGGTCGCTTCCTTCCCACACCTAGCCCATTCCTATCCCATCGTCGCCATAATACGTATCGGTGTCGGTGCGACGTAAAACAACATGTAAAGAAAATCTTAACGTCAGTAGTAAGTGAAATAGTGTTTCACTCTACGCCCAGCCTCCTTTGACCCTAGAAATTAATGTGGTACTCATTTCTGCTGTGGATTGAATAAATTCAAGGGCCATGTTCCTCGGCGGAGTGAAAGCCTTTTTTCTAAATTTCTGAATGGGAATCGAAATCACGTCCTTCTGGGTGAATCGACTACGCTTTTTCCACCTCATCTAGGTAGCTACCCCCTTCCCAAAGAAAACAATATATCAAATTGTTATACGGTGTTATGTATGATACACATCATAAGATTTATAAGCTTGCAGATTTTGTGACTACTGTTCATGGTCACGGACCGTCCAGTTTTACGTGGAATCCAAACTACAAGGATGCGACTTCATTCCGAAAATCTCACGTGCATTGGTCAGGATTTAATCTCCGGCCATTCACGTGTAGAAGAAGATCCTCTCTTCAAAGAAGTTGGTCGAGAAAGTTGGCCGTGCGATTAGGGTCGCGCAGCAATGAGCGAGCATTCGGGAGATAGTGGGTTCGAACCCCACAGTCGGCAGTTCTGAAAATGGCTTTTCGTGGTCTCCCGTTTTCACATCCGGCAAATGCTGGGCCTGTACCTTAATTGAGGCCACAGACAATTTAAAAAAAAAGTTGAAATGAGGTAAAATATTGTACATTCTCTGCATAACACATTTCCCCTCTCCATATAATTGTAACTTCTTTTTATACCAAAAATAATAAGAAAAACGCTGTTATAAGTGAATTCAGTCCTCTTCCATCTCAAGTAAGCAGTAGATATGCAAATTTGATAGATATTGATCTCTAGCCGACCTGTTTAATTGCAATCGAACAACTATTAGCAAGATCTGAATAACTACCGGTATCGGTTTCAAGTCGCAGTAACTCGGAAGGGTCTTATGATGACTGTGACATAGCACAGAGCTAGGACTGGGAAGGAAGATTTTTGTTTTTATTTTTTACAGTCTTTTGGCGACTATGGGATAGGAAAGGGCTGGGAATGGAAAGGTCGTGACCGTGGACTTAATTAAGGTACAGCTCCAGCATTTGCCTGGTGTGAAAATGGGAAACCACTGCAAAAACCCTTCAGGGATACCGATGGTGGGGTTCGAACCCACTATTTCCCGAATACTGTTAGCTACGTGACCCAAACAGCACAGCCTCTTGCTCAGTGGAGAAGGAAGCGACCTTAGCCTTAATTTCGAGCCCCAGCATTTTACTGTGTCAAAAGGGGAAACCAGAGAAAACCATCCTCAAAGTTGCCGACAGTGGGTTTCGAACCCATCGTCTCTCGAATGCAAGCTAACAGCTACACGGCCCGCGCCGCGCAGCCATGTCACTCCGTATTTGAATTACTATTATGTTGCTTGACTTCCTTCAGAATTTCTAGTATTCTCAAAATGATAGGGGAATGTTGTACAGCATGTGGCATGACTGAGCTGTACGAGGTATTCAATTAGTGCAATCCGCAAACTATGAAATACGACTGTGATATTACCTAAGTTATTTGCATATCATCTGACACCGATGCGAGTGATTACAAGAGTGGTAGGCGATTGTTATTGTAGATAAATTGCTATACCCTTTCCTTGATATCCACTCGCGCTATTAATAAGTGTAGTGATTTTTTCCTTGGCTATCCCTTCCAGTCTTCCCATCCCCCACAAGGCCCCTGCTCGGCACAACAGGTGAGGCCGTCTGACCGAGGTACTGGTCCCTCTCTCCAGTTGTATCACCAACCAAATGTCTCACTATCCAGGACACTGTCCTTGAGGCGGTGGAGATGGGATCCCTCGCTGGGTCCGAGGGTAAAACCGACCCTGGACGGTAAACGGATAAGGAAAGAAAGAAAGAAAGAAAGAAAGAAATGCAGCTTTGCTCTCTGGTCCTTCCATTATATAGTCCCAGCTACTGCAATGTATGTTTGATAGTGTTATCTAATGTGCTATACAGGCTGGTAAACAATTCTTGTTACTGTACAAACTTTTACGGTTTGTAGAGTGGTCAGACTAGATAAAGTTTTAGTTAGAAAGCCAAGGCCGTATACTTAATCCTGCCATGCTGTAATGAAAACAGAATCAAAACAAATATGTGTAGTCCCATCATTCTCTTCGCCTCCATAGCGTAATGGTTAGCGCTATTACCTGCAGGCCTCGGAGGGCCGGGTTCGTTTCCCCGTACTGCCAGAAATTTAAGAATGTCATGAGGTCTGATATGTGGTTGGATTTTTGCGAAATTGTAAACTCAAAAGGGATTTTTTTTCAAATTTGCTTTACGTCGCACCGACACTATCTCCCAGATGCAAGCTGACAGCTGCGCGACCCTAACCGCACGGCCAACTCGCCCGATCACTCACAAGGATGAAAAGCTGAATTATTTGAGAACACATGTGGTTTTCATGTTGATTTACCTAAAGTAAATGAATTACTGTTCGCCTCACTGGTGTAGAGATTAGTGTGATTTGCTGCCACCTCCCGGAGACCCGGGTTCCATTCCCGGCTCTGCCACGAAAGTTGAAAAGTGGTATGAGAGCTGGAACAGGGTCCACTCAGCCTCGGGAGGTCAAATGAGTAGAGAGGGTCGATTCCCAAATCAACCATCCTCGAAGTTTTCAGTGGTTTTCCACTTCTCCTCCAGGAAAATGCCAGGATGGTACCTAACTTAAGGCCACGGCCGCTTCTTTCCCTCTTCCTTGCCCATCCATTCCAATCTCCCCACCCCCACGAGGCCCCTCTTTGGCATAGAAGGCGTGGCCGCCTGGGTGAGGTACTGGTCCTCCTTCTCAGTTGTATTCCAAACCAAATGTCTCACGCTCCAGGATACTGCCCTTGAGGCGGTAGAGGTGGGATCCCTCGCTGTGTCCGAGGGAAAAGCTAAACATGGAATTTAAACAGATGATAAAATGAAATTAATCACTGTGATGTCTAGCAAACTGATTTAATGCCTTCATACCGTGGACAGGAAATGAGAATTCCAACTTTGATTTCTATATCAGCGGAACTCTGCTTTAAATTAGTAATGAAAGTATCATGCTGATAAGGTAATTTTTGGAATTTCAAACTGCCTGCATACTTTCTTTAATTGGTACCCTCGGGAGATCATGAAACTGGACAGAAATAAGGCAGTATGTGTTCTCAAGAACTGGCTATGAAGGCTCTTCTTGCTAAGGTGTGAATCATCTTGGAGCTTCTCATATGCTCTGTTAAGCCCAGGTCTTGTGTAACGTGGGGTAAATTTTTGAAATATTAATCTAAATTGTTCCATGATTTGACATATTGCTCTTTGTTTTAAAGTATACTTTATCCCTTGAAGCTATACTGACGGCGTGATAATGGGTTACGTAAAGAAGTATACCAAAACGAGAGAAACAGGAAAGTTGAGAAGAGATCTTGAAAACTTTGTTAATATTCATGAGTGTAGCTGATATTATTCTTTAATGGCAGTGGACTTGGGAACAGGACCACCGTTGAAACTATTAATCAGAATGGACAACTCCGGTGTATGCTGTACTGCTCATCAATAACAACGGCATGAACACTTGAGCTGCTTGTAAAATGCAAGGACGTAACCAGAGGAGGAAGACTGAAGTTACTAGTGTCCCCTCCGAACGCAAAAGAGAATAAAATACCTAATAATAATAATAATAATAATAATAATAATAATAATAATAATAATAATAATAATAATAATAATTAAAAACTCTGAAAAGGATTTCTATAACGCAGCAGTAAATCTACTAACACGGTTTTCTTACATTTAGACACATTTAATGCCAATTGACTGCACCAGAATTCAAGCCCATGTAACCAACCAACTATTCCGTGCATAAGGTGTAAAGAGAAAGAAGTTGATGCTCTCAGGTCGAGTTGGTGTTAGTTGCAGGAGGACCTAGTCATTTCCCCCCAAAGTTAGTTATACGTTTTACAATTTTTACCATAATATGTTCACCATGTTTGACTCGTATGAAAGTAATGTTATTTCACGTCTTACGGGTTTCGGAGACGGCATGGTGCTAGGATGTTGTCCTTCAGGAGTTCTTTTACGTGCCGGTGAAAGTACCGACACGACGTACACATATTTGAGCACCTTCAAATACGACTGGACTGAGGCGGAATCGAACCCACTTCCGTCTGAGCCACTCAGCCCGGCGTACGACTCTAATCGTGAAGAATTAGTGCGTACGGTATGATAGGGTCATCAGTATAGTCGGTTCATGAATTTATACATATTTCATGTATTTCTGCCAACGGCCGTAGCCGTGTTGAAACACCGGATCCCGTGAGATCTCCGAAGTTAAGCAACATTGGGCGTGGTCAGGAGTTGGATGTGTTGCCACGCGCTGTTGGTGGGGGGTAAGGGAATGGAGGAGTGGAAAGGAACTGGCCACCCTACCGCACGTAAACTCCGGCTCAGGAACACCTCTGCGGAGGTTCGGACCTGCCTTCGGGCAGAATAACCCTTACCTTACTTCATGTATTTCTGTGAAGGTCGACTCTGTATTTAATTTTTATTATTGATGTGTGTTTAGGGGCTGCCTGGCCGAGGCGGTAAAGGCGTGCTCGGTTCGCCCGGAAGGACGTGGGTTCGAATCCCCGTCAGGTAGTCGTAAAATTTAAGAAACAAGATTTCCACTTCCGGAGGTGCATATGGCAGGTTCACTCAGCCTACACCAAAAATGAGTACCAGGTTAATTCCTGGGGAAAAGGCGGCCGGGCGTAGAGCTAACCACTCTACCCCATCACGTACCGCGGTTAACAATGGTGGAAGCCTTTACCTTCCGCTTCTCCAAGGGCCTTCATGGCCTATACGGAGGTGACTTTGTCTTTGTCTTTATTGATGTGTGTTTGTGTTAAACGGGGATCGTGAAGTAATTGGCCATAATTTTGAGAGAGGTGCATACGTACAGCATTTTACTGATGTTAAAACAGGAAACTTAAGTGGATGGAACACCTTGTTGGTGTTGTTGCTGATGCTCTTTCGTTTTTAGGACTTGGGTTACTGTGCCACTAGCCCTGTGTACTTAATTTATGTAAGATCTGTTTGACACAGCTGTTGTGTATTGATTGTCTGGGATTTAAATTGTGACAGAATTCACTAGTAGATTTATCTGCGTGAGGCATGCCGTTCTGATAGTACCAGGATTTAAACTTTCTATTATTATGTCAGGGACCGAACCTGTACCAATTGGATGGAACATGTTAAAAGCCTTGAAGTTATGTTCGATTTGAGTCTTTGAACTTGCCAGTCTTCCAAATCTACGGGTACTTGCCACAGTAACTGGGATTCTAACCGCTCAGCTGCAATAATGGGTGGTGTTTTCTAAATTAATAATTTATATTATTGTGAATTATTGCAGAATGTTTATATGTAAATGTTTATTCACATTATGATGCTATACCTTTGAACGTTCACTTCCTAAACCTCTGTGAAAAAGCTAAACAAGTAGGCCTACTTACTTGGTGTTATTTTTGCTTCTGCCGCATATACTGTATATGAAATCTTCGCATGCCATTTATATATTCCAATGACAAACTAGTTGCCGATCTTTTTTCCAACCGACTTTGCTGTACGGGAGTGAAAGGTTGTATGTGATCGTTACATCTTATTCGTAATTTAGAAGTAAAAGACATTTTAAACACCTACAGAGAATGATTACTGCTACATACAGGTCGAAACAATGGCAGGAGGTTACTCGGAATGCCGAGATAAAGGCTAAGTTAGGAATGAACTCGATGGATGAAGCTGTACGCACAAACCGATTTCAGTATTGGGATCATGTAAGGCGAACAGAGGAGGGTAGATTACCTTGAAGAATACTGGACTCGGTCGTGGAGGGTAAGAGAAGTAGAGGGAGATCAATGCGACGATGGTTAGGCTCAGATAAGAGATATAAAACTAAACGAGGCTACAGACCTAGTTAAGAACAAAGGATTGTGGAGCTGTTTAATTAATTTAGAGGCTTGCAGACTGAACGCTGAAAGGCATAAACGATCTGTAATGGAAATGTATTTATGATATACATCATCAGCCTGAAGGCTGTGTCTTCAAAAATGTACCGCCGAAGGTTATGTGACTATACTATACAAGATACGGAATGATGTCGTTTTCCACTTCATTCCTCATTCGGTCAAAAAGTGTTGCAGCACCACTGATCGTATGAGAAATCCCTATTCCAACATACATTGACAATAACTATTCTGAAGGACATTACTGAACATTATTACACGCATCTGCAGTTTCCGAATTCTCGGCTACGTCAATAAGACAGGCTTGAACTTACAGCTTCATCTTACTCTGGTCTGTACCTGGACAAATAAAACAGTATAACATCGATCAACGAATGGCACCATTAAAATTCTAAGATTTCTTAAAATACGGAGTACTTTTAAAACTTTTAAAGCAATATCTAAGGCAATTGCTCCACAAGGCATGATGTTGATAATTGTTACGATATAGACATGCAGACTTTTATACAGGGACATAATTTTATCTATTCGGGGGATTCTCACTCGCCCGGTCGCCTGCGCTGCGAGCCTCTCTCCCGCCAAGCACTTTGTCGTAATGCGGCGAGCGCGCAGCGCTTTGCCGGCACAAAGTCAATGAGTATAGAAATTTGTACTTACCCAGTTCACAGCTGGTGCTAAAAATGTTCGACATTGACTGCTACACATTGCTGGCACCTCCTTATGAAATTGTAATTTACTTTGACAAGTTCCTCAGCACTGATTGATTCGACTTCAGCTCCTATATACAGTAGTCTTTAAGCTCCTGTAGATTATGAGGGTTTCTCATATACATCCTATTTTTAAAAGTCCCCCGTAGATAAAAGTCGTATGGTGATAAGTCTAGGCTTCGCAGGAGCCACGCGTTCCTACTTATAATCCTCGTATATTGCTTATGGAATTTGCGTCTTGTTTTCGCACTTGATTTCACGTACTTAATGAAGGCATTATGTATATACACACGCTCACGTAATAAAAATGGTATTGGAACAACACACTGAGCACTAAAGACGTGAACACTTGACTAAACAGAACTTTATGCTGATAAACCTCTGAGCAGACTACATAGGAGGGGAGCTTATGGCGCCAAGAACCGCAAAACGGCGAAGTGCTTGGCGGGAGACAGGCTCGCAGCGCAGGCGAACGGGCGGGTGAGAATCCCCCGAATAGATAAAATAATATCCCTGTCGGTTAGGAGAAGTATTTCGGAACTGATGGCCACATGCCACCCACAACCTTTGTATAACTGACAATGTGCAAGGGGATCGAGTAGGTCTATATACAGTATTTATACTGTACGTCGATGGTCATGCAGCTGCCTTTCCATGCTATAAATTGACCGGAGAGATTCAATACCATCTCATCTACCTTTATAGGCAAACTTATGCGCCATGATAGAACTAGTGATGTGCACGGTTCGGAGATCAGATGTTCAAATCGAGGCATTAGCAGTCACGAGCCAGAGTGTAAAATGTTCCTGCGTTTCCCCACCCCTTCCTTTGCACTCACGATGCTGACATACTTCAGTACATATCCAAATCTTATGCCCATGTGCCCTCTTCCAGGAATATATTGGCAGTTAGTGTGTAAAGGCGTCCAAGCGATGGTTTCATACTGTGTATGACGGTGCCGACTGTATGCAGTGGTTCGGGACCTCCCCGTGCAGGGTGGACAAAACAGACACTTTTGCTTCCTTTTGAAAGTAATTAGTCATCTTTTGTGGCCATAACGGCAAAGTAGGTACATCGATCATGAGAGAAGGGTTGCCTCGGTGAGAGTCGGAAAAATGAGATAACTTGAAAATAAATTAAGAACAATAAAAAACATATAAAGTCTTAAAAATTGGTACATTTCCATTTACCTCTACATCCATATGAACTAATAATTAATGTTATTGGCTTTAAGTCCCACTGACTGCTTTTTTCGGTTTTCGGAGACGCCAAGGTGCTGGAATTTTGTCCCGCAGGAGTTCCCTTACGTGCCAGTGAGTATACCGACACGAGACTGACGTATTTGAACACCTTCAAATACCACTGGAATGAGCCAGGATCGAACCTGCCAAGTTAGGGTGAGAAGGCCAGCGCCTCAACCGTCTGAGCCACTCATCTCGGATTCATATGAACTATCTGTGTAATATTCCATCCGCGAATTATTTGACATGCCAAGTTACACCTATCTCTACTGGTTATTTGTGCTCGACAAATCCCTCCATCACAGTTACATATTCTGTTGTTCGTATAGTAGCAGCGTGTACATGTACAGTAGATGATACTAATGACCCAGGAAGTCAAGCTAACAGTCTTTTGTGTGGCTTTGAATCGTGAAATCGTAATGTACGGGACTTATAATATTATATTGAATTTGAACCTCAAGACGTGCCTTTATCTTTCGGTATCCTGAATATGTTGACAGAGATTCGAACTGCAGCTGCTAACAAGAAACATTCCAACCCGCAGATAGGTGAGTAATGATATCCTTTTCGTCTCCATGTTCTCGCGGTTATTACAGTAGCTTACTTCTGGATTTGCCCACGTTTGTTTCCCGACTCTTTAATGTAGGATTTAAACCTCCGAATGAATATTAAAATGGAGTACACTCAATCTCAGGAGGATTTGAATCCCACTCTCGACCATCGTGAATGTTGTATTCCAGGCAATTCAAGAGAACATGTTGTATAGTGCTAGTAGTCGGTTCAAGAAGCTTGAAGCATGAACGCTGAGTGGCAGAAGTCAATGATGTAAATGAGTCACAACCAGTACTAACTACAAGTGTGGCATATTAATTAGTACATACCTGTTTTATCGCTTTGTGGCGCTGTTTAGATGAGCTAGAAGTGAATTGTGCTGGTAACCTTCTTGCCCGTGCATTATTTCTCCATTTCGAATTGAAACCTCACGCAACTGTTCTGATAAATATTTTTAAAATTCATTGGTATGTAGTCTACCAGCTTTCATGCGTGTGTATGATTCTCTCATTTTTCAGTCGTAGTGGTTTTTGTTCTGTGTTGAGCAGTTAATCCATATTAAAGTGACACTTTAAAGTGGTAATTCAGCGAGACTATGCAAGGAACCTTTTCTTGAACGTCTCGAATCAATGTAGTCTGTTGACACTTGATATACGATTAGTTGGGCGTTTTGATTAGCAGCTCCGTATAATTACTGCATCGATGTGGTGTCTATGTTGTACTGTCCCATTGTAACTGTTGGGTTGAAAATGGGGGAAGGAAGCTGCCGTTGCCTGCATGTGAGTTATTGTCACTCAAAAATGATCGCATGGTATTTTATAAGTTCCTGGCAGGTACAACTTTTTGTTTATTGTGGTTATCCACAGGATTTATATCTACATGGGCTGATAAAATGTTAAATGTGATGAATATACAATACTATGCGCGCATTCATTTTTAGAGTGACTGTACAGTTTTGACACAAAATGTGACCGGCTGAAGTCCCACAATACAAAGAGGACCGAAAGTAAGGAGGGTATTGTCATATAAATTTCTCGGCTGGTAAGTACATGGAGGTTTATCTGCATTTTCCCAACAAAATGGTGCACTTCTATGCATCTTTTAATGATAACATTCGCTACAATTGACCCTAAGCGTTGATTGCCACTCACCTGATATAATAGAACTACTCAAGTTTATTTTAAAAATGTGCATAGCACAACATGTATATGAAAGTGTAGGACAAGCAATATTTTATTACGAATGTTTTGAAATGTATTTTATTTGGCTTTTAACCCTATTAGCCATACAGCCAACAAATTATTGAATATTTGCAATTTATACAACAATGTATATATATTGTAATACTATTGTTGAAGAAAGTAGATAGAGGTCATCACTTACGACAGTCTTTTCCAATACACACATTCATAGGATCTTCTAATATTCACAGTTCATGATTTTGTATTCTCTGGTGTCGGAAAATCAATACAATACAAATTTTTGTTTAAACAAGATAAATACAATGTATGGAGAGCATAAAATTAATTACGGAGGACCATAGCACGGGGTGAAGTATACGCAGTTGGATGTTTATATTTCCGTGCAAGATTCCACTCAGTTCTGGTGTCAGAAGTATACCATCCAGCGCTCGATTGTGATTCAAGCGAGAAGCAACTGAAGTACACCTTTAGGTTGCCCGAGAATGTAATTTTAACTTTATTATGACACTTCATGTTGAGTGTAACCTATCATAATCTCTCACATCTATAGATTATACTAGCAAGATACCCGTGCTTCGCTACGGTATTATACTGAAATTTATAATAGAATGGACATCGATTTATATATAATCCGTCAAAATTCGAGATCTGACTCGTTTTCTGAGAGATTACGGCAAGCTCCCTTCCATTTTTCAATCTTTCTTTCCAGCAATCGATTTCGTACTTTCCGGGCTAGGACCACGTATTCCACCCGGTCAGTTCGGTCCCTAAATGTTTGCCATCTTTTCCTATAAGCATTTTTAATATGGATCAAATTCTTGAGGAGATTCGGCGTGGTGTCTCCTTGGGCGCATTGGCAGTACTGAACCCGCGGCCAGACTGCATTTGTAGTCATTACCCGTCCAGACCCGTTTCCAGCGCGGTCCGCACATTTGACGACGGTCCAGATTATTATTATTATTATTATTATTATTATTATTATTATTATTATTATTATTATTATTATTATTATTATTATTATAGATGTTTTGGACCCCACAGCAAGATGCAAGATCGCTAATTGGCGGTAAATTCCATTTGCTGCCATTGTCATTTTTTGACATTGTGACCAGCACCATTGTCGCGCGTAGGCAAGTACGCGGAATTTCTGGCGATACGAATGACATACTTCCGTGCATTATTGACCTTATTACAGAGGTGAACAATTGGACAGTCAATCTCATTTCTATTGTTTCTTTCAAATGTTTTTAATTTTTATTTATATGCCAGGAGAATCTACTGTAATCTAAGAACGTTCTCCCAAGGAAAAGATGGCTCTTGAAAACGAACCCAGGAAAGATTAAAAATGATCGGTTTATGATTAGAATAAGTACATCAAAAATCCACAGCCTGTTTCTAGTCATTCGACAGGGTCAGGAATGGAATGAATAAACAGTAAAATCAATTGGTCTAACCTCCTTTTATACCCCACCGTCGTTAGTTTCATTCCCCCCCCCCCACCGCAAAAAAGAAAAGAAGGCGTGTTTCTTTATGTTTAATAAGTATCCCCATAAAAATAATTCACTTTTTTCACATCTTTCAACCCCCCCCCAAGTGAATTTTCCTGCAACAAACTCGTTTCTTTAATAGTAAAGGATCTTCTAAATACCAATTATCACGACTCTAGCTTCTTCAGTTTTTGATTTATGTGTCCACATGAAAGGAATTCAAATCCTTTTCACTCCCGCCCCTCAAGATTATCCCCCCCCCCAAAACGCGTTTTTCTTTGATTTTAAAGGAGATCCAAATACCAATTTTCACGCCTGTAACAAATATAGTTCTTATTAGATGTAAGTATTCTCATACAATTAAGTCAATTAATTTTTCAATAATTTCACCCCCCCCTCATTGGATTTTCCGAGAATACGCGTTTCTTTACTTTTTAAAGTAGATTCCAAATATCAAATTTCACGTCTGTAACATCTTCATTTTTGAGATATCAGTAGGCTAAATAAAAGAAATCAACACTATCTTCAGTCAAATTAACCCCCCTCCACCCAAGTGGCATTCCCGAAAACTAAAAATACACGTTTCTTTATTTTTAATAAGTTAAAAAATACAATTTTTCACTTCTGTAACATGTTAACTTTTTTGAGATATACTGTAGAAATTCTCATTTTAAAATTTCACCACTTTTAGTTTCCCTTAAGTGGAGTTTCCAAAAACAAATCACCTATGTTTCTTTACATTTACAGGAGATTTCAAATACACACTTTTTACGTCTGCAACATTTTGCGTTTCTCAGATATTCTGTAGATATAGTCTTTCAAAACATTCACCCCAATTTGTCACTCCTGTTTAACCGCCATTAATTGGATTTTCCAAAAGCAAAAAAATATATGTTTCTTTGTTTTTAAAGGAGATCTCATATACAAATTTTCAGTCCTGTAATATCTTCAGTTTCTGAGACATATGTATCCTCATTAAAGGCATTCAACCAATTATTCACCCTTTTAAACCCCTCCTATTGGGATTTACAGAAAACAAAAAAATACGTTTTCCTTCATTTTTAAGGGAGATTCTAAATACCAATTTTTACATCTGTAAACTTTTAAATTTTTAAGATGTAGACACACTTATTTTAAAAATTCACTCCCCTTTTCACCCCACATTATTTGGATTTTCCAAAAACAAAAAAATACCTGCTTCTTTAGTTTTAAAGTAGATCCCAAATACCAATATTCAGGTCTGTAATATCTCCAGGTTCTGAAATATAAGTAGCCTCATTAAAGGCATTCAACCTTTTTTCACCCTTTTCCACTCTTCCTATTGGGATTATCCGAAAAAAATACGTGTTTCTTTATTTTTAAAGGAGATTCTAAATAACAATTTTTACATCTATAAACTTTAAAGGTTTTCAGATATACATACATTGATTTTAAAAATTCGCCCCCTTTTCACCCCCCCATTAATTGGATTTTCCTAAACCAAAAAAATACGTGTTTCTTTATTTTTAAAGGAGATTCCAAACACCAGTTTTCAGGTCTGTAATATATTCAGGTTCTGAAATATAAGTAGCTAAATTAAAGGCATTCAACCCGTTTTTCACTCTTTTCCACCCTTCCTATTGGGATTTTCCGAAAACAAAAAAATATGTGTTTCTTTATTTTTAAAGTAGATTCTAAATACCAATTTTTACATTTATAAGCTTTAAAAGTTTTGAGATATAGATACACTTATTTTAAAAATTCACCCCCTTTTCAGCCCCACCATGAATTGTATTTTCCAAAAACAAAAAATACGTGCTTCTTTATTTTTAATGAACATTCTAAATACCAATTTTTACATCTCAAAACTTTTAAAGTTTTGAGATATAGATACTCATTTTAAAATTTCACACCCCCTTTTCACCCCCTTAGCGACGGAATATACAAAAATCCTCTCTTAGCGAGCACCTACATCTTAATATGAATATATCCCCAAAATTTCATTCCTTTATGTCCAGTAGTTTTGGCTCGGCGATGATGAATCAGTCAGTCAGTCAGTCAGTTAGGACAAGTTATTTTATATATATAGACTAACAAGATACCCGTGCTTCGCTACGGTATTATACTGAAATTTACAATTGAATGCTTATTGTTTTAGAAATATAATCCGCCGAAATTCGCGATCTGACTCGTTTTGTGCGAGAATCCGCCAAAATTCGCGGTCTGACTCGTTTTCTAATAGATTACGGCATGTTTCCTCTCATTTTTCAATCTTTCTTTCCAGCAATCGATTTAGTACTTCCCGTGCTAGGTCCAGATATTCCACCCGGTCAGTTAGGTCCCTAAATCTTTGCCATCTTTTCCTATAAGCATTTTTTTGTTGCTAGGAGCTTTACGTCGCACCGTTACAGACAGGTCTTATGGCGACGATGGGATAGGAATGGCCTAGGAGTTGGAAGGAAGCGGCCGTGGCCTTAATTAAGGTACAGCCCCAGCATTTGACTGGTGGGAAAATGGGAAACCACGGAAAACCATTTTCAGGGCTGCCGATAGTGGGATTCGAACCTACTATCTCCCGGATGCAAGCTCACAGCCGCGCGCCTCTACACGCACGGCCAACTCGCCCGGTATAAGCATTTTTAATATGGATCAAATCCTTCAGGAGTTCCGGCGTGGTGTCGTCTTGGGTGCCTTCTTAAGTCATTGCACGTCCAGGACCCGTTTCCAGGGTGGTCCGCACATTTGACAACGGCCCAGAACATTATTATTATTATTATTATTATTATTATTATTATTATTATTATTATTATTATTATTATTATTATTATTAAAAGATGTTCTGGACCCCACAGCAAGATACAAGACCGCTACATGGCGGTAAATTACATCTGCTGCCGATGTCATTGTTGACAATGTGACCAGCACCATCGTCGCGGGTAGGCAAGTGTGCGGGATTTCAGGCGATACCAATGACGTACTTCCGTGCATTATTGACCTTATTATAGAGGTGAACAATTTGACAGTCCATCTCATTCCTATCGTTTATTTCAAATGTGTTTAAATATTTATTTATATGGCAGGAGAATCTACTGTAATCTAAGAACGTTCTCCGAATGAAAAGATGGCTGTTGAAAACGAACCCAGGAAAGATTAAAAAGGATCGGTTTATGAATAGGTACATCGAAACGATATAGCCTGTTTCCAGTCATTCGACAGGGTCAGGAATGGAATGAATAAAGCCCCATCTAGCGGCGCCCATAGGAATTGTGCCGGCTGCCGAAGCACACCTCTGGGGCAATGGTCGATGAATGACAAATGAAATGAAATACTGGACAGTGTTGCGGGAATGAATGATGACAGGAAAACCCGGAGTCTTCGGAGAAAATCCTGTCCAGCCTCCGTTTTGTCCAGCACGAATGTCACATGGAGTGACCGGTATTTGAACCACGGAACCCAGCTGTGAGAGGCCGGCGCGCTGCCGCCTGAGCAACGGAGGCTCCTTATAAGTAGCCTACATTATGAACAGTAAAATCAATTGGTCTCACCTCCTTTTACACCCCACCGCCGTTAAGTTTATTTACCCCCCCCCCCCAAATTAAAAGAAGGCGTGTTTCTTTATGTTTAAAGGAGATTCCAAACACCAATGTTCACCTCTTTTATCTTCAGTTTTGGGACATAAGTATCCCCATAAAACTAATTCACTTTATTTCACTTCCTTTCACACTCCTCACCCCCCCCCCCCCCGTAAGTGAATTTTCCGGCAAAAAATACTTGTTTCTTTAATAATAAAGGATCATCTAAGTAGCTATTATCACGACTCTAACTTCTTCAGTTTTTGATTTATGTGTCCTCATGAAAGGAATTCAGCTCCTTTTCACTCCCGCCCCCCAAGATTGTTCCCCCACCCCCAAAGCGCGTTTTTCTTTGTTTCAAGATATTCAAATACCAATTTTCACGTCCGTAACAACTTTAGTATTTATTAGATGTATGTATTCTCATACAATTAAGTCAATTAATTTTTCTATTCTTTCAACCCTCCCCCCAACCCTTCATTGGATTTTCTGAGATTACGTGTTTCTTTACTTTTAAATCTGATTCCAAATGTCTAATTTCACGTCTGTAATATCTTCATTTTTGAGATATCAGTAGCCTAATTAAAAGAATTCAACACAATTTTCAGTCACTTTTACACCCGCCCCCCTTTCCACCCAAGTGGTATTTCCGAAAACAAAAAAATACACGTTTCTTTATTTTTAATAGAGATAAAAAATACCATTTTTCACTTCTGTAACATGTTAAGTTTTTTTAGATATACTGTAAAAATTCTCATTTTAAAATGTCACCCCTTTTGAGTTCCCCTTAAGTGGAGTTTCCAAAAACAAATAACCTATGTTTATTTACATTTACAGGACATTCCAAACACCCACTTTTTACGTCTGTAACATTTTACGTTTCCAAGATATTATGTAGATATAGTCTTTCAAAAAATTCACCCCAATTTGTCACTCCTGTTTAACCGCCATTAATTCGATTTTCCAAAAACTAAAAAATACGTGTTTCTTTATTTTTAAAGGAGATCACATATACAAATTTTCAGTTCTGTAATATCTTTTGTTTCTGAGATATATGTATCCTCATTAAAGGCATTCAACCCATTTTTCACCCTTTTACACCCCTCCTATTGGGATTTACAGGAAACAAAAAAATACGCGTTCCTTTATTTTTAGAGGAGATTCTAACTACCAATTTTTACATCTGTAAATTTTAAAGTTTTAAGATGTAGACACACTCATTTTAAAATATTCACCACCCTTTTCACCCCCCAATATTTCGATTTTCAAAAAACGAAAAAAATCGTGTTTCTTTACTTTTAAAGTAGATCCCATATACCAGTTTTCAGGTCTGTAATATCTTCAGTTTCTGAGATATAAGTAGCCTTATTAAAGGCATTCAACCCCTTTTTCACCCTTTTTCACTCCTCCTATTGCGATTTTCCGAAAATAAAAAAATACGTGTTTCTTTATTTTAATAAAGATTCTAAATACCAATTTTTACATCTGCAAACTTTAAGAGTTCGGAGATATAGATTCTCTCATTTTAAAAATTCAGCCCCTTTTCACCCTCCCATTAATTGGATTTTCCAAAAACAAAAAAATACGTGTTTCTTTATTTTTAAAAGAGATCAAAAGTACCAATTTTCAGGTCTGTAATATCTACAGTTTCTGAGATATAAGTACCGGTATCCTGATTAAAGGCATTCAACCACTTTTTCACCCGTCCTATTGGGATTTTCTGAAAACCAAAAAATACGTGTTTCCTTATTTTCAAAGAAGACTCTAAATACCAATTTGTTCATTTGTAAACTTTTATAGTTTTGAGATATAGATACACTCATTTTTAAATTTCACCCCCCATTTTCACCCCCTTAGCAACGGAATATCCAAATATCCTCTCTTAGCGAGCACCTACATCTTAATATGAATGAACCCCCAAAATTTCATTTCATTATGTCCAGAAGTTTTGGCTCGGCGATGATGAATCAGTCAGTCAGTCAGTCAGGACAAGCTATTTTATATATATAGATTTGGGCTGGTCTGGGAATCGAACCCCGGCTAAATGGACGGAAATACGCTATACTAACGTGGCTGCCACCCCCGGAGGCCCGGTTCGATTCCCGGCTCTGCCGCGAAATTTGTAAAGTGGTACGAGGGCTGGAACGGGGTCCACTCAGCCTCGGGAGGTCAACTGTGTAGAGGTGGGTTCGATTCCCACCTCAGCCATCCTGGAAGTGGTTTTCCGTGGTTTCCCACTTCTCCTCCAGGCAAATGCCGGGATGGTACCTAACTTAAGGCCACGGCCGCTTCCTTCCCTCTTCCTTGTCTATCCCTTCCAATCTTCCCATCCCCCACCAAGGCCCCTGTTCAGTATAGCAGGTGAGGCCGCCTGGGCGAGGTACTGATCAATCTCCTCAGTTGTATCCCCCGATCCGATGTCTGAAGCTCTAGGACACTGCCTTTGAGGCGGTAGAGGTGGGATCCCTCGCTAAGTCCGAGGGAAAAACCAACCCTGGACAATAAACAGATTAAGAAAGAAAGAATTATTATTATTATTATTATTATTATTATTATTATTATTATTATTATTATTATTATTATTATTATTATTATTATTATTATTATTCGTATAGTAAAATTGCATGTCCGGCTACTTGGCTGACCGGTCAGCGTACTGGCGTTCGGTTCAGAGGGTCTCTGGTTCAATTCCCGCCCGGCTCGGGGATTTCAACTGCGTATGGTTACTTCCTGTGTCTCTGGTACTGAGTGTTTTTTAGTTTTAATGTATTTCTCTTCATGTACGTATGACACATCACTTTACCAACGACCGGAAAAAACACGCAATAGTGAATACCTCCCTCTACAGGGGTTTGGATTCAGGAAGGGCACCCGGCCGTAAAACAAGACCAAATCCGCATCAAGTTCCGACCACATTAAACTGTGAAGAAGACCAGGAAGTAATAGTAAGGTAAAAGTCCAGAAAACATCGGAAATTGTATTTTACACAACTTTTATTAGTACAATGTTTTTTTTTTTGCTAGGGGCTTTACGTCGCACCGACACAGATAGGTCTTATGGCGACGATGGGATAGGAAAGGCCTAGGAGTTGGACGGAAGCGGCCGTGGCCTTAATTAAGGTACAGCCCCAGCATTTGCCTGGTGTGAATATGGGAAACCACGGAAAACCATCTTCAGGGCTGCCGATAGTGGGATTCGAACCTACTACCTCCCGGATGCAAGCTCACAGCCGCGCGCCTCTACGCGCACGGCCAACTCGCCCGGTACACACAATATTTTAGATACAGCTAATATTAACTGAGAAATTTTACTTTTCCTTTCTTTTTTCTTTCATCTTCTAAAAGTAGCTTTACGTCGCGCCTACACAGATGGGTTCTATTGCGGCGATGGGATAGGAAAGCGTTAGGAATGGGAAGGAAGCGACCGTGCCTTAATTAAGGCGCAGCCCTAGCATTTGCCTGGTGTGGAAATGGTAAAGTACGGAAAACCATTTTCAGGGTTGCCGACGGTGGGGTTCGAACCCACTATGCCACGAATGTAAGCGGATGGCTACTTCTGTTGTTTTGATCTACTCAATATTACTATGCCACTGTATACTAATCACTCTCTGTATATCCCTGAACTTGAATGCCGAAATTCTGTCGAGCAGTTTTCCCGTGATTTTCACTCAAACATCAAAACGGAGAGAGAGAAAGATAATCATTGAACTGAATCCAATTTCGACTTTCATACACCGAATCTGAGATAAAAACAAAGTATGAGGCATAAATTTGAAGTGAAAGGCAAAATTGTAAATTTAATTGCGCAGATTTATATGTGAATACATAGCCTACTACTAAAACCCAGATGTTGGGCAAATGAATGCTAAATGAATAAGTATATAGATGTAAACATATGTCGGAACGAGAGGGGCGATTTTATTGTCTGTTTTAGCCCTTGCTGCATTTTATAACACTCAGTGCCTCTTTCCAGCTATAAATAGATATATCGTCATTGCGCCTGCAAAAGCCGCTATGTGACCGGCATGTATTTGAAAAATACTGACCCGCAGTGCATATCTCATTAAGCTCGAGAATTCTTTGAGTACGGTATCGTCACACGATATGAAACCTTAGATGACAGATCCTTACCAGCAAAAATCCAAAACAAAAGGCCGGGGTGAGTGGCTCAGACGGTTGAGGCGCTGGCCTTCTGACCCCAGCTTGGCAGGTTCGATCCTGGCTCAGTCCGATGTTATTTGAAGGTGCTCAAATACGTCAGCCTCGTGTCGGTAGATTTACTGGCACACAAAAGAACTCCTGCGCGACTACATTCCGGCACCTCGGCGTCTCTGAAAACTGCTAAAGTAGTTAGTAGGACGTAAAGCAAATAACATTATTACTATCATCAAAACAACGACATATCTATCCTCTCTTCTCCGTTATTTTGGTATGATACACTCTTCTGGATATGCAATTGTCGTATTTTTATTTTCGCTCATCTAAGAGTGTTATATTGACTGCTTATGTCTGCCAGCAATGGTGAGAGATCAGCACATCACACGTTCTCCAAACCTTGTAAGTAAAGTATGAAGACATTCCCTTCCGAGTCTCCGTCCTGAAATAGCCTCTCTATCAGACTACTACTACTACTACTACTACTACTACTACTACTACTACTACTACTACTACTACTACTACTCCTACTACAACTATACTACTACTATTACTACTACTACAACTATACTACTACTATTACCGTCCGGCTGCATGGCTAAATCGTTAGCGTGCTGGTGTTTGGTCCAAAGGGTCCCGAGTTCGATTCCTTGCCGGTTTGGGGATTTTAACCTTAAATCTATTCATCACAGGTAGGGTCCCTTCCTCACAGATGCGCAGGTCGCCTATGCGGCGTCAACTCGAAAGACCTTACACCAGACCTTGTGGGCCGTCTTCAGCAGTATTATTCATCATAGGTAGGGCCCCCTCCTCACAGATGCGCAGGTCGCCTATGCGGTGTCAACTCGAAAGACCTGCACCAGGCCTCTCTGGAGGCCACACGCCATTATTCACTACCACTATTACTACTACTGGTGTAGTAGTAGTAGTAGTAGTAGTAGTAGTAGTAGTATTCATTCCGTACCCGGATGGAGTACGGCGGGCCTCCTAGAGTTTGACGCCCTTTCTAAGGCCAGGAGATATGTAGCGGTGATATGAGGCATGGAGAAAATGAGAAGGGATCGGCCGTGGCCTATAAAAGGATCTGTTCCGGCATTCGCCTTAGCCAGGAGATTGGAAAACCACGTAAAACAATTCTCGGGACAGTCGACGGTGGAACCAGCATACCACTTTCGGAATGCAGAGCTCTGTTTCAAGCCATAGCTGCTATGCCTGTCAGACTAGCGTACTAAAGCCCATGGCGCAACAGCCCCGATGGGTCATGGCCTACCAGGCGACTGCTGTCCAGCCCGAAGACCTGCAGATTACGGGGTGTCGTGTGGTCGGGAAGACGAATCCTTTCGGCCGTTACTCTTGGCTTTCTAGACCGAGGTCGCAATCTCAGTCATGAAGCTCCTCTATTGTAATCATGTAGGACCGAGTGAGTTGGCCGTGCTGTGAGCTTGAATTCGGGAGATAATGGGTTCGAAAATGCTGGGGCTGTAACTTAGTTAAGACCACGACCGCTTCCTTCCCACTCCTAGCCCTTTCCTATCCAATCGTCGCCAAAAACCTATCTCTGTTCTTGCGATCTAAAGCAACTTGTAAAGAAAAAGAAAATCATGTAGGCTGAGCGGACCTCGAACCAGCCCGCAGATCCAGGTAAAGATCCCTTTCCTGACCGGGAATCGAACACGAGTCCTCTGGGTAAGAGCCAGGCACGCTACCCCTACTTTGCGGGATCGGAGCCAGACTACCGCAGGTTTTGATTATCTATATACACAAATCGCCAGCAGAAACACGCAATAGTGATTACATCCCTACATATAGGGTTAGCGTCAGGAAGGGCATCCGGCCGTAAAACAGGACAAAATCCACCTGTGCGCGACGCAGTTCGCACCCGCGACTCCACAGGTGTGGGGAAAAGCGGCAGGGAAAAACACGAATCGCATCGCTAGCAACTGCCGAGTAGAGATGGCAGTTAACGTTTAAACTATGCAGCCAGCTGCATTTATTGTATATTTCTAAATTCCTCTTTACATGAATTAGCTTTTCTAGAAGAATCTAAAAAAAAGAAAGCCTCAGCTAAATATATTAGCCTTCGCTTGTTAAAGAAACATCTGACCAGAGTTTATAAATAATGTTCCGGCAAGAAAAAACAAAACAGTTTATAATACATTAAATTAGATTTCAAGATGAGTGTCTCTGAGATATTGAATTATTGCCTGGTAAATACTTCTGTCCCGTGAAGCTAGAAGTGTAGATATCGATGTCGGGGACTGCTGTTTAAATTTGCTCAGTGATTTTATGAAAGTCTCCTGTTAAATTAAAGATGTCTTTCAAACAAAGGTTACTCGGGATAACTAAAAGAAATGATGGGTGGCTACGAAAATTTTAACGCAACTCTTTATTATTTTTGTTTGGGTACGCTTACTACCATTTGAATAACAATTTGTATATGGAAGATATTTTGAAGTCGTCAAATTACCATTCTGGACGAGCAAATGTGTGACCACTCGTGGTGAACGCATGTACAGAATCATAATTGCAATGAGTGGAGATAAGGACCGACTGAAGATGGCCGAATGGAAATGCGTACGTTCAATTTGTCGTGTTGTTTATCTTGTAATGACTGTCCTTTGTGACGTAGCTGCAAATGGTACGGAAGTATTGAGGAGTGAACATACAACCAGAGATTACAGTTGTGGGGTGGTTTCAGGCGCTATAAATGTAAGTTTCTAGCTGAGATTGTTTGGTGTAAAATGAAATAAAATTTATGCAGACCGCGAGGTTTCATCAGCTATAGGCCATAAGTAACTGTGGTAATTTCGTTGATCATATAACCTCAGTTTCTACCCTTTCAAGCTATTTTAGGTATGTTTCGTGTACTTACTAACTTAGTTACTTACTGACAGAAACCAAGCCTGCACAAGAAATAATACCTGCAGTCAAATCTGTACATAGGTAAGGTAAGGGTGTATTCTGCGCGAAGGCAGGTCCGAACCTCCGCAGATGTGTGCCTGAGCCTGAGTGTACGTACGGTAGGGTGGCCAGTTCCTTTCCGCTCCTCCATGCCCTCACTCCCCCACCAACAGCGCGTGGCAACCAATCCAAATCTTGACCACGCCCAATGTTGCTTAACTTCGGAGATCTCACGGGATCCGGTGTTTCAACACGGCTACGGCCGTTGGCAATCTGTACATAGTTCTTCTATTTTTTTCTTTCAGTGTTCAATGGCCTAATGTTCGTTGTTCTGCAAGAAAGGTACCGGTAATTCTTCCTAACTTCTTGGGTTATTTTATTCTCTTTAGGTCCGAAGTGGTCAACATTGTATACAAATTCCTCGCGGGATCAACTGTTATGCGTCATTTACCAGTTAGTCTTCTTCTTAACCTGTTTACCCTCCAGGGTCGGTTTTTCCCTCGGACTCAGCGAGGGATCCCACCTTTACCGCCTCAAGGGCAGTGTCCTGGAGCTTCAGACTCTGGGTCGGTGGATACAACTGAGGAGGATGATTAGTACCTCGCCCAGGCGGCCTCACCTGCTATGCTGAACAGGGGCCTTGCGGGGGGATGGGAAGTTTGGAAGGGATAGACAAGGAACAGGGAAGGAAGCGGTCGTGGCCTTAAGTTAGGTACCATCCCGGCATTTGCCTGGAGGAGAAGTGGGAAGCCACGGAAAACCACTTCCAGGATGGCTGAGGTGGGAATCGGACCCACCTCTACTCAATTGACCTCCCGAGGATGAGTGGACCCCGTTCCAGCCCTCGTACCACTTTTCAAATTTCGTGGCAGAGGCGGGAATCGAACCCGAGCCTCCGGGGGTGGCAGCTAATCACACTAACCACTACACCACAGAGGCGGACATTTACCAGTTCACGGGCTGATTTTGCTATTGCTGTACATCGTTTAATTGCTATATTTGAGCTGTACCATTTGGACATCTTTGGTTATCTATAGCTTCACTCCTGGGTACCATTACGGGCTTATACCAGCTAATAATGTGCTTAAAAATTAGGTGTATGACTTTTACAACGATGTCATCAACATTGTGCTTAAGTCTTCCATGTTAGAGTCGAAGATCGCATTCACGCTAATCCGGCGAGAAGTTTATAGGCTGACCCTACACTATGGTAGCGACCTTTGCCTAATTATATACGTATTAATCAGTGTATGCTGTTACGTCATACTTAATGAATATCGGTGACAATGGGTTATAGCCGTCTCTCACAACTGTATACCTGTTATAAAATGGAATTCCTCAGCTTATCGGCCACGGTGGCCGCTAGATTTTCAAAATAAGTACTCTTGAAAGCGTACTGGAGTTCTTAATGTATTATGTACAGGGCCGAAATCGATAGCATCTTTCCTTTTGTTAGCCAGACATTAGACGTTCCGTAGATCTATAGAACGCAATTGTTCCTTTCGTTCATAACACACTTCAACATGGCACACGTGCAGTGAATTTGATTTTGCGTCGACATTGACTTCCGAATCTCCATTTGTTCCCCGTTTACTTTTCTCTAATGCTCATATTCTTGTTGATATCATTCCTGGGAAGAATTTTGCCTGGAATACTGATTAGTGGCGTGCCGCCAATTTCGATTTCCTCTCAGTATATGAGGACGTGCCCTGAATGTTGCTGTTTTCGTCTAACCTACCGAACTCAAGGGATCAAATTGTTGTGGAATCGCGTGAGGAAATGTCTATTCTTCCAATTCCAAGAAGATAAAATCCTCCTTTCGTATGATGAGCATTTATTGCTGCTTCACGTGTTTGGGAGCTTTGAGACGTCATTCAACACTGTATCCTTATCTATAGAATTTGGACAATGAATGTCTGTAGGAGATTTGAGTGACCTTGCTAGACTAATATATAATAGCACTTTCCGCCTCGGTGATAAAAGTAATAGGAAACCATCTCACGCATAATTTCCCTACTGACTATTTATGGCGAAGCTGTTGAGGATCCTACCATATTTCGGACCGAGGACTAAACAAACAAACAAACAAACAAACAAACAAACAAACAAACAAACAAACCATTTTGGTTGAGTACATAAGTAATCCAAAGAAATATCTTATATTTGACTCTACATATAATTATTTTTTATTGCACAATGTCAAAAACGGGAAAATGGTTGCGTGATAAATACTTGTACAAAACGGATCACCTAAACATATTAAAGTACAAATATAAAATATTTCCCCCTGAAATATGCGTTTGCATTCATGTGGCCTACCGAACGCTTATGTAACATTCATCGCTAATATAATATCACCGTAGCAGAGGAACAGGGTGTTTTGCAATGTAATCAGAGATCTTCCGATTCAGAGAATAATTCTAATAATAAACTAATATTTAGAAATGTTGTCTCATGAAACCTTTAAAATCTCGTAAAACGACATGCACAAGAGGAAAAGTCAAGCCAGTTACTCTATTACGATATAATCGCTGGCTCCGTGAATAGCGGTCGTTTGATAGGCCAAGACCTACCAGGGCTGTAGTGCTATGAGGGGGTGGGGGAAACATGATAATGATGATGATGATGATGATGTTGATGATGATAATGTTATTGGTTTTACATCCCATGAACTACCTTTACGGCTTTCGGAGACGCCGAAGTGCGGGGATTTTGTCCTTCAGGAGTTCTTGTAGGCCTATATGCCGGTAAAACAACCGGTACGCGGCTGACGTATTGGATCATCTTCAAATAATATCGGACTGAGCCAGGATCCCAACTTGGGCTCAGAAAGCCAACGCCGTAACAGTCTGAGCCACTCAGCCCGGCAGGAGTGGAATTACTTATTAACAACGTAATTAAGTTACATTCCGACGATCCTGTTTAGGCACTACTGATCTATGCCTTCAAAACTTTTCTACAGATAACTATTTTTCTAAACATGACAATTTTTTTGACAGTATTTTTACGTCCCACTGACACAGATAGGTCTTATGGCGACGATGGGATAGGAAAGGGCTAGGAGTGGGAAACACGACAATAACCAACATTGTGTGTTAATTGGTTTTTCAACAGGATGGAAAGCATACTTTGTAATAAAATCACAGTGACACCTGATGGGTTAGTTGAAGTGTGGTGCAACTTTTCCAGTTATACCATTTTAATCCTATTATTACCGATTTTTCACGTTAGGTTACATTTCTAACCTCAATGGTATGTTCTATAAATATAATCATATTTATGTAGTAATGCCCAAGTTGGTTTAATTCCGGCTAAGTCCGGTGCTATTTGAAGGTGTTCACATACGTCATCTTCGTGTCGGTAGACTTTTTGGCACGTAAAATAACTTCCTTCCGGCACCTTGACTTCTCCGAAAACCGTAAAGTAGTTAATGGGATGCAAAATCAATAACGAATGAAATGTGCTGTAGTGGATCAGTGTTTGACTGTTTCGTTATGTAGTTGTTTAAAATATTCCCTTGCATTACAAATTCTTTTTATCAAGATGAAATTGAAGGAAACCTTTCTTTCAAGAAATACATAGTTTATTTAATTATTTACCGACCAGGGTTCTTTTTTCCCCCGGTCTCAACGATGGATCCCACCTCAACGGAGCGTGAGACATTTGATACAGCTGAAAAAGAGGACCAGTACCTTTCCCAGATGGCATCACCGGCTATGCTGATAAGGGTCCCTGTGGGGGATTGGAAGATTGCAAGGGATAGGCAAGAAAGAGGCCATGGCTTTAAGTTAGGTACCATTCCGGCATTTAACCGACCCCGTGGTGTAGGGGTAGCGTGCCTGCCTCTCGCCCGGAGGCCCCGGGTTCGATTCTCGGCCAGGTCAGGGATTTTTCTCTTGACCTGAGGGCTGGTTCGAGGTCCACTCAGCCTACGTGATTAGAATTGAGGAGCTATCTGACGGTGAGATGGCGGCCCCGGTCTCGAGAGCCCAGAATAACGACCGAGAGGATGCGTCGTGCTGACCACATGGCCCTCGTAATCTGCAGGCCTTCGGGCTGAGCAGCGATCGCTGGGCAGGTCAGAGCCCTTTCAAGGGCGTTAAGTGCCGTGGGGGATTCTGGCATTTGCCCGGAGAAGTGAAAAACCAGGGAAAAACACTTCGAGGGTGACTTAGATGGGAATCGAACCTTGCTGTGTACTTTGCACGCACATCTTATTTGGAGCTAAGATGGTGTCGTCACCTCCCGCTCAGAAGGCTACTGCACAGTGAGCCATCTACTGACGAACGAAAGCATCACTTACGATAGACCAACGGTAAAACATTCTGAAATTCAAACCTTCCTAGAGAAGTCTTGCTTCGAGAACAGACGAGGAGCACAGTTCTCTGCGAAACGTAGAGAGCTTCATCTTGCTTTCTTGACACGCGAAAAGCCCAAAAGCTATCATCATGTCTACAATTACGGCCGTGAAAGCATCAGTCTAAATGATAAAATAAATCATAATATAAAATAATGATAATAATCATAATAATAATCATCATCATCTTCCTTTCAAGTCCCGCATATTCCTTTTAATGTGATCCAGTTTTAGGGTTTTAGATTACTCAAGAAAAGTCCACATTGAATTAAGTTTTTCATAACTTTCTCAATTCATGTCCTATATAGCGTTTTTATTTTTTTACTATTTGCTTTACATCGCACAGAAACAGATAATCTTATAGGGCGACGATGGGCAGAAAAGGGAGTACGAAGGAAGTGACTGTGGTCTTAATTATGGTACAACCCCAGCATTTGCCCCAGCGAACCTAATTCAGGGCTGCCGACTGTAGGGTTCGAACCCAGTATCTTCCGAATGCAAGCTGATACCTGCATGATCCAAACCGTACAGCAACGTGCTCGGTTCCTATATCGCTTCGACTTGGTGGGATCAAATTACTACCGTGATTTTAGTGGACATGACCTACGTTGACGCCCTTACTGTGATGTGTTTTGTTTATTATTTTATATACTAGCGCGCCTTAACGCCCACTGACACAGTAAGAAAATCATAAGCCTAATTAATGTTTGCCAGTAATTAAAATATAACAAGGAAACTTGAACAGTCCTGTATTGGCGCGCCCGTTGCTCTTTTCACAGACATTAACTTATTTCTTGGCGATGTTTATTAGTTTAGGGCTGTAACCCTAAGTGAGAGAGGACTGAATATGCCTGGGGAGATGACAAGAAGTATGACTGTTATCCTGTATATACAGTGTCAATGGATTCTTAGCTGTTTTGTAGATATGTTTGAAGCGATGCCATCTTTTCTTTCTATACTAGAAACTAATTATGTTATTGGTTTTTCGTCCCACTAACTCCTCGTTACGGTTTCTGGAAGACGGCGAGTTGTCGGAATTTATTCCCATATGAGTTGTTTTACATGCCGGTAAATGTACCTGCACGACGACGGCAAATACCCCCGGAATGAACCAGTAATCGAACCTTCCAACCTGGAGTCAGAAGGTGAGCACTCGTACCGTCCGAAACGCTCAGCGGCTGTATTCGAAGAGATGACAAAAACATGTGTTGAACATAATTGCAAGTGGAAAGAAAACAATGCTAGCCTAATGTACGAAATTATGACTCGTTGAAGAGAGTAAGTTAACGGTGGGGAAATACACAAAGAAAGCCAGGGGAGGTCTTAGGCTTCCGTATGGTTGAAAATGATTCACTCTGAGCAGTTGTCTCTCAACCAGGCCATTTCTGAAGAGGTCTGTTGTGAGCAATTACACAGTATGGAACAGGCACTGAAAGAAAAGCAACCTTGTTCAGTGAGACGGCGTTGAGTTCTCTTCCATGAAGACTGCTCTGGACCACACACGGCTCGAGAGATTCCCCAGAAATTATAGGAGTCCGTCCGGATAGTTGGGAATCAGACGATGTTTGTTTAAAAACCAACACTGTCCTACAATTTTAATCATTATACAACTTATGGAGGCACCTTGATGAACGTGGGGTCATACATTTTCTCCATTCACCATACCTGCACTGTAAGAAACAATTTATGGGGAAAAAAATCATAATAATTTTCTTCCTTCATTCAGCTTAGAAAAGTTATATATAAAGGGTCTAGAATCAAAATTGGCAATGACCAATCAACCCAGTTTTACAGGAGAGACTGACTTATTAGAAGTTTGCAACTAAAGCAGATACGTGCACGATTCTCTTTTACCGTCTACTCTTAAACATTTTAACACGCAGAATAACCTAATCTCTACGATAAATATCACTGACGTTATTAAAACTGGAGATTGACAGCTTTGCAACTAACAGGTAGAGATTTCCATTCAAGCATCTAACATTCTTACGAGATTGCCATAACTGCAAATGAAATAACAGGAAATCATTATCAAACAAGAATTCAGTGTACATTATATTAACTGTGTTTAATGACATAAATAGAACATCTAAACCATCAAATCATCTATTTCTACGAAAACTTCCTCTCTCTTAATGACTCCTTCCTCATTTTCTTTCACATCATTCCCCATTGTTTCCAGCACATTTGTGTAAAAATGGAGGCTGCAAAACGTTTTCCTCTGATTGCCGTAATGTTTAGTCAACAATTTGTCAACCTTTTGCAGTTTCAAAGCATTAACTTGAACACCTCTTTCAATAACTGCACTGGGATTAATCATTCTTATACTTTTGCCAGTTTTACAAACACTTTTAATCACCCCTATGTCACTTCGGTAAATGGAAATGGCGTATGGCTTTTAGTGCCGGGAGTGTCCGAGGACAAGTTCGGCTCGCCAGATGCAGGTCTTTTGATTTGTCGTCCGCAGGCGACCTGCGCGTCGTGATGAGGATGAAATGGTGATGGGGACGACACATACACCCAGCCCCCGTGCCAGCGAAATTAACCAATTATGGTTAAAATTCCCGACCCTGCCGGGAATCGAACCCGGGACCCATGTGACCAAAGGCCAGCACGCTAACCATTTAGCCACGGAGCCGGACGTCACTTCGGTAATGAGCCTTTTCTCTCACTAGCGTATTGTTCATTGGATTTCTTTTAGCACTTGTTAGAACAAAACGCTTGCTACATTAAGTTTGAAATGGTATCGTAAACAACAAATCGCGTGACAGTTGTGATTGGCGAACATGAAAGGGCCATTTCTGCAACTCAAAGCTGCATGGATATTGCCGACTTTGCAGCTAACCGCAATGTTAAACGTTATATTTGAGGAGGATTATGTCGCTTACGCAATTCAACAATTACCTCGCAGAATGCTATCCATACTTGAACTCAATTCCGCCAAAATGTGTAGATTGCCAGTTTTGCTTTTAAGACCACTTTTGCTTCTAGGGATAACAGAGGTTCGTGTGTAGCATAACGAAAACGGTTATTTTTACAATTGAAATCAGAAGAATTTTGTAAGCAGAAGGATAAAACTATGAAATGGTTGATAACTGCTGTAGAAATGTAAGAAAAATAATTTTGATTGGTAAAACATGCTCTCATCTCTGTCATTTTAACTAAATAATTAAAATATTATATTACTGTACGTTATTCGTCCGAATCGTTGGGTTCGATTCCCGGCCGGGTCGGGGATTTTAATCGCTTCTGATTAATTCTTCTGGCTCGGAGACTGGGTGTTCGTGTATGTCCCAACACTCTCCTCTTCATATTCATACAACACACCACACTACCAACCACCACAGAAACATGCAATAGTGATTACATCCCTCCATAAAGGGTTTGCCGTCAGGAAGGGCATCTGGCCGTAAGAACAAAGCTAAATCCACATGTGTGACGCAGTTCGCACCCGCGACCCCTCAGGTGTGGGAAAAGCGGTAGACAAAGAAGAAGAAGAAGATTACTGTACGTTATTGACGCGTGTTAAAGTTCAACATTTTCTACATTTTCTGTTAATTAGATTAAAGTCATTTTTTCTTTTTCTTCCGCTTTTCCTACACCCTGGTGGGGTCGCGGGTGTGAAATGTGTCGACTTCGACCCGTTTTACGGCCGGATGCACATTCTTACGCAATTCTGTAATTAGGGATGTATTCACACTTGTTTTGTTGTGGTGGTTGGTAGTGTGGTGTATTGTTTTGTGTTGTGTGAAGACGTATGTATTGAGAAACATAAACTCCCAGTCCCCGAGCCTGAAAGAAATAGCCAGATGCGGCTAAAATTCCCGAGCCCAGGCCACTCTGACCATTCAGCCAGGGTGCCTGTCAGCTTGTGTAAAACCAGTGATCACACTAAATAATGCCAATAGCTGTTTTCAACATTTTGCTTTTTAAAATGTGTGAATTTTCAATGATTATTCCATATTATTACTAAGGTTCGGATGTTATGGCAAGTCATATTTCTTTCCTGCTGTTATTTTACCCGAAATCTGAAAAATAACTGAATGTTAGATCCCTGACCCCGTTTAAAGCAAATTTATGTTGCATCTGAATGCATATTTAGGACATTTTTATAGTTTTGGTCATATTTCGGTCATTTTAATGATTTAAGGTTATATTTGCTTATATTTTGAGCATTTTCGTTTAAATTGAGGAGTCATTTTTTACGCACAAAGGATTTCAAAATATTGTAGTAGGTGTACTTTTTCTTTCCTCCTCCAAAACAGATAGGTAGCGGGTTTTTTTTTTTTTTTTTTTTTTTTTTTTGCTAGGGGCTTTACGTCGCACCGACACAGATAGGTCTTATGGCGACGATGGGATAGGAAAGGCTTAGGAGTTGGAAGGAAGCGGCCGTGGCCTTAATTAAGGTACAGCCCCAGCATTTGCCTGGTGTGAAAATGGGAAACCACGGAAAACCATTTTCAGGGCTGCCGATAGTGGGATTCGAACCTACTATCTCCCGGATGCAAGCTCACAGCCGCGCGCCTCTACGCGCACGGCCAACTCGCCCGGTGGTAGCGGGTTTAGAAGACGTGATGCTGGACGAACGTACGCCGACTGATACCAAAAAGCATGCTAACACTTCAATTTATTGGTCCTTCTTTCAGAGAACAGAGTGAGAACTGTGCCTCAGGGCTATGTACAGCTATGTACCTACTGTAGCTCTTTCTGCTATATTATCGCTAATAACTTTTTGGCACGTTTAATGTTAGTAACACTCAAATACTGTCCGCCTCTGTGGTGTAGTGGTTAGTGTGATTAGCTGCCACCCCCAGAGGTCCGGGTTCGATTCCCGGCTCTGCCACGAAATTTGAAAAGTGGTATAAGGGCTGGAACGGGGTCCACTCAGCGTCGGGAGGTCAATTGGGTAGAGGTGGGTTCGATTCATAAATCAGCCATCCTGGAAGTGGTTTTCCGTGGTTTTCCACTTCTCCTCCAGGCAAATGCCGGGATGGTACCTAACTTCCTTCCCTCTTCCTTTTCTATCCCTTCCAGTCTTCCCATCCCCCCGCAAGGCCCCTGTTCAGCATAGCAGGTGAAGCTGCCTGGGCGAGGTACTGGTCATCTTCCCCAGTTGTATCTCCCGACCCAGAGTCTGAAGCTCCAGGACACTGCCCTTGAGGCGGTAGAGGTAGGATCCCTCGCTGAGTCCGAGGTAAAAACCAACCCTGGAGGGTAAGCAGATTAAGAAGAAGAAGAAGATACTCAAATACTTACCACCTATCCCTAAAATAATTAAGTCATATTTTACTTTTTAGGTCATATTTAGCTAGCTGTTAGAGCATATTCGCATGCATACTTTATACTCCTTTAGGTCATAAACTTCCGAACCCAAATTATTACAATGCTCATGTCTTCATGCAATATGGGATTATGATTGTATTTTACAGATTGCTTATGCGGAAGAGTGTCCGGCTCCATGGCTAAATGGTTAGCTTGCTGGCCTTTGGTCACAGGGGTCCCGGGTTCGATTCCCGGCACGGTCTGAGATTTTAACCATAATTGTATAATTCCGCTGGCACTGGCGCTGGGTGTATGTATCGTCTTCATCATCATTTCATCTTGATTATGACAATCAGGTCGCTTGCGGGCGTCAAATCAAAAGGCCTGCATCTCTCGAGACGAACATGTCCTCGGACACTCCCGGCACTAAAAGCCATCCGCCATTTCACTTCAATGGGGAGAACACCCCACTTCGGGCGTACGCAGATGATTTGACGGTTTTACTTACCAAGCTGAAGGGCTTGTGAAATTCAATGAAATCCTACATTCAGTTCATATTGTCAAGCTTCAGGTGCACGTATACATTTTCGAAGTCTTCCATTTTACCTCTGTACTCACCAACAATCACAAGCTACCCTAATGCACGGGAATTCCCGGTTGTAAGTACGTGTACAATTTTAGGGATAACATTTTGTTCCAGATATGAAAGAAACTAACCGATATGATTACAATTAAGGAGCTACCTGACGGTGAGATATCGGCCCCGGTCTAGGAAGCCAAGAATCACAGCCGAGATGCTTCGTCGTGCTGACCACACGACACCTCGTAATCTGCAGGCTTTCGGGCTGAGCAGCGGTCGCTTGGCAGGCTATGGCCCTTCGGGGCTGGTGTGCCTTGGGGTTTGGTTTGATTTTATGAATGAAACTATACCGTAAAACTGGTCCTTGCTTTTTGTACAGTCTGAGATTTTAATTGCAGGAATCCTTAACGAGAAGACTAAACTTAATACAAAAAGTCTGTTTTATAAATAGATTTGCTCCTTCAAAACTATTTACTCAAGCCCTTCCTGCACCCCATGTGATGTCATTGAAAGAAAGAGGCAGGACAGTTATTTATGTGGTCAGGCTATCGTTACGGAATTCGACGTGACCATTTAAACCTTCCAGAATGCTTTGATCTATTGAATCTACTGCCTGTAGGATACAAAATGTGCAGCTTTGTTGACTAAATGTATGATTGATCAACAGGGCTCAAGTGACCCATTTGATAATGTATTAGCGTACACGAAGTTTTCTATTCTTAATTATACACAGCACATTCGTACAATTAAATTTTTTTTTTTTTTTTTACAAGAATGAGATAGCAACAACATCTCACTCAGCGGTGAACAGTGCAACATCTGCTGCTTCGATTACCACTAAACACAATTTATAGATTCCTTCTTCAAGAACGTAGTGTCATCCGTTAGGCCTACACGCAGCAGAAACCTCTCAAGAAGAACCTTCACAGCAGCTGGCTTCCCACTGAGTGGCATAAAACCGTCGAGTACATCATTGAGATTATTCCCACGGCTGCAAATTTGGAGACAGGGACTAAGACCTCAGACAGGGCCTCTCAGGGTGCATGCGCTTGGTGCATGCACTGTGCGCGGTGCAAAAGACGACTGCGCTTGGTTGACCAGAGTGCAGCCCCCCACTCCTCGATTTGGAGCAATAGCGCTGTCTCTCTTTTTTCCCCACGCCTGTCTCGCTCGCTCTCCCTGTCTCCCTCTTCCTCACTTGCTCCGTAGTGTTCCAAATCCGAGCCGAGTTGAGACGAGTTGAGCCGAGCTTAGCCGAGTAGCCCAGAGACGAAGCGTTGGTCCGAGTCGAGCCGAGCGGGAGCGATGCACAGTGCACGGAACTCCTGCGCCTCCATTTGCACGCGTGAGATTTTGGGCGTTTGAGAGGCCCTGCCTCAGAATATAACAGTATGCCAGGAATGTGACCAGCTTGACATAGTAGAGAATCGCGTAGTCCAGTGTGGGAGTACAGAAATGATACGGAGGTGGCTTCAGAAATAAATGCAGCATTATAGTTGAAAGTAGGTGGGATACTGTTAAAAATACTGCAACACTTCGAGATGAAAGGGGCCCCGATCCAACAGTTAAACCCAATATCATGGTTTAGAGCTGGAGTAATACATGTTAACACTTGTACCGTGAAATTTACGGACACTATTCTCATGGATTTCCTCTCTATCTCTTAAATTAGTGCTTGTTATTATTTGTTCAAGTTTTGGTGTTAATTTCGAAATCATCAAGGCAGATTCCTTACAAGTGTAATATATGTTTGCATTTATGTTTTTAATTACAGTAGATGAACATTTTTTGTTTTTTTATTTGCTTTACGTCGCACCGACACAGATAGGTCTTATGGCGACGATGGGATAGGAAAGGCGTAAGAGTGGGAAGGAAGCGGCATTTGCCTGGTGTGAAAATGTGAAACAACGGAAAACAATATTCAGGGCTGTCGAGAGTGGGGCTCGAACCCACTATCTCCCGGAAGCAAGCTCACGGCTGCGCGCCCCTAACCGCACGGCCAGCTCGCCCGGTAGTAGATGGAAATTAGTGAGGTATTCCGAGACATAAAATAACTAATGAAATTCATGCAAGAAATGCAAAGGTGATTGTTCTTTTATCTTCTTATTTTTGTGTTCCTTTTTGGTAAAAATTTGAAATAACTTGCTAAGTATTGCATCGTGCATTACCTCTGTGAAGAGTAAAGTTTTAAACTCGCCGTTAACTATTACGGTGCGCTCGTTTCTGTTATAACATCACTATACTAATTAACGTAAATAACTAGACCATCGAAATTTATGAGAAAGAACACGTTAAAATGATTTTATCTTTTCACAGGCAGTGAAGGCCCTTGGAGGAGGGGAAAGAGAAGCCTTCCACTATCCGTAACCTAGGTAGTACAGAGTGGTTAGCTCTATGTTCGGCCGCCTGCGCCTCCAAGAAACTTTTGTTGCTTGTTACTTGTTTAACGCTGCACTAACGCATCAAAAGTTTCCGGCGACGGAAGGACGGGAAAGGGCTTTGATTTGGAAGTTAGCGGCCGTGGCATTAATTAATGTACAGCCCCAGCGTTTGCCTGGTAAAAAATAGGAAACCACGAAAAATAATCTTCAGGGCTGCCGACGGTAGGATTCGATACATTTTTTCAATAATCATACGTTTATTTTTCTCATGGATTGGCTTCACAATGTTGGGAGCATCTTCTTACGAGAGTATGAAACAGATTTTATGCGTTTAATAACATGTTCTGTGAAGAATATCCATTCGCATAATTATTTCCGTCTGGGCTCTCAAGTTGAGACGTGTGTGGTGACCATGGGACCTCAGATCTTCTTAGACTCTCTTCCCTCTGTTTTTCGCTTAGTTTTAACGTTCTCAGTACTTGTTATCTTCCTACAGCCATGAAATCAGGTTTGCGACGTCCATCTCTTCATATTCTTATGAGAGGGTTGAAGAAAATTTCAGTGATAATTAGTCCAAGCGTATTAATGGATGATTTATGAACGTACACTCTACATAAATTTAAACTTATAATTAATATATTTTACTTTAACAATTTAACATGAAGAAGTAATGAAAACATGACATATAACAATCCCAATCATATATCTCTAGGTGATGGTTGGACCTGCTAACCAATACACTTCTGTGGAATATATTCTAACAATCGTAATTAGTGAGTTATAGTTTCATTAATAATTCATGTCCCACTCTCATTTTTATAAATACAAGACTTATGGGCGGAACAAACACTTCAAATTACCATAAGGTAATTTTGAATATATATGAAACACTAGAACCAAGCCAAGTTTGACCGAAACTGGATTACCTGTTGTAAGTTAATTGAGAATGAGATAAAATAAGTGTGTAGTCTATATATTATAAATTACAGTACGGACATAACTAAAAATACAAGACAACACTAAATGAACTACGATATCTAAAGCACGAACTGTGAATGCAGTACCATTTACAGTTGGCAGCAATGATATTCATTAAGTGATCTAAAGTTTGTTTCACACAGTGAAATTATCAAATCAAGTTTGAATTAAAATGAGCCGGACTGAGTAGCTGGCTTTCTGAGTTCGGGTTGGCGGATTCGATGCCGGCTCAGTTCGGTGGTAGTTGAAGGTGCTCATATACGCCAGCCTTGTGTTGGGGTAGAATTACTGGCACTCCTGCGGAACGAAATTCCGGCACCTCGGCATCTAACATTAGTTGGTGGGAGGTAAAATTATGATTATTATTATTATTATTATTATTATTATTATTATTATTATTATGATTATTATTATTATTATTATTATTATTATTATTATTATTATTATTATTATTATTATTATTGAGAGGTAAAGGGAGGGAGTGTACGCTAAAAAGAGTTGATCATATTATAAGGGGTGATCAAAATATTTCTGTTCGATGGCCGTACAGCCCTGAATCGCGATGCCAATCAGATAAAATCGCCGTCAGCATTGAAGCACTCATCCCACCGACGCACCAGCTTAAAGATCCCCGTGTGGTAAAATACCGTGTCCTGCTGTGTGAAGAAGTCCGTAACTGCCTGCTGCACATCCTCGCCCCACAGGAAGCGAGTCCGCGTACCTTCTGCGTGATGAGGCTGGCCTCCCAGATCGACCGGCATCTTCTGTCGACCACAACGGTGGTTTTCGATAGACATGCTGCCCCATACAGAGTCTTCATTCCCCGATGGATGTCCACCGGTGTTTGGCCTTCAGCAACGAAGAACAGAATAACAGCACGTTGGTCCTGTTTGGACGCATTTGGTAATGACGTCGTGAGAGTTCACGTGGCCGCATTCAACGAACTCACCTTGGCACCACACGACTGCCCCACTAATCCCTTTGCTTTTTTGGGGGGCCCCCCGAAACCCGCTCCCCCCGCGTGACCATCGACTCAATCTACATGGCCTCCGACATGCTATTAATTTCTAAGAAGAAAGAAATATCAGGGAAGAGTGGGAAATGTTACTACAGGAGTACCTGCCTGTTTGTACGTTAGACGCATTACCAGGCAAGGTTTGCGTTGGTAAGGTAGCGTTAAGGCGTGGTATTGAAGGATCAGGGGTAAACCACATAGACAGAAAAGATAAAGAGCCTACATATAAAACCAGACATCTTGTGATAGCACATGCAAGGATGTGGGCTGGAAAGGTCCAGTGGTAGTGTTAGTTGAGAAGAGGTATCATGCACCAGCCATAAACCATAGTCTCGCCGTTCCATCTGCCAGGGGTTCAGTCCGTCTGGGCACTGCCGTAACTAGCGCGGGCCTTGCCGGTTGCGGAGCCATGCGTCTAGTACCATTAGGGCCCGCCTCACAGCGCCACCACCTTGGGGTCCCTCGTACCCAGTCTCCGCTCCCGGAGAATGAGGCCAAGCCCGCCTGGAAGGGGGTGGGTCATGACGCTGGCCCTCCTTCCTCTCTGCCCGCGCCATGACCCGGTAAACAGGGCAACTGCGATGGGAGGTCGCGTGCCCCCTGCGCAGTTGGTGCACACCGGCGCCTCCTTAAGTGCTGCGCAGGCCGTGTAGTGATCACCCCCACAACGGTTGCACCTCACTTGGAGCCCACACCTCTCCTGCCTGGGGCCCCACCTCAAACAGCGGAAACACTGCAAGAGCTGTTGAGGGGGACGTTTCGAGCTCACCTGATTGCCGCTACCCGCTGAGGTCCTCTCCTGATTGGCTCCTCGCTCGGCTGCTGTCCTGGGAGCAGTCCTGGGTTGCGGCTGGGCGGCCCTCTCCTGGTGGGCCGTAATCCCTTTGCCTACATGTCCGTGCATATATACCCGCATCGGAGTCGCGCTACGTTGGATGTCCGCTGCAGCAACGCCCTCAAATGGAAACCTTTTGACCACGCCTTATATATTGCTTCCAGCTGGCAGCACTGAAAAATCGAGTTGCAGAAGATAGGAATATTTATCAGCAAATCCTTAATCATACACAAATTCAAATAGCTCTTGACTAACTACACTTACTGGAACGTGAAAAGTAAATCATATACCACTGGTGATTTATGACTCTGACATGAGCAATAATTAATTATGCAGTACTAACACGTCACCCCCGTTAGTGACACTGAGACCTTAGAATCGGTGTGAGGGTGCTTGTGTACTCCTTGATCCCGAGGCCTCTGCCGGCTCAGGATCAACCGTGCTGGTTTGGCTCGGAATAAAGTCCGACTAAGGAGGTGGATGCCCCCACCCCCCGAGTTACCTGTGAGGTTTCTGTGCTCATATAATTTCTTTTCCTTCCACCGAAGGAGTTGGCCACGTAGTTAGGGGCGCGTAGCTGTGAGCTTGCAGTCGGGAGATGGTGAGTTCGAATCCCAACGTCGGCAGCCCTAAAGATTTTTCTACATTTTCACACCAGGCAAATGCTGGGGCTGTATCTTAATTAAGACCACGGCCGCTATCTTCCCAATCTTTTCCAATCCTTGCGTTGCCGAAAACCTTTGATGCCTTAGTGCGTCCTTCAACCACATGAACATTTATTTTCTTTCCTTTCTCATCCTAACGATTTTCTTTGCAATTCTCTTACTCTCTAGCCATCTCTCTGCTTGGGGTATTCGCCTGTGGGTGGGGGCCGTAGAATACAGGAACCCCTGCTAGTAATAAGAGGTGGCTGAAACTCCGTAGGGCTCTCCAGTTGAGAGCGTGGATTGACAACCACGGGGCACCTAGCTAAGTCTGACATTGCTTCCAGTTACATATGCTAGACTCCTCGTGTCTGACCTCCCCTGGCCAACTCTTGTTCTCTTCTTACCCAAACGGCTTTAGATTTTAAGAGTCCTAGGATCCTCTCATTTCATGCCCTTCGTGGCCCTTCCATTTCCTTTGCCAATGCCTACATTCCTCGAATGGTTGAAACTCTTCCATTTTTCTCTCTAATTAATATTGAGAGTGAGGTGATTGACCATTTGTACTTTCCGTAAAACATCACTGCACTACCACTAACACTTCAGCATGGAAGCGATATGATTGTCCTTTCTATCGGAGAGAAATGCTACTGAGAAGAAATTCGATTATCTATTCTGAGTAGGGTTGGGCAGACCTGAACATTCACTTGTTCCGCAACATTAGGAACTTGAGGCGTAGTGTTTCGGTACAGAGTGCCGGGACACGGGACACAGGACTGTAACTGCGTCCTAGAGAGAACTTCGAGAGGCAACAGGACATGCTCCGCTTCAGCTGGAATGTGTCTGAACCGAACGTGCTGTGCCAAGGCCGCACTAGATAGATTCGTTGTTCTTGGCTGTGTCTGCCTGTCGATACCGGCTGTGTGCCGCCCTGTGCTGGAGTGTCAACATTTTTTCATCCAGTTATATCTTTAATTCCAAAGCGATGACCCATATTTTTCTTGTGCTTAAAGGTTTCCTTAAAGTCCAAATTAATTTTTAACATCAATCCCCGAGAAAGTGTTGAGCGAAATTTTCGAGATATTGAAGAAAGTAAATGGAATTTGAGAGGGAAGGAATTCGAAGTGCAGAGATCATAACAGCACGAAAGTACATTAATGTTTTCATCCAGTTATATTTTTAATTCGAAAGCGACGACCCATATTTTTCTTGGGCTTAAAAGTTTCTTTAAAGTCCAAATTAATTCTTAACGTCAATTCCCGAGAACATGTTGAGGGAAATTTTCGAGATATTGAAGAAAGTAAATGGAAGTTGGGAGGGAAGGAATTCGAAGTGCAGAGGGCATAACCGCACGGAAGTAAAACAATGTATTCATCCAGTTATATTTTTAATTCCAAAGCGATGACCTGTATTTTTCATGGGCTTAAAAGTTTCCTTAAAGTCCAAGTTAATTTTTAACGTCAATCCCCGAGAAAGTGTTGAGGGAAATTTTCGAGATATTAATTACTCACTAATAACTCATAATACAGGCCATACATTCAACTGGTGAAAATATTCTTGAATTGGTTACTTTTAAACACCTGCACTGCCATTGTAACCGTGTTATGTGTATTTTATATTGACCGGAAAAACCTTAACCTAAAAGCAGCCTTTAAACGTGATTATTGGGCGCGAATTTCAGTGTTCCGACTGTTCGTTCACGTTCCCTGCAGCTTTATGCTGGACCATGGCCATAACTACACACAGGCACACACCACACAGCACGTTCCGTACAGGCACATTCCCAGTTCCCACTGGCGCGGAGCATGTAATGTTGCCTCTCGAAATTCTCTCTACACTGCGCAGTTACAGTCTCGAGTCCCGTGCGCCCGCTGCACAGTTGAGCTAGTAGGCAAAGGGCAGTGCATAGTGGCGCTTCTGACGGGACAGCGAGTCAGTGTCTCCGGCTCGCTTGAGAATATTTCGGAACAATTGACACTCGGTGTTCTGGAACAGCGGAACATAACTGTTCACCGGCACAGTGTGCCGAAACAGGGACATAGTGTCCAACCCTAATTCTTAGTAGTTGGTAGAAACCATCCTACTCTAAAGTTTAAAAAGAAAACAAAACACTCACACACAGTGGTAACGCAGTAAAATACTGAATCACGGTTTCTCTAAGTAATGTATTTTTCCTTACTGCCGAACAGTAATTTAATTTTGTTCAGGTATGAGCCTATTTCCCATCCCAGACCTTACTGAGGGTTAGCACACACACACACACACACACACACACACACACACACACACACACACACACACACACACACTCTATCTGATAATTACCTATTGTTATACCATTCTGTGGTCGTTTGTTAGTCCTGAAATAAATTTTTCAGCAAATTATTTTTTAATGCCACTCACCGCCCGTTAAGATTTGGAAGCGTGGAATTCCGATGTCTACATTCTTTAGGCATCTGTAGAATTGTTGTAGTTGTTGCTCAACATAAGACGCTTAGGATATTCTGGTACGCGCAGTATGGACGAAATCTATAAAATAATGCTGTGAAGTAAGTGTGTGTGATCTGTATGCCATTTAGTCCCCCCCCCCTCCAGTTATGTGGAATTTAGGTATTACATTTCGGAAATCCTTTTCAAGATTGATCGGAAGTGGAAATTTAACTATCTTCTCTCTACAATTGTTTCCTGATCAGGAACGTACGTGATGTGCTTTTCTTTTTCCATTGGTTTAACGTCGAAATAACACATTAAAGGTTTCTGGCGACGCAATGACTGGAAAGAACTATAATTGAGATGGTAGCGGCCGTGGCCTTAATTAGAGTATCGCCTCAGCATTTGCCTGGTGTGAAAAGTGGATACCACGAAAACCATCCTCACGGCTGCCGACGTTGGGATTCGAAGCCACCATCTACCGAATGAAAGCTTACAGTTACGTGACCCTGATCGCACGGCCTACTATAATTACAAAGATAAAAGACGAAGGACTTTAAGAAATGACGCGCTCATTTGTCACTGTATCAGTGCGTATATGAGTTTTCTTCATCAGGAACGCTTCAGATCTGTTTCATGATCGGATCAAGAAACGTTGGAGGATCATTGGGGGAAACTGTTGCCCGTGAGCTTCAAAAAGACAACTGAACTTAAAAAAGGAGCACATGCGAATATTATGCCGGGATTCTTTCGAGACGAAGGCTATACTCGGGTCATAATGATCATTTACTCAGCTTGTCAGTACAGATCAAAGCAGCGGAAGTTAGACAAAGGTCGATAGTTCCGTGGTTGAGTTAATATTGTCGGTTAATGTCCCAACTTTAGGAGACAATTTTTATTTATCACGTATTGAAACCAAAATGTATGTCCGGCTCCATGGCTAAATGGTTAGCGTGCTGGCCTTTGGTCACAGGGGTCCCGGGTTCGATTTCCGGCAGGGTCGTGAATTTTAACCATCATTGGTTAATTTCGCTGGCACTGGGACTGGTTGTATGTATAGTCTTAATCATCATTTCATCCTCATCAGGACACGCAGGTCTTCTATAGACGTCAAATCAAAACCTTACACCTGGCGAGCCGAACATATCCTCGGACACTCCTGGCACTAAAAGCCATACGCCATTTCATTTCATTTTCCCAAAATATATGAAGCCCAACAGCTCTATTGTATTTAATAAACAAGCTATTGTCTACTGGAAAAGGTATCTATAACCTTTCATATGTTGAGGAGCTTTCATTGAGTTTCCAAGCACTGTGATGTTTCATAACGTCCACAAAACTAGGCCTTTCCATAAATTAAGAAATAGCAAAGCCATACTGGGATATACGACGTCGATGATTCACTTGCCTATTGAACGAGTTAACTCTGCAGTTAGGGTCACGCAGCTGTGAACTTGCATTCGGGAGACAGTGGGTTCGAATCCTACAGTCGGCAGCCGTGAAGATGGTTTTCTGTGCTTTCCCATTTTCATACCAGGCAAATTCTGGGGCTGTACCTTAATGAAGGGAATGGCCACTACTTCCCCAGTCCTAGCCCTTTCCCATCCCTCCGTCGACGAAAACCTTAGATTTGTTAGAGCGACGTTAAACAAGTACTAAAAAAACAGAAACTCAATTGTCTATATCTTCTGCTTGTTGTTACTACACAATAGACGTACATCTATAAGAGTGTATGGCGATTTCTCGCATGATTTATGGGTTGCTGCATCTTACGTGACAAGCTAAGAAAGAGACTACGAGAAAGCAACGTCCTTCTATTGCCCCATTAAGAAAGAAAATCAGCATAAAAATTTAATGTATTTACATTATAAAATCAAGTTTCTATTCTTACTCCACTCGGAATATCTGTTAATAGCAGTGTTGTTGCTAGGACCGCATAATGACGAACTCTGACTACAACCTTTCTCCGGATCAGCTTCATGAAGTGAGCTTTCGTAACGTAGAAGAACTGTGAAACAGATTGCTCGGGGCTTTGTCTCGGACACGGTAAATTGCTTCCCCAGGTCAAAGATAATGTAAATTACCTCCTATTTACATGAGTATGGAATGTTAATTGCCTCCTCTTTACATGAGAGAGTGAACATGCATCCCGTTTACAATATTGCCCTTACATGCACAATTCGCACAAATTACTGTTATGGTTTAAAATGTTGTTAAAATACTCGTTAGCATAAGTTAGGAAAACTTCGTTACAAAACTTAGAATGTGTTTAAAACATTGAATACTGAATTCATTGAACAGGCAGGAATTCAAAACGAGCAGGCCTTACAAAATCAAGTCTAGTAATCTCTTTTCGCAGAAGTGTAAGTAGAGTATTATACTTTGTAATAATAATTATTTGCGCTTATCCTTTTCAATAAAGATAGATTCCGTATCCATTTCGACGTAGCACATGACACACTGAATGATGCACACCTGAACACCTGAAACGACGCCCATCACGACGTCATTTCTGCGGATGTGCAAGTAGTGCCTCAATGAGATTCATTCAATGGCGGTATTGAAGATTCGACGTACTTGATAAATGGGAGGAAATTTACGTAAATTTCCTGTAAGGGGAGGATATTTACATACTTATAAGTAGGTGAACAGTCGCCTTGGAGGCAATTTACATCACTTCGTTTCTCACCAACCCTTCCCCAGCTAATATTCCCTGTGTGGCTGGAAATGTTACGTAGAGGAATTAGATGTTGTCATGTTCCTGTTACCGATATAAGAAATAACCACATTGAACTTCTTTTGCCAATTCTTGCCTTTATTTTTCTTATCCAGCGATAAATACCGCGATCCAGGGAACTAAAACACGTTTTCAAGGAAGACAGCTTTTTATCTCAATTGGAGAAAGCAAGTGGATAACTTTCTGCGATACTGAGTAATTCCAGTCATGAAAGATGAGAAAAATATTAAGACTAGATGCTCACACCTTGGGATGTTTACGGTGTCGTGCTGAGAACACATGGCTGCTGGCGGTGACGAGGTGTTAACACCATGTGCAGAGGCTGACGTCCAAGAATATCGTGTGGAGACTTGCTAATGTGGGCTATGTGTGCTTGTAGATGTCCTATTACTCGCATAAAACGTTTTACGAGTTAAAACTGATAAACCGCATGTCTCGATGGAAATTCAGAAATTCATAATGAATTCTATATTACCTGAAGTAATTATTTCTGGAAGTTTAAAGAAGTGTGGGCTTCCTAATGCGATTCAAATAAATATTCATTGTATATGCAGTCGGTTGGCAATACTGAAACATCTGGTAGAAAGCTGAACTTTTATCTTGTGTGCTGCTCATACATTGAGAGTTTACGTCAGTTCTTGTTTCAGTTGTTATCTTTTGGATAAGCAGTTGATTCCTAATGCAGAAATACACTAGAATTCCAAAAGATACAATCTCCAGTAAACTCCAATAACAGCCGACGTAAGCTGGAGGAACTAAAACTGAGTAGGACCTAAGGGAGTTTGTCCTGGTCTTTCTACCTATCACAGGATATCATTACTTCCGTCAGTCAATCATCAGTAATCTGCCCAGGTGGCAGATTCCCTATCAGTCGTTTAGCCTAGCCTTTTCTTAAATGTTTTCGTGGATATTTTATCGAACATCTCCCATGATAAATTATTCCAGTCCCTTATTCCTCGTTCTTTAAAGTGAATATTGGCCCCAATATGTCTTCTTGAATTCCATCTTTATCTTCATATTATGATCTTTACTGTTTTTAAAAGCTCCACTCAAGCTTATTCGATTCGTTTACTAATATCATTACTCGCTATCTCTCCATTAGCAGCTCGGAACATACCACTTAGTCGAACATCTCGTCTCCTTACTATGAAGTCTTCCCAATTCAAAGTTTTCAACATTTTTGTAGCCCTATTCCTTTGTCGGAAATCACCCAGAACAAATTGTTCTGCTTTCGTTAGGATCTTATCCAGTTTTCATATCAAGAAGTCATTGTGTGGGTCCCATACACTGGAACCATACTTTAATTTGTGTCCTACCAGAGACTTAAACGCTCTCCCTTTTACATCTTTACTATTACCCCCGAAATACTCTCATAACCGTGTGAAGAGATCTGTAACCTTTCTTTACAACCTTATAAACGTTATTACCCCAATGAATTTCATTCCTTTTATTAACACCTCTGTACTTATAATGATCCATCAACACATTAATTAGAACTGAGAGGACTTTTCCTCTTGGTAAAACTTACAACCAGAGTTTTCATCCCAGTTGTTATCATCATAACTCTGTCTGCTGTCCATCTCACAACATTGTCTTCTTGTATTCCTATGATGAGAAACAGGTTCAACATTGTTCTTTGATTTTATTGAAGGAAACTGATCTAAAATAGAACGATATAGATGATGATGATGATGATTATGATGATGATGATGATGCTTGCTGTTTTAAGGGGCCTAATATCGTAGGTCATCGGCCCCGGACGATATAGAGAAGTAAATTAACATGCCGTACGGTGCTGTAATACGATACAGCACTTTCCGTAAGGCAGAGCGAGTAAACGATAATAATGATTTCAGACATCGTTGAGCTTATCTTCTTCTCACAACCTGGTGGAGTCGCGGTTGCGAACTGTGTCGCACGTATGGACTTAGCTATGTTTTAAGGCACGATGCCCTTCCTGACCCCAGCCCCATGTGGAGGAGTGTGTTCAGTATTGTGTGCTGCTGTGATGTTTGATAGTATGGTGTTTTATTTGTGTGGCTAAAACCCCAGACACGGGCAGGAATCGAACCCGGGAACCTCTGAAAAAAAGACTGAAACATTGACCATTCAGCCAAGAAACTGAACCCATTGTTGACCTATATCCAAATTAAATCAAACTTCTTTCGATTCCGAATCGAACCTTCACCTTCGCAAGAAATTCGAATGGGATAGATTCTGGTTAAAACATCAGCACACAGTTGTGCTGGGAGAGGCAGCGAAACGTTACCGGCAATTTAGTTGGTGCTGTCGCGCAGATGGACGGGGAAAATGCATACCTTGGTCGTAAGTGGCGGGGACAGAATGCGCGGTCAGGCAGTGTAGCGGTAAGCACACGGAATGAATGTTTAGTTTAGGAGTGGAGTTGTAACTGAGCTCGCGTTATTGGCGTTGTTAGTATTGTATTCTTACACTTGATATTGAACGTTCTTTGTGTTAGCTCTCAATATGCTGACGTTCACTCTCAGACAACGGATATTACTAATTCAAAGAGACGTTTCTTCTAAAGAAGAAATCGTACGAATAGAACCGTTCTCAAAGCCTACGTCGTTTCCGTGGCGCTGCAGTAGCTTCGAGACTGTATAGAGCCAAGTTACTCAGGTAATGGTCAGAAGCAGGGTCTGTTTTAAAGAATTGTTTTTGATTTTTTATGCCGTTGCGACGTTTATATCGAGAACGATGGACATAATTTTCAACAGCTGCTTTCATGAAAGGTAAAATCTACATTGGTTTACCTATCAAGAATCGATATGAAGAACTGGTAAGAATCGAGGGCTATGAAATAGAAGCAGCAATCCAGAAAGTAGTGAGACAGAACTGCAGTTTGTCCCCTCTGTTTTTCAATTTTTGTATAGAACAGGTGTTAGTCTGTCAAAGAGGAATTTGGAAAGGGAATCGCAATCCAAGGAGAAGAAAACAAAACTGAGATTTGCCGATCATATTATTATTTCTGAGTCTGCAGAAGATTTAGGAAAATTGATGAATGGTGTGAACAGTCTTGCAGAAATAGTACAAGATGAAAGTAAACAAACCGAGCAAGTGGGCGTGCGGTTAGGATCGCGCAGCTGTGAACTTGCATTCGGGAGTTTGTGGGTTCGAACCCTACTGTCGGCAGCAGTGAAGATGGTTTTCCATGGTTTCCCATTTTCACACCAGGCAAATGCTGGGGATGTTACTTAACTAAGGCCCACTCCTAGCCCTTTCCTATCCCATCGTCGTCATAAGATCTATCTGTGTCGATGCGACGTAAAGCAAATTGAGGCAATGGAGTTCAGATGAACGAAATCAGGTGATGCAGAAAATATTTGATTAGGAAATTAAGTCTTAAAGGAAATAGATGGATATTGTTACTTGATTTGTAGAATAACTAACGGTGACAGAAGTAAGGACATAAAATGCAGACTAACACAAGCTAGGAAGGCGTTTCTTAAGAAAATAAATGTGTTCATTTCGAACATTGATATAGGAATTAGAAACAACGTTTTTGACGACTTTAGTCTGGAGCGTATGGAAGAGAAACATGGACAATAACTCGCTCAGCAATAAAAATAGAAGCTTGTCAAATGTGGTGTTGCAGAAGAATGCTGAAGGTGAGATGGGTAGATCGTATCACGAATGAAGAGATACAGAATCGAATTGGCGAGAGGAGATCGATTTGGCGAAATTTGATCAGAAGAAGAGAGAATGATGGGACACATCTTAAGATTACCATGACTTATTCAGTAGATCTAAGATGTAGTAGTCACGTAAAAATATTAAGATGGAACAGGACTTGGAAGATGCATGAAACCAGTCTATGGTCTGCGTAATGAAGCTGAATGCCTGACCCCGCTGCTGCAGCTTATCGTTGAGTCTACCAATGGATTTCGACGATATGTTCCTCCGATGTCCTCTACACAGTGCTGTAACTTTTCGCTGCATCTGCTTCTATTTACAGTATTTCCATTGTGACTTGACTCGTAGCTTTTTTTCAAATCCCACAGTGTGTTCATTACACGCAACTAACTAGAATCATCAAAATAGTAAATCCATGATAGTTGCCATCCGGTCGCATTGAGAGACAACTTACTATCTTTCCTTTCAGATGGTGACTGAACGGTAAAGTCCGTTTCCTAGGCTGAATGGTCAGTATACTGGTTTTCGGTTCAGAGAGCCCCGGGTTTGATTCCCGGCTGGGTCGAGGATTGTATCTGCGTGCGAATAGTTCCTCATGTTCGGGAACTGGGTGCTTATGCTCGTCTTAATACGCTTCCCCTGCTATTTGTACAACAGAGCACACTACTGACAATCAAAACCGAAGCTGTAAACTAGGGTGGGCAATAAAGAAATGTTTAATACTTAATACTGACAATCACAGAAACACGCATTCCTTCACATTGTGTTGGCCTCTGGACGGCCATCTCACTTAGAAACTTGGACTAATTCATATCAAGTGCACATGACAATACATTGGGGAAAAAGGCCAGGAAGTAGAAGCATAAGATCACTGAACTGTAATGGTTGAACTCTGTCCTCATGCACACGCGTTCTTCTTACCACCGCCATGTGTTATATCAGTGATGACATTCGGATGAAACTTTTAGTTTCTTTGTGAGAAAAAGGAGCCGTGCAGTTGTAGGGATGGCAGAAAATTAAGAACGCAGTAAGATTTGCAAGTGATGACCGAAATTTTATGATCGTTAGTAGTCATTAAAAGTAATATCAGGCCATAGGAATTGTAGAAATAGTACCATGGTAGGTTACATGCTCGAGGTAAAACAGAACATCTTATGTTCATTGTGATGGATGCCTTCTTAATAGACACATTTGCAAGAAGGTGGAAGGGGGACGTGAGGTGAGCGTGTTGAAGAGGTTTGGCCCCTCCCTTCCGGAATACCGAACCTTCCTTATGTCCGGTTCCTTGACCGATTGACCAGGCCTTCGTCTCAGGAAGAACCGGGATCGATTCCTAGCAAGGTCGGGCGTTTTAGCCGCGTCTGGTTAATTTTTCTGCCTCGGGAACTGAGTTTTGTATTTTTTTTTCAGTACACACATCTTCAGGTCCACACATCAAACGACTGCACCTACCACCATGGAGATATGGAATAGTGAATGAATCCCTCCACATCGGATTGACGTCAGGGAGGGCATCCGGTGGTATGAAAGACCCGAGTCCAAATGTGCAACACAGTTCGCATCTGCAACCCCACCCGGTTTTCGGAAAAGTAACGGGGAAAGATGGTCGTGGTTTCCTTATTAGTCAGGGAAGAACACCTTAACGAAAATATTTGTTAACTCTCGGGCTGTCTTCTCCTGACTGACTCGGTAACTATTGTAGAGTTTGTCGGCGTGTTTGTGGAACCTGGAAAGAAATCGTCCAGAAATAAGAAGTAAGCATATACTTGCGCTTCTTCTAAGATATACTATGGTAAGTCGTACGAGAGTGTTTAAGAGTCAATCGTAATAATTCAGTCTGCAGAACCGATGCGGTGAAGGCTTGTTCAGTTGACCCGGAAAGGATGGAAGTCCGATTCACCGCCAAAGAACAGAAATTTACAAGCGAGACTTACATCTCTGGAAAAAACACATGGTTTGGATTTTACTCAGCCTACAACAGAAATGACTACCAAGTGTTCCTGGGGACTGAAGGCGTCCCCAGAAGAGCTAACCATTGTATACAATGATCGCAGGCTATCTGTCATCGTTTGTACATTTTCTTGTGTCTTTATCTTTCTGCTATTCCAAAGCTGGAATTTGTTTTCTGGGGTGAATGATCTCTCTATATCTTTGGTTGCAATTGATTAATAGCAAGGAGCAAAATAAATATTAGCAGTGACTTTCCGAAATGGCGAAGCATCACGGTCGCTTTGACTTTGCCGTAGTCCTGTTTCTCTCATTGATTTACAACTGCTCGCTCATTTGAACGTTATGTGTTTATAGGTTCTAATGAACCCATACTCTAGACTTCAGACTCCAGACTTCACTGGCCTTCTGCTTTGGGAGAATGTCTTCAGTCCTCATTTCGTAAGTAGGCAGTGGCACTGTGGATCAGACTGGAGAAAGTTAAATGTCCTTGTCCTCACCGGATGAGACAGCGTCACTGTAGTTCCCATTTGTAATGGACAGCGTCATTGGCACTGGTCTGTACGAAATTCTTAGTATATTTAAAAATTGATGGCGACGTTCGTGATAAATCCTTAATTTTCCTGAAGTCAAATGTTGATTCTCGGAAGTGCTTGTCTCTTTTTAAAAATTATTTTAATTATAGAAACACGTATATAGAAGATATCCTATTTAAGAGCGACGAAATAAACCTTAAGTATTGTATATGGTTATTTACATTGTTTATATCAGTGACGTTGATTGATCTATTGATGGTGAGAGTGTGAGTGGTGTTTATTGCGATAGGGAGGGGAAAGTTACAATGGACAGTATACCACCTATGAATGAAACGTTATCTCCCGTAGGGATATTAAAAATTTCGAAGCTGTGTGGAAAGCAGAAATTAAGCATTCCTTTATCCTTCAATATTCGCATTCCAAATATTCTGTAAGATACCAGTCTCTACCCTTTAATTTCACCAAACACTTAAATAACAAATGTTTATAAATCCATAGGACATCTTTCTATTTCAGACTGGATTAACATTTTAAAATATACCGTCCCAGACATACAAAATTAATTTTATTGATATTGACAGATGAGTTACGCACCAAACTAGGCCGTCAACTTCACCACTTCATTAGTTGTACGACCACAATTCTAACATATTTTATCAGATATATGCTGTCAGTTTCATCTTTCGTGCTTGCTTGCTTTCTTGTTTGCTTGGCAGAGATCCCCAGTCTTTTATATAATGGATGTGTATCGAACCTAAGATCAAAATGCGCCATTTTCGGATGGAAAAATTGATTTAAGTTGTAACTCAAATACTGCTCTTTGTTAAATGATTTTCAGCCTATTAAATAGGTTATTCGATGTCATTTTATAGACATCATAGTAATGCGCACTAAATTTATAGCGTCAGCCAGCTGCACTACCTGTCGCTGACTACTTACAAATCTAGGGTTCTACAACTTCTGTTATATGCAGGTTATTTTTGGTCACTTATTGCAGTCCTACCCACAGACCTTTTTCTTTGTTATTTTTAGTGGTAGCCTACAGTAGACCCTACGCACATTGCAACTATTGAACTAGTAGTAACTGAGTAAGCATAGGACTGTCTTTCACCCAATTTTTATGATCTATGATGAAATAATTTATATGGCAGTAGTCCCCAATCAGCTAAGAGCTGTAGACCACCTCTTATTTTCGAAGGTCTGCCACGTAACCCATACTTTTTAATAGTCGTATTTAGATAAAAGAAAAACAACATTAACGCAGACCTTAATTATTATTTATGACAAGTTAGAGTAACAGGAGGCTCGTGACATCTTCATTTAAATAATAATAATAATAATAATAATAATAATAATAATAATAATAATAATAATAATAATAATAATAATAATAATAATGGTTTTAAGTTCCACAAACTACTACTTTTACGGTTTTCGGAGGCGGAATATAGTGTCGCGAGAGTTATCTTATTTGCCGGCAAATCTACCGACACGGGGCTGACATATTTGAGCACCTTCAAATACCACCAGGCTGAGCCATGTTCGAATATGCCAACTTGGGCTCAGAAAGCCAGCACCTTAACTGTCTGAGCCATTCAGGCCGGCATATTCAAATACCATGGGAGAAATCATTCCTCATTTTGTTTCGAACAATTCCTTCAACATCCGGTTCTATATTTCCTACTTTTTACCTTAAATAAGGATCGAAGGTGGAGGGGATTTCTACAGGATACTCGCTCTTCAGATAACGAAATAACTTTTTTTTTCTCACGAAAATGTGTGGAAACAAATGGAACTAGACATTTCAAAGCTTTCTCGCCTACTTTCTTATGATCAGGATATACCTTGATCCTCAATAGATTAAGCATGCACTGTTTGAAAAGTGTCTTCAATAAACCATCAGAAATCTCTTCAACAAGTTCATCTTTCTCCTCCTCAGGTAGAACATTTTTAATTGTTACTTACTATGTTGAAAAGGATTTCTTATCCACGAATTTTCAGGATCTGATGCAGGGAAGTAATCTCTAAAACTAGTCGCTAAATCATGCAGGTGATCGGTGAAGATATGTTCACCGTCAGTGGAGAAATGCACTCTAAAGTTGAGGGTCTTAGTGTAAATTGTATTACGGACCCCTTAAATTGATTCCGTGGAACATAAAGTGGTGAAGACTGTTATACTGGTGCAATGACAGTTATATTTTTTTAAAGTTCCCATGACAAGATATTTTACAAAATTCTCATAAAAATTCCTTTTATAGTCTAACTGAAGATTGTCCTTTTAAAGGACACGTCAAGGAAGATATTCATTATTTCGTCCACATGAAGTAGAGTAGTTGAATACTAACTAATTCCATAAGCAATCCAGACGAGAAAGATATAATTCCTTAAATGTTGTACCATTCACGGTCATAGGTTCTTAAGGTAGAAATAGCGGCTTTTAAACAGACACTCCTGAATTGTAAGACGAGGAATGAAGTAACATTTCGATGAGCGGCGCGCGGGGCTTCGAGATTGGTTTGGGCGCACACGCGTGTGTGTAGGGAAGCATGCAGTTGCCTGCAGGCGAACGGAATGGATGTCCAAATGATGATATTCATCCACCTGCAGTGTTACCTGTCAGAATTCTTCTTCCTGGCGTTCAAAAGAGAAATACCTTAAGCAAGGAGATCTGCGCAAAACCGTAAAAAGACCATGAATGAGAAAGGTATAGAAGATAAACTGAAAACATTCCAACAATCCACGAGTCTTACGTTGAAATATTTTTTCATATTGCCGCGTGTAGAAAGCGTAGTTTAGTTGTTCGTGACCATGAGTGGGAAGACACCGGTTCCTTCCAAGTCAGTCGGCCGCATAGTAACTTTCCGCTCAGCTATCTCGGGTTCGATTCCCAACACTGCTGTAAATGCAAGGCTCGTTGGTGGAACTAGAACGGGTTACACTTCGGTTAAATAACATAATCGAGAAGAGAAGTGGGTTAATATCAAACACTCGACCATCCTATAAATAGATTTTCGAGGTTTCACATTTCAACTCCAGAAAATGCCGGAGTGGCACCTAACGGAGACAACAGCCGCTTTCATACCAATCCTAGCCTCAGTTAATTATACATACGAGTATCACAACGATGTACCTTATGATATGAAGCTTCTCACTCACACACTCTTCTGTCTCTCTCTAAACCCATGCGGGTGATGATCAGGATGTTCTAAGTACCTTACAAGAATTAATAATTTCGTAAGTCGTTTACCGTATCGTCAGTGTTGTTAGTGACGTTGCTTTACAGTATACCGGGCGAGTTGGCCGTGCGGTTAGGAACGCGCAGCTGTGAGCTCGCATCCGGGAGATAGTTGGTTCGAATCCCTCTGTCGGCAGCCCTGAAGATGGTTTTCCGTGGTTTACCATTTTCACACCAGGCAAATGCTGGGGCTGTACCATAATTAAGGCCACGGCCGCTTCCTTCCCATTCCTAGGCCTTTTCTGTCTCATCGTCGCCATAAGACCTATCTGTGTTGGTGCAACGTAAAGAAAAAGTAGCAACAGCAATAGCTCTACAGTATATTATGATATTCTTTCTCTCATATAATATGTGTGCGTGTGTTTGAGAGAGATAGAAAGATATTGATTTTCAAATCATTTCACCAATAGCATTCCACAACTTAAGATTTTCGTGCATGCTATGCATACGCGTATGAGAACACATGTTTAAGGCATTCATACCGAGTTACTTAATTGCGGATGTCCATTACCTTGTGGTGCTAAAAAGTTAACAATGAAAAGTAACGACATCACTACATTTTTATGGTAAACAAATTAACTCGTTAAGTACTTTCAACGGATTATAGTCTCATCTTACCAAGCGAGTTGGCTACGTGGTTCGAGACGTGTAGCTGTTAGCTTGCTTTCAGGAGATAGTGGGCTCAAACCTCACGTTCGGAAGTTTTGAAGGTGGTTTTCCGCGGTTTCCTATTTTCACACCAAGCAAATGGTGGGGCTGTACCTTAATTAATGCAACGCTCACTTCCTCCCTAGTCCTAGCCCTGTCCTATCCCATCGTCACTATTAGACCTGTCTGAGCCGATTCGACGTAAAGCAGATAGAAATATGCAGTACAACACAATATATTCTACCACCTTCAGCGAGTAAGTCACAGAAAAGGGAAATTTGATTTCACGTGTCCATTACAAACATCACTACTCGAAAGGCAATTCATTCTGATGAAGTCGTAAAATGCGGGTGATTTGAATTGCATCTTTGTATCGATAAGGTTGGTGCCTTGAACCTGTGTGTGCAGAGGTCGTTTCGTAAGTAATAGCAACCGTCTTATATCATTCGAACGTGTGGGAACGCGAGAATTCCAGTGTAATATGTTTGAAAACCTGTGTTCCACTGTACTGAATGCCACCAAATAGTGGCACCTGTGAACATTAGTAAATACACGCCTCGAAAAAAGTTTTGCACCACCTGGAGTTTCGGGTTTTTAAGTTGCTGATGACCTCAGGGAATATATAGGATGCAAATACACACTTCATGTCAAACATAACACGACTGATGTAAAGAAAAAGCAACGGCAGGCGCAACACAAGCGCTATTCTTCGGGAACGTTCATCCGCCTGTCGAACGTGGGAATCTGATTCTGCCTCTCACTATGGTATTAGTCCACACCACGCAGTGAAGTATGATTAGACTCATCGTGGCATGCTGGGCTTGCTGTCCACAAGGCGGTTGAGGCTGTCCTGGTCGATCCTGTCCCACTCTTGGACAGCAGCCCTCCGGAGGTCGGCCAGGGTGACAGGTGGATTCGTTCGTAGTCGCACTGCCTGTTTCAGCATACCAGACATCCTCAGTAACATTCATGTACAGAGACGCCACAGGAGAGTCCATACGATGGACGTGGGCCTCCCTGAGCAAGAAGTGCACAAGACTTGTGCAGGCGCACGTTGTCATCTTTCACAACGAATCTGTCGCCAAAATATTGTCGGTATTGTTGATCAATGTGCCCGAGGATTCTGTTACGGTATTTTTTACCAGTCATATTGCCCTCTACGACGATGAGTGGCGTCCGACGTCCATACATAATGCTGCCCCAAAACATCACGGATCCGTCTCCCTGATGGGCATAAGGATGATGTACAGGGCTCGTCTGGCGTTGCCTCACTCTCTTCAAACCCTACTCCGACGATTATCCGGCGTCAGACACATTCGGAACTCATCCGTGAAGAGGACCCCCCCCCCCGCCATTCTTCCAGAGTCCAGTTCAAGAGCTCCGTTGCCCATCTGTACCTGGCGCCACGGTGTTCGGGTGTACGTGCAGGTTCTCGCTAAGGAACTCTTGAGTGTTGGTGCTCCCTACAATTGCCCTCACAGAGAGGCCTCGCTGACGCAAGATCAATATACGCGTACGGTCAAAAACAGTAATGAAATGAAAAAATGAAATGGCGTATGGCTTTTAGTGCCGGGAGTGTCCGAGGACAAGTTCGGCTCGCCAGATGCAGGTCTTTCGATTTGACTCCCGTAGGCGACCTGCGCATCGTGATGAGAATGAGATGATGATGAAAACGACACATATACCCAGCCCCCGAGGCAGGGGAATTAACCAATCATGGTTAAAATTCCCGACCCCGCCGGGAATCGAACCCGGGACCCTTGTGACCAAAGGCGAGCATGCTAACCATTTAGTCATGGAGCAGGGCAGAAAAAACGGTAATGACTCGTCGAGACATGTTTGCATACTGCACAGGACACAAATGTGCTCTTGTCATGTTGTGGCCACAGGTGACAGTAACAGTGCACTCTTCTGGACGGTTCGGAGACTCCGTGTATTAACTTATCTCAACGTCCACTAACAGGTAGCGTTACACGTCATTCGGTTTTGTCATGCAACAACTCTTAGAGCGAACGTCTTTCACGAACACACAAATTATAGGCAGTACAAAACTTTTCCTGAGGTGTGTAGTTAACAAATCATGAAAAGTTAGTATGCTGCCGGCCACACTCCAAGATGGATGTAAGTAAATTTAAACAGCTGTCATACGTGAAAATTGTAGTTCTTCGTGACAAAAACGCACGCCATTTTCATGCCAAGCTAAGAGAAGTGTTGGGTGGTAGAGCTTTGCAGTATTCAACTGTTGAGGCCTTCGAAAATAAACGTGTAAGAGTTGTCGAACTGTCGCAGTGCACGTCCCGTGTTATGTCACACAGAGGTGTCTGTAACAGTTACCGAAAAGTGCGTAACAGGAGACAGGCGTTGGAATTATTCCCTCAAACTGATATTTCTCTGTTGACAACGCTCCGAAATTTACAACACAGCTTGCAGGTGCGCAAGATTTGTGTACATACAAGGTGCGTCTAAACAGTTCGGTGAATGATACCATAACACAAAGAAAACAGAAGTAACAAACAAAATACCTTTAGTCGCTTTCAAACTACCCTCCATTGGCCACAGTATGCTTTTGGCAATATGTATACAATAGCTGGAAACTGGCAGTGAAAGCGTCTTTTGGAATCGATCGAAGAACTGATGTCACACGTTTGGATGCCCGGTGTGTCAACACAGTGTGTGCTTTCAGGATTCCCTTGACGCGAGGAAATAAAAAGAAGCCTGCAGGTGCAAGATTCGGGAAGTACGGCGGATGTTCAAGACGTGGTGCATCATCCAGAGTTCCCTGTTCATCTCGAGGGTGTTTGAACCAGTCGTAAACACATCTGCGTACGGCTTTTGTTCCGTACGCTTGCACTAACAGCGCATACGTCACCATCGCCGTTTTCCCAAACTGTAACAAAATTTGATGTTAATGCGTTGGTCCATTGCACTATGCTACGAGTCTTCACACCACAACCTGCTTCAGCTCCGTGTATTCAGCTTTATGTGACGCTCTCTAGATGTCTCTCTTTTCACATGCGCATTCATGCAGTGTTACCACACGTTGCTATTGCGATATGGGGCCCATTCATCGTACTTCTTAGACATACCTTGTAATAAAACGATGAAATGAAATGTCGTATGGCTTTTTTTAGTGCCGGGATATCCCAGGACGGGTTCGGCTCGCCAGGTGCAGGTCTTTCTATTTGATCCCCGTAGGTGACCTGCGCGTCGTGATGAGGATGAAATGATGATGATTTGCACTAATTGTTCGATTGCCCCTTGCCATTAATTCTTGTACCCGAACTCAATTTGATGCTATCGTTGGGAAGCAAATTTCAGTGGCGTTCAAACGTACATAGTTGATTTACACTGCTGGTGCTTTACCGGATGGTGTAACACAGTTGGGAAAAGACCCTAAAATTTCGAAGGTTTGCCTGTTGTGAAAACGGGGAAACCACAGAGAACCATCTTCAAGGTTACTACTTCCAGTTGACCAATTTTTGCGTCCCATGGATGGACATATGCCAAAGTGAACAAAGCATCAACGTGGGATATTTTGACACAGTTGAATAATAAGGATCTGTATACTAAAATCTAGGGCTGGTATGGAAAATTTCGTGCTGATGTTAATGTCTTTATTTGCTTGTTCTGTTTCCTGTATTGGCAAATACAGATTCTGTTTTAAGTTCGGGTACTCTGATTTCTTCTGCGTACCATAAATCTGACTGGTTCGTCCAATATAGAAATTAGGTCATTCGCTGTGTTTGAGTTTGTAAACGCCAGGTAAATTCGGTACTGTATGTCTGTGTACAGGATGCCTTTTTCGGATTAATTTCTGTCGAGTGGCCTGTTCTTAGTCCGAAATGCTGCCTTACACCCTGATATTTTTTCCATATTTTTGAGCGAGAGAGAGGTTTTAATATGCTAGCACGACATGTCTATCTTTGTTATTGTTCCGATGTTTGGCTGGATTGTGTTTGTTTTTGTTCTTTATTTTGTTTTGGATCTTGCCATTAAGTGTATTATTGTAACCATTATCAACAGCCAGGTACTTTATTGTGGTAGTTCGTCACTTAATTCTTCTACGGAGAGTAGTGTATAGTTGAGTCTGTGTTACATGAATCTGAATTCTGTGTAGTTACGTTGTGTTGGACAGTTTGTCATAGTGCCAGACATAGTGGCCTTTCTGTATGTCTTGAAATTTATATTGAGCATTGATTGATTTTCGATCACGCTTTTTAATTATCTCCTGTATAATGCTCCAATATCCGAATGCACTCGTTTTCTTACACTGTATGTATTTGTAGGCCTACACTTCCTGATTCAAAAACATAGAGCGTACTCTTGTAAGGAAGAATCATTGTCAAAGTTCGTATATCTAATATTTGCTTTGGTCTTTCGTAGTAAGTTTTTTCTTTTTATATATATATATATTTGTCAACAAGCTTGCATAGTTCTATTGGGTTAGGAAAGTGACAAGCAGCGAATGGAGCAATTGGTAGCAAATGTTGCCATTTAAACGCATTCTAAAAGCGTATAAATGCACCCCATTATGGTCAAGTGTACATAAATTTCCGTGTATTAACTAAGAAATCCTTAAGATAACGTACTCCTCCTATTTGGTCATGGTAATACTCTTTGACTTACTGATTATTTTACTAGTGGTTTAACGTCGCGCTGACACATGGAAGGTTTTCCTGTTGTGAAAACGGGGAAACCACAGAAAACCATCTTCAAGGTTGCTAGTTCCAGTTGACCAACTTTTGTGTCACATGGATGGACATGTGCCAAAGTGAACAGAGCATTAACACGGGATATTTGACACAGCTGAATAATAAGGAGCCGTATACTAAAATAATTATTGTTCCAGAACTGTCTCGACTTACCACTAACGAAGTGAGCTCACGAAGTCATTGTGTCATAAGGTAGATGATGCTGATTTCATTCTGCTAAAGTGAACTGAACATCAAAGCAAAATGGCTTCCAATGAACGTGGTCCGGGAGTGAGGCGCATAATCTCGTGCAGAAATTTCGTAGACCTAACCGAGGTTACCATGAATGACTTCAGTTCTGGCTTCTCACAATCAGGTCTGTATGATCCCGAGGACGGGGAAGAATCTACCAGTGGAGGCAAGTTTCACAGTAAATATATTTATAGTGTTCTTTGAGGTTATGAAGAACATTTATTCACTGGCCAAAGTGGACCGTGTTTTAAAAATTGTTATACTTGTTAGCTACTCGTGTGTTCAGCACAGTGTTGCTTGTAAGCAGTGCTGAAATTCATAGGGCACTGCTAAGACGGGTAAACTGCATGAACAGCGAGGAATACATGAACCTCACAATTAACTAAATATATTTCGTATGTCAAAATGCACCTAATCCCATAAAACCAGAAAGAATACATATATTTAAAAATTAAAAAATTCTGCACGATTTAGAAATAAAGGGAGAAATCTGACCGTGTAAATTGTCGGTACAAAATATTAGAAAGAGTTACATGCAGATTTTAAAATTTAATCTTAAGCTTTAGTTTCTCAGACCATTTCTTATAACACATGTTCGACATTTTTGTGACAATTCAAGTGTACACACGTAACAGCAAATAAGTAGAATATTAAAAAACGAACACGTGTGTGTTACTGTATCCTATGCTTGGGAGACTGGGAAAGTCTAATTGATATGATTAATTCAAACTCGCCGACTACTTTGCTCTTTTAGTCTTAAAAGGCCTTTTACTAGCAAAGAAAGCTTCGCGGTATAAATTATGTCATGTAGGAATATCTTGAAAATGTACTTTTTATTCAGTTTCCTCAACATTTATTTCAATCCTGGTCCAAAATGATAAACACGGGTTACTAAGATAGAAAGTTTCATGCTCATGAGGCTGATGATCACCTTGTCCCTTAATGAACCAGCAACATACTAGTAATTCGCAACGTTAATTTAGTATTGTGATGTGGGATATAAAGCTTATAGTAATTCCTAGCATTTTTAATTTTTAACCCTGATATGGAAAGTTAATGCTCCTCATGAATATATGTCTGCTTTTTCTCTCACCGTTTAAATGAAAGTTGCGTCCTACTCTTGTATGATGTCGCCCTAGTAGTATCCTCGCACAAGGTGCCCTCTGTTTCTCTGAGGAATCGCATTCTCAAGTTTATATGCGCTTCAGTTGAACGATCTTGTTTCTGCCGTCACGCTAACACGATACGAAAGAGGATACGAAAGAGCTAATAGACCTAATATGAATGTAAATCCTGTGATTTGCCTAGTGTAAAAATAGGAAACTGTGGCGACTGAACCAGTCTCCTAAATACAATGTTGAGTGATGCCGTCACTGTATTCTCTAGAAGGCTGCCGAGGTTTGAATCCCGCCCAGTGCATGTAGATTTTTGAATTATTTTTTTTATTATTGGCTTTACGTCGCACCGACACAGATAGGTTTTATGGCGACGATAGGATAGGAAAGGGCTAGGAGTGGAGAGGAAGTGACCGTGATATTAATTAAGGTACAGCCCCAGTATTTTCCTGGTGTGAAAATGGGAAAACGCGGGAAACCATCTTCAGAGCTGCCGACAGTGGGGTTCGAACCCACGATCTCCGGAATACAAGTTCACAGTTTCACGCCCCTAAACGCACCGCCAACTCGCTCGGTTCTTTAAATGAAAAGTCACGTCCTGCATTTAGATTCCGCGTAAAACTGGGGAATCCTTAGCTACTGTATGGTTACGATATAAGTAGTCACATAAAACAAATAATCATGTTATTGTTTTTTACGTCCCACCAACTACTTTTTGACGGTTTTGGGAGACGCCCAGATGCCGGAATTTTGTCCCACAAGAGTTCTTTAAAGTGTCATTAGATCTACCAAGACGAGGCTGACGTATTTGTGTACTTTCAAATACTACCGGACTGAACGAGAATCGAACCTGCCAAGCTGGGGTCAGAAGACCAGCGCCTCAGCCGTCTGAGCCAATCAGCGCGGCCACATAAAACTACAAGAATGTTTGATTGCTTTCTTGTCAAATGCAAGCTAACAGCTACACTACACGTACCGCCTAGCCGATTTTATTCAGTCGGACGATCTTTCTTACTGCGGACCCAACACTCAACACGGTGCCGTTATACGTCTATTGGAGAATCTGATAAATGTCATGGTAAACAACAAAAGGAAAGCCAGTCCTGTGGGAAGGGGTATATTTTCTGCTTCTTACCCAGACGTTCAATTTACTCTTGATTCGTGCAAGGTTTTAGTCCTGGGCTGAGGGTTGGAACTGGTTTCTCTCAGCTTCGAAAGATCGTCTGAGGCGCTGTATGTTACAAGAGACACAGTAATTGGTCGTGGAAGCTATGCAGATTTTAAAATTGGCTTTACGTCGCACCGATAAAGATACGTCTTGTGGCGACGAGAGGATTGGAAGGGGCTAGGATTGGGAAGGAAGTGGCCGTGGCCTCAGTTAAGGTACAGCACCAGCATTTGCCTGGCATGAAGATGGGAAACCACGAAAACCATATTCAGGGCTGCCGACAGTGGGGGTCGAACTCACTATCTCCGAATGCAAGCTCACAGCTGTGCGCCCCTAACCGCACGGCCAACTCGCTCGGTCCCAAGACCTTTGAAGGAATGTACAGCCCTCGGGTTTATTTTTACTTCATTAAACACGAGAAACAATGCAAAAGATATGTGGATTTTGAACTGTTAGTGTCAAAGTGCTGTCAGCTGCGTAGTCTTGTTTAAGCACCACACCATGAGGGATCTCTGATGTTAAGCTGCATTTGGATAGTCATCTAGTCCGTGTGATAACACTTGCACGATTCAATCAATCATGTTTTTCTTTCGTACTGTAGAATGAAAAACAACAAAAAAGCATGTTTATGTATGTGTATATTTATTCTTCAGAACTCATTTTATTGCGCCGAATGCGCTAAATTTAGTTTAGATCTATTCTTTATAGACCTAGAGTATTACATTTTTACGGTCCATCTCCACGATCTAGGGGTTAACGTAGTAGCTTCTGACTAGCTCGATCTGTATTAATTCGTGACGCCCAGTGGCGATATCGGTTTCGGTTAATCGTTGGGTTTCGGTTCCCAAGACAGCTTGTTCGATTCCAGCTAAGATTGGTGGCATTTGATGGCGTTTAAATGCAACAAATCCCTGTAGTTGTCTCGTTAAATAATTACCTTGGAACTAAATTCGAACATCCGTATGTCTGTTAAAATCTAGTATAGAAATTGAAGGATCATTAGACTATCGTTACTACTAATGCATAGCAAGCAAATGCAAGCCATCTTCGTAAAAGCTATGAAGACCCTTGCAGGACTGAAAGGCATAAAGGCTTACACTATTTGTAACTTTGGCTCCAAATGGGATATATTGGTTAGTTCTATGCCCAGCCACCTTTTTCTCCAGAAAGTAATCTGCAACTCATTTTTAGAGTAGGCTGTGTTAACCTTAGGGCAGTGTGCTTTACCAGAAGTGTGAATCTCTTTTGTAAATGCTTCGCCTTCCTGACCCAGAATCGAAGCCAGTTGTTTGCAGGTGAGCAAAATACGTTGTTACCGCTACGGGCAGGCAGCCCCTATTAATATATAGCGCTGTCACGAATTTAATACTACGTCATAGTATTGAAGTAGCCTAAGGTTGAACTAAAACTTGACGGGAGACATAAGATCCCTCTATTGGCCACCCTAGAAACGGTTTCTTCACTTCAGATCCAGTTGAATGTCGGTGTGGTAACTAGAAGGCCACGAGCGCTTCCTTCCTAATCCTAGCCTCAATTAATTATATGTGCACATTAGCTCAGACAGTGCAGGCTCACAAATTACCAGACAGTCCTCACACACATAAAGGTTACGATGCTGCTGACCACGATGTCCAGTGAAATATTAAGAATATTTTAATGGTGAAAACGTGCAATTTTGTGGAGAAACGCGCCTGATATCTCTGTAACGATTCACTCCATAGGCCGTGCGCAAAGCGGTAGGCTTGCGGCGGCTCACTTATAAAGGCACAAGGACCTCGAGTCCTCCATGGAATACTAATAGCAGAGAGAGCTTAACTAACTACGTTCTGCTCGCAGGATCTTGCAATATGCTATGAGTTTGATCTGCTTGACACAGCTCATGTTCACAATGAACTGGACAACAGGAGAAATTGTCGGCGGTCAACCTACTTCTTCCTTTGCATCCTCAAAGCAAAATTTTCCCTTTCTCGTTTCCTATCTCGTACAGTAATCATTCAACACATACACATTCTACTAGTACTGCTAACAGTGTTATTGGTTTGACGTCACACTAACCACTTTTACGACTGAGCTCGATAGCTGCAGTCGCTCAAGTGCGGCCAGTATCCAGTATTCGGGAGATCGTGTGTTCGAACCCCACTGTCGGCAGCCCTGAAGATGGTTTTCCGTGGTTTCCCCATTTTCACACCAAGAAAATGCTGGGGCTGTGCCTTAATTAAGGTCACGGACGCTTCCTCTCCACTCCTAGCCCTTTCCTTTCTCATCGTCGCCATAAGACCTATGTGTGTCGTAAATCAAGTTGTAAATAAAATAAAAACATCCTTCTTGTTTTATCGTCCAACCATTTGTAGCTACGGGAAACACCAGTGCCTTCACCATTCGGGTGTTAGTGTGCATAAACACGTCAGGGCATCTGAGGATCTTATCGAGACTTTTGAATGTGTCCCATCGTCGCCATAAGACCTGTCTGCGTCGGTGCGACGTAAAGCAACTTGCAAAAAAAGAAGAAGAAGAAGAAAAACAACTACTTTTACGATTTTCGGATTTGGCGAGTTACCAGAAATTTTGCCCCGCAGGAGTTCTTTTACGTTTCGGTTAATCTGTCGTCTAATGGCTGGCGTATTTGAGCACGTTCATATACCTATAAGACTGAGCCGAATCTCATGCTCAGAAAGCCAGCGCATTACCGTCTGAGCTACTCTACGCAGCCTATATTGGGGCTCGGGCTTCGGAAAAGGGGAATATTTATTGCAATTCTATTCATTTCTACCTATACGTGTTTCAAAGTAATGCACAATATTATTTATAACTTTGACTACTCCGATGATCGTACAGTAAAGTTAGCCTTTCACAACAGTATCCTGAGTTCACATCTTGAGGTCTAAATGTTAATAAATGCTGGAGAAAGCGATTCTCACCGTAATCTCATTGTTTGTTCTGTCGGTTTCATTGCAGTAACACTTCACAGTTATTCGTGAGTTGTGTTATGTATCTTGAGTATTCAGCCTTAATATTCAACAGATCCACCATCAGATGGCCTGGGTATCACTGAAGAGACATACTAGGTAAGTGAGTGGTGGGGTAGTTTCCCATTGCTTTCCTCCCCGAGCCAGGCGTTACTATTACGTATAACGCTGATATAGATCTCCCTAGATGGCAGATTTCTATACCATGGTACTTGATACAGCACTTAACTGGAATTATGTTGAGTATATTTATTTGTTTATTTATTTAATTATTTATATTTATTTATTTATTTATTTATTTATTTATTTATTTATTTATTTATTATTTATTTATTTATTTATATTAGAACTTACAGCACCCTAAATAAAAGATATTATAGTCATATGGGTTTATATCTTATGCAACGAAACTACCCGAAAGGGCAATAATATTTGTATCTCTGTCCCTCTACAGACAATAGTTGACAAAACAACCTTCAACAAAGCTAGAAAATGTAGAGACTTAAAAAGTTACATGTCCTGAATCTTTTCAGGTTAAATACTTTCATGTGCGTAAACTTTACAATGTAGGCCATTTTTGAAACGATTGTCTCGTATCACAGATGTCTGCAACTGCAACCCTTAGATATAAGATAAATGTGTACCATAAGCCTACGTATAACTCTCCCGGTTTATCATTTCAGTTTTATAAAAATGTTTACCTGTCAAAAAGCTACCTTATAAATTGAATTGTAAGTACACTAAGGGATTTACAAACGGGAATAAAAGTAGCCGAATATCCTTCCTTCCTTCCTTCCTTCCTTCCTTCCTTCCTTCCTTCCTTCCTTTCTTGAAACTTTTAATTTCACATAACCTACAAAGAATGAACTTCTTATTTCATGCTTATCCTCTGAAAAGTTTGGGTTACGACTATCATGTGCGAGATCTGTTTGGTGATAATTCATTGTTATTCGTTTCACGTTTTACTGACTACTTTTGCGGCTTTCGAAGACAAACAAGTGCCGGAATTGTGTCTCGCGGGAGTTTATTTACGTTACGGTATATCTACCAACACAAGGCTGGAATATTTGAGTATCGTCAATACCACCGGACTGAGCCGAGATCAAACCCGCCAATTTGGGCTCAGAAAGGTTATACCTGTGAAGTTAAGTGTAGAGGCTTTATAGAAACCTCAAAAATCCGTGGAATTTCCCTGAAGTGAGTATGTATCAATAGAGAAAGTCATATTTACAGTGACAATTCAGAGTAGCCTAAGTCGTATTTATACACTTCCAAATGCCACTGTCTTCAGCCGGTTTCGAACCCACTAGCTTGGTAGTAGGACGACGACTAACCTTGAGATAGCTAAGAGGATTCACTTCGTAAAAGTATACACTGTTGAAGTATAGTGTGAACTGGCAAGTATGGCTAGATTTTCACTTCAACCTGGCTAATCCCAGTTACGCTGCGCCATTGTTTCTCGATTGGTTGTTTTTGTTGTTGTCAGGAAGTTGAACAAAGTTTGTACTTCAGTAAGGTATAGTGTGTTATGTACTGTAGGTTTGCATCGTAGTATTCTTATCTCAGAATGCCTTATTCTCATATTCTAAAACATTGCTATTGCTGAAGCTTATGTGCGCTCAGTTATCGATTACAGTAACATGGAAAAAGTTTGCTGATACGTTTTACACAATAATTCCAGTAAAGATTGGCACATAGGACTGGGTGTAGAAGTAACGTCCTATAGGATAGGATATTTATCAAAACAAAATGAAATAGGCTGTGTCCACTTCAAGGATCCCATGAATGATGTTCACCAGGGAATTTGAAGATGCACTTTTGTGTTTAGACCATAGTTTATCCAGTTTGGTGACTGTAGCCTGTTTGAATGTGGTGTATGAACTGGTGTTGTATTCGTAATTAATTGGGACAGCGTTTGAGAAGGAAATAGCTGTGGTTTATATGTTCCCAAGTACCATCCCGACATTCACGTAAACTAAAACTGAATTCGTGTCCTCGTTCCGAGGTGGTGCAGCTCTTTCCAGGCACACCCCCAATGGAGGTGACCTGCATGTACCATTTCAACCACGTACCAGCCCTCCTGCCGTTCTTAAATTTCTGGCAGTACCGGGAATCGAACGCGGGCCTCCGAGGACGGCAGCTAATAGTACTAGCCGTTACGCTACGGAGGTGGACGTTCAACTGGTGGAATCAGGGGGAGACCTCTTTAAGGTTGGCTTGGGAGTGGATTCTTTCTTTAACTACGGTAGAGTCTTCGACAGTACGAAGTTCCTTATAATTCAGGCCACCAAATATATCCCATATAAGGTGACCAACTGCAAACAGACCATAATTTCTTTCCCGATATGCCTTTGAATTGAGATGTATTTATATAGGAACAGGCAGATAGTTCATTAGCCACGAGTGTTTAATCGTCAATAATAAACGCGTTTTAGTGGGAGAACTAAAATAACGCAGTTTACTTTAGAGCACTCTTCATTTGTCTTAACCACTCCTAGGAATTTCAGTTATTGTATGACGTTTCTCGTGCACCCGCTGTACGGTATTGCGTGATTACTGAAATGTTGCGCCCCCCCCCCCCTTCCATATAAAAGAGTTTTCGACAATCCGAGGTAAACTCGGTCGCAAACATAAGTAGAATTATCGAAACTAATGTATTTGGCTAACGTCGCACTAAACTCATACAGTTTTTCGGCGACGATGGGATAGGGAAGTGCTAGTATTAGGAAAATAGCGGCTCTGGCCTTTAAGATACAGCCCTAGCGTTTGCCTGATACGAAACGGAAAACCACGAAAAACCACCTTTAGGGCTAACGAAGGTGGAATTCGAATCCACCATCTCGTGGATGTTAAACATATACCGCGCTGTCAATCGCTCGGTGGAATAATAATAATAATAATAATAATAATAATAATAATAATGGTCCGCCTCAGTGGTGTAGTGGTTAGCGTGATTAGCTGCCTACCCCGGAGGTCCGGGTTCGATTCCCGGCTCTGCCACGAAAATTTGAAAAGTGGTACGAGGGCTGGAACGGGGTCCACTCAGCCTCGGGAGGTCAACTGAGTAGAGGTGGGTTCGATTCCCACCCCAGCCATCCTCGAAGTGGTTTTCCGTGGTTTCCCACTTCTCCTCCAGGCGAATGCCGGGATGGTACCTAACTTAAGGCCACGGCCGCTTCCTTCCCTATTCCTTGTCTATCCCTTCCAATCTTCCCATCCCACCACAAGGCCCCTGTACAGCATAGCAGGTGAGGCCGCCTGGGCGAGGTACTGGTCATTCTCCCCAGTTGTATCCCCCGACCAAGAGTCTGCAGCTCCAGGACACTGCCCTTGAAGCGGTAGAGGTGGGATCCCTCGCCGAGTCCGAGGGAAAAGCCGAACCGCGCGCGGCTGTGAGCTTGCATCCGGGAGATAGTAGGTTCGAATCCCACTATCGGCAGCCCTGAAAATGGTTTTCCGTGGTTTCCCATTTTCACACCAGGCAAATGCTGGGGATGTACCTTAATTAAGGCCACGGCCGCTTCCTTCCAAATCCTAGGCCTTTCCTATCCCATCGTCGCCATAAGACCTATCTGTGTCGGTGCGACGTAAAGCACCTAGCAAAAAAAAAAGAAAAAAAGCCGAACCTGGAGGGTAAACAGATGATTATTGATTGATTGATTAATAATAATAATAATAATAATAATAATAATAATAATAATAATAATAATAATAATAGGCCTAGTAATAATAATGGCTTTACGTCGCATTTACGACTTTTTTCGGTTTACGGAGACGCCGTGTTACCAGATTTTTGTTCTGTATGAATTATTTTACGTGCCGTAAATCTGTAGACAAGAAACTGGCATGTTTAAGCACCTTCAAATACCAGCTGTTTCCCAAGCGGCTAATTTGTCCGCTAAGATTTCACGTGTACTTCTGCTTAATAATAATAATAATAATAATAATAATAATAATAATAATAATAATAATAATAATAATAATAATAATAGTGAGTACTGCCAGAATTATAAATACTGCAGCAAACGGACCCTAAACGGATATTTGGAACATTTCTTGTACTTTGCAAGCGTGATGAACCAGAAACAACATTTTTCTTTAATGGTTACTAATTAGTGGAACGGAAATAGACTGCAGCTTGTGGGTGTGGCACTGACTGGCGGCTCATATCGTACTAATAAGTACTTCAAGGAATTCCGTATCTTTACACCGTTTTAATTGCACGATATCACTGCGCCGCGGATGTTTCTATCTGCATACAGCTCCACTTGTGTACACCCGTAATGGCGTATTAGTCGAGACACTCGCGCTGCTTCCTCAACATGTACGTCGCTCTCTCTCTTTGGGGTTGCCAAATTTGTATAAAACAACAAAAAAAGACATTTTGACAAAAATCACTTTTTCCCCTGGTTGCTGATACATAAAGGTTAGTAGCAGTTATCCTATAATATTACTTCAAAAAAGTGTTCTGTTCTGAGGTTCTCGGGTTTGATTCCTGGCCGGGTCTGATCTTTTTACCGCGTCCAGTTAATTCTTCTTACTCGAGGACTGGGTGTTTGTGTTTGCCCTAAAACACTCATATTCATATACACCGTCACTTACCTCTCGCTAACGCATCTGCAGTTCGAATCCCAAACAATGCACATGGGATTTTTGAATTAAGTCACGTCCTAGTGATTTTGTATACGACGTAAAACTGGAGGTCCTATGGCTATGATCCCGTATAACTGCAACATTGCATTGCATTTTATATTTTTCATTCCACCTACTTTCACACTAACTCTGTAACATTCCATCTGAGAATCAAGTGACGAACTATCTCAACTAACCACTCGGGCAGGTATGACCTCCTACCGGCAGATCTTTCAGTTATCAAGAAGCGGTGTCGTCACAATAATATAACTCTTGAATACAATGCTGGACACTGATTTAATTAGAACACAGAAAAACACTTTCTTCGTGTACGCTCCGGGTGTATAAAGATGAATGGCCGACAAGTTTAAAAAAATAAGTGTAATACGTATTAGGATAATAACGTGATACTTGCCTGGTATTGCGAACCATTGTTATCTTGCATTTTTAGTATGAAGACTCTATCATGGAAAACTACAGTGCCAAGCAGTCTCGAGGATGTCCGACAAATATTTTTTGTCCTATGGCAATTTGAGGCAATAATGTCTTTTTTAACTTTCGTTTTCTTATCTTTTCTGTCGTGAAAAGGAAAGATAGACAAGAAGAAACGATCCGCGAATTTCTGTCTGAAATGCCTTTTGATCCGGGAGATAGTAGGTTCGAATCCCACTATCGGCAGCCCTGAAGATGGTTTTCCGTGGTTTCCCATTTTCACACCAGGCAAATGCTGGGGCTGTACCTTAATTAAGGCCACGGCCGCTTCCTTCCAACTCCTAGGCCTTTCCCATCCCATCGTCGCCATAAGACCTATCTGTGTCGGTGCGACGTAAAGCCCCTAGCAAAAAAAAAATGCCTTTTGCAGCCATGAAACTACATAATATTTTACCTTTAGAGCTGCATTCCATATTCACGTTGGGCGCTGTGACGTGAATTTTTTTTTTCAGTTCCACGTTCTCCGAACTCCCAGCATGTTCTTTAAATGTATACATTTTGTCCAAGTTCTCCGATCTACAGTATGTCTGAAAAATGTGCAGAGTGTATGAGTTGGTAGCATTTGCTTCAGACTGTACTATTACATCACATATCTTTTAATCTATACGAGTTTGTTCTACTTCCTGTACGTCTATGCCCAAAACGTTTCTGATCGTATTGTGAGCATGTCTTTATTCGCTTTTCATTGTTTTAATATGCTCATATATTTTCGCACGTTTCTTTAAACATTCCGAGCATGTAACCTCCAGTTTTGACACGCATTTCGTGATCTTTCGAGAAGATATTTTATAGCCACGCTAAAAGATTCTGTGAATGTGTTACTGTCCTTGAAAGATTGGATGGCTACTTCCGTAATAGCTTGTAAGGTCCACGTATTAATTTGCCAGTAATGCATTGACATTCCACTTCGCTGAGCAGTACTGAAATTTGTAAACTTAATTTATCGAAGTATTCTCATTTTCACCGTACCTGTCCCATCCTTGTGTAAGTAATGAATAAATTGGCAAACTTTATGTCAGGATATCTAGTACCTACTGGTTGTTGCAGCTACTAATTTTTAGCTCCTGAACATTCTTCCCTTTCTTTTGCATTTGATCCATTGAAAAACTGATCTTCGAAAGGATGAGAAGCTGCGAAATTAGGGGTGAACTCGTTGTGGGAAGGAAATGTCCTTGTTTTTTCTTCTTCTTCTTCTTAATCTGTTTACCCTCCAGGGTTTGTTTTTCCCTCGGACTCAGCGAGGGATCCCACCTCTACCGCCTCAAGGGCAGTGTCCTGGAGCTTCAGACTTTGGATCGGGGATACAACTGGGGAAGATGACCAGTACCTCGCCCAGGCGGCCTCACCAGCTATGCTGAACAGGGGCCTTGCGGGGGATGGGAAGAAAGGATAACTGTGATTGGGATTTTGATAGTTAAGCCTAAGTTGTTGTGGGTTTAGCTTTTATGGCTTTGTACTTACGAACGAGCTTTAATTCCAGACAATTCTTATTAAATGCAATTGATTTGTCAATGTTAATGATTTTTAATTTAAGTGATTTGAGTTCTTGGCTTCGTAATTTGCATGACTGTCCAAATAATATGCAGTAAATGCTGGAGTAGAGACAAAGGAGGGCATCATTAAGTTCCAGATTTCAAGTTCCTAAACATTTTTACTCTAAATATTCGAGTGTGATTTGATAGAATGTGATAATGTTTCTTCAAGAACGAAGCACGTCATTCTTTATTTATTAGTGTGTATTTTTATTCCGTGTTTAATGATGTTTGTTTATAGGTATGATATGGTGTACTATTTTATTTAACTTGTGTGTTCGGCGGGCTAAAGTGCTTTTAAATTAGATGAAAGATTGAACACAGAAATGATGTGAAGTCGGAAGAGATAGGCACAGCATATTACATGATCAACACTGTAACCTTCCGGTAAACAGAGGTTAAAAAGGGGATGGAAATTGATCATATATTCGATGTACCGAAATGCACAAGTTGTTATATTAAGTTTCTCACAGGAGATGAGGACCTGTCCCCTTGCTCAGCGTGTTGCCGGACAACTTCGACTTGGTTAAACAGTGATTAGCTTATTTGAGGGACCACGGAGCAAACTCATAGTACATGAACTTAGGAAATCTTCCACTGGTATAACTTGGCGGAAATATTTCAAACGTGTCTTCTTTTTGTACAGAAAGATTAAGCTTGTACAAAGAACATTGTTTTGAAATATATCATTTATATGTAGGGGTAATGTACACTACCTAACACGAAAACTGAGCAGTCTTGTACGGAAGAATCATTGTCAAACTTTGTACATGCTGTGATCTTTCATAACAAAATATTTCTCTTACTCTTAAATATACAAATAATATATTCATATATATTAAATAAATATAAAATGAAATTTATAAAGAACACAGTGTATAGTTCTATTACGTTAGAAATGTTACATGCGGCGTTTAGGACAGTTTCTGGCGAATGATATTTGAATTTGGTCTAAAAGCACAAAACTGAATTCTTTTGTAAAGTGTAGATAAACCTCTGTGCATTAACCAGCTAATAAATCTCTATGATAACCAGTAAGTTGGCTGTGCTGTACGGACCATGTAATTGTAAGCTTTTATTCGGGAGATGGTGGGGTTCGACCTCACCATCGATAGTCCCGTAAATATTTCCCCGTGGTTTCTCATTTTCACTCATGGAAAATTCTGTGGCTGCACCTTAATAAAGGCTGCGGCTGCTTCATATCTTATTCGATCGTCACCGAAAACCTACTTAATTCAGTGAGATAGAAAAATCAAGCTCTCTCTCATCAAGTCGACGTCAACTTCGGGCGACTGCGTGAATGGAGTGTCTCCGGGAGTTCCCTTTGTTCTTTTTTTCAGCTAGACATTCCAAATCCTTCAATGATGAATTCTTTGTTTCTTGACGGTGTCTATCTACCTGAGTGCCGGTCGTCCTTCGTCTCCGTGTTCCCTCCTCTTTTTCCAAGCATATTCATTCTCTGGATGGAATTAGACTGCCTTATTATTTGGCCAAAGTAACTCACCTTTAGCTTCACAGTAATAATGGCCTCAAGGGATTGATCGTGTTTGATCTTCTGAATAACCCACTTGTTTGATTTTTGCTGGCAGTCCAAGTTATAAGCAAGTCTCCTCCAGCACCATAACTCAAATGCATCCATATGCTCTTTCTCCTTCTTCTACCGGGTGAGTTGACCGTGCGGTTAGGGGCGCGCAGCTGTGAGCTTGCATCCGGGAGATAGTGGGATCGGGCCCCACTGTCGGCAGCCCTGAAGGTGTTTTATCCGTGGTTTCCCATTTTCACACCAGGCAAATGCTGGGGCTGTACCTTAATTAAGGCCACGGCCGATTCCTTCCCACTCCTAGGCCTTTCCTTTCTCATCGTCACCATAAGACCTGTTGTCGTAAATCAAGTTGTAAATAAAATAAAAATATCCTTCTTCTTTTATCGTCTAACTTTGACAACCATTTGTAGCTACGGGAAACGCCAGTGCCTTCACCATTCGGGTGTTAGTGTGCACAAACACGTCAGGGCATCTGAGGATCTTATCGAGACTTTTGAATGTTGCCTTACCAAAAGTTAATCTGCGACAAACCGAGCAAGTGGCTGCGCGGTATGGGTCACTTAGCTATCAGCTTGCATTCGGGAAATAGTGAGTTCGAACCCCATTGTCGGCAACCCTGAAGATGGTTTCCTGTGGTTTACCATTTTCGCACCTGGCAAATGGTATGTTTGTACCTTGATTAAGGCCCACTCCTAAACTTTTCCTATCCCATAGCTGCCATAAGACCTATCTGTGTCGGTGCGACGTAAAGCAGAACCAATTGTAAAAAATGAAAAATAACAGCAATCTGCGACGAATTTTTGGAATATTAGAGCCATTGCTATTGGTGGTTGATTCCAAAAGAGAGAAACTACCCACCTCTTGAATCACATAATTGCTAACTTCTTAGTTTAGTTTACGTTTCTTTCTTTCTTTCTTTCTTTCTTTCTTTCTTTCTTTCTTTCTTTCTTAATACGTTTACCCTCCAGTGTTGGCTTTTCCCTCGGACTCGGCGAGGGATCCCACCTCTACTGCCACAAGGGCAGTGTACCGGAGCGTGCGACTTTGGGTCGGGGATACAACTGGAGAGGAGGACAAGTACTCGCCCAGATGGCCTCACTTACTATGCTGAACAGGGGCCTTGTGGGGCGATGGGAATATTGGAAGCGATGGACAAGGAAGAGGGAAGGATGCAACCGTGGCCTTAAGTTAGGTACCATCCCGGCATTTGCCTGCTGGAGAAGTGGGAAACCAGGGAAAACCACTTCAAGGATGGCTGGGGTGAGAATGGAACACCCCCCCCACCTCTACTCAGTTGACCTCTCGAGGCTGAGTGGACCCCATTCCATCCCTCGTACCACTTTTCAAATTTCATGGCAGAGCTGGAAATCGAACCCGGATAATCACACTAACCACTATACCACAGAGGAGGACTACGCTTTTAATCTGTTAATTTTATATACATGGTGGCCCGCCTGCCCCTTACTATTTAGTTTTATGAAACGCAACCAAGATTAAATTTCTTCGTAAGCTTGATATCTCTCTGCTTCCTACCTGTGTGAGCCATTGGACTGGCATGGGATAAACGCTATGCACGATTCCCCCGCCCAAGCCTACGGACCATTGTACAAACATGCGATTTATTGCTTCCTAAAATAACATATGTATCCGTAATAGGATCGAATTAATAGGTTATGTATACCGCGTGATCTGTAATGGTAAAAAGTTAAATGAACGTCGTAAACCATGACCGAAAACTCTGGCACGAATATTAACTGTTGAGGTGGAAGTTCAGTACTACACTTCTAGCGAGTACCATGTATGTTGTCTTTGTGATTGACTTGGTAATGTACCGGTCGCTGGAGTATCTTGCGTATCGGAAGTGTACTGGTTCGTAGACAACCATATGCAATTTCTTCGAATAACAGGTCGTGCTCCATTTTAACGGGAACACAATGTTTATCCACACCAACCAGGTCAAATTACAGCACTTATTCGAGCAGCTACGATGTATTCCAGAGAAGGGTACGTTGATATCTTGCTAAATTATGGAGAAACAAGGAAAACCGCATTCGAGTCGCAACGCCTGCATCACGAGCAATTTCCTGACAAATTTTGAACGACGATTGAATCAGTTGGGATACATGGAAGGATACTTCCTGTTAGGGATGCTCCAAATGAGGAGGTTGTTTTGGACGCTGTCTGGAATAATCCTCAGTTCAATACCTGGACAGTTGCACGACAGACCAACATCAGCCGGTCGTCTCTAAGGGAAATATTGCATGTCAATACATTTCACCCGTACTATCAGCAGTTATACCAACAGCTACATGGACGTGATTTCGATGCTCGAGTAACATTTTGTCACCGGTCATTACGGAGTATGACCAATGATGCGGCGACTTTGTCAAGAGTCGTATTTTCAAATGACTAACGATTTTACAACAATGGTACTGTGAATCGTCACAATACAGGGTTTCTGGTATAAATTAAGACCGAACGCACGGTGTTTGTATTCTGCGCTACGGCGATTGTCACAAACGAACTTATGTCGCGCGCGACCGCCCTGTTTTGACCGCCCTGTTTTTAAGCGTGTATACAACTGCAGAAAGGCAACAAGTCCACAAATCCTGATTTCACAGGAATGATAAAAACTGTTTTGATACTTTATTTTCAAATTTTGGGGTTTTCAATTTTTCCTAGTTATTTGACGGTTAGTATGAGTCAAAAAGGTATATGCATACTTTTTTATCTACTTTTTTTAAAATGTAGACCATTTTTTAGCATGGTCATAATAACTTTTTGCGGTAAATGGGGTTTAAAAATGAAAAAGACTTGCTAAAATCTTGAAAAGCGCTTTATTTATGGAACATTATTATCATAATAATGGTTTGTTGTTTTATAACTAATGCACAGTACTACTTGAGAGCTTCGTTTATTCAGCTGGTTGATCTTTTTAATGGACACAGTAGTTACAGGCCATGACGTTATTTCATTCCGAAATCGGAGTTTTTCATCCGGAATATAAACCAAAGTTTTCTTTATATCCACCATTTTTTAGTGGTTGATGGGTATTAGAGCTGAATAGGCTTTATTAGTTGGAAGTTCCAAGTCCTCTATAGTGTTTCGTAGGAGAAAAATATCACTTGTTAAATCAGCAGCATGCATACTGCATTCAATCTCCCGTGGTGTATCATAAGAAACTTACATGTCACGGTATTTTGAGATTAAAAACGTTATTTTATTAGGCTTTACTACAGTTTTCCTATAAGAGTCATTGCATAAGCATGTTCTCTTGTAAAACTTGGTTCACCAAGCCCCAGAGTCCATGAAATCTTCAAATGACATTTTCTTCACAGTAAACTTTCCAGGAATTTTTGAGTAAGTGTTAATCAGATCAATTACTTCATCACTTTCATAATATCTCTCTACTTTTCTTAGTTTTCTCCTTATCATTCCAAAGTCACGATCATTAGGCATAAACGAATGTCTCCTAACAGGTAACACACCAAATTTATATTGTCAGATATCTTAGCTTCACAAGGAGCCATCATAAGTCTAACAAGGGTGTGGTTCTTGTTTTGAACAGCACAATTGTCACCAAAAAGGTGCAAAGTTTTAACTTCATCTGAAATTTTGTTTTGTATGTACCACATAAGCATAGAGCATACTTTAAGCTTGGCAGACATATTGAGAGAAAATTGAGTCATTTATCAGCTGAGAGTAGCTGTCACTAGCGCCACTGGTGTTAGAACAGTAAACAATGCTTTATAACTATTGTTTACAGCAGAAGAGGAACATGTCCTGGACGTGTTTCCTATCTGCAGTAAAAGAAAAATTCAAACTCTTGCCATACCTATAAAAATGATGGCAGACATTCCCTTTTCGCAGTAAACGGTGCGTTCACCCATTTAGAACTGGTTTGTGCTAAAACGTGAATTTGTGAATTTTGAGGACTAGTTGCCTTTCTGCAGTTAGGCGTTCAACCGTATATGAAATCTTACCTTGTAAAAGATGCTGGAAGTGTCGTCCTTTCTGGGTTATACATGCATTGTATATGGTAACCGCATTCTGGCAAACGCCACTGTAATATTTGTGATTTCATTCGTAATATTTTCTTTCATTTCCTCCATTGTGTGAGAATTTGTTCGATAAACTTTCTTTCACTTTACCGCACAAGTAAAACTCGCACACTGTTAGATCTCGAGAACGAGGGGGAAATAGACCAGCACTGATCACTCTGTCTGCAAACACTTCCGAGATTGCAAGAATGGAATTTGCTACTGTGTGAGCTGGGGCTGAATCTTGTTGAAACCACCCAAGCGATTTTTCTTCTTCCATTAACTGATGGGAGATTGGTACCTCTCTGCATTTACTATCGTCTCGAAAAAATAGGCCCAATTATTTGTCTTGCACTAATAGCACACCAAACACCAACCGTCCTGTCATAATGAGGGAATTCATAAACACTGTTAGGATTTTCTGGACACAAATAGCGAGAGTTATGACTGTTCGCACGACCATTAATATGAAACCTCAACTTTTACATACGAAAATACGGTGTTGCAGTGATAATTGTCTCACCATGGTAACGGCTAAGATTAAAACTGCCGATTGACACTTGCCAGGTCAAGCACGTGCAGGCTACTTGCAAGGTCATGAATTATGCGCGCGCCACCCATATTGTAGAACCCCAATCGGAGAGCAAACACGCCGCTTCGACGGTCTTTGTTTATATGAGAGACCCTGTATGTATGCACTTGTGGAATGCGGAGAATCCCCATTGAGTAAGACAGGATGCATTTCAGGTGCAGTGGGAGTAAATGGTGTGGGATCTTGGCCGACTGCCTAATCGAGCCATATTCCTCTGACGACCATCTGACGGGAACAGGCTACCTTCATTTTCTTCAGATTAACTTCCACAGTTGCTGGTGAACATGCCACTGCTCGACCTATTAAAAATGTGGTTTCAACAAGACGGGGCCCCACCTTATGGAACAGTAGTCGCCTGGAACGATCTTCATGCTTCATATCCTAATAAATGGATAGGAAGTTGAGGACCCGCTCCCTGGCCCGCCAGATCACCCGATCTTATGCCACTCGATTTTTTTCCTGTGGGGTCGCTTAAAACGGGTAGTGTTTGCACAAGAGACTGATAATCTTGGTTACCCTCGGCAACTGATCACCGAGGCATGCCAAGCTGTTACATTCCTAAAGTTACAACAGGCAAGAATGTCTTCACAACTTCGTGCTGAAATCTGCACTGAATACTCAGGGTACTCTGCTTCCTGCCTACAGACCACCATGTCGTAGTCCAACCTGGCTACATGATATCTGATAAAAACGGTCATTTTGAGTACAAAGTAAAAATTCACTCGATGGAACAAGTAGGTGTGTGGCCTTATCACATCCACTGTAAACGGCATAAAGCGGAAAAAAGTGTACCAACCAGGGAATTGAACCTGTTTCCAGGCAGCTTGGCTCCGCAACAGCAGTGATGCGTGATTTAGCCGTGGCGTATCGCTGGCACATGTGGAATCTGTTGGTGATCCTAGTACATAACAATAATGATATTTGTCTTTACGTCTCACTGATTACTTTTTACGGTTTTTCGGAAACGCCGAGGTGCCGGAAATTAGTCCCGCAGGAGACTTTTTACGTGCCAGTAAATCTACCGACACGAGGCTGACTTACTTGAGCACCTTCAAATACCACCGGTCTGAGCCAGGATCGAACTTGTCAAGTTGGGGTCAGCGCCTCAACCGTCTGAGCCACTCAGCCCGGCGGTCCTAATACGTACACATTTCTGTCCAACCGTAAGGCATTATTATTCGAGGCAGATGTTTTAAAAATCATTATAGTTTACGTAATTGAAATAACATTGGCGCGAATGATTTCATCTCGAGCATGAATTCCGTGGTACAGTTGTACTTAGGCAATATGGGATCACGTACCAATGTTTTAGGTTGGCTGTGATAAACGACTTCCTTGGGTTACGTATCTCCGAACAAAATAAAAGGTCTTGCTGGCCATCCGGTATATTTATTTTGTTTCATTTCTGTTTTTTTGTAGGTTTCTTTTTTCTCTATTATCGGTACATATCTCTCTCCATTTCTATATTGCGTTTTCTCCTTCACTGGTTTCTATTTTGTGTGTTTTAAATTATTCATTGTGTCTCCATCATGTTCTTTCTTCCTCTATTTGAACGCAGCTAAATTTGTACCATAAACTAAATCAATGCCGTAGAGGTGCGACCCCTCGCTGAGTCCGGGGGGTAAACAACCCTGGAGGGTAAACGGATTAAGAAAGAAAGAAAGATAGATAGAAAGGCAGAAGGAAATAAAGAAACTAAATAAAATACCATTGATCTTCTTGTTTGATTAATCTTGTTGTTAGTTGCTGATGTTCAGATTCAGTGCCATTCTTTCACTCTGCTCTGTTACAAGTCTGATTTTTAAGTATGATATGTTGTAGGCCTACCGCTCGTAAAAATAAAATTTCTATTATAATGTACTCCCCTTAGACGTACTTGTACTAGAAAATTTGGAAATTTTCAGTCGATCACTTTTTGGATTAGAAAACATATACTATATTTTCGCCTCGTTCACAGGATATATGGCGTTAGGAAACGCTCCAAACTCTAGAACTTTGTGTGTTAAATTTAGCCTATATGTCATGCTCTTGTTAAGGTATGGTTGGAGTTTGAAACGGGAAGTTCATGTGATTTCCTTTGTTAGTTTTGGATGGATCTATATGCAAGTAGGAGCGTTACAGGGAGACTAAGGTAGGAGTATGACTAACAGTTCAGAGTAGATGACGGCTGCTCTAGTTACTCTGAAATGAAAAGTTTACTACGGAGAAAGGTGGCATGGAACTGCGTCAGACCAGTCTTTAGAATAGTTCACCCAAATAGCAAGACAGTTATCACATAATCAATGTATCCTACCTTGTGGCCTCGACATGCCTAGCTCCCAAATAAACCAAAACGCAGCAACAAGTATAGTTGAGATTTCCTTGACTCTGAAAATAATTATTAATTCTTCAATTCCGGTGACATTTATATTTCTATAACTACCATGTTTTTTTATCTACGATACTCAAAGGCATCAAAGTCGGTGTATTCCACACAAATATTTAACAGTATCTATGATTCAAAATACAACGAACTGAGTGACACGAATAAGTAGAAGCACCAGCTTTCTGAGCCCAAGTTGGGAAGTTCAATCTGGCTCAGTTCAGTGGTAAGTGAAGTTGCTCAAATACGCCAGCCCAGTGTCGGTAGATTTATTATTATTATTATTATTATTATTATTATTATTATTATTATTATTATTATTATTATTATTATTATTTGTTTACGTCCCATCGGCTTTCAGAGGTCTTATGCGACGTTGGGACAGGGCAGAATCGGGACTGGGAAGGAAGCAACCGTGGCCTCAATTAAGGTATAGCCTGGTGTGAAAATGGAAATCCATGGAAAACAATATTCAGGGCTGTCGACAGTGAGGTTGGAACTCACTATATCCCGAATGCAAGCAAACAGCTACATGGATTGAACCCTGTAGCCAACTCGCCCGGTGTTGGTAGATTAAGCGCCACTTGAAGGATCTCCTGCGGGACAACATTCAGATATCTTGGAGTCTCTGGAAACGGTAAAAGTAGTTAGTGGGGCATAAAAGGGAAAAAAACGTTACACAGAGTTTTACACGAAATAACATAACGACCGCCTTGTTCAACTTCCTGTCCTTATTTTTAATGGAATTGTATAAAATCTATCTTATAAACACATACATTATTCTCACATAATTACTAGAAACGAAATTTTTCTAAGGAAAGACGTCTCACTCCTTACACAGCAACCTCAGATCATACTTACAAGGGGACATTCCCTACTTGTCACCACCGATTTCGCTCAAATTTATAGAACATGCAGGGCTTGGCTAGAAATGAAAATACCCGAAGTGGGAACTCCAGATGGCCAAGCGTATAGAAAATAAAAATAAAAATGTTGACGCGGCTCTCGCACCGTACAAACCACTTACGTTAGAGCGCCTGGCGAGTAGTAGTTGGCGTAGCGCTAAGAGCTTGGACTGGTAATTCGATGGTCGTGGGTTCGACTCGCCGTGTGGAGAATACTTTCTCAATTTTTATATTATTCATTTATTTTAATTTATTTTAATTATTTATATGCAAAATGCATATAGGACTTATTTTTTTTAATGAACGCACAATTGTAGAAAATTTGGAGTTGCGAACTTTCCCGACGTGTTCAAACAGATATTCTTCTTTTTTTCTCCTTTACCGCCTATCTCCCCTCCTTGGGGAATGTGCCATAAACGTGAATAGCCGTTTCGCTGTAAGACTCGTTTCCATCTGACAAGTGAAGGTTGCTCCTGGCGGCTGTACACAAATAATAGATTCTTGGCACAGGTAGAAAAATGTCTGACAATGAAATCCCAATTTTTTACCTTTTCTATGCCTTTTGCGTATAAATAAATAAATAAATAAATAAATAAATAAATAAAAAAATGAATTATTCACCTCTTTGCGTAACTGGAAAATGAATAATATAAAAGTTTACAGAAAATAAAAAACAGTCTCCACACGCGGAGTCGAACCCACGACAATCGAATTACTAGTCCGAACTCTTACCGTTACGCCAACAACGATTCGGCGTGCGCTCTAACGTAAGTGGCTTATACGGTGCGAGAGCCGTGTCAACATTTTTTTTTCTATACGCTTGACCATCTGGAGTTGCCACTTCGGGTACTTTAATTTCTAGCCAAGCCCTGCATGTTCTATAAATTTGAGCGAAATCGGTGGTGACGAGTAGGGAATGCCCCCTTGTTAGTGCTATGAGTACTTTGAGAGACATCTAGCGTAGGAAGCATGTAACTAAGTCAACGGTATAAGCTGTGGCGTGGTACTGTTGGAGGAATTCAGAATCAGAGTAACTCGCGTTTGGCCCCCTGTGGGTGGGGACGCAAATGAAGAATACATCCCTGCCTGTCGTAAGAGGCGACTAAAAGGGGCGACCAAGGGAGGATTGAATTAGAACCATGAAACTACTTGTTATTAGTACCATCACGCGGGGAAGACCATGGATAGCCTTTACTTGCAAGTAGTACCACTATGTTAGGTACACAACAGGTTTGTGATTAGTAGCAATAGTGGGGTCACTATTGGTTTACAGTACCCGTGATTAGTACCACTATATGTGGAACACCACGGGCTTACGGTGCCTGTGATTAGTACCATTGTGAGAAACACCATGGGTCTGGGCGTTGCCTGTGATTAGTAGCACTATATGAGCGACGCTGTGGGTCTGCGTTGCCTGTGGTTAGTACCCACTATGTGAGGAACACCACGGGATACTACGAGTCCCTGTGATTAGTATAGCTGTGTGAGGAACACCTTGGTGTTTGTGTTGCCTACGATTGGCGCCATTCTGTGAGAAACACCATACACAATACTTGTGAGTAGTACCATAACGTTTGGAACACCGTGAGTCTACGCTACTCTTGATAAGTACCGCAGCTTGAGAAATACCATGGTTCTACTTTACTAGCGACCGAGCGAGTTGGCCGTGCGGTTAGGAGCGCTCAACTGTGAGTTCGCATCCGGGAGATAGTGGGTTCGAACCCCACTGTCGGCATCACTGAAGATGGTTTTCCGTGGTTTCCCATTTTCGCACCAGGCAAATGCTGGGGCTGTACCTTAATTAAGGCCACGGCCGCTTCCTTCCCATTCCTAGGCCTTTCCTCTCCTATCGTCGCCATAAGACCAATCTGTATCGGTGCGACGTAAAACAGCAAGAAAAAAAACTTTACTAGAGATAAGTACCATTATGAGGGGCCGTTGACCTGGATTTTGGACCCCTTTGGGCAACAAAAATCATCGATTCAGAATCGTGCTTTGTAAGCAGTCGCTTGGTCAGTAACACTCATTTTTCAATATCGTTTCTGGGAAGGTGAGGCATTGCGGATTGGATCCACTGATTGTTCATTGTTCAGCGTCATCTCTTTGAATTCTAGCCAGCGGATCGATTTTGGAATTATTTTTCTGTATTTTGAGTTGGCTCCGCTGATTATTTTAAATTCATATCCATCCATTCATTCTTCATCATCACGTTTTAAATTCGAGTCAGTGGATGAATTTTGTACTTTTAAATTATCATTGCATTTTGTCTCATTACGTACCATTAGAGGCCGATGACCTAGATGTTAGGTCCCTAAACAACAAGTATCATCATCACCATCATCATCAACTCGCGTTTGGGTTAGTAAAGTGCCTTTGTCATGCGCTAAGTTGTGGCGCATAACTCTTTGACTCGGTCATCAATCAACCAATCAACCAATCAATCAATGATCTGCACTTAGGGCTGTCGCCCAGGTGCCAGATTGCCTATAAATTGTTTGCCTGGCATTTTCTTATATTTTCAAAGAACTTGAACATTTATAGAGCGTTTCGCTTGATAAATTACTCTAGTCCCATACTCCTCGTCTTTTAAATGAATATTTTCCCCAACTTGTCCTCTTGAATTCCACTTTTATTTTCATATTATGATATTTCCTGCTTTTGAAAGCTCCTCTCAGGTGTATTCGTCTAAAAATGTCATTCCACGCCATCTCTCCACTGACTGCTCGAAACATACCATTTAGTAAAGCACTCCTTCTCCGTAATTCCAGGTCTTTCCAGCACAAAGTTTGCAATATTCTCGTAACACTACAACCCATAACAAATCGTGCTGTTTTCCTTTGGATCTCTTCCAGTTTTTGTGTCAGGTAGCCCTGGTAAGGGCCCCAAACACTGGAACCATACTCTATTTGGGTTATTACCAGAGACGTATACGCCCTCTTCTGTGTATGCTTATTACAACCCCAAAATAAAACCCCATGGCACTACAGCCCTGAAGAGCGTTGGCTTACCAAGCGATCGCTGTTCATCCCGAAGGCCTGCAGAGTACGAGGTGCCGTGTGGTCAGCACGACGAATCCTCTCGGCCGTTATTCTTGGCTTTCTAGACCGGGGCCGCTATTTCACCGTCAGATACCTCCTCAATTCTAATCACGTAGGCTGAATGAACCTCGAACCAGCCCTCAGATCCACGTAAAAATCTGACCGGGAATCGAACCCGGGGCCTCCGGGTAAGAAGCAGGCACGCTACCCCTACACCACGGGGCCTGCACAACCCCTGAATACCTTCATGATTATGTGAAGAGATCTGTAATCTTTCTTTACAACGTAGTTATTGTGATGAAACTCATTCCTTATATTAACACCTGGGTGTCCGACCACGCGGTGTAAGGGGCGACGCGTCTGTCCGTCACCAGGCGGCCCCGGGTTCGATTCCCGGCCGGATCAGGGGTTTTTAATTGTAAATGATTAATATCCCTGGCCTGGGGGCTGGGTGTTTGTGTCGTCCTTAACGTTCCTTTCCTCACATTCAACACTCTACACTTCCGCAATTCCAATTACAGGCAGATTCTTATCTTATGGTGCAAGTAGGGGCAAAAGATCTCTATAGGTCGATCCCCCGAACAAAAATATAATAATAATAATAATAATAATAATAATAACACCTGGGTACTTACAGTGGTCCCCATGACGTACCATCACTCCATCAACACGTTAATTAAAACTGAGAGGACTTTTCTACTTTGTGAAACTTACAAGCTGACTTTTCACCTCGTTTACCAACTGCTGACCATCTCACAATATTGTTTAAGTGTTTTTGTAATCACCGAGCTCGATAGCTGTAGTCGCTTAAGTGCGGCCAGTATCCAGTAATCGGTAGATAGTGGGTTCGAGTCCCACTGTCGGCAGCCTTGAAGATGGTTTTCCGTGGTTTCCCATTTTCACACCAGGCAAATGCCGGGGCTGTACCATAATTAAGGCCACGGCCGCTTCCTTCCAACTCCTAGGCCTTTCCTGTCCCATCGTCACCATACGACCTATCTGTGTCGGTGCGACGTAAAGCAAATAGCAAAAAAAAAAAAAGTTTTTGTAATCGCTCACAATCCTCTACCTCATTTACTTCTCTATACAGTGTAACATAATCCGCAAATAGCCTTATCTATGAGTCCAGTTCTTAGCTCATATCATTTACTAGCTGTAGTACCCGCCGTTGACAGGGCAATCATATAGAATGTACCAAGTTATCTAACTCTCCAGCTACTTTCCGCCAATATTAAAGCACGCAGTAATCCCATCTAACGGAGATGAGCGGCAGCACATTACAACAGTGGTCAATATAGTCTTATTGTTGATCAGTTTTATGAGCTTCCGATATTGTAGGCATTCACATTTAGTTCTCTTCGGACTCTGGGATATTAGAGCATCTAATGACTCCCTCTTGGTTTATTCTTCAAGCGATTGTCTCTCAGTTTTTTATAATCATCTTTACAGTTTTCCTTGTCGATACGGACCTATGACGACGCGGGTTTACTCCTTAAGAAATGACAAAAACCAGCGCCAGTTAACACGCATAAACAATATTCAGCGTCGATGTGGACAAAGCAACAAAAATCTGAATTCATGAATTCCATTATCATAGTCGCTATGGTAAAACTGCATAAGACATACGTGAATGGAACTTGTATTCTCTATAACTTTTGTTATGTAATACTTTTCCATAGAACGAATAGCATAGGTATTTAAAGAAGTAAATTTTAGGCACCTTCTCCTAAACTACCGTTTCATCCAGCGTGAGTAAAATTATTTATAGCATACACTGTAGTACCTTATTCCCAGACTTACATACAGATGTTAATTTAATTCTGTTCTCCCATTTTCTCGTGGTTCGGCGTTGATATGTACTTGGCAACAAAAAATCGAAATTCATGAATATCTTTGTCATCATAGCCGGTACGGTTAAAATGTATAAGACATAAATGATCGGAAATTTAATTCTATAAAACTTTAGTTATCATTATTTGAGAATTACATTTAAGAACTTCCCCTGAACTACCATTTCATCCAGCGCGAATAAAATTATTTATAGTCTAGATTATAGTGCCTTATTCCCCGACTTTACATACCGATTTTTATTAAATTCTCTTCAGGCATATTCTCGTGACGCGTGTATATAGTACAGGCAGAGCCAGAGATAACGGAAAATTAAAATGTGCATTTCCTTGTTTCTGTGGACACGACCGATACATAAATACCATTCTTCATAAATTTTGAGTACTGTACAGACTAAACTTTTATTAAATATGTATATTAGATATATTCATTTTGTCCGACTTCTTAGTGGAATTGTCAGCGTTGAGGCCTTCGGTTCAGGGAGGCTCGGGTTAGATTTTTGGCCGCGTTGGAGATTTTAATCGCGTGTAATAAATTCTTCTGGCTCGGGGACTGGTGTTTGTGTTTGTTCCAACACTCTCCTCTTCATATTCAGACAACATACCACACCACCAGCCACTGCAGAAACACGCAATAATGATTACATTCTTCCACATAGGGTTGGCGTCAGGAAAGCCATCCGACCGTAAAACAGGGCCAAATCCACATCTGCGACGCACCCGCGACCCCACAAGGCGTGGGAAAAGCAGTAGAAAAAATAGATATATGCATTATAAGAAAACATAAAGGTCCTATAATGCTGCCTTGAGGACCCCTCTTTAATATTTACAGGACCACAGGGCGGGTTGGCCGTGCGGTTAGGGGCGCGCAGCTGTGAGCTCGCATCTGGGAGATAGTGGGTTCGAGCCGCAATGTCGACAGCCCTGAAGACTGTTTCACGTAGATTCCCATTTCACACCTGTACCTTAATTAAGGGCACGACCGTTTCTTAATATTATTACAGAATCAGATAACACTTCACCTGCTCGAATTCTCTGAGTTCTATTTTCTACAAATTTAGCCACTCATTCAACCACTCTTTTATCTAGTACAATAGCCCTCATTTTCGTCGGTGATCTATCTTCAAGTTGTGCCTCACTGGAATAACCTTTGCTAAACTCGAACTGGCTTCAATCGGTTAGCCACTAGAACTATCTTCCCAACGTGACAGGGTTGTTCACGGCTGAGGTCGGAGGCATTTGAGGGTGTTTCAGTGCGTCGTGAGCCAGTGACACTCAGGCCATACAGGAACTATTAAATTACTTGTTACACGATTCCGAAAAGCGTTCGTAAGTTGCTCACTTCCTATGATTCCGTATTCTAACTTTTCAAAATAATAATGTTATTGGTTTCTCGTAGCACTGCCAACGGCCGTAGCCGTGTTGAAACACCGGATCCCGTGAGAACTCGGAAGTTAAGTAACATTGGGCGTGGTCAGGAGTTGGATAGGTTGCCACGCGCTATTGGTGGAGGTAAGGGAATGGAGGAGCGGAAAGGAACTGGCCACCCTACCGCACGTAAACTCCGGCTCAGGAACACCTCTGCGGAGGTTCGGACCTGCCTTCGGGCAGAATAACCCTTACCTTATCATCGTAGCACTAACTACATTTACGGTTTTCGGAGACTCCGAAGTGGCGCAATTTTTCCCGCAGGAGTTCTTCTACAGTCACAGGGCTGACGTATTTAGTACGTTCAGATAAATCTGTCTGAGCTAGGATCGAACCTGCCAACTTGGGCTCAGAAAGCCAGAGCCTTAACCATCCGATCCACTCAGCCCGGCAGAAATATTTAAAATAATATCTTAGAAGTGATTTTTTGGGTTATTCTTCCTTTTGTTGAGCCTCAGGTAGTGAACCTGCTGACCCGTTCTCTAAGAAGACAGTCCATCGAACAGCGTAGCTTTAACACCGAACGCATCGTCCCACGGTAAGATGTGGGTTAATGGTTGCTGGGCCTTAATTCCAATAATTTTTGGACCCCACTCCATACAATTCGTGCCTGGAAACGCATCTAATAATTACCTTCGTTGGTGTCTTGGGAAATTTTGTAACCTAATAAGCTGGGATTAATAACTAACCAACCTTGAACTGCAGACATCAATTACTTTGAATTGACACAAATTTTGGATGGCACTCACTCAGGTTGTTTACATTGATAACCACGTAGCAGCTTGAGCATTGACTGGGTATGTTTTCGTTTACGTCATTCTACAGTATGCTCACAAAGTCGCGTACTTCTTTCTTAATCTGCTTACCCTCCAGGGTTGGTTTTTCCCTCGGACTCGGCGAGGGATCCCACCTCTACCATCTCAAGGCAATGTCCTGGAGCGTGTGACTTTGGGTCGGGGTATACAACTCGGGAAGAGGACAAGTACCTCGCCCAGGCGGCATCACCTACTATGCTGAACAGGATCCTTGTGGTTGGGATGGGAATATTGGTAGGGATAGACAAGGTATAGGGAAGAAAGCGGCCATGGTCTTAAGTTAGGTACCATCCCGGCATTTGCCTGGAGGTAAGGGTTATTCTGCCCGAAGGCAGGTCCGAACCTCCGCAGAGGTGTTCCTGAGCCGGAGTTTACGTGCGGTAGGGTGGCCAGTTTCTTTCCGCTCCTCCATTCCCTTACCCCCCCAGCAACAGCGCGTGGCAACCCATCCAACTCCTGACCACGCCCAATGTTGCTTAACTTCGGAGATCTCACGGGATCCGGTGTTTCAACACGGCTACGGCCGTTGGCATTTGTCTGGAGGAGAAGTCGAAACCACGGAAAAAACACTTCGAGGATGGCTGAGGTGGGAATCGAACCTACCTCTACACAGTTGACCTCCCAAGACTGAGTGGACCCCGTTCCAGACCCCGCATCACTTTTCAAATTTCGTGACAGAGCCGGGTATCGAACTCGGGCCTACGAGGGTGGCATCTAATCACGCTAACCACTACACCGCAGAGGCGGACAATAATAATAATAATAATAATAATAATAATAATAATAATAATAATAATAATAATAACAGAGAAATTATGAATGTCCAAGTAAGGAAGGGTGCAAACATAGACTCAGACCACTATCTGACAAGAGTCAAACTACAGTTGATACCCCAAAGGTTCAGAAGAAGGAAGCAAATAATTCCGAAATTTGATACCAGTCGGATCCAGCCATCTCTCACCGAAGAATGAGAGAAAAAGCAGTCCAACAATTGGCAGCAACTCAAGACCAAACTAATTGAAACAGCACAAACACTGATTCCTCTGCAGAAAAGAAAAAAACACCCTTGGTGGAACGCAGACTGTGAACAAGCCATCCAATCCCGGCAGAATGCATACAATAAGTGGAACAGCAAAAAGACCGATAAGAATCACAAAATGTTTTTGGCAGTCAGGAAAGAGGCAGCGAAATTAATCCGACAGACCAAAAGGAAATTCGAGAAAGATCAACTACTGGAAATTGAAAAGGACTTCGAAAAAAACCACACACGAAATTTCTACAAGAACTTCAAAACAAAGCTAACAGGGTATCAGCCACAAAACCTTTGCTTTAAGAAAGTAAATGGGCAATTTGCACTGAACAATCAAGAAAACTGCACCGAACTTGCAAGGTATTTTGAAGAACTGCTTAACTGCCCAGAGCCAACACAAAGATTTCCACCGCAGGAACCTGACTTCACAAACCCAAATTCAGTACCACCGGATGAAGAAGAAATTACCAGACAGATAAAACGACTTAAAATGAATAAAGCTGCAGGTGAGGATGGGATCATAGCAGAAATTCTCAAATCAGCAGGCCCAAATACTATAAAAGAATTCACCGGTATCATCCAAGAGATTTGGGAAACAGAACAAATTCCAGAAGATTGGAAAAGTGCACTAATTCATCCTTTACATAAGAAAGGAGACAGAACAGATGTAAATAACTACAGAGGAATCTCATTGGTATCTGTTGCCTACAAAATTTTATCTCAGTGCCTTCTCGATAGAGCCCAACAGCAACTAGAACCAAAAATTGGAGAATATCAAGCAGGTTTCAGACCAGGCCGTTCATGTCCAGAGCAAATTTTGAACCTAAAGTTAATCCTAAGGCATCAGAGAATTTGTAGCAAAAATGTAGTTTGTACTTTTGTTGATTTCAAAAAGGCCTATGATTCAGTTGATCGTCAATCACTGTTTCAGATATTAAAAGAACAGGGTCTAGACCGGAAAACACTCGCAATTGTAAAAGAGACATTGGCAGACACAAAATCTAAGGTTAAATTCATGGGGGAAATCTCAGACCCTTTTCCGATCAAAACAGGAGTAAGACAGGGAGATGGGCTCTCTCCACTACTCTTCAACTGCGTCCTTGAAAAGGTAATACAGGAATGGCGCAAACAGAAGTCTGCCCTCAAGATTGACCAACCAATCACTCTTGGTAGGGGCAAATTAGCAGTAGACTGCCTGGCATTTGCGGACGATCTGGCAATCTTAACTCGTGACGTTTCAACAGCCATAAACCAGATCGAACTCCTGAAAGAAACAGCGGAAAAAGTCGGCCTCCAAATATCGTTTGAAAAAACTGAATACATGACCTGCAGCAAAGAAGCCCCTAAATTCATGGAGACAAAATATGGCAAAATAAAACGGGTCCAGCAATTCAAATATCTCGGTGAAATAATTCAGGAGAATGGAATGGAAACAAAAGCCAATGAAGTTAGATGCCAAAAAATGGAAACTGCGTATAGACTCACCCAAAATATCTATAACAAAAAGTGTCTCTCCAAGCATGCTAAACTAAGACACTATAATACAGTTATAAAACCAGAATGCCTCTATGGATCAGAGACACTAATTTTGAACAGGAAAACTGATCTAGAAAATATTCAGAAAAAGGAACGCAAGATCATTAGAAAAATTTTAGGCCCAAAACTCGTAGATGAACAGTACCGCCTTAGAGGGAAACAGGAAATCAAACAATTTTCTAACATTCACAGCGACATCAGAAAACGCAGATTAAGATTCTTTGGACATATAAAAAGGATGAACCCAGATAGACTTACCAAGCAAATAGTTGAATTTTATGAAAACCGAAGTAAAGCTAAAACGGACACAATAAAATGGATTGGCGAAATTAAAACAGATCTCAAACTGGCAGGAATTACACCTGAAGACATCCAAAGCCGGGTTATCTTCAGAACCAAAGTTCATAAGTGGCAAGTTGACCAAGAGGAAAAACCAAAGAAGAAGACCGGAACAACATGGTCTCAAGAGAGAAAAGAAGCACACAGCAAACGAATGAAGGAAGTGTGGGCACAAAGAAAGGCAAATGCCTGTCTCTAATTACTTTGCATAGTCCTAATGGGCTCATTCGCAATATATATATATATATATATATATATATATATATATATATATATATATATATATATATATATATATATATAATAATAATAATAATAATAATAATAATAATAATAATAATAATAATCGTAGTCTTTTCCCAATTTATTGCGCTTAGCACTTTACGTGGATTTGACCCTTTACGCAAACCTTGTCTGGAGAGATGTACTCACTGTTGTGTTTTCTGTGGTCGTTGGTAGTGTGGTGTATTGTTCGTAGATGGAGAGACGTGTAGTAAGACACACTTAAACATCCAGTTCCCGAGAAAGCGGAATTGACCATACACAGCTAAAATCCCCGTCCCTCCGAGAATCGAACCCAGGACTCTTTGAAGCGAAGGCCACCGCCCTGACCATTCATCCAAAGATTCCAATAATAACAATAATAATAATAAATGTATACATTCATTTCCGTTATCGACTGTTTACCTTCCATTGTTCAGTCTGCAAGTCTCTGTGAAAGAATTAAAAACTTCCTGAAACTCATAGATCCGTGGTCCCCTTTAGGTCCACGATTTTTCCTTTAAATTATTAAAAACCAGGTGCAACATTCAATGACTACGTCTTCTTCTACTTCTTGTAGTCTCCATGACCTGGTGGTTATCATTATGCGTCTGGTTAACCTATCTCTCTCCATTCGTACTCACATCTTCCAAGTACAGAAGCCGCTTTATACGCACAGGTTCATCCATAATGTTGTCCGACTCGTTGGCTGAATGGTCAGCGTACTGGCCCTCGATTCAGAGGGTCGCGGGTTCGATTCCCGGCCGGGTCGGGGATTTTAACCTTAATTAGTTCATTCTAATGGCCCGGGGGCTGGGTGTTTGTGCTGTCCCCAACATCCCTGCAACTCACACATAACACTATCCTCCACCTCAATAACACGCACTTATCTACACATGGCAGATGCCGCCCACTCTCATCGGAGGGTCTGCCTTACAAGGGCTGTAATCGGTTAGTAATAGCCACACGAAATTATTATATATCCATAATGTTCATTTCCAACTTACCCTTTATCTCCTCATTACGAGTTTCCTCCTGCCAGTGTTCCCACTTGTCCATACCAGCAATCATTTTCTCTATTTTTATGTATGTTACATCCAGCTTTAATGATATAAGGATGTAAGGCTCAGAACTGAATAGGTCTACATTGTTTTACAATTTGCTTTAACGTCGCACAGACACAGATAGTTCTTATGGCGTCGATGGGGTAAAAACGGGCTAGGAGTGAGAAGGAAGTAGCCGTATCCTTAATTAAAGTACAGCCCAGCATTTATCTGGTGTAAAAATAGGAAACCATGGAAAACTATCTTCAGGGCTGCCGACAGTGGGGTCCGAACACCCCCTTCCCCAGAACTAAATAGAGAATAGCAGAATAATGTAACGAATGTATTGATGATCTAACTTATTATGTTCGTGGTGTGAGTTCTTTTAGTAATGCCCTAGTTCGTGAATGATGTCCGAAGCAAGCAAGTAAGTTTATAGATTTTACATGGCAGTTGATGTCACAATCATAGCCACGGTACCTCCAGTTATTCGTGGAATCCGAACTACAGGGATGTGATTTTTGTATCAAAAAAACTCGCATGCACTGAGTTAGTAAGTGGTCCCGAGAGCCAGGATAATATTTGCTGTGGAATAGGAATGGGCACCTCAGACATATTCAGACTCGTGGCCCTCCTTATGGTCAAACGTCTAGGACTACCCAACTTCCTATAATAACTATAGACTTCCAAATTCTTTAAATGCTATGGCATCCTGCATGCAGAGACAAAGCTCATTTCAATTCCTCGAATGAGCAAGGCCTAAAGAGTGTTAAGTTACTATATTTCTTTCTTAAACATGTTTTTTAACTAGCACTACCTATGGCTAACACTTATTACAACATACACATAACTCATACATTCATTCAATGAGAGTGACGCTGCAGTCACTACTGTGATCCCTAAATCGTTAGAGTGAAACATTCTCACTGGGAATGTAAGAAAGGCAATAACCCCGATTCACATATTTTAGAATTCACGTCCACAGTGTCTTTAGCCAGCGGACCAATGGGCATGATGGCGTCTCACTTTCTTTTGACACCCCAGGAACTCTTTGAAAAGGAAATGGTTCGTAGAGGCTTACAGACTGAAAGGCATAAACAGTTTATACTGAAGATGATGCTCATTATAGACTTATCTTAACGTCCTTTTAGTTATTATATAATTCAAGATACGTCAAGGTGTCAGAATCTCTGTCCTGCACGAGTTCGTTAACATACCAGAAGCAGACACCGCGGTGTCGCATTTGACCACTCTATAATACCACTGACTTCAGCAGAAATAAAAGCTACTCTTTTGGGAAGGGCTGACCAACTGCTATTGAACATTGCCAATGGAGTCACAAATTGTGTTAGGAAAACAAACCAAACTGTCCCGGTGAAGGTTCTGAAGTCCCTAGAATGGTGTCCTTAAACTCAGCACATAATGGGTTGGAGTGGGTAGCTTTATTTCCAGCCGCCTTTGACACTGGAAATTACCCTGGTAATCATTTGTGAAGGAGGCTGTGTGAAACCCATGGCCACTTGCCTGGTAGCCTCGTTTACAGCTTGTTTTCCTGAGAGGGATTCAAACCCATGTTATTACAGAAGGACTGAGAAGGAGGTGGTCACCAGCCTTCACCCCTTCTGTTTTTAGCCTGTCATCTCAGTGCTGGTCGTGGATGCCTTTGGATGACTGAAAAGCAAACGCTAGGTGGTATGAGTGCCAAGTCAAGTCCTAGGGGGCGGGGAACAGACAACTCTATATCTCTTAATGGCCAGGTTACGTATAGCTAACACCATCATGGTCTACGTTGCTTCTCTTCCCTCACCCACCATGTTCGGGCCCATTGTTCTCCTACGTAACCTATCCTTCTCCATCCGTCTCACACGACCCCACTACCAAAGCCAGTTATACGAACAGCTGTATCCACAATAATAATAATAATAATAATAATAATAATAATAATAATAATAATAATAATAATAATAATAATAATAATAATAATAATAATAATAATGGCGTATGGGTTCCGTTGAGGCCTGGTGCAGGTCATTTACTAGTAGACTGCCTATAGGCGACCTGCATGTCTGTTAGGATGGTACCCTACCTAAGCTGATTTCTAATTACGAAGACGACACACACACACACACAGCCCCCGAGTCAGACGAGTTAACCAAGTAAGGTTAAAATCCCTGACCCGGCCGGGAACCGAACCTAGGACCCACTGGACCAAAGACCAGAATGCTAACCATTTAGCAATGTAGCCGGACAGCTTCATCCTTAGAGTTCATTACTAACCTAGCCTTTGTCTCCAAGAACCCTCCTGCAATTATTCCTACGTGTTCATACCAGCAGTCATTCTCGCTACTTTCATGTCTCTTACTTCTAACTTACAATACCCCATAGCGCTACAGCCCTGATGGGCCTTGGCAGGCCAAGCGACCACTGCTCAACCCGAAGGCCTTTAGATTACGAGGAGGCACGTGGTCAGCTCAACGAATCCTCCTGATCATTATCCTTGGTTTTATGGACGGGGGCCGCAATCTCCCTGTCAGATACCTCCTGAATCGTTCTCACGTAAGCTGAAGGGACGTCGAACCAACCTTCAGATCCAGATAAAAATCCCTGACCTGGCCGGGAATTGTACAGCATAATAATAATAATAATAATAATAATAATAATAATAATAATAATAATAATAATAATAATAATAATAATAATAGTTACGGGGTTAGCCGTGGAGCAGAAAGAGGTTAATGAAGGTGCTGGGGTGAATGGGTCTAACTACAATATCAAAATTAACTTAAAAACTTGAACGGAAGGTTAATGTTTTTTCAGAAAACAACTTAACAATGTTCACTTGGTGAACGTAAAAACATATTAGGTACAATGCCAATCATGAAACCAGATTAGGAGAAATCCAAGATTCAGAACCTTAAAAATTTGGGGGTTCAAGCCCCTAGTTTTACAATTTTTAAAATGGAAGTGGTATTACCTAGTTAAGGGCAGAAATCCCCTAAATCAAGAGCACTTGCTCCGTAAATCACAATCTCAAGCCTCCCAGAGGCATTCATTAATCTTACAAACACTTTGAAAAAGAGCGAACTGGCTCTCAGTATCTTCTAGCCTCTTCAACGCAATATCCGAAAATTACAATCACTGGCCCCTCAAGGCACAACTTACAAATTGAATGATAATGTAACACAGGGGTATCTAGTACCCAACCTACAGGGCCTTTGTGAAAAGGAACAGGTTAAGTAAACGGCCCGAAACACAAACTGAATGGAGGCGAACATTGCGCTCCAGATAATGAAATATTAAAACCTATAGGGCTCTTGGCCTATGAAGCAGGGGCTATTCCCAAACTACTGAGGTGACTCGTATAGAAATTACGTTAACACGTTACAGGCAGAAAACCGTTACAAAACGAAGACACCTCAAACCAAGATGAAGGGGAGCTCGAGAGGGTAGGCCTACATCACTCTCTATCCCCGATTTACAGTTAAAGCTTTATGAAGTTTTTACATTAGTCGGAAGAAGATTTACATTTTAGAAAAGTAGGTTACATAGTTAATGATTCGGACCTTTCCCTAGGATTAAACTTCGGAGGTAGCAAGAAAGAATAAATTTACTTGGCCATTGCCTTGTAGATGTTCTGGCTGCCGACGAAAGAGGCCGCCTGCCTCCTGCTTAACACATACAGTCAGAAAGATGACGATCAATTGGCCAAGAAACGTGAAAAGCCGCAGTTTATAAACCCTCAGGGAAGGTTCGAGATCATTCAGGACTAAACTAGCCACACCCTCTCAATTTTATTGGTTCAGTTCAAAGTAACACTCAAAATCGAACAAGAAGCCTGTAGGTAAGGTAAGGGTTTTTCTGCCCGAAGGCAGGTCCGAACCTCCGCAGAGGTGTTCCTGAGCCTGAGTTTACGTGCGGTAGGGTGGCCAGTTCCTTTCCGCTCCTCCATTCCCTTACCCCCACTAACAGCGCGTGGCAACCCATCCAACTCCTGACCACGCCCAATGTTGCTTAACTTCGGAGATCTCACGGGATCCGGTGTTTCAACACGGCTACGGCCGTAAGAAGCCTGTGATAGGTTGAAAATTAATTACAGAAAATTTTCATTGGTCAGATTCAAAACTGGCGGAAAAGAAAAGGAAATATTGCCAACCCAAAAATAAATGAACATCAATCAGTTACAAGAACCTAGAAATACAAAACTTCCTTAAATTATAAGTTCTTTCACTTTGCACCAGGGTGCATGATCATAGCTTTTTGGTAGTGTCATCTGTGGAGAAATGTCCAAACTTCTTGATGTATGGCAAACAAAACTAGGAGAAATTCAGCCAGTTTATGAAACTTCACAATAACAAAATTACTCAATATTTTAGTGGTGACATCTTCTGATTAAAGTTCCAAGTTGATGTGGTTTCAGTTTCACTGTTTTACCAATAGAGGAGTTCATTTAGGCGCTAATTTTGAATGCGCGGCGTTGAGATGTACCTCCCGGTACAGACACCCCCCCCCCCTCCCACCAAATGTCCTTGGGGTGACTCAGAAGAATTTTGGGAAAACATTTCCAGTTGAAGAAAAATTTCTAAGTCTTTTTCAGAAGTTGATTTGTAGAATTTTATTTATTTATTAAATGCAGATTTAGATTTTCCTTGTTGTTGTAGCAGTTAAATACGTGTTGATAGATTTGACGCAAGACCTACCACCGCTGCCGATACCCAGTTGAAGTCGCCCGGACCCCCCAAGTACTCTCAGATACACCTTTCCCGCTACTATGAGAGGGGTAGTCGTGGTGACGGTCGCCGCGGATGAGATGTATATGTACTGATCCCAGATGAGTTGGCGGTAGTGTCACCGCACTGCAGCCTTTCCCGGGAGATGGACTCCGGCGCGCCGTTCATAAGGAGGCCTTACTAGAGCGAAGTGGGCCCTTTCTTCTCTCTGGTATCGCTCACAAGATGTTACAGTACGGCGGCAGACAGCTGAGGGGGCACTGAAACAGTAAGATCTAGGCGACAGTGAAGTGTTGTTGGAGACTTGAGAGTACGATCTTTATTGGTGATGCAGAGGGGCGGGCGGCGTAGACGGAGAGTGTTTGAGTGCCAATAGTGCGTGGATGCAGGAGACGGGGGCTTGGTAATGGCCACTAAGGAATTGACAGCAGGAAAACCAAAGGGGAATATCGTACATACGCATCATATACCAAATTTAGTAACATAATCGGGGCAGAAGGCCTCGAATAATAATAAAAAAATATAACCTCCAAACTCCTGCTAGATTTAGAAGCTTACGAATATAAGAAAAACAATTATACAGGTTTCACCTGGGAGAGGTGGACTCTAAAGATCCTCTCTGTGGCTGGAATGCTTACCAATAATGTAACTGGTGTCAAAAAATCTAAAATGACGCACGGCCCATGGAATCTGGGGGAAAGCTAGCCCGCAGGAACAAAATTCCTAACCATGACTTGATCTCGGACTTTAAATAGGTGGGCCCCCGTCCACGATCATATCTTTCCCTACCCTTTTCATGGGACACTTTAAGATTGGCTTTAGCCTTCTTCCATAGATCTCTAATATTATCGGGATCTATTGCCTCTGGTAATACCTCATTAAGTGACCAAAGGTTAGAGAGTGGCGTGTTAGGTACAAATTTAAACATAAGAGAAGCTGGTGTGAACTTGAGACTCATGAACCGCCGAATTTAAAGCAAAGGCCAACCAATGCAGGGATCTATCCCACCTGGAATGATCTTCATGATGAAATGCGATGAGAGCCGGTTGGAGATTACGATTGACCCGCTCAGCCAGAGATGGTTGAGGATAATACGCCGAAGTAGTTACATGTGATATAGACAGATCAAAACAGAACTTTGCGGAAGAGGTTGGATGGAAAGGCTTTAGCATTGTCAGAAACTATATATTGACAGGGACCAAAAGAAGCAAATATGGTATTTGGACAAGAAATGGTGGACTGAGCGGTTGCCAGCTTATTCGGAAATAACCAGGAAAATCTACTGAAACTATCTACACACGCCAGAATGAATTTGTTGGCGTTCCCCTTTGATTGGGGGAAGGGTCCGACGTAGTCTATATAGAGGCGTTCCATGGGGCGCGACGCTTAGTGAGATTATAATAGACCTAGCTTAGTGGACAAGGTGGGTTTACTAAGCAAACAAGATTTACAAGCCTTTACCAATTCTCGAATTTCGCCGTCCATACCTTTCCAAATGAACATCTCTCGGATCTTTTCCTGAGATTTGAAGATGCCTAAATGACCTCCCTCCCCCGCAAATTGGGTCTCATGATAGTACTTGAAGATCATAGGTACAAATACGGCTGGAACCACCACTTTCATCTTTTGGCCATGCCTCGACGGGCAACACTTAACCTTAACTAAGGCCTCGGCCGCTTCCTTCCAAGTCCTAGGCCTTACCTATCCCATCGTCGCCATAAGACCTATCTGTGTCGGTGCAACGTAAAGCAAATAGCAAAAGATACATACATCATCCCGCCGTCGCAGGAATACATCAGCGCATCGTGAATGGTGAATGATTTCTAACATGAAAATAAAGCGCTTCCGGACCCATGCCCATATAACACTTTTTCTTCTTCTACGTGTGAGCCCTGAAGTTTGGCTTTACCTTATTGTGGTGTAGTGGTCGGAAATTTCCTATAACACAAACGATCTAGCCATGGCAAGGTGTCTCACATTGGCTTTCATGATTGATTTGTTTTCAGTCCTCTCCTACGCTCGCAGTGGAAGTGGTAACCTTGTATAATCGCCTTCTCATGTAATCACGAATAGTGGTAATTAAATAATGTAGTCCTTTCTGATATTAGTGGTGACTTGAAACCAACAATTCCCTCATGCGTGATTGAGGATCATGGGAAACGCTTGCACCTACACTTCCTTTTCAACTGGGACGAGCTTAATAGAGACGACAAGACAACTATTAATGATAAAAATAATGCCCGCTTCTGTAGCATAACAGTTAGCACCATTAGCTTCCGTCTTCGGAAGCCCGTGTTGGATTCTCGGTACTGCCAGAGATATACGAATGACAGGAGGGCTTGTATGTGGATAAAATGGTGTGCGCAGCTCATCTCCATTGGTGGTGTGCCTGAAAGGAGCTGCACCACCTCGGAGCGAGGACACGGGTTTACTTATTTCAGAGAATTTACCAGCTGGAAAGGAATCACGGAGATTCGACGGGTAAGGTGTTAACTTCCCAATTTGAAGGCCCAATGTTGGGTCTACGGATGAAGGTAGGAAATAATTACTGTTCTGTAACTTGTAGGCAGTTCCTAGTTGACTCAGCCAGCTATTCAAGTGAGTCCAGAGATAATTCTCTCGAGGCATAGTGATGGCCACATTCGGTTCATTTTCTTGATCCAAAGTAAAGAAAATTGAGTTTTCACTCTTCATTCTCCATTGGCTGCTATAACAAATGAGGTACAAGTATCTCAGCTTGACGTTTATTTCCTTTACAGGTTCACATCATAACCACTTATCCATTTTGGGAAGTCTCTCTTGCAAAAGAACTGAAATATTGAAATTCAGATCGCCGAAAGCAAGAGCAATACAACTGTTGCTACTAGACTACGGTTTACACAGTTACACTGTTGAAAACGAGGGTTTACATACCATTAAGTGACATTCCCTAGCAGTAAAGTCAATAAGCATTAATTACGATTCTACCTCATGCTTTAAGTGTAGGGTGTTCAGGTCTTTCTTGAAGACACTAAGATAGAGTCCTGGTTCGTCCAACGATTTTAATCCTAGACTTGGAATGGAGGTAGTCAGCTTCGCGAGGTTAAATGAGGAACTTTCTATCGTGAGAGGCAGTGGGCTCGGTCAAGAAAACCAAGCAATATGCCTGAGAATGTCGTCACTTTGACTGCGTTTTACTCCAATATCACCTGGCGATCGGCTGACAAGCAGTAGTATTGACAGGCTAAGGCCTGTGTGGGTTGGTTGATTAGTTGTAATAATAATGATGATAATATTCTTTGTTTTACGTCCCACTAACTACTTTTACGGTTTTCCGAGACCCCATGTTGCCGGAATTTTGTCCCGCGGGAGTTTGTTTACGTGCCGGTAAATCTACTGAAACGGGGCTGACTTATTTGAGCACCTTCAAATATAACATGTCTGATTCAGGATCGAACCTGCCAACTTGGGCTCAGAAATCCAGCGCCTTAATCGTTTGAGTCAATCATCCCGGTTTTGTTTTAGTAGGCCAAAATGCCTATTTCATAATATTGTTAGTTATTTATACGTGAACCGGGCGAGTTGGCCGTGCGGTTAGAGGCGCGAGGCTGTGAGCTTGCATCCGGGAGATAGTGGTTTCGAATTCCACTGTCGGCAGCCCTGAAGATGGTTTTCCGTGTTTTCCCATTTTCACACCAGGCAAATTCTGGGGCTGTACTTTAATTAAGGACACGGCCGCTTCCTTCCAACTCCTAGGCCTTTCCTATCCCATCGTCGCCATAAGACCTATCTGTGCCGGTGCGACGTAAAGCCACTAGTAAAAAAATTATACGTGGTATAATTTGAAAAATGTTAAATTTTAAACGTGTGCAATAACTTTTAGGCCAATTTCGTTCAGTGCCGGTATTTTATGTGCACCCAGCTTTTGGAGACCATACCTCTACACGGTAGTAGACTGGCGATTCCGAGAAACAAAATATTGCCGTGATTGAATACACCTCGGTTGCAACAATATTACGCTAGGAGTTAGCACTGAGACCTGAATTTATAGGTACCTGTGGGCCCAATATGAGCCAGTAAAATGTCACTCATGTCGCCTCTGTGGTGTAGTGGTTAGTGTGATTAGCTGCCAACCCCGGAGGCCCGAGTTCGATTCCCGGCTCTGCCACGAAATTTGAAAAGTGGTACGAGGGCTAGAACGGGGTCCACGCAGCCTCGGGAGGTCAACTGAGTAGAGGTGGGTTCAATTCCCACCTCAGCCATCCTGGAAGTGGTTTTTCGTGGTTTCCCCCTTCCCCTCCAGGCCAATGTCTGATGGTATCTAACTTAAGGCCACGGTCGTTTCCTTCCCTCTTCCTTGCCTATCCCTTCCAATCTTCTCATCCCCCACCAAGGCCCCTGTTCAGCATTGCAGGTGAGGCCGCCTGGGCCAGGTACTGGTCATTCTCCCCAGTTGTATCCTCGACGCAATGTCTCACGCTCCAGGACACCGCCCACCATGGTGTAGGGGTAGCGTGCCTGCCTCTTACCCGGAGGCCCCGGGTTCGATTCCGGCCAGGTACGGGATTTTACCTGGACCTGAGGGCTGGTTCGAGGTCCACTCAGCCTACGTGATTAGAATTGAGGAGCTATCTGACGGTGAGCTAGTGGCCCCGGTCTCGAAAGTCAAGAATAACGGCCGAGAGGATTCGTCGTGCTGACCACACGACACCTCGTAATCTGCAGGTCATCGGACTGAGTAGCGGTCGCTTGGTATGCCAAGGCCCTTCAAGGGCTGTAGTGCCATCGGGTTTGGTTTGGTTTCGTTTCGTTTCGTTTCATTTCGTTTTAGGACACTGCCCTTGAAGCGGCAGAGCTGAGTCCGAGGGAAAAACCAATCCTGGAGGGTAAACAGATTAAGAAGAAGAAGAAGAAGAAAATATCACTTATTCAACTGTATCGTCCTCGATAATTCCTTTTTACAATTTGATTTACGTCGCACCGACACAATATAAGTCTTATGGCGTCTATGGCTAAGAGTGGGAAGGAAGCGACCGTGGTCTTAATTTAGGTACCGCCGCAGCATTTGCCTGGTGTGAAAATGGGAAACCACGGAAAACCATAATCAGGGGTACCGACAATGGGGTTCGAAGCCACTATATCCCGAATGCCCTCGGCAATTTGCACTGTTGTCGGCAGACATGACGGATTCATGCTGTTTTCGCCGAATTCTCGTCTACAATCGCAGTGATATTACGTACAATCCTTGGCAGTGTTGTGCTAGTGTTCATGTACCCATAGCAGGCGTGTAACGTTCTTGTGGTTGTTTTAAATTTCCGGCTCCATAGTTAAATGGTTAACATTTTGACCTTTGGTCCACGGGGTCCCGCTTTCGATTCCCGGCTGGGTCGAGGATTTTAATTTTAACAGGTTAATTCCTGTGGCTCGAGGGATGAGTTGGGTGTGTGTGTATGTGTGTGTGTGTGTGTGTGTGTGTGTGTGTGTGTGTGGTTTTCAGCAATAAAATTCATCACAGCAGGGGCTCTATCCTCCGTTTTATCTAGTTGCTTGCACAGTTCTAAGTATTTTCTTTCGTCTTTCCGCATTATCGAGCGATCATATTGCTCAGAAGCGACGCCGACTAGTTGTCTGCTAATCTTGTAGGATTTATCTTTGAAATTTATAACGTGAGCTGCCCTTTTCAGATCCAGCACGTTCTAAGTTATATCACATTTCCCCCTTCTTAACCTCTTTCATTACAAGCAGGTCCGAGTGAGTGGACTGCGCGGTACGGGTTGTGTAGCCCTGTCTTCAGTCACAGTTGAGGAAGTAACGCAAGTGGCACCTGGATGGCTAGATGGCCGACAGTTAGGTCATATGTCCAATATCTACGGTTTGGAGTGTTGCTTGTGTTCAACTTGCTGGAATATTTTTTTATTTGCAACTTTGTCGTCATTGCGACATGAAGAAACCCTAATTCAAGTACTTCATGGTGGAATATGGTGGAGTGCTTGGATTGGGTATTGAGGAGTCTCTGAAAAGTGGTTGTGGCGAGCTGAAGGGCGCCATAAGACGGACGTGGTTGAAAGGGATGTTTTCCAGTGGGTCATGAGGATGAGGGATGCGTTTAAGTGTCAGGCATGCAGTGTTAAAAGTGGGGAGACTTGGTGTGTTTGAGAAGGCGGGGGAGGGGGTGGAGATTTTGAAATATATGTGAGAGGGTTGCCTTCTTCGCTGCTAGGGACTCAGATTCTCAATCCACTGAATGATCCTGGCAATCTGGGCTGAAGGTTTAGGTCGATTCAGTTATGGGGGATAGGTATTTTCGTTCGGGTAGGTCGGGTCAGCCGTGGGGAAGATTTTGGCTAGCAATGCTAATAAGATTGCTTGTAGAAGGCTGCGGTCTGGAAAAGTTTGCGACTGGTAGGTGGTTGTCTGTACGGCATCATTTATGATGATGTGGGCGTGGAGATTTCAGAGTGGAGGGGGTAATTCACTGGATGTGAGTACTGCTGCTTATACCGTGCGATGATAGCCTTTTTTATGCAAGTGCATCAAGGGAAAGAGAAAGCATGGTCCCCATGACAGTTTGCGCATTTTCCCCGGTCCCGAGGCAGTGTGCAGACAGTGTGGCGGTGATTGCCACCACATACTGTATGTTGTAACGGGTGAATGATTTACGGTGTCCTTCTGAATGTTTCAGCTTGGCAGTTGAAATATTGGATGGTTAATGAAGAAGTGGTTCTGCGTGGGATTTGGTCGTTTTAGAGGGTGGTGTGTGTGTGTGTGTGTGTGGGGGGGGGACTTGGGGTTGGTGCGGGAGGCCTGGGAGTTGGAGTCCCATGTTCGGTTTGATGCTTGCTTCATGCTTGTTGTTTCAATGGGCCTAACATCGAAGGTCATCGGCCCAATGTTCGGTTTGAATGGAAGCATTAGTTGCGTGGCGACTTGAGGGTTTTTTCGGGGGGGGGGGGGGCTTTAGGAGAGATTTTAATTTTTTCCGTTTGGGTTTGCTTGGAGTTCGAGATTGATGGTGTTTTTAGAGGGTGGAATTTCCAGTGGTGAAGTTGTTTGAGAGAATTTCGAGAAGGTTATTGGGGAGGTTTGGGTTTGTTTACATTCGCTGGGATGAGTGTGATTAGTAGGGCGGTGAATAACTGCGTAGATGAGGTCAGTTTCAGATAGGACTTTGACAAATGTAGTGATTTTTGTTGGGGGAAGACGATAGTAGTGTGATTTGGTAACTCCGTAGCAATGTTCAGCAGTGTGTCCAGTTCAGCGCAGATATAGGAAATGGTGCTTCGGAAGTAGCGTATCTCATTTTCGGTTCTCGTTGATGGCGGAAAGATGGTTATCTGGTGGACATTACTGTGTACATATGTTGCTCGGATGTCTTGGCGGTACCTCTTAATTTGAGAGGTTGCTCATAAATGACTGGATCTTCGGAGGAGGGGGATCTTGGCTGAGTAGATGCGGGATTCCCTCGGTTTTACTGGATTCTTTAAGGTGCTCCTGTCGTTTAAGCATATCTTTAGCAGACAGTGGTGGAGGGAGTAGGGTGAACGAGGGAAGGTCAAACACATTTGAAGACCGGGCAGTATGCGACTACTTGTTGCCCGAGTCCTGGCAGGGCAAGTTTTTCGAATGGTTAACTCCACAGACAAATCACGATCCCAGGACACAAAGTAGTCTGACAAAAAAAATGTTGCCACCATATTGGCAGTTGAAGTCGGAATAGTGCTGGAGTGGTAGCCGTGCCGAAGTTCAGGGCTGCTGGGGCCTGGACCTCTCCTGGCTGGTTGTGGATCTTTCTCCGAGTGCTCTCTGGGCTGAGTGCACGGCGAGTAGCCATGTCTTACATTTGGGAAATCGTAGATACGATCCTTTTCCATCCCATCGACGCTCAAAATCTGAGTCAGTGTGACGCCAAACTGCTAGTAAATTATAGAAAACAAAGTACTAGACAGATTGGCGTTCCGAATTTATCCTCACAGCTGTAGTCGTGCATTTTTGTGCACTTCAGACATACCGGGTGTTCGCATGAGAGCAGCCTTACAAAAGTTATTCGCGACACACATATGACTTATTGGTGCACTTATTGCCTTTAAAATCGTGCACCACTAGATGTTTGTCTTTGAGGATGGATGAAAATCGAATTCTACAGAGAGAAATCAAACACGACAGACGTATTAGTCACTCGCATGGTGCATTGTTCTGCCGTCAAGAAAGAACGCTGACACTACCTCTGACGAGCTACACATAGGCCTACATCTAATATTGCCCAGAGAGTTGAAAAGTGCATAAGCCGGTGGTAGAATTTCTTGACATGTACTATCAACTGGATATAGGTTTGCCTATTGTGCATTAATAAGTGCAACGAGAAGTTATTCGTGTTGAACTGCTGTGCACTATGTAAGGTTCTTGCATCAATAAATACGTCGGTAAATCACTTTTGTGTCTTCAGTATTTTTTTTTGTGTTGTACTTATGCATGTCACACAAATGGCACAGTGGACATATGAATTTGCGAGCTTTTGAACTTGAAATAGTTCAAACTACCCTCTCGAAATATTTAATATTTCTCCTAAAACACCCTGTATACTTAATAAAGTGATATCTCTATTTACGTCGAGATTTTTTACGGCGGTTTTTGAAAGTTTCCGCTGTAATATCTGCGCGTATTTTCGAGGTTACGTTTTGTAACAACGAGTATTAATTAATATTACTTCATCGTGCCATAACTGAAGTTCTTGGTGTCGAAATCTCTTATGTCTGTTTCGATGGCGGGCCCTTGTGAACTTGAGTCAGAAATTCCATGTAGGCCTATTTGTGTATATAGAAAGGGTCTTAGAACATGTGCTCTGTTGCTGTCCTTGTTTAGGGTTCTGATAGAGGGGTAGGTCTTCCATTCGCTCCAATAAAGTATTATCCAGAGCCAGAATCGAAACTGCCAATTTGGGGTCGGAAGGCAAGCGCCTCAACCGTTTGAGCTACTCAGCCCGGCAATGTGGTTTTTCAAGGGTTTTCTATATGTGTCCCAATCTGCAGGGACAGCAACAGAGCACAGGTTCTAAGACCATTTCTTTATACATAAATACTCGGAACTTCTGACTGAACTCCTTAGTGTAAAGCAATTGACTTCTTTTGCAATTTAATTTTCGGAACTGTTTCTCTCCATTATGGAAACCCCGTGGGAATTTTCGATCACAAAGTATTTCTGCACTGTTACAGAATATGTGCTAACTGCATTAAAACTTGCAGATCTCTACGATTGTATTCTTTGGACTCCTGTTGCAGAGTCAATCTATTTCGTAACTCCCCTCTGTTTGGGACAGCTGTGAGAATTTTTTATCACTAAATATTCCTCTACCGTTGCTGGTTAAGGGCTGCGTGCATACAAACTTGCAGCATCCTAGTCCTTGTAGTGTCCGACTCGGTGGCTGAATGGTCAGCGTACTGGCCTTCGGTTCAGAGGGTCCTGGGTTCGATTTCCGGCCGGGTCGGGGATACCTTCATTGGTTAATTCCAGTGGCTCGGGGGCTGGGTGTTTGTCCTGTCCCCAACATCCCTGCAACTCACACACTATTCTCCAGCACAATAACACACAGTTACCTATACATGGCAGATGTCACCCACCTTCATCGGAGGGTCTGCCTTACAAGGGCTGCACCCGACTAGAAATAGCCACACGAACTTATGATACCGCCTCAAGGGCAGTGTCCTGGAGCTTCAGAATCTGGGTCGGGGGATACAACTGGGGATGACGACCAGTACCTCGCCCAGGCGGCCTCACCTGCTATGCTGAACAGGGGCCTTGGTTGGGGGATGGGAAGATTGGAAGGGATAGACAAGGAAGAGGGAGGGAAGCGGCCGTGGCCTAAAGTTAGGTACCATCCCGGCATTTACCTGGAGGAGAAATGGGAAACCACGGAAAACCACTTCCAGGATGGCTGAGGTGGGAATCGAACCCACCTCTACTCAGTTGACCTCTCGAGGCTGAGTGGACCCCGTTCGAGCTCTCGTACCACTTTTCAAATTTAGTGGCAGAGCCGGGAATCGAACCCGGGCCTCCGGGGGTGGCAACTAATCACACTAACCACTACACCACAGAGGCGGACTTGTGGTCTGCACCAAAGAACTGGCTATATGCAGAGTGGTCGGGAACAACGTAAACCGGGTATATGAACGTTAGAGCGTTGGTCAAACTGTTAAATAATTCGAAAAAAAATCGATATCTCGCGCCGTTGTTATTTTGTCAGACATTTTATTAGACTGCTTCGTGGGCGAATTCAACTGCGAGGTGGTCTTGCTAAATCTGCACGTGGCTTAAGGCAGGCTTAAGGGCCATGTTGAGAAATCATCATCAAACAGTCCTTCCATGGCTAAATGATTAGCGTGCTGGCCTTTGGTCACAGGGGCCCGGGTTCGATTCCCGGCAGGATCGGGAATTTCAATCATCATTGGTTAATTTCGCTGGCACGGGGGCTGGGTGTGTATGTCGTCTTCATCATCATCATTTCATCCTCATCATGACGCGCAGGTCGCCTACGGGAGTCAAATCGAAAGACCTGCACCTGGTGAGCCGAACATGTCCTCGGACACTTTCGGCACTAAAAGCCATACGCCATTTTATTTCATCATCAAACACAAACACACCATGTGTTTCAGCCGGCGTCACCGTAGCGTACTTGCTATGACGCGATCTTGTCAGTTCGGAAGTTCGTGTTCAAATCCCTCCCCTTGCGAAGTTTTCTTCTTCAATTGGTCCTTTTAAGCCGGTCTTAATCCACGTGCAGACTTAGCAACTCTGGCCCGCAAAGACCATTTGAATTCAGCCGCGAAGCGATCTGATTGTCATTTTTATCAGCTGCTGAAGTTAGCCAACGGCGTGAGATATGGAATTATTTATCAGTATGACCACACCTCTAATGCTCATGTACCTGATTCACGTTGTTTCAGACCGCCCTGTATATGACGTATCTTCAGAATTTCCCATTTCTTGCTATTTCCGGACCTTATTCTATAGAAATTCAGTATGTTTGGGTTCTTCTCAGCTCTGGTGAATCATGAGGTACTTGATGTCATGGTCTCACAGTTACCTTCTCAGTGAGGGTGAACATGTCTTGGTGTTGCGGCTGCTCATCAGTAGGTCAGTCGCTTGGTTGTTGACTTGCCACGCCCCTGGAGTAAATTTGTATTATATCTCTCCAGATTCCAGCATAGGAGAGCAAGTGCGTGTTGTGATAAAGCCTGCCTCAGTCACGACAGCAATGACGCAATCCAGTTTCCGCCGAGTGCGCTTCTGCGAAACATCTCTCAGCGACTAAGTCTCGCGCGTCGCTCTTGGAATGTTTGCCTCCTTACCTATACCCATCTCATCCACATTGACGTTGTCCACACAGAGAATGATGTTATTTTGTAACCTCACTTTACTTCCTATTCCCTGAGATAATTAGTTTCATTACGCTCCTCATTAGTGATAGAAATTAAGGTTGCTCTTTGTTACCTCCGCAACGTAAGGTTGAGAGGCTCCCTCAGATGCATACTCCGACATATCAAGAACTCCGTTACATAATATGCTTTCACGGACGTTCGTTGTTAATGAGCAACTTACACGGGTTATCCAGGCCTTAGGACAGATTGAATGCAAAAGATCATTTGTCCCTTAAAATTTTGGCCTGTCTGTGTCAGTTACTGTATTATAAGAGAGTGGGACATTTTTATGTTAAATTCCTGCCGGCACCGAATTTGGGAAATATCCATGAAATTCTTGCCGCCATTTCTCGGATAGAAGAAGGGACAAAATCCTTAGTCCAAAATTGTCCGTTTATTAAGAAGTATGTCGAAGTCATCTGGTTCAATGTTACTGGAATGCCAAATTATACATTAAATAGTCTGAAAAATTTATAGGTTTTGAGATATTGTAATTCTTTAAAACTACATACAGGTGAAGAAATCTGTTGTAAATTATATTTTGATATTTACCCTGAAACTATCTATTGAAATCTGCCAGACTGTAAAAGTAAGATCTTCTGCTACAGTCAAATACATAAGTATTTGTACAACCAGTTTCACTAATACAAATTTTGAGAAAAAGAACTTAGTAATGTAATTCTTTAGTGAATCTAGAGTTAACCTAAATTTCCACTAGCATAAAATCTGATGTATGTTGAGAGTTGGGAAATAATTGGGTAAAAGCAATCAAATTACTTGTAAGAAATGCTTTTTTAGTAATTCTTCCTTGTAATTGTTACTATTCACAATTTGTTTTACTCCAAATATACTTCTTAAAATAAAATTGTAATAATCCAGTAATCGATATACATCGCATCGAGAGTTTGGCAACTTTGGAGCCCCAACACTCGCAAGGTGTCGCGCCAAGGATATACAGCCAGCATACGACGCGCACTCGTTAATTTACTCGTAGCCAGTCGAGTTGAGTTTAGATTTAGATAATCGTGTACCACGACTTTGATAATTTGCTCGTGGTCGATAATGGAACCAGAATAAACATATAATAGTAATGTTATTGATTTCACGCCACACTAACTACTTTTACGATTTTTCGGAGACGCCGAGGTGGCAAAATTTCGTCCCGCAGGAGTTCTTTGAGGTGCCAGCAACTCTACCGACACGAGACTGACGTATTTGAGCATCTTCAAATATCACTAGACTGCGCCAGGTTCAAACCTGCCGAGTTGGTCTCAGAAGGCCAGCGCTGTACCGTCTGGGTTACTCAGCCTGGCTAATAAAATGTGTTGGCAAGTGGTTTAAGGAATTTACAGTCCCCTATTTGAATAAATATTTTGTATTAATTGACCCTCAAAATAGTTAGAACTTGAGTATGAAATTCCGACTTTGCTTGGGAGCAATCATTTTGAAAGTTCTAAGGCTTTATGTTTAGTCTCACTTGACGATAGCCACTTAATGTCTCTATGCTATAAAAACTTTTAAAAAAACCCACACAAAATGAAGTAGTGTCTTTTTCCTTGCAAATTTTGGTATCATTCCAGCCCCGTGTGGAAAATGTTAGTGATTTTCCAAAGATTGGCGTTTTGTGAAGCAATTGTAACTGTAATTGTAATTTTACTGTTAACAGGTAATTTGTAATTGAGTAAAATATTTTTAAAGTACTGGTAACTGTAATTTAGCCCAGTTATTTTTACTTTTTTAACATTCCAATCATTGTTTATGTTGTACTACTGGCCGTTACGTATGTTTCTTGTTTTCGTAATCCGTTTACCCTCCAGGGTTGGTTTTTTCCCCAGACTCGGTGAGGGATCCCACCACTACCGCCTCAAGGGCAGTGCCCTGGAGCATGAGACTTTGGATCGGGTGATAAAACTGAGGAGGAGGACCAGTACCTCGCCCAGGTGTCCTCATCTGCTGTGCTGAACAGGGACCTTTTAGTGGGAGGGATGGGAAGATCGGAAGAGATAGCCAAGGAAGAGGGAAGAAAGTGGCCGTTACGTTAAGTTAGGTACCGTCCCGGCATTTGCCTGGAGGAGAAATCGGCAACCACGGCAAAAACCACTTCGAGGATGGCTGAGGTGGGAATCGAAACCCTTTTACTCAGTTGACCTCCCGAGGCTGATTGGAGCCTGCTCCAGCCTTCGTGCCACTTTTCAAATTTTGTGGCAGAGCTGGGAATCGAATCCGAACCTCCGGGTGTGGCAGCTAATCACACGAATCACTACACCACAGAGGTGCGCCGTTACATGTGTTATGTATGTTTATTCTTGTTGCAAAAAATCTCATAGAAACTAAAAAGAACATGAAGCAACGAAGCTTTGGAGAGACTAAAGTGCTTTCCTGTAAATTACGAAATTCTTGTTTGAGACTTAGCAGGTTTTACCTCTGGACTCTCCCCGAAGGCCAGAAGCAGAAGAGGGGGAGGGGGGTATATGCTAATTCTATGTAAACTTCCTTGCGTTAATTGGCTGAATTGTCAGCGTGTAGTGTTCTTCGGTTCAAAGGGCCCCGGTTTCGATTCCTGTCTGGGACGTAGCTTTTATCCTTAAATGTTTAATTCCCGTGACTCGGGGACGGGGTGTGTGTACTGTGCCCAACATCATTTTAACTCACATACGACACACAACACTATTCTCCACCACATGACACGCCGTATCCTATACATGGTGGATAACGCCCACCCTCATCGGATGGTCTGCCTTACAAGGGCTGCACCAGACTAGAAATAGCCACATAAAATTATTTATGTACCGGGTGGGCAAAATCAAACTGGCCCGGAAAATATTTACAATAGAACGGACGCGGGATTGCCCCTTGTTAACGAACATCTCGGAAGATACTGGAAATGGCCTCATCTGAAGAAATGAAAACTCCACTACACTCAGAAAAACTGAGGTTCCAAAAGTCCTAACTCCACTTCACTCAGAAAAACTGAGGTTCCAAAAGTCCTAATTCTACTTCACTCAGAAAAACGGAGGTTCCAAAAGTCCTAACTACACTTCACTCAGAAATCACCGGCAGAACTCTACACTGGACCGTTTAACGCATACAGATTCAGGTCCCTTTTGGTAATGCTTCTACACGACGGTCTCTTAATTTCCACTTGCAGAGATAGACTAAACGGCGTTGAGATTTCGTCGGACTTCGTTCCAGGCTTTCCTTCACTCGAGCAATATTTTTTGGTGTTCGAAACGCTTTTCGGATAGTTACGGTTTTTATTCGCCACAGAGCCCGTTTCACGCCATTTTGTAAAGAAGGCTGGATACCTACTAAGTATGTGCAGTATCACATAATGATATGACTCTCAGATACAGTGTGTTTGTCATGCTGTGACAGCAAAGAATACAGTCACGCGCCCTACATTCATAACCATTGTTTTAGGGTTTGTGGGTGATCGTGAAATGCTGCACATCACATCAGTTACTTTGATATCTTACCTTTCCTCCCCAGAAAGCTTCATGACAATTGTCGTCAGGAGGTCTGAAAGCTTCCCTTGTTTTTATAATGTGTCACATGTTTCAAAACATCAACACGTCTTAATGAAACAAAAATCTGCACCTGTCAAGAACTCTCGGGCAAGTTGATTAAATGTGAAAATTGCACATATAGGCTGGTTTCTTTCAGATAAACTTCTTGTTTTCTTCCTGTCACGATCATTATTTCCTTCTAATGCATTCAGAGTTATATAGAAAGAAATGATTAATCAACGGTGCACGAACTACTACTACTACTACTACTACTACTACTACTACTACTACTACTACTACTACTACTACTACTACTACTACTTCGTCGCCATAAGACCTATCTGTGTCGGTGCGACGTAAAGCCCCTAGCAAAAACTACTACTACTACTACTACTACTACTACTACTACTACTACTAAACAGGAATATTTGACATTATTTAGTCTTTTCGTATTTAGCGAGATATTAATATCTCTATAAGTTTCTTAAAAATCTGTTTGACGTTGATGTCTTTATTTATTCAGCGCTTGTGTGTTTATTTTTCAGAGAATTAATAGAATATAGAAGGTGTTCATTTACGAAAATATAATACCTCCCTCTTGATTTTCCGATTAATTTTCTCTCCAAATAATAGAATTCGTATACTACTTCCAATTTTCCGCATGCCGGTTTCAAGAGAGTTGCCTTGTATGACTTCCTTCGCCTACATTCTATTAATTGTCGTTACTCTCAGCGACTCCGTCCTACAATCCTTCATAAAGACTGTGTTCATGACATTCATTGCATGCGATGCCCACTACCATACTTCAGGCCGCCGGACTGAGCAGCTCAGAGGGTAGAGTGCTGGCTTTCAAAGCTCGAATTGGTGGGCTCGATTCTGGCCCAGTACAGCTGTATTTGAAATTGCTTAAGTACGTCAGTCTCGTGCTGTTATATTTATTGACACGTAAAAGAACTACTACGGGACAAAGTTCTGGCACCCGGGCTCCTCCGAAAACCGTAAGTCTAGTTAGTTGGACTTAAAATCAATAACAATCAAAAACGAAGCTTGGCTATACTCTACAGAGGACGTGAAGTAAGCATTGAAGGTGTAATAAAAGGAGGTTGGCAAGGGAAATGCCTTCCTACCACATGGAGTAAAGGAATCATCACACATATATAAGGAACAAACGGATAGTTATAGAGCAGGAGTTTCCAATTAGTAAGAACTCAAGGGCCACATTGGAAACCTGAAGCATGACTGCTGGCCGCACTTTAATAATAGGCCAATTTTCGTAAAATTCCGCAAATAGGACAGAGGTACCAGTATAAAAAATAACTGTAATTGCTTAATAACTTTAATTGCTTAAAACACTATTTTACGATCGCATAAAAGAGTGAAATTAAGAATAATCATTATTACACCCAGGACGATTGAATTTGGAAGAAGAGCACCCAGCAATGCCATTTAATTTGAATTAATATTTGACAAATGAAAAAAAAGTAAAACGAAAGACAAACTAAAATTAATAATGTAGTTAAAACAAAAAGGATAACGTAGTGGTAGTAGTATGTAGTGCCCAATGCTATACATTTATAGGAGTCTAAAATCCCAACAATGAACTTCCAGGAGTACTTGCCTGAAAATTTTCACTGTATATCAGCCAATAATGCCAATGAGAGAAGAACGAAGAAATGAAACCGCTTCTTACACCAATGGCTTTTAAAGTATTTCTTGGTATTCATTGCATGGTACGTTGAATGAAAAGGCCACAGTGAGGTTGGCATGTAGTTCAAGAATTGTAATGGATCCCAAGGCCATTTTTATAATTGTTAAGACCTAGAACTAGTATTTGTCAGGGCTCATTTTCCGGCGAAGCTTGGATTTTCATTTTACTAAATCAAAGAATCTATTCAGCACAAATGAATACTGAAAAACAGGAGATAATATTAAAGAATGAATTAGTTCTGACTTTGGTCTATACAGGATATAAAATGAATCTATTTTTGAACGAACTATAAAATATTTTTCGTAAATTTTTCTTCACATTTCTTAAAATACATTTATAAAGTCCTCATGGGCTGCAAGAAATAGCTTCGCGGGCCAAATGCGGCCCGCGGGCCGCCATTTGGAAACCCCTGTTATAGAGGCATCACAACTTTGAAGACTGTACAGTATACACGATTTATGCAATGGTCATGGAAGAGAAATTGAAGAAAGAAGTAGAAGACAGGAAAGCATTACCTGAAACACAATCCGGATTTAGGAAGGGAAGAACTACAAGTGATGACATGTATACTTAATTATGTTGCAGGGAGAGAAATATCCTGGTGAGGGTGTGGGGTATGGGTAAGCCTTTTCTGCGGACTTTAAGCAGCCTCCGACACAGTCGACAGAGATTTACCTTGGAAATCATTGACAGACGCCTGCATTATTGAACATCTATTAGACAGGATCAAAGAAATCTACCAGGAAACGTTATGCGTAGTTAAAGTTCATGGTGGGACCGGGCGAGTTGGCCGTGCGCCTAGAGGCGCGCGGCTGTGAGCTTGCATCCGGGAGATAGTAGGTTCGAATCCCACTATCGGCAGCCCTGAAGATGGTTTTCCGTGGTTTCCCATTTTCACACCAGGCAAATGCTGGGGCTGTGCCTTAATTAAGGCCACGGCCGCTTCCTTCCAACTGGGCCTTTTCTATCCCCCCGTCGAAAGAGGGGGTGGAAAAATCTTAAACCAACGGAGCGGGGGGGGGGGGCATTGGACGTTGCTTAAATGATTTGTTTGTGCTTGTAAGTATCGCGTCTTAGCTAATGATTGTAAGTGCCGGATGTCATTCTGTTAAGACTGTAACTGGATTATTTTCAATGCCGAAAGGCAAGAAATTATTATGTCCGCCTCCATAGCGTAACGGTTAGCACCATTAGCTGCCGTGCTCGGAGTTCCGGGTTCGATTCCCGGTACTGCCAGAAATTTAAGAATGGCAGGAGGGCTGGTGTGTGGTTGAAATGGTACATGCAGCTCACCTCCATCGGGGTCCGGCTCCATGGCTAAGTGGTTAGCGTGCTGGCGTTTGGTCATAGGGGTACCATGTTCGATTCCCGACAGGGTCGGGAATTTTAACCATGATTGGTTAATTCCCCTGGCACGGGGACTGGGTGTCTTCATGATCATTTCCTCCTCGTCACGACGCTCAGGTCGCCTACGAGCGTCAAATTAAGACCTCCACCTTCATCGGGGGGTGTGCCTAAAAAAAGCTTCACCATCTCTGGATGAGGACACAAGTTTACTTACTTTATTATTATTAACTTTATTGGCCACATTGGGCCAATTGAGTCTTCCATGTACACTTTTCCTTTGAAGGTTTACTGCTTAATTCTTCTTATCTGCTCAGTACTTCTTCATTCGTTCTTATCGCAGCGTTCTTAATTCGTCTGAAATCTCTACAGGCCTTATGTGCACCATTTCAGTTGAAAATGTGTGATTCCTAAGAAGGGTGGTCATTTTATTCTTGTTCTCTGCATCTGTAATGTCGAGTCCAACTGTTTTGAGATCCTCTTGAATTTCTTTGATCCAATGCCCTCCTGTCTTCTCCCCCAGATTTCTCATCACTAGTTGTCGTAAAATCCTGTTTTCAGGTAATCGTAAGATGTGAAAGAAAAGAGTTTCGTTTACTTACTTTACTGCTGTGTGTGTGTTTTTTTTTGCTAGTTGCTTTACGTCGCACCAACACAGATAGGTCTTAAGGCGACGATGAGACAGGGAAGACTGAGTAACTACATCGTTAAGAGACTTTAGTTTCCAATACCAATAGTGAAAGCTGCAATGGTGCGTATGGTTTCATACCACTATTTTCCCCTTTGTTCGATCGAGATAAATGCTGAGATGGTGCATTATTTCTAATCATGCAGCTCCTGTCGCAATCTCAAGAAAACTACAGTAATATTAACTAGGACGGACATCTACAGTATATAAAACACTACTCACAGGTACAAAATTCATCTTGTCTCTTATCATTCAACAACACCTAAAGAATGCTGATCACCAAGCTCGATAGCTGCAGTCGCTTAAGTGCGGCCAGTATCCAGTAATCGGGAGATAGTGGGTTCGAACCCCACTGTCGGCAGCCCTGAAGATGGTTTTCCGTGGTTTCCCATATTCACACCAGGCAAATGCTTGGGCTGTACCTTAATTAAGGCCATGGCCGCTTCCTTCCCATTCCTAGGCCTTTCCTTTCCCATCGTCGTCATAAGAGCTATCTGTGTCGGTGTGTCGGTGCGACGTAAAGCAAATAGCAAAAAAAAAAAAAAAAAAAAAAAAAAAGCTAATCTATGAGGTAGCTGAGGTACACCCTGATCTGAGTCACAACCAAACCGATCCCAAGGCATATACAGCGCATTAAGGGCCTAGGACTTCCCAGACTACTGCTCCAGTCAGAGGGCCAGCAGATACCGGAGTGAACTTGATCAGCGTGAATTCAGCCTCGGCCGTATTGCTTGGCATAATGGATGGGTTATCTTTTATTAGACAACACCTTAGTTGGTCTCGTGATATTGAGTGAACCCCGTTCTAAACTGCAGTCCAGGATTAAAATCCTAGGACTAGCTGATTGCTGTAGCCAGATAGCCTGCCGATATTGAAGTCCGTGCTCAGCGTAATGACGGTCTTAGCGTATTGCTTGGCGTTTATGAAAGGGTCCGCTGCCTCCCTTATAAAATAATGTCCTTAATTTTACGTCCCATTAACTACTTTTGACGGTAAGAATAACACACACGTCCAGAAACCTGCTCTACGGATACACTCATCACTGGTGACAGTTTCAGAGACACGATTGTTCATAAGGAGATTGTCTCTGTCAGCAGTGTTCCCATCTATTGTATATTGAAACACATTTCTGAAAAATTTCACAGTTCCTTGCCCTTCGGAATCACTACCTGATGTTTGTCCCCACAGATCGATGCCACCTTATAAACGATAAGCAATGACTTCACTTGAAGTGCGTTTGTTCTTAATCGTAATTATACTGTACTCGCATCAAACAAAGACTGCCTCCATAACCATGCGCTCTATGTTGTAATTTTTTGAAGACCAATAGCCGAAGCAGTGTTTGAATCTGAAGTCAGTAGTTGTCCATAATTGAGCTTTTTTCTTGTTACAATTGGCTTTACGTCGCATCGACACAGATAGGTTTTATGGCGACGATGGGATAGGAAAGGCCTAGGAGGGCGAAGGATGCGGCCGTGGCCTTAATTAAGGTACAGTCCCAGCATTTGCCTGCTGTGAAAATTGGAAACTACGGGAAACAATCTTCAGGGCAACTGACAGTGGGGTTCGAACCCACTACACCCCCAATGCAAGTTTACAAGTGCGTGCATCTAACCGCATGACCAACTCGTTCGGTCATAATTTAGTTTTACTCACTCCAGAAAAATAGGGGAAAACAATTGTTTTTTGTGTGTGACAGAATTGACAAGAAGCCAAACAGAAGGCAGGATACATGATAGAAATCATTGTCATTAACTACGCAACAATCTTTGAACTTTCTGGTCATGAGGCTAATAACCTCGCCATTAGTCCTTATTATCACATAATACCGAACTTTATGTTGATAACCTGGACCAAATAACATTAGTTTTACACTGCTGGTACAGAAATCACAATAACACAGGTTATGAGGCTTTGTATTCTCTCAATCAAGCCCTCCAGGCAGATGATGATATCTCCAGCCTCTCAAAGGAACAACTACTTATAGTCCATTCGACATTCTTTTCTCATACTCCAGCTGAGGAGTACAGCTTTCAACCAGTTAACTCGCACGTCGAAGCTATCCTGTGCGGTGAATGAATAATAATTGTAAATAACATTTATAATACGCAGATTGCTGTCGACCCTCGTGGCACCTCTGACAGCGCGAGCTGCTGGTCCTCTAGACATTAGAGATCATTCCAATGTGTGATTTCCTGGTTCAGACGGGCATATATGTTACTAGATATTCTGCATCCTAATACACGTACCTTCCTCTGAATAATTTAAGAAAATAAAGAAAAAAAGACGGGAAATAGAGTATTAAGTCGTAGTTAAAGGTTTGCTTGACGTCTGTATTATGCACCTATAAATTATCCGTAAATACTTTAGTTCTATAAAATGTCGCCCTAACTGAAGTATATATGATTAAATAGCAACGACAACACATGTAGAAGCTCTGAATGCATGTGATCAGTCGCTTTATCCATTTATGCAGGACGCATTTCAAGTTGCGGCTTTATTTCATGCTCCAGCTTCATCCAAAGAACGATTTTCTTTTTTTTTTCTTCAAATTTAAGGTGATGATTGTTTTAAGAGGAAGCATAACTAGAGAACCATCTCCATTTACTTCACGGAGACTAAGGTCTCATTTATGGTTCTCAAGTGTCAAGTAATGGATTGAACGGTTTGGCTCTTGTCCATCTCACCACTTTCCCAGTAGGCACCTGCAAGATGTACTTCGCTAGCGATTTTAAGGTAATTTGGTCAAAGGATGATACATTCGTCATTTCATCTATTGTAGCATTCCTTTACATAGTTACAAGCCTTTACACAATGAAAATAAATTTTTTAGTAACTAAAAAGTAAACAAGAAGTTTATTCATCCCGTAATTTATTTGGGTTTAATTAATGCCAGCCTTTGAATATTAAGATCGAGCATCTTCACGACGGACTGATCAGTGGAGAGAATTCTGTTACAGGCCCCACCTGGTCACCAGACTCAAACTTTATAGATTTTATCAGGGGAGGAATGCAAGAAAGTGTCGTGTACGCTGACCCTGTCCCTAACGTACAGAGTTCGGTATAATGTGTAAATGTCGCAGTAACAGCGTTCGGTTCCAACCCGAAACATCGATAATTTGGGTTTGTTCAGGTTGCAATGTGTGCGTCCTTCCACTGAGACCCATGAGCGTCCACTATGAACTAATGTATGTATGCCATCCTGTTAAATGGCTGACCTGATGTATGCCATTTTGTTCTCTATGAAAGCAATGTAATACTTTGTGCGGTCGTTGTGCACTTTTGGGATTTTTTCCCGGATAGGAACCACCTCCTGAAGTTTCTCATCGCCTGGAGTCTTATTGTTAAAAGCCCCTCGAAATATTAAGAAAATGCGATCTTAACTTCTTGGTCAATCACAGTTCAAGTCCCGGATTAAGGAGAACAAATGCTTCTGTAAAGACTGCATGGACTAGTGTACTGCCTTCTTGATTGGAAGGTTTGATCTATGGTCAGCATGACGAATTCTGCCGTAGTTAGCGTCAAGTCACCAGCGTGGGGTGTTGGTACACTTGCCAGATCAGATAGCACCGCAGTGGCCTTATGTGACTGATTGACTCCGATCCTAGAACTTGATACCGGTCCAAAATTCGTGACATAATCAGGAATCAAACCTGCAACCACTCAGGCATTATTTTGCTATTTTAACTGCTAGACGAACTGCAAAATTGGTGTACGAAAATATATTCCAAAGTAACAAGCATTGAACTTGATGATGTCAGTCTGCTATCATATCACCACCACATGTCTCAGCATGTTTCCAGCCTGCACAACATAGTAATAAAATTAATTATTATAATCGTCTTAATGATATTAATAATATTGTTTGAAGAAAAATTGCGTCCTTTACCAGTTCCATGCTAGTTTGCTAGTATAAATAAAATAACTTATAGCTAGACAGAGACTCTAATAGAGATAGAGAGTAAAAATCGGACTAAATCTGTATAATCGGATTTTATTTGAACTTATAATGCAAAATCAAATGTTTTCCTTTGTGAGTTCATGCTACTGTGTTTGCAAGGTTGTATCGTAAAATCATATCTCTACTCCCTTGTCTACCAAGTGGGTCCTGGGAAGAGGTTCAGTGCATTGGCAAACGTTGGTTAAAGGACTGGTAAAGATATACTATTTAAAGGTTACACTTATTTTTTACAATTTGCTATAGGTCACACCGACACTGATAGGTCTTATGGCGATGAGCTACAGGTCTTATAGCGACGAAGGGATAGGGAAGGTCTAGGAGTGGAAAGGAAGTGGCTTTGACCGAAATGAAGATGCAGCCCAGGCATTTGCCTGGAATGAAAATGAGAAACCACGAAAAACCATCTTCAGCGCTGTCCACAGTGGGGTTCGAACCCACTATCTCCCGGATACAAGCTCACAGCTGCGCGCCCCTAACCGTACGCCCAACCCGCCCGGTGACTGATTCCTTCGTGGTTAGCGTAGACTGTTTGAATGGTGAACCCTTTAACTGAGTAAAATAATAATAATAATAATAATAATAATAATAATAATAATAATAATAATAATTGTTACGGGGTTACCCGTGGAACAGCAGAGGTGAAAGAAGGTGCGCGCTGGAATGGGTCTAACTACAAAGCCGAGATAAGAATTAAAATTGCATTAAAGGTTATATTTTCGAAAATAGCAAAACTTAACAATTTTCACATAAAATTTCAAACTTCAACACATAACAAGAAGTCAAATCAGGTACAAGACCAGGAAAGCCAAGATTTAGAGATAATTTAACAATCCGGGCTTCAAGCCCCACTTTTTACAATTTCTGAGCTCTCCGCTCACAACCACATATTTACCAAAGGGCAGAAAATCCCTAATAACATGGAGCACTTGCTCCCACCTAGCAATGTCAGGCCTCCTAGAGGCACATATCCAAATACTAGAAAGAGCTGACCCGCTCTCAATTTTTCCAGCCTATTAAAGGGCAATACCAGACTTTTACACTAAATTGCCATCAAGGCACAGCTTACATCAAATGAAACGGGAGTATCTCGTACCCAACCTACTGGGCCTCAGTGGAAAAAGAACAGATTAAGTAAATGGCCTAAAATACCAAGATGAATGGAGGCGTTGCTTGCACTCCTATATGAAGCCTTTTAAAACCTAAGAGGTACTAGACCGATGAAACAGTGGCTATTCCCAAACTATGGAGGTGACTCGTATAAGAAAAATTTAAGACATTACAGTAAGGACGAAAACCAGTTACAAAACGTAGTCACCTCAAACTAGTATGAAGGGGAGCTCGAGAGGGTAAAGCACTCTCTATCCCCGAATTACAGTTAAAGATATTTGAAGTCTTACAAAAACGATGGGAGATTACATGTTTATTACATAGCCAAGGTTACGGACCTTCCCCGCGGATCAAACTGTTGAGCTATCAAGAAATAAAGATGTTAAGTGGCCATTACCTTGTTGAAGAGCTGCTGCGGGATGAAAGAGGCGCTACCCGCCTCCTGCTACACTTCCATACACTAGGCTGGATGTTGTTCGAGTGGCCGAGAGACAGGAAAATCAGCAGTTTTTATACTCTAGGGGAAGATTCGAAACCTATCATGAATAATTAAAACCCACCCACAGGCGTTTATTGGGTAGCTTACAGTTACACATCAAAATCGAAGAAGAAAGGCACGATTGGTCAAAAATTAATTACAGAAATTCTGGATTGGCTAATTTCAAAACTGGCGGAAGGAAAAGATTTATATTGCCAACCCACAAATGAAAGAACGAAATTTAGTAAAGAACAAACTTATGAATACAAAATTTCTTCAAATAAAGTTTTTCCACTTCGCACCTGGGTGCATGGTCATAGTTTTTTAGTAGAGACATCTATAAGAGAACGTCCACACTTCTTGATCAATGGAAAACAAAACAAGTTGAAATCCACACAATATTGACAACTTCGTAATCACAAAATTTACCGTAGTGATATCATCTGAGAAACTTATGAGTTGATCCAGTTTTTAAAGTTCAGAGTTTCTCCTGCAGAGGGGTACTTTAAGGCCGAAAATTCAAATGTGCGGCGTAGAGCTGTACTAGCCGGCACAATAATAATCTTCTTCTTCATCTTCTACCGCTTCTTCCCACACCTGTGGGGTCGCGGGCGAGAACTGTGTAGCACATGTGGATTTGGCCCTGTTTTACATCTGGATGCCCTTCCTAGCGCCAACCCTGTGAGGGATGTAATCACTATTGTTTGTTTTTGTGGTGGTTGGTAGTGTGGTATGTTATCTGAACATGAAGAGGAAAGTGCTGGGACAAAGAGGAATGCCAGTCCCCGAGCCAGAAGAATAAATCAGGCCTGATTAAAATCCCCGAACCAGACGGGAATGGAACCAGGAATCCTCTGAATCGAAGGGCGAACGCTTACCATTCCCTTGAACTGAGAGTAATGTGTTGATCTTAACATTTAAATAAAAATAAAGAAATTTAGCATTGTATGAAAAAAATATTGCACGGTCCGTTACTCGATCGAAAACGTTTCACGTATTTGTTTCAAAATTTCGGCCATACGTAAAGAGTCACTTTCGGTTCCTGTGATGTAACTAACTATTCCAGTTGATCGCACACAATTTGTAGAAATAGCATTGTACATTTAAAAATTTGGCCTCATACTTCGGATTTACTCTCGGATTGAATATAAAACAAATCGAAAGTCGGTTCAGTTCACTGATTGCCTGTTTGTTTATTTGTTTGTTACATCTTGTGATAACGGATGAACAGAATTTCTCGACACTATTTAAATTCAAGGATAGCCGGAGAGTGCTGTGAACTACCTTCTTCTTCTTCTTCTTCTTCTACTTCTACTTCTTCTTCTGCTTCTTCTTCTTCTTCTTTTTATCTGTTTACCCTCCAGGGTCGGTTTTTCGCTCGGACTCAGCGAGGGATCTCACCTCTACCGCCTCAAGGGCAGTGTCCTGGAGGTTCTGGGTGGTGAATACAACTGGAGAGGATGACCAGTACCTCGCCCAGGCGGCCTCACCTGCTATGCTGAACAGGGGTCTTGTGGGGGATGGGAAGATTGGACGTGATAGACAAGGAAGAGTGAAGGAAGCGGCCGTGGCCTTAAGTTAGGTACCATCCCGGCATTCGCCTGGAGGAGAAGTGGGAAACCACGAAAACCACTTCCTGGATGGTTGAGGTGGGAATCGAACCCACTTCTACTCATTTGACCTCCCGAGGCTGAGTGGACCCCGTTCCAGCCCTCATACCACTTTTCAAATTTCGTGACAGAGCCGGGAATCGAACCCGGGCCTCCAGGGGTAGCAGCTAATCACACTAACCACTACACCACGGAAGCGGACTGTGAACAATCTACATATTATTTAGTTAGCAGGGCTGGGGTTTTAACCACCGGAACATTCAAGTACACGACAATGGGGCTCTAGGCACCACATCAACAACACGCTCATTGGCCAGAGGGAGGGTGATACCCTCTGTGTGACCTCTTACCCTTTACAGGTAAGGAATGAAAACAGTTCATTACGGTGACATGGCCTTAATACAAAATGTAAGCTGTATCGAAAAACTTTACATAGCTAATGTTGTAGGAAATGCAGTGCCCGATCTTTTGTCTCGTATATATTTACCGTACGAGCTAAACTAATGCAGATATTCAACAGTGTAGGTGCTTATTGCCAGGTCCTATCTTATTTTTCTTCTTCTTATTTATTTTCCAAAACCGAGTTCGATAGCTGCAGTCGCTCAAGTGCGGCAAGTATCCGGTATTCGGAAGGTAGTGGGTTCGAATCCCACTGTCGGCAGCCCTGAAAATGGTTTTCCGTGGTTTCCCATTTTCACACCAGGCAAATGCCGGGGCTGTACTTTAATTAAGGCCACGGCCGCTTTCCTTCCACTCCTGGCCCTTTCCCGTCCCATCGTCGCCATAAGACCTGTCTGAGTCATAGCGACGTAAAGCAACTTGTAATTGTTATTTTCCAAAAATTGTCGGCATCTCCGTTGATTAAATATGCCGCTTTTCCTATACCGTGGTGGGATCGCGAGTTCGATTTGTGTAGCAAATGTGGACTCGGCTCTGTTTTACGGCAGGATGCCCTTCCCGACGCCAGCCCTATATGCAGGGATGTATTCGCAATAACATGTTTCTGTAGTGGTTGGTAGTTTAGTGTGTTTATGAAGGTGACAGGATTGGGACGAACACAAACACCCTGTCCTCGAGTGAGAGGAATTAACGAGACGCGCTTAAACTCCCCGATCCGACCGGGAATCTAACCCAGAACCTTCTGAACCGAAGCTCATGTCGCTGACCATTCATCGAAGGAGCCGGACATTGCGATGTCCATCAACGGCAAACATCACTGACATGGAAATGTTGTCCTGTCATCATGATAATGAGTTTACTATAAGAATGAGGGAGGAAAGGGGGCGGAAATAGATCTCGGATGCCCTAATAATAGTGTGATGATGTACAGTGCCCTAACATTACATTGTCTGATTGCTGTTGTTTGAAGTCAACTTTGTCTCTTAATGTCGTTTTATACGAAGTCTGCAACCCAAAATAATGTCTCGAAAGGAGACCTCACGATGTTTTACATCGCAGTATCCACTTTCTCGTTGTCCAATGATCATGAATCCTCAAGATTCGTCAAAAGTAGAATGTTGAATTTTTGCCCGAATACAATATTCCCTGCACTTACACCGTTGTTCGAAAGTAAAAGTCGAAATAAGGCTAATCAGAAAGACCACGGGGACACTCACTTGATAAATTATGGTTACAAAACTACATAACCGTTCTGTCCTCAGTTGACTGGATGAATTCTGCGCTCTGTAGAATTAACAAGTCGCTAGTTTTTATACCTACAACATCGTAGCTTAACGAGTCAATACTGCACCCGTCGCAAAGGTCATGGGTTCAATACGTTGGCTTATGTTCCACAATAGATTAGGGTAACAGCTCCTGAAGTTCAAATACACTGGAGACAAGATGACTTGTCCTCGCATTCCCTTCTCTCACTCTAAACCAATGCTGGAATAGCATATTCCAAATCACTGAGGCTTGTCACTAACGTATTGTAGGCTCGTTTGATTACAATCGTTGATACTTCTTCAGAGCCGACAATAACACAGATGTCGGACATCCCCAATTTTACCACTAAATGGGCTTGATGATTCAAAAATCTTCCGAATAGCTACAGTCATAACAACCACAACAACTGCCTTATCAAAGTTTCTGGACAAATAGGTTATTGAACTGAAGCAAAGTAAAAACTTGTAGGTTTCTTTTGTGCTCATTAATATTTAGTTATAAGCCATGTTACGTACAGTTTTATGCGAAATCCACACCCCAGTGTATGGGACCCTCACCAGGATTACCTGATTCGATAACGGAAAAAAATCAGAAGAAAAGCAACTTCACTTGTTCTGGGTGATTTCCGACAGAACAGTAGCGTTACGAAAATGTTCCAAAGTTTGGGCTGAAGAGACGCGCGAGAAGGGAGACTCTGCTCTTTTAAGGAGAATGTTCAGAGCTGTCAGCGGAGGGATGGTGTGGAATGACATTCTTAATAATAGGACAGATCACAGTATTAAGATAAAGTAGGAATTGAAGAGGACAAATTGGGGCAAATATTCGTTTATAAGAGGAGGAGTTAGAGATTGGAATAATTTTTCAAGGGAGATATTCGATAAATTTCCAAATTCTTTGAAAATACTTGGTAAACAACAGATAAGAAATCTATCACCTGGGCAGCTGCCCTAAATGAAGATCAGTGGTGACTGATTGGGTGATTGATTGGCGATAAGTCTTCTCAGCTATCGTCCATACTCAGGGTACATGATTATTTATTTATTTATTTATTTATTTATTTATTTGACCTAAACAGTGCCGATGTTAGGGCTCGTGGCCCTCTCTTACACTTAACCACGTAAATTACTGATATGGAGAACATATTGTATAATGAACAATGAAAACAATGTTCAACAAATAAAATAAAAGTAAAATAAAATAAATCTCGCCATAAAAGTGAAAAGAAAGTGAAAAGTCATAACGAAAAGTTACATACAAACTGAAAAATATAAACAATGCATAAACAAAATGCAATATATAATAATGTAACGGAAATGCATGTATGGCCGTAAACAGTGATCTATGTATATGAGTTAAAAGCTAAATATTATGCACATTTACACTATAACAATAAAAACATAATAATAACCTAAAATGAATAATGAGAAACAACAGTGTCAGCTGTACAGTAAAATGGCAATGTTACTAGCCTACCTACCACAATCACACAACCTATCGTACGTCACCAATCACACGATACAATCATCGGTGTTCAACAGGTAATCTCCATATGCAGTTTTAAATTTTGATGTTAATTTAGAGTTCCTGACAGCAGCTGGAAGTGAATGCCAAAGTTGTGACCCAGCCACAACAAAGCGTCTATTATGAGTTGAAGAGTGGTTGACGGGAATAGTGAGGGAAGTGCCAGATCTAGTGTTACAATTATGGAATGAGGATAATAAATGGAATTTTGATGACATGTATTTGGGTAGATTTTCCTTCAGAGTTCCGTATATCAACGTAAATATTTGAAACTTCCGTCGCCTGTCGAGTTTCGGCCAGGAAAGAGCTGTGTAGCTAGGGGTTGTGAGTAGTAGTAGTAGTAGTAGTAGTAGTAGTAGTAGTAGTAGTCGCCGTCTTGGGTTCTCCCTCCATTTCCATCTCGACGCCATTTCTTCTTTGTCTTCCTTCGTCCATATTTCATAGGCCTTGATTTCATTTTTTTTAAATTTTTCATGAAACATTCCTTTTTGTTATTTTTCTGGGGACCTTGTTATTTTCTATTTACGTATAACTGTATTTGCCAAATTAACTGCCAAAGAAACGTTGAACTTATGTGCAAATATAGTGACATGGGCCACTTCTCCATCTATAGTACAATAGCCTGAAGTGAGCCATCTGGTGAGGATCGAGGCACCTTCTTATCAGTAACATAACGGTAACATTTATTTCAAGTCTTTCGGCATTATTAGGACAGTATCCTCGGACACTCTCGGCACTTAAACCCATACGCCATTTCATTTTTCATTAGGACAGTCGCGGTTTACTTCTGAGGAAACAGAAAGAAGTTTCCGCAAATTAGTCTTCCTGTAGTTTATGTAGTTTCAAATGGCATAAATCCAAAGGGAAAAGTAGCATGTCTACCCTGAATCCCATAGAGCTTGACATGGCGAAGTGAGGAGAGGAGACAGAGGGTTGCTTGTCACTGAAATGCTTACCCTGTCCAGTTTAAAAAATGTACAGATTACCGGTATTATATTTCAGTGTAGTACAAATAACGTTCATGAAACATATGCTTTTATAAATTATGATCGCGTTAAATATTTATTTAAACCAGTACGTGATTATGAAGAAATATGCGGCAGAAGTTACAAAGCTGTAGAAAATCGGGACGCTGTTAAGCCAGATAGAACAGGCCCCGCGCAAATACAGCCCTCGTCGCACATTTCTTTGTGAGCTTTCCTCTCTTCGTCTGCATGTGCGTTATTGATATCTCTGTGAAGCTAATAAAAGCTATTGTTAAATACATTCCTGGGTGGGTCGTCTGATAGGAAAACGGACTCTTTGAGCATGACCCGAATTACGAGGGAAGATAGTCAATTTTGTCTTGTAAAGGCAACCTATGCTCATCAACATGTTCGACAAAACCAACAGGACCGTTATGAACAATGTATGAGACGTAAAGGTGCACATCTTGAACACGTGCTCTACTGAGTAGTTAGATACGTGTTGCCGACGTCACCTTTCAAGTTACACTGACGTATCCTGATGTTGAATCTATGTGAATTTCTGTTCTGCTTGCTTTACCACATACTGTTGTCTATTTTTGTTAGGTTTATTTCTTCAAAGCAACCTCGTTGAGTATGGTTTAAAGTATTGTAGTGCAGTCTAGGGTGAATTAGTTTATTTATTTAATTAATTTTTGTGTAATTAGGAAATATATAACACAGTAGCATTTGTATGTATTGTAAGCCGTTAAGGGAACGAGTAATCGGTGAACTAAATGTGTAAAGTTGTTCAGTTTGAACTTTTTCGTTGTTTCACTGATACAGCATTATTGTTGTTTGGATATTCATCTGTGTTTATTTTGTAATGTATTTATTGGAACTCCATGAGGTAACGAATGCTTTCACGGAAGTCAGTAGCAATATACACACGTGGTTAGGCTTCGTATCAGTCCCAAACTCTCTGAGATGGATTATCATTCCAGGCCACGAAAGAAAAATGATGATGCGTCTTATTATTTGTTTGTTTGTTTGTTTGTTTGTTTGTTTGTTTGTTTGTTTGTTTGTTTGTTTGTTTGTTTGTTTGTTTGTTTGTTTGTTTGTTTGTTTGTTTCTTTCTTTCTTTCTTTCTTTCTTTCTTTCTTTCTTTCTTTCTTTCCTTTACAATTTGCTTTACGTCTTACCGACACTGATAGGTCTTATAACGACGATAGGATAGGAGTAAGAAGAAGCGTCCGTGGTCTTGATTAAGGCACAGCCCCAGCATTTGCCTGGTGTGAAATTGTGAAATCACGGAAAACAATCTTCAGGGCTTCATCATCTTCACCTCCCGAATGCAAGCTGACAACTACGTGACTCAAACCGTGCAGCCACTGGCTCGGTTGTTATTATTCTACGAGCCCTTGTTGCTAATTCAACCTCGAGGAAGCCTGACTTGTAGACTTTTCTTCCTTGTTTTGCAGCAAACTTCAACCAGTCCTTGTCCGTGGGAGGGCTGGTTTCATTCATAACAGGCTTGCAGTAGTCGACTGTGTCCCTCAGTATCTGTGTGGCCGCAGTCATTGTCAGCACTCGATGTCAGATGGACGTTCGCAGCTAATTCTTCCTGTCCAATGTAGATAGCGGCGTCTCACCCATTCATAAAGATTATCTTACAAACCTCGCTGGATATCCTAGTACACCGGTTTAAAAATTGCGCATACAATTAAATGCTGCCAAGAGTCAAATGAAGATATTATTCGCCAGCCTACGGAACTCTTCTTGTAACACTGTTACAGCTCCTGTGTGCACTAGTAAGTAAAAATTGAATCGGCCAATAATCGCTTTACACTGGGATGCGAGCATCGCAGGCTCATAACGATTTGATTCATGAGCAAGGCTTGAATTTATATGCTTATACATAGCCTATTTCTTCATCAAAAATATATTCGTAAGTTTTTGAGTTATCTTTGTCACTTTTGTAATAAAAGTTGTAGACATTTATTTCTTCCATATTTCTGGGTTTAACATTATAAATATTATTCCATATGTAGCGGTGGTAATGCAATATTCATAGTTCACTTTTCTGCAGCAAAGATAGCAGAACTACTCGCATATTCAGTAACAGGAAGTATGACAGTGCAGGTAAAGTTCAGAGTTACAGACTATACAGAAATAGTTTCTGAACTTGAAGTCTCTGAGAAGACAAAGAGAGGTTCAAAAGTGAACTACAACAAACATCCCTTTGAGTCGAATAGATAAGGTCATTTGCATGATAATCGCTCACTTACCTACAAAGCATCGATCATCTAGGTCAGTCAGTATTCTACTCTTATACCGTGAGCTTGCTACCTTCAGAATGCCAAAAGAAGCTAGATATAAAATTATCAAATTTAAAAAAAACGTTAGTAGGCGCCGCCTCTGTGGTGTAGTGGTTAGCGTGATTAGCTGCCACCCCCGGAGGTCCGGGTTCGATTCCCGGCTCTGCCACGAAATTTGAAAAGTGGTACGAGGGCTGGAACGGGGTCCACTCAGCCTCGGGAGGTCAACTGAGTAGAGGTGGGTTCGATTCCCAACTCAGCCATCCTGGAAGTGGTTTTCCGTGGTTTCCCACTTCTCCTCCAGGCGAATGCCGGGATGGTACCTAACTTAAGGCCACGGCCGCTTCCTTCCCTCTTCCTTGCCTATCCCTTCCAATCTTCCCATTCCTCCACAAGGCCCCTGTTCAGCATAGCAGGTGAGGCCGCCTGGGCGAGGTACTGGTCATACTCCCCAGTTGTATCCCCGACCAAGAGTCTGAAGCTCCAGGACACTGCCCTTGAGGCGGTAGAGGTGGGATCCCTCGCTAAGTCCGAGGGAGAAACCGAACCTGGAGGGTAAACAGATGATGATGATGATGATGATGATGACGTTAGTAGGCTTGAAAGGTATACTATTCTCAAACAATTGAACCTATAGATATGTTTGTTGTAGGTAACCGAAGTGTTGTTATCCACATGGGATGTGAATAATATTTCGATGAAAAAAATAAGTCTGGTAAATCATTAAATGCGGGAAACATACATTACTACGTCATCAGTTTTTTTGAGCGACTGTACATATTTTGAACATTTTAGTTTATATAAATCCTAGTTTTTCTCGTAATCAGTTGTTTATTTTCCTGCGCACTGGGAAGCAAGAATGTAACTTGTGGATGAGCCACCGCATTCTACCGGGATGGTATTCATTTTCGCTATACTTCACGATAAATACCTTCATTAATGAAAACAATTATTTTAATTCGATAATTGTAGGTGCTCGTATTTTTATCATTAAACATTCAAAAGCTAGTCCACTTAAACGTAATACCTATATTTTAATATAATAATAATAATAATAATAATAATAATAATAATAATAATAATAATAATAATAATAATAATAATATTTGTTTTATGCCCCACCGACTACTTTTACGGTTTTCGGAGACGCCGAGGCGCCGGAATTTAGTCTCGCAAGAGTTCTTTTACGTGTCAGTAAATCGACCGACACGAGCTGACGTATTTGAGCACCTTCAAATACCACCGGACTGAGCCAGAATCGAACCTGCCAAGTTAGGGTCAGAAGGCCAGCGCCTCAACCGTCTGAGCCACTGGGCCCGGCATAATGTATATTTTTTAGGCAGCTTATTCATCTGCGAATTCATCACATTTCACATGCCGACATCAGTTTTGTAATAATTCGCTTTTTTTTACAGTATACTTTCCTGAACAATATTCCAGCAATCCAGTAATATTCCTCAGTGATCATAACATCTTGTGTACTTGTATTAATATTCCAAAACAGTCTCTTCTTCCGATCGTTTACAATGTCGATACCGAAGTGCAAACATACCTCGCTGATGGTTATTTTCATGTAACGTAACTAGAAGAGCATTTGCTTGACTGATTACCACGAAAATGTTCTACTTATTGTAATATCGATGGAAATCATGTCATACGTGCCACGATCTTCGTCGAGGTAAACTCTTATTTATACTGGATCTACTCGAGCAGACGTTAGCTACCTTCAGCTAATTGTTGACAAACAATATTCATTTGTAATACACACAGTTGGCTTTACGTCGCACGGACATAGATAGGTTTCATGGCAACGATGGGATAGGAAAAGGCTAGGAGTGGGTGAGATTGGCCGTGGCCTTAATTAAGGTACAGGTGCAGCGTTTGTCGGGTATGAAAATAGGTAAACACGGAAAACCATCTTCAGGGCTGCCGACAGTGGTGTTCGAACCCACTAGCTCTCGAGTGCAAGCTTACAGCTGCGTGCCCCTAACCGCACAGCCAACTCGCTCTGTTCTTTTGTTATACCAGTTGGTAATTACTCCCGACGATGCCAATTTACCTAGATATAAGCATATGAAAATATGGTAGTTATTAATACTAGACACACGCGTACAGGATTATAAGTACAACAATACGCATCGCTACAGTCGTCAAAAAGTTATTAGTATGTGTACTTGCGGGATACCGTATTGGCTCGTGCAGGTCTCCAGTACAGACAGCAGTCGAATGGCCACGAAACCCGTAATAATAGTTAGTGGGACGTAAAACAATGACGTTATTAGTGCTTGGCTACCACGGGACAGTCATGAATATGTAGGATTACAACTAGATCATCGACGAATGGGTAACACTTCACAATACTAAGTTTAATGAAACCAACCAACCAACGAATTAGAAACTTGAAGCCAGTAATTACGGCTCTGGTTATTTCTTGATTGATGCAGTAGGCCTACTTTCTTTTGCATCTGTCTCCTGGTACGGGCCGTAGAAAAATGTAGCCTGTGTTGAAGTCTCTTGTCTCATTTATGGCTGTGACAGAATGGGTGATGCTGAGTAATAGCATTCAGAGCACGAATAGTGTCTCTGGATGCTGTGAAATGTGCTAATTATAGGGTCAGTCGTGCTACAATAGCACTTTCTCCCTCAGGGAGGAAAGTATTGGCAAACTACCGTGGTCCTCATCTTGCCTCATCATTGCGCCGCTAAGTGTCCTTATAACTGCATAACCTCGGTGATGCCATTTGAGAATTCAACTAGCCTCCGGGCCGATAACTTGACAGACTGACAGATGTATAGTAATTAACAGAAAGTCAGCTCTTCTCTCGGAATGTGATCTCATTTATAAATCAGTTTTTAGTCCCTTATTCATATGCGCCAGTCGATTAGGGGATGCTTTCGACTATACTTTTTTTCAGAGTTGGAGTCTGACAGTTGAGTGTCAAAGCGTTGAACTACAGAAAATAAACAAACACCACAAAACAATGTTGCCAAGAATAGGCAGCGCCACGCCCCTCTCACGGACTCTCGTTGTTTTTAAAGTCATGATTCACTCTCTGAAGCTGTACTATATTTTCATAATACAAGAGCGCACACGATAACATGAAGAAAAAGCAACTTTAAAGCTTAAAGCGAGAAGAAGAATTGAGTTATAAGTTCAAATATTTCGCATTGTCTTTCATCAAGAACTTCCTATGATCAATAGATTTCGTAAATGTAAATCACAGAATTACGACGGGAATATATGACGCGGAACAATTAAATGCTTCGAACCACAAAGTATAATTTAAAGAAAACAACCAAAATATCCAGTCCGTAACTCAGTGACAATCACTACCAACTGAAACTAAACTAACCTATGATGAGTAATATTCAACTAATAATTATAAACAAACTAATAGTAAGCTAATTATAAATAGTAAGAATAACTGGAAGCGTGGAATGAAATAAAAAACTCTGTGACATTATAAATTTACACGTATAATGATAAAGTAATATAACACAAAAAGCGTATAAAACAGAACTTGCCGAGGAAGGACACCAAGTGGTAATGATATATTTTTTTTTTTGTTATTTACTTTACGATGCACCGACACAGATAGGTCTTACGGCGACGATGGGACAGGAAAGGTTTAGGACTGGGAAGGAAGCGGCCGTGGCCTTAATTAAGGTACAGCCCCAGCATTTGCCTGGTGTAAAGATGAGAAATCACGGAAAACCATCTTCAGGACTGCCGACAGTGGAGTTCGAACCCACTATCTCCCGGATGCGAGATCACAGCTAAACGCCCCAAACCGCACAGTCAACTCGCCCGGTGCGATGAGAAATAAACACTCGATTTAGCCACATATACATGTCAAAGTCGCCTATGTTACCATCACAATACGCAATTTTTCAAAACACCAGCGCCAACGTCATCCTCCAGCTCTCGAAAAAAAAAAAATCCATACCAAATTCCACTGTATACAAAGTATTCCAGATCAAGGTACTACGTATTTCTGTAGTTGGCAAATCGAAAATAACACTTCTGATCATGAATGAATTTTGGTCCATAAACTCCTCTTTACTCTGAAACATATTCCTTGTGTCCCCTTACGAATTACGATGTAAAGCCAACACATTTCATCCCGTCAACACCGCATCTACCTCAAGTTTTATTCCAAACCAAACCAACCAAACCCCATGGCACTACAGCCCTTGAAGGGCCTTGTTGGCCTACCAAGCGACCGCTGCTCAGCCCGAAGGCTTGCAGATTACGAGGTGTCGCGCTGTCAGCACGACGAATCCTAGACCGGGGTCGCTATCTCACCGTCAGATAGCTCCTCAATTCTAATCACGTACGCTGAATGGACCTCGAACCAGCCCTCAGGTCCAGGTAAAAATCCCTGACCTGGCCGGGAATCGAACCCGGGGCCTCCGTGTGAGAGGCAGGTACGCTACCCCTACACCACGCGGCCGGCCTCAAGTTTTATTACTTCCTCCAATTGGTCATTATTCATCTCCAGGATCACCGGGCGAGTTGGCTGTGCGGTTAGTGGCGCGCTGCTGTGAGCTTGCATCCGGGAGATAGAGGGTTCGAATCCCACCGTCGGCAGCCCTGAAGATGGTTTTCCGTGGTTTTCTATTTTCACACCAGGCAAATGCTGGGGCTGTACCTTAATTAAGGCAACGGCCGCTTCCTTCCAACTCCTAGACCTTTCCTATCACATCGTCGCCATAAGACATATCTGTGTCGGTGCGACGTAAAGCCACTGACATCTTCAGGATCAAAATAATGTGGTTGAGTGCCCAACGACGAAATTGTAATGTCTGGCTGTACTCCATTTTTTCTTCGTATTAATATAGTAGCCATTGACAGTTTTAAGTTCGATTCCTTGGCTGAGTGGTAAATGTAGAGGCTTACAGGGTCCCGGGCTCGATTCACGGTCGGGTCGGAGATTTTAGCCGCGCTTGGTTATTTCTTCTGGATTGGGGACTGCCCGTTTTTGTTTGTTCAGATACGCATCTTTTCATAAACACATACAACACTATTAACTACCTGGAAACACCCAACTGTGAACACATCCCTCCACATAGGGTAATCACTACCTCCAGCCGTAAAACAGCGACACAATTCGCGTCCCCGGCCACGTTAGGATGTTGGGAAAACGATAGAAGAAGAAGACATAAACATTTCACTGTCAATCAAGAGTACAGTGTAGCCAGCCTCGTAATGTACGGTCCTCTTAACTGGAATTGCCGTAGGTTCGACCCCATGAACTATGAAGCTGGAACGAGGTTCATTCAACCTCCTGAACTTGATTGAGAAGCTGTTTGTCTTGAGGGGCATCGGGCCCGGTCAGGAAAGCCACGTAATACGGCTATGGAGGTTGTTTCGTGGACAATGTTACACTCCAGTATATACAGGTCTGTCGGGCTGCACAGTAATCGTCTTGTCTGGCCAAGAAAAAAGGTAGCGGAATATCAAATTTGAAAGAAACACTGAGGCTTGTATTCGGCAAATGTTTGAAGGCCTAACAAACGCATGGTGTACCTCATAGGCATATGCAGGGTGTTTCTAAAATGGGGGGCATAATTTTAGGTATGTATTTCTTACATGTAGACAATCAAAATAATTCATTACAACATGTGTCCGGAAATGCTTCATTTGCGAGTTATGGCCTTCACAACACTGAACTTCACTGGAACGTTTTTCTTCCGCATTACAGAAGATGTTCAAAATGTCCACCTCCTGCTTGAATACAGACCTCACATCGATGTCTCATTGACTTGTATCGAATGTTTCCCGATCGATGGATAGGTAGAGGTGGCCCGATTGCTTGGTCTCCACGCTCACCTCATCTGAACCCTGTCCTTTTCTACTTGTGGGGCCATTTAAAATCACCAGTGTATTCGTCTCCGGTGCCTGATGCGGAAACCCTTCGGAATCGAATTGTGGCATCGTGTGAGGACATACTCCTGGAGTTTGGGATCGTGCTCGCAGGAAGAAAAACGTTCCGGTGGAGTTCGGTATTGTGAACGCCATAACTCGGAAATGAAGCATTTCCGGACATATGTTGTATTGCACTATTTTGATTATCTACATGTAACAAATGCTTACCTGAAATTATGCCCCCTATTTTTGAAACACCCTTAAGATATGTGATCCAGTATCAATATCCCTTTCCTTGACAAATTTGTTATGTAGCAATATGCACATATGAAATAGCGTATGGCTTTTAGTGTCTGGAGTGTCCGAGGACATGTTCGACTCGCCAGATGCAGGCCTTTTGATTTGATGGCCTTAGGCGACCTGCGCGTCGTGATGAGGATGAAATAATGATGAAGACGACACATACACCCAGGCCCCGTGCCGATGAAATTAACTAAGGATGGTTAAAATTCCCGACCCAGCCGGGAATCGAACCCGGGACCCTGTTGCCAAAGACCAGCACGCTAACCACTTAGCCATGGAGCCTGACATATTCACATATAAATGAACTGTAAGGCAGGCTTTTCACACTTCAATCGCTTTCTGAAATGTTCTAGGATGTCTTGTTACCTTTCTTCTTATAAATACACGTTTTCTTATTCCTGCAATCCCATTTTAAGGTCAGCATAAATCTCCTGCTTGTATTCCAGATACAGAACCTTCCACTAAACATTCTTTCCTGGCAACCTCCAATTACCGTATGGACAGATGTGCTACCTGCATTCCACATACAGAGCCTTTTGACCTTGAGTTACACCATTTCATCGCTTCCTTTCTGCGTAGTGAATAATGTTAATAAGTTTATCACCTTCGAGGCAAGAAACCAAACTTCAACATGGCATAAACATTGTAATATTTGTTTATCACATGGCATTACATTCGAAATAACTTATAACGTGTAAAATATTTAGGATGCATTCAGATCTAAATATTTGGATCTAATGGAATGTCAGATATGAAAGTAACCCTGTGGCTTGTGTTTGACCAATGTCTGAAACCCTAAAAACCCATGGTGTACCGTGTAGGCGTATAGGTGTATTGAGGCTCTTGGCCTGCCAAGACGACTGCTGTCCAGCCAGATGGCCCGTGGTCAGTGTGATGATATTCCGATGCCTCTCCTATCACATAGCTCCTCAGTTGGTCTCTGGAGGCTGCGTGAACTTCGCTCCAGCCATCAGTCCAGGAAAGCAAGCCTTGGACTGGCCGGGAATCGAATCCCGAGCCTCCAGATCAGAAACAGGCAAACTACCAGCACACCACAGGGCTTTCTCATTTAACACCTTACAAGGTGCTGAACGTTGGCCACATGGCTACGCAGCAGTCGCTTTGGCAGGCCAAGGAGCTAATGGGCTGTTGCGCCACGTCATGTGTTGGTTATGAGGTGTTACGTAAGCGATTATCAGTGCGAATACAAATGTCCCACAAGGTATACGACAGATCGCTTATACGCAATATGTATACGGGCAGATGACCACGAAGGCGGAAGACGAGGGAGTTGGCTGAGCGGTTTGGATCGCGTAGCTGTGAGCTTGCATTCGGTATATGGTGGATTCGAATCCCACCGTTGGTAGCCCTGAAGATGGTTTTCCATTGTTTTCTATTTTCACACTAGGCAAATGTTGGGGCTGTACCTTAAGGCCACGGCCACTACCATTCCAATCCTGTCACTTTCCCATCCCTGCGTCACTGAATACCTTCGATGTGCTGGTGCGACGTTAAACTACTAGTAAAAGGAATGAGAAGAAAGAAGGCTGAAAACCCAAAATGAGACAAATCTATTCAGATGTTCGTCCCATTACCTCAACTGTGTGTATTATTTATCTTTTCTTGAATGCTGATTCGGTCACAGGAGGACTGCAGATTTCTTCAGAAATACCTCAGTAACATATCACATTGGAGCCTTATTAACAAATTAAATTTTAACATTAAACCAGTTTCATGTAATGGTATTTTTCAGGAATAAAAATAAAATTTGTCACTCGTATAATATTTTGTACACTAATCTGTGTGCATTTTGACGCTAAATTGACGTTCTCTCTACACATAAACGAAGTTGTTGCAGTTACTTACAGAGTGTTAGGTTTTATTAAGAGATGCACACGTGACTTCACAAATCCCTAGGCAATAAAGCTATTATACAACTAACTCATTTGTAAGAAGTCGGCTGGAATATGTATCGCCCATTTGAAATCTCAGCTTTAAGCTATATGAAAACAAAGTTGAAATGGTGCAAAACACATTTCTTAGGTACGTTACGTACAAAACAACTAATAATTACCCTTACGATGACTTAATGAAACAGCTTGGCTATAAGTCCTTAGCAAAAAGACGAGTAACTGCAGTTCTTCTGTTTGCCTACAAATTATTTAACAATCTTTTTGGTAGCCCTAACTTAGTCTCTCTGTTCAACTCGTCTGTCCTTAATCCATCTACACGCCCAAAACATATTACCTTCTACTGCTCTAGATCAAGAACCCAACAACATAGTAATTCACCAGTGTTAAACTGAATGAAAATATTTAGTAAATATTGCAGTGAGTACAGATTAGATATATTTGCAACTACATACACTTCCATAGTAAGACAATGTAAACAAATAACTTAATTGTTTTCTGTTGTAAGTTAAAATCCCACTTTGCTGACTCTTATTGATAAGTTAAGCTCATAACATTAGTTATTTTTCTACTTTCTAATAATACCATCTACGTCCTCATTATTATTATCCTCGATAGCATCACTTCCATCATGTATAATTACAGTACTAATATGGGTTTAAAGCCGTTAGTAAATCATTTTAAACCGGGCGAGTTGGCCGTGCGCGTAGAGGCGCGTGGCTGTGAGCTTGCATCCGGGAGATAGTAGGTTCGAATCCCACTATCGGCAGCCCTGAAAATGGTTTTCCGTGGTTTCCCATTTTCACACCAGGCAAATGCTGGGGCTGTACCTTAATTAAGGCCACGGCCGCTTCCTTCCAACTCCTAGGCCTTTCCTATCCTATCGTCGCCATAAGACCTATCTGTGTCGGTGCGACGTAAAGCCCCTAGCAAAAAAATATCATTTTAATTGTAAAATTTTAAATACCTTGTTACACTATGTGCAAATATAACTGATTATTTGTAATATTATGCTAATGAACAAAAGTGTATTGTTATTTCGTTTATAACTATTTTACAAGGACTTTCATAGGAGATAATATAATTTCAATTCGAAATTTGTTTTTATCTAATGTAATAGTATATGTTTATACCTGTCTGAAGCGCAATAAATAAAAAGACAAATAAATAAATAAATAAATAAATAAATAAATACACATACAAAAATATTTAGCTGCTCTTAATAGATAGGTCGGTGTCGTAGTCAAGTGGTTAACCTAGTCAGCTTACAGTACCACAGGGACATGACATCGTATGAAGAACAGGTAAAGATATTCCATGTGGATATCATGGGCAGCAGTGCGGGATATCTTCAAGATGGTTTACTATTCCTGGTTCTCTATACTAGAGAGGAGTCGTAAGGATCGCAAACTTAACGGAGGACAAATAGCTTGACTGATTTGTTAAGGTGGCCCAGTATATTTTGAGTTATTAAATCTGTGTGGTATTTTCCTAATTTAACAGTGTTTAACGAATTTTATAGCTCCTCTCGGTGGTTGGTCTGCGGTTCCCAAGATCGCGGGTTCGAACCCAGCAGAAGTAATCAGATTTCTGAAGGATGGAAAGAAGCCCATTTGATACTCCATATCGTACGATGTCGGCATGTAGAAGCTCTCTGTTGACACATTTCGTCCACAGGGATTTGCTGATTTTATGTCATGTGGTAGAGAAGAACTGAACTGAACTGAACGGTAGCTAAGACCATACAGATTATTATTATTATTATTATTATTATTATTATTATTATTATTATTATTATTATTATTGTTGTTATTGTTATTGTTATTATCGTTAACAACCACAAGTCGCAAAATCTTTCAGCATTTCGTTTCGACTTTGAAGGAAAACTTTGCTACAGTCAAGTTCAGCGCACATGAGAACGGCTTCGCCATTTGTTGAAATTCATGCTACAACACAAAAATGTAATTTCAAGGCTTGCATATTTAATATAAGCGAAAACGTCGAAATAACGCCAACCTCATAGAAACTGCTGAAAATCCGAACTCCATTCTCATGGAACAAGACTTCTGGTACCCCGCATCCCCACAAGTTTTGGGATTCTGATATTAAACTTTTGCGTCGTGACATCAGAAGTCAAACTATATTTTACTGAAAGAGAAGGGATACGAGAAGGCGAAGTTTTGAAGTACTCTGGACAGGATAGTAAGGTAGGGGGATGTACGATATAAATGTCAAAGTAGTGAAAACCAGGGTCATAGCTTGTCCTTCACAAGTCAGCAGTCATCCTAAAGAAGAGCATCCGGCAACCACATTTCGCTTCCACCTCGGTAATCTTCGGCAGTGTTGGGACACATGCCTTCCTGGCCGCTGTGAGACTGCGGGGCTTCGCGTCATTTGAAGGGCTTCTACGAGCAGTAGTTCTCAACGACGGCGTTCGGTTGAGCATCATGCTCCCCCCCTTTCCGTAATAGCGAGGTTATCATACATCTACTCTATTTCACGGCAGCTGCTCTTGCTGTCAACACTATTATTTTAATCTGTATCCGGCCGCGTGCTGCCATATTTATCTTTTCTACAGCGTTTGTTGCGATACCATATTCTGATTGGTATTTGGCTCTAAGCGGCAATAACTGGAAAAGGTTTCCTGTCACGTTTTCACTGTTGAAGCTTGGCTCATTATGTTTACTACTTAAACTTGATAATTGATTATGTTCTGAACTTTACACAGTTTCTAACATAAATATATTTTGGGGAACATTTTAATTATATTCGCCTACGAAAATTAATTCCCGGGCTGAGTGGCTGAGATGGTAGAGCTCAAGTTGGCCGGTTCGATCGCGGATGAGTCCGGTGGTATATTTAAAGGTGCTCAAATAGGCTAGCCTGGTGTTGGTATACTTACCACCATGTAAAAGAACTCCTGCAGGACAAACTTCCGGCACCTTGGTGTCTCGGATATCCATAAAAGTAGTTAGTGGAACGTAAAATTATTATTATTATTATTATTATTATTATTATTATTGTTATTATTATTTGGTGTTCACTAGCCGAAGTGGATAATACGCGCTTCGTTTACCCAAAGACCATGGATTCGATTTCCCTACAGGAAGTCGAAGAATTTAGAAACTAGATCTCCACTTCAGGGAAGGCACATGGCCCATAGGTTTATTCAGCCTACACAGAAATGAGCACCAGATTAATTCCCGGGAACAAAGGCGGCGGGGCATAGAGCTAATCACGCTATCACACTTAGTGTCTAGATTATGAACTGTGGAAGACTTCTCGACGTTCCTTTCAAGATCCGTACAGAGATGGCTTTGCTTCATTATTATTATTATTATTATTATTATTATTATTATTATTATTATTATTATTATTGTTGTTGTTGTTATTATAGACAGTGATAGCTAAGTAATATCGTCACTAGCTTCTCACCCCGGCAGCCCCGACTCGAATCTCGGTCCTTGTATATGGAACTTATGAAATGAAAAGCTATCTTGCAATGTTTCAGGTTCATCATAAAACTTTAATTTCCATGGGTTATAATAATTATATTAAGTTATATTGAACTACAAGTATTATTATAGCCTACCTCGAGGCAATGGTTGTTAAGGCGTCAAGTCGTTATGGTCTGACACCGTGGCTGGCTGGTTTGAATCCCGTCACTGGGAAAACAATCACCGTCAGAATGTTGGCCAGGGTAAAAGAGTTGGTGGTATAAAATTTCTAAACATTAGATTGCGTGCCAAAATAAAAAAGCCAACATCCTATGGCGCAACAGCCCCGAAAGGTCTTAGCCTACCAAGCGACCACTGCTCAGCTCGAAGGCCTGCAGATTATGAGGTGTCTTGTGGTCGGCACGACAAAACCTCTCCGCCGTAATTCTTGGCTTCCTAGACCGGGTCCGCTATCTCACCGTCAGATAGCTCCTCAATTGTAATCACGTAGGCTGAGTGGACCTCGAACCAGCCCTCAGATCCAAGTAAAAATCTCTCACCTGACGGAGAATCGAACCCGGGGGTCTCCGGCTAGGAGACAGGCATGCTACCCCTATACCGCGGGTACGGCTTGCGTGTCAAAAGCGTAGGTTTAATTCTAAACATGGCCGCAGTGGGAAACGACGATCTTAGGTAACTTAAGGCGACACTCCGTAGGTAAAAAGATATTTTAACCTAATGCATGGATTTTCACGAAACTTTGTGGGAATGTCACCTACATACAGTACGTAGTAGAGATATCGAGAACATTTCTTTCATATACATTTAATAAATTTTTCCAACATTTTTTCTTGAAATTTACATTCCATTTTTATCATGAAATTTAATTAATATGTTAATGTAAATTCGTAATTAGGTAGATAATTCTTCTTTTAAAAGCACTTCATATCGATTTTTCTGATCATAATTTCTATAAGGAGATATATCGTACTAAAGTTTGTGTAATTTTTACGTTCTAAAATTATGGACTTTAAAATCCCTACTATTGAAAAATTTCTGCAATCAAAGATTCCATGCTCAGGTTTCTTAATATAGCTGTGATACATATACCATAAAAATTTGGTTACATTTGGCAGAATAGTATGGGAGAAAATTGGGATTTAAGTGTAAAATTACAATTCGCAAACAAAGCATATTTACAGTGGTAAATTGTTTGAATTCACCGAAATAACTTCGTTACAAGAAATTAGAAACACAATCCTTTCAATTTCAGTCATTAAAAAATTTCACCAAATGACCAAAATATCTATTTTTATCTCTGGAATGTCCCAGGAGCGTCAACTACAGACATGCACTAGGCCACCCCGGAGGCCACACATCACATTATTATTATTATTATTATTATTATTATTATTATTATTATTATTATTGAAAAAGAAAAGCCCCATCTAGCGGCGAGGATAGGAATTGTGCCGGCTGCCGAAGCCTGTCGCACTCCTCTGGGGCAATGATTAATGAATGACAGATGACATGAAAAATGATATTGGAGAGTGTTGCTGAAATGAAATATGACAGGAAAAACCGGAGTACCCGGAGAAAAACCTGTCCCGCCTTCGCTTTGTCCAGCGCAAATCTCACATGGAGTGACCGGGATTTGAACCACGGAACCCAGCGGTGAGGGACCGGCGCGCTGCCACCTGAGACACGGAGGGTCTCATTATTATTATTATTATTATTATTATTATTATTATTATTATTATTATTATTGTACCGGGCGGTACACCTCTACTCTGTTTATTTAAAAGTTGCGCCAGTTGAAACTCCTCTTCTGGAGGAAGTCTGAACTTTATCTACACTATTAATCTACTAATTTCTCAGAAGATGTCACTACCTGGAAATTTTTGAGTTTGTGAACTGTGTCATTTTTGATGTGTTTTTGTTTCGCTTGAAGTAAGAAGTGTGAACTTTCTCTTCTAGAGGACACTACTGAAGATCAACAATAGTGCGACCTAGTGCGGAGTCAAAGAACTATTTTGTTGGAGAAATTTTTATTTCAAGAGTTTGTTCTTTGTTAAATTTCTTTCTGTCATTGTTTAAGTTGGCTGTATACCCCTCTTTTTCCCCTTATTTTGGATCTAGCCAATCCCGAATTTCTTTAATTAACTTTCCACCAATAATGTGTTTCTTCTTCCTCTATGTAGGGGTTTCTTTTCCCTAGCCAATAAAAATTTTGTGGGAGGGTGTTTTCTTTCCCCTAACGCCTAGAATCTTCCGCGAGAGGATATAAACTGCTGATTTTAGGGTCTCGGGGCCACTTCTGTTCCATCTTTCAGTGTATTAAGTACATAGCAGGAGGCGGGAAGCGCCTCTTTCTTCGGCGGCGTCTACAACTAGGTAATGGCCAAGTAATAACTTCTTTCTTTGCTTGCTCAGCAGTTTAACCTTCGGGGCGGGTTCTAGGCCTTCCACCATGTAACCTTCCTTTAAAATGTAAAGACTACTGGTACCTATCCTATCTTCTAAACTACATACTGGGATAGAGAGTGCTAACCCTCTCGAGTTCCCACTCATATTGTTTTGAGGTGAACTTATTTTCTCAAACCCATTCTTCCGTGATGTAATGTAAATTGTTATTTTCTTAAGTCACCTCTGTAGTATGGGATTAGCCCTTGTATTAACGGCCTAGTGCCAAGTAGGTCTTAAACAAAGTGTATCAGGAGTGCGGTTAGCCTCCTCTCAAATTGTTATTTTAGAGGTCGTGTAATCAACCTTCTTTTCATGTAATAGACCTCAGTAGGTTGGGTATTTTACCCCTGTGAATACGTCCTTAGAGGACAGCTTGAAGGTAGAGTTTGGTGTGGCCTTTGAGAGGCTTAAATTTTGAGAGCGGATCGCTCTTTTGAAAATGGAGTGTCATATGCCTTGCGGAGGCTTTTCTGTGTAATTCGGAGCCAGGGGCTCCTAGGGATGAATGGGGTTTTCTGCCCCTCTGTTAAAACTTGTGTTTGTGGTAAAACTGAGCTGATCGCTGAAGTCAGGGCGTGAAGCCAAAAACCTGTAAATATTGTAACTCCCCTTGTTTTGCTACATTGTACCTGCCATGTCTGTTATTGCTTTGTTTTTGAAAAGAAAATATAACTTTGTTAAATTTTAAATTAATTTTACATGCACTATAATTTCGTAGTTTGAAACCCATTCACACCCGCACCTTCTTTTACGCATAACTACCGCTAAAACACGGTAACAAGTGGTAGCAGAGCGTGGTTGAATGGGTCTCAATTTAGCCCCTTTTGACGGCTAAACATTGCTTTGATTCGAACTCTAACAATTTTCTCAGTTGCTGGAATTTTTTGAGTTTTTCAAAATTGTTCTGTCATCATGCCCGGCCCTCGCGATGTTCTCCTCCTTAACTATTTGCGCAAAGAGGAGTTGATCTACGAGTTAACTATCAGAAATGTGCAATCTGGAGGCACGGTTGCAATCGACACCAACAAGCTTAGAGAGTCCCTTGATTTGCCCATTTCCATCCCCAATTTGGGAGAGAAAGAAATTGATGATTCTCTTTCCACGATCGTCGAGAATATTACTGGGCTAGCATCTGTAGTCAGCTTTTTGATGAAAACGATCCGTCTCCTAATCAAATTAAGCGTGTGCAAGGCAGGCTGTATCACTTTGCAAATAGAGTTAATGATCTGTTGTCTCTAAAGGTGAATGACGTTCAGAGGAAGGACGCTAATACGCTCCTTGAAACTATTTCTGAATTGTCTAATAAGGTCACTCAATTGCTAACCGGCGAAGTTCCTCCCAAAACTGATCAACCAGCCACAGTGAACGTAGGTAGTGATGAAGAGCCTCCTCAGGGAGAAGTCAATAGGATAACCGTTGCTGCTCAAACTATCTCTGCCCCATCGAACAACGAATCTGAACGCCGTGCGTCATTGGGTAACATCCGCTCTGAATTAACTTCTTTGCCATTGAAACCTTTAACGACTATGTCACCTGGGTTCAGTAGCTTGCCTCATCCATTGGCAATGTTGCTTAGAGGTATCTCTAAGTTTTCCGTCAACACCACCAGTGATGTAATTTCATTTTTAAGATTTCTAGTGGAATTTCAGGATCATGCTCTTGTTTTTTCTCTTTCGCCATGTCAAATTTTGCAAATTATCTATCCGTATGCTATTGGTATTCTTTCTGATAAAATCGTAAGAGCCATTGCCGAGCAATCATCTATTGAGGATTTCCATGCCCAATTGCTAGCTAACTTCATCCCGGCTAGGGCCAGGTCCTCCCTGATTCAGAAGTACTATTACCGTGTACAGCGCTTGGATGAAAACTTGGCTGATTTCATACAAGATATCAAATTCTACACTAGGGTGTTTGCTCTGCACTTTCCTGAGGACCAAATTGTACAAGCTATTGTGGAAGGCATTTCACCATCTTATAGGTCATACTTGTGTTTTGCGGCGTGCCCGCAAACTTTTTCTGAACTTGAAGCGTTGGCCGTCTCAGCGGAAGGAGTTAGATACGCTGATTCTTTGCGTGTAGCGAAAGAACCCCCGCCTTCCTTTAGTAACACTCGGCCTCCACCTCGCCGACCAGTCAATCCCCGTAAATGTTATGCTTGCGGGTCGCCTGACCATCTGCGCAACAAGTGTCCACTGATCAAGCCAAGTGGGACTAGGAATGGAGCTGGTTCATCACAAGGCTGCTTTAAATGTGGGGCTTTCTCACATATCGCCAAGAATTGCCCAAACTCAAATAGCACCCCCTCCTGCTCAACTTCTGGTGCAAATTCCACCTATGCCAATAATAAAAAGTGACTAGCGGCTTCGGCTGAGTCGACTAATTCTGCTTTCCAAGGCTCAGCCCCGGGCAAAAAGGTCGAGAATTCAGGGAATGAGCAATCTTCAAATTCTTTTTTTGAATGCCCCAGAGAGTGTCTTAGGATTGCGGCGGATACCCCCGCACCTGTTCCTTTTCTTAAGATTGAGTTAAATAACGAGCCTATAACAGCTCTCTTAGATTCAGGCAGTGTTTGTTCCATTATTTCGGCTGATTGGTATTCTAAATTGAAATCGGTTTGTAAACTACCTGTCTATGACTCATCTCCTGTTAAATATGTTTCGGCTAATTCATCTCCATTAGAAATTCTAGGTTCTTTACTGGTCAAAATTCGTGTTTTTAAATTTACATGGAAAATCAAATTGTGTGTGGCCAAGCATTTGTCTTGCCCCATCATACTGGGAGCGGACTTCATGTCTCACACTGGTCTTGTGCTCGATCTTCAGAGTAAGTCGTGCACATTCAAATTTGCCTCTAATTGTAAAATCCCTCTATTAAAGTGTAATTCTGCATCATGTTCATCTATTTCGCCTACCCAGGATGAGATGTTGTTAGACCTTAGACATCTACCTGAGGAGCAGGCTGATAGTATTCGCAAATTGTGTCAGTCGTTTCCCGAGGTGTTTTCTGATACTCTTGGTGTTACTGACCTTATTGAATACAAAATTGAGGTCACGGATTCGATTCCTGTTCGCTTTCCACCTTATAGGCTGTCTCCTCCTAAAATGAAAGCTCTGAAAGAAATCATCGATCAGATGTTGAAGGATGGTATTATTAGGCCCTCTAAGTCAGCGTATTCTTCGCCTATTTTTCTAGTCCCGAAACCCCAAGGAGGCTTCAGGCCTGTCATTGATTACAGGGCTCTCAATCGGAAGGTGGTGTTGCAATCTGTGCCCCTTCCCGACCTTCATTCTTGTTTTTCATGGTTTCGTAAGGCCAAGTTCTTCACCATCTTGGACTTAAATCAGGCCTATAATCAAATTCCCCTTGCCGAAGAGTCTAAACATCTTACAGCGTTTGCCACGGACTGGAATTTATATGAATACAACCGCGTGCCTTTCGGGCTCCCTACGGGAGCAGCTGTACTCACTAGGCTGCTAGATAGGGTCTTCTCCGACATCAAATTCGAGTACTTATATCACTACTTAGATGATGTCGTCGTATTTTCAGAGACTTTTGAAGAACATCTAGATCATCTGCGAGAAGTTCTCGATCGCCTTCGTAAGGCTGGGTTAACTGTTAAGTTGTCCAAGGTTGCCTTTGCTAAGCCCTCTATGTCATTCCTAGGGCATATTGTGTCACCCGATGGAGTAGCAGTTGATCATTCTAGAACACAGGCCATCAGTGATTTTAAACCTCCCAAGGACATTAAAGGTATCGCCAGGTTCATCGGTATGGTGAATTTCTTCAGGAAGTTCATTCCTAATTTTGCTAATAGAGCGGCGCCCCTAAACCTTCTACGTAGGAAAGGCATCAAATTTGAGTGGGGACCTTCTCAACAAGCCGCTTTTGAAGACCTTAAATTAGCTCTCTGTAATGCCCCTGTACTTGCTATGCCTGATTTCTCGAAGAAATTCATCGTCCAAACCGACGCGTCGTCGTCGGCGGTAGCTGCAGTCCTTCTTCAAGAGACTGAACGAGGGAGGCGACCCATCGCCTATGCGTCTAGGACATTGTCAGCTCAAGAAGCAAAGTACTCCATATATGAGCTTGAAGGTTTGGCAGTCTTATTCGCCTTAGAAAAGTTCCGTCTCTATCTGGAACACGTCAAATTCGATCTGGAGACAGATAATCAAGCCTTAAGCTGGGTCTTAGGTAGGCCGCGTCGTACAGGTCGTATAGCCCGTTGGGCCATCCGTATTTCTGCCTTCCAATTCGATGTACGGCATATCAGAGGTACTGAAAATGTTGTGGCTGATGGACTCAGCCGTATGTTTTCTAACGACGTCGAGACCCAGGAACCGGCCGACAGTTCATCACCTCCCGAGTCCATACTATCTGAGGTTAATGCCATCTTAACAGATGCTCCCATGCTCTTTAGGGATATTGAGAAATACCAACGTGAAGATCCGACGCTGGGTCCGATAATGGAAACCCTTTCTTCTGGGGAACATGTCGTCCCTTATGTTCTGAGGAAGGGTGTTTTATGTTGCCCATCGAGGCATGATAAGATGATGAAGGTTGTCGTTCCAGCGGTTCTTGTGCCTATGATCTTCAAATACTATCATGAGACCCCATTGGGGGGGCACCTGGGTATCTTTAAAACTCGTGAAAAGATTCGTGAAATGTTCATCTGGAAAGGTATGGACGGTGAAATCCGCGAACTTGTAAAAGCTTGTAAATCTTGTTTGCTTAGTAAACCCACCATGTCCACCAAGGTAGGCCTTTTGTCTTCGCATCAAGCGTCGCGCCCCATGGAACGCCTGTATATCGATTATGTAGGACCCTTCCCCCAGTCAAAGGGTAATGCTAATAAGTTCATCTTTGTATGTGTAGATGGTTTTACAAGATTTTCTTGGTTATTTCCGACTAAACTGGCTACCGCTCAGTCTACCATTACCTGCTTAAATTCTATTTTTGCTTCTTTTGGTCCGTGTCAATATATTGTATCTGATAATGCTAAGGCGTTCACATCAAATTTATTTCGTAAATTCTGTTTTGACTTGTCCATCTCTCATGTAACTACTTCTGCTTATTACCCTCAACCATCTCTGGCTGAACGGGTTAACCGTAATCTCAGGTCCGCACTCATTGCCTATCATCATGAAGATCCTTCCAGGTGGGACACGTCCCTGCATTGGATAGCTTTTGCTTTGAATTCGGCGGTTCATGAATCTCACAAGTTTACTCCAGCTTCTTTGATGTTTAAGTTTGTTCCCAACTCGCCGCTCTCTAACCTCTGGTCTCTGAATGACATTCTACCCGAGACAATAGATCCGGACAACATTAAAGATCTTTGGAAGAAGGCTAAAGCCAATCTTAAAGTGTCTCATGAAAAGGTTAGGGAAAGGTATGATCGTGGACGGAGACCCACCCCTTTGAAGGTAGGCGACCAAGTAATGGTCAAGAATTTTGTTCCCGCGGGCAAGCTTGCCCCCAGATTTCATGGGCCTTGTATCATTCTCGATTTTCTTACGCCAGTTACGTTGTTAGTTAGCAATCCAGCCACCGAGAGGATATTTAGGGTTCACCTGTCACAGGTGAAACCGGTGTAATTTACGTGTTAACTTGCTTCATATTATTTTAAAAGGAATATGAAGGTTATATTTTTTTTTGAGTTTCCAAATTCTAGGCATTCTGCCCCTTCTATAGGATTTTGTTTCTTATGTAAGCATGTTTGTGAAACCTGCCCCGACCCATTAAACTGCTATCCTGTCTTTGCCACGGCCATTACCACGCTCCCGTCTCCTGCTCCACTCTACACAGTGGCTTAATGAATACCATGAATATCTGCACGCCGCTGGCCCCTCAATCTCTCTACAAGCCTGTGCCCTCAAAGAAACATGATGGTCCAACACAATTCTGCCGCCTAGCTTAATGTTTCAGTGCCCCCGCAGCCACGCAGCGCCGTGCAGCAACTGGGGAGGGGGATGGGCCCCCTCCTCTCCAGCGAAGACGACATGTGCCCGGCGAGCCGGAGCTCTCCTCCCGGCCAAGGCTGATGTGCGGCGCACGACCTGCTACTTGCCCGCAGCCTGTATATGTTCACCGCGGGCGCGGCGTGTTTCAACTCCTCTGCTCCCCTCATAGTGCGGGCGAGCGGTATCTCAGGGTACTTGAGGGGTCCGAGCGGCCTCCTTTGGACGCAAGCTGCAACGGCCGGTCTGGCCACCTCACTTCATCAACATCAACTACATGAACAGTTACTATAAGTAATGATTACAATTGGGAATCCAACAACAATATTTGGTGGACATTGCCAAATTTTTCATCACTTTCAAGTATTAAAAGTTTATCTTCAAAAATTCAACTTCTACAAACTGAAAGACTTTGCTTCACCTGCAACAACAAATTGTGAAACTGAATCACACAACATTCTGAAAATCTTGTAATCTATTTTCATATTAACTTTATAACTTGGAACTTGTTTCAAACTGATTTCATGTGTCACCCCTGGAGGAACTTTTGGGGGGGGAGGTCTGTACCGGGCGGTACACCTCTACTCTGTTTATTTAAAAGTTGCGCCAGTTGAAACTCCTCTTCTGGAGGAAGTCTGAACTTTATCTACACTATTAATCTACTAATTTCTCAGAAGATGTCACTACCTGGAAATTTTTGAGTTTGTGAACTGTGTCATTTTTGATGTGTTTTTGTTTCGCTTGAAGTAAGAAGTGTGAACTTTCTCTTCTAGAGGACACTACTGAAGATCAACAATAGTGCGACCTAGTGCGGAGTCAAAGAACTATTTTGTTGGAGAAATTTTTATTTCAAGAGTTTGTTCTTTGTTAAATTTCTTTCTGTCATTGTTTAAGTTGGCTGTATACCCCTCTTTTTCCCCTTATTTTGGATCTAGCCAATCCCGAATTTCTTTAATTAACTTTCCACCAATAATGTGTTTCTTCTTCCTCTATGTAGGGGTTTCTTTTCCCTAGCCAATAAAAATTTTGTGGGAGGGTGTTTTCTTTCCCCTAACGCCTAGAATCTTCCGCGAGAGGATATAAACTGCTGATTTTAGGGTCTCGGGGCCACTTCTGTTCCATCTTTCAGTGTATTAAGTACATAGCAGGAGGCGGGAAGCGCCTCTTTCTTCGGCGGCGTCTACAACTAGGTAATGGCCAAGTAATAACTTCTTTCTTTGCTTGCTCAGCAGTTTAACCTTCGGGGCGGGTTCTAGGCCTTCCACCATGTAACCTTCCTTTAAAATGTAAAGACTACTGGTACCTATCCTATCTTCTAAACTACATACTGGGATAGAGAGTGCTAACCCTCTCGAGTTCCCACTCATATTGTTTTGAGGTGAACTTATTTTCTCAAACCCATTCTTCCGTGATGTAATGTAAATTGTTATTTTCTTAAGTCACCTCTGTAGTATGGGATTAGCCCTTGTATTAACGGCCTAGTGCCAAGTAGGTCTTAAACAAAGTGTATCAGGAGTGCGGTTAGCCTCCTCTCAAATTGTTATTTTAGAGGTCGTGTAATCAACCTTCTTTTCATGTAATAGACCTCAGTAGGTTGGGTATTTTACCCCTGTGAATACGTCCTTAGAGGACAGCTTGAAGGTAGAGTTTGGTGTGGCCTTTGAGAGGCTTAAATTTTGAGAGCGGATCGCTCTTTTGAAAATGGAGTGTCATATGCCTTGCGGAGGCTTTTCTGTGTAATTCGGAGCCAGGGGCTCCTAGGGATGAATGGGGTTTTCTGCCCCTCTGTTAAAACTTGTGTTTGTGGTAAAACTGAGCTGATCGCTGAAGTCAGGGCGTGAAGCCCAAAACCTGTAAATATTGTAACTCCCCTTGTTTTGCTACATTGTACCTGCCATGTCTGTTATTGCTTTGTTTTTGAAAAGAAAATATAACTTTGTTAAATTTTAAATTAATTTTACATGCACTATAATTTCGTAGTTTGAAACCCATTCACACCCGCACCTTCTTTTACGCATAACTACCGCTAAAACACGGTAACAATTATTATTATTATTATTATTATTATTATTATTGTATTTTTCTGCCTGTTGGGTAAGGGATGCGAACTGTGTCCCACCTGTGGACTTGACCCTGTTTTGCAGCCGAATGCTCTTTTTGACGCCAACCATTCTTGAAGGGTTATATTCACTCTTTGCACGTTTCTGTGGTTGGTGATGTTGGTGTGCTGTGTGTATATTAAGAGGTGTGTATTAAGAAAAACACGAACATCCAAGCCAGAAACATTCACCTGACGCGGACGGGAATCGAATCCGGGACTCTCTGAACAGAAGGCCGTAGTGCTGTCCATTCAGCCAAAGAGTTGGGATCATTCTTGTTATTATTAAGCGGCCTGTATTTGCTGTACTATAGGTTCATAGAATCACGTCTAGGAGGTGGCAGGTTTCTTTCTGGCTACGGACTGAAGTTAATGCCCCCTGGAAATGGTATTCATTGTGCATAATGGAATGAATCGATCAATACATATTTTCTTGTGAAAATAAAATAAAAATAAAGTTTAGACGAAGAAATGTAGCACGCAAGTTGTAAACCTATGTGGAATGGAACTGTTTGTGTATGAAATAAATTGCAAAATGTTGAAGAAGAATCTCACACCAATTTATTCGTAAAATCTCCGCTCAGACCATGAAAGGCATTATATAAGCGAAAGACACTGCTACCGCCTAGCATGTTCGCATGTTCACGCCCAAGCTTCTTGACGTATTACGTAGCGATAAGGAATTGCATCAAGTTGCAAATTACCCAGTCTTTACTATAACCTCTTTCAAGCATATTACAGTAGGTCGCGTGAAGATATCCGTGTCGGTAAAGATAGAATACAATCTTATCCATTGGCAATTCTCATGCAAGAAATTTGAAATTCATGTTCTTAAAACTGTGCTGATTGGGCACTAGTATATAGTATAGCAAACAATCTACAGATAATAACAAAGCATCTTGTTTGTTGAATTTATTTAGATACGTATGAGAGGTTCAGAGCCATAGTGGACCAAGCCCATCCGACAATATTTGAAGAAAAATTAAACTTATTTATAAGTTCAGCTGAGTGGCATTCTAAATATTGCAATATAAAGCAAAAACTAGTAATTTCTTACTGTCTTGTAATGCAAATTAGAAATTTGTTAGAGTAATTATGAATTATATAACATACCATAGTCATATTCATGTAAGGATTCAAATCATGAATAAGGAACATATTTTTCACCTGAAGATTCATAATCACTACTCAGTTTCGTTAGCTTTTTTTTAATTTTTTTAAAATTACAATTTGCTTTACGTCGTATGGACACAGATAGGTCTTATGGCGACGATGAGATAAGGAAGGCATATGAGTCCGAAGGAAGCGGCCGTGGCCTTAATTAAGATAGACCCTGGTGTGGAAATGAGAACCCACGGGAAACCATCTTCAGGACTGCTGACAGTAGGGTTGGAGCCCGCTGTCTCCCGGATTCAAACGCTATTTGATTGATTGTATTTATTGGAACATACCACTAATTTGTTGTGGATTTGTTCAGTATGGCTGTATTCTTTACGGAGGTGCGAACTCTGGGACAGCAAATGAACTAATAACTGATTCACTATGGTAGTGAATCAAACAGAGCTTCCAATAACTTTGATATCAGCTATATCAACATACAACTGAAGTGGTAGTGCCGACGTTATGAACAGACGAAACCTTTGCCTTCCTTAGGTTCCGTGGTCTATACCGGCATGGCTTAGCTTGTTTTTTTTTTTGTTTTGTTTTTCGTTAAGAAATTCGAATTATGGATTTTCGTTTCGGCTTAGTATATCATTGTTATTCTCGAAACTTCGTTTAAGATATATCAGATCCATCTCGGGTGAGATATGGTGTTTACCTTAGAGCCTTCATGGATCTGTCTGTCTTAGTCTTACCTTTGGCTTCGACAATGTGAAAGTAAGTAAACTATTGTTCACATCCCTAGGTGGTGCAGCTCTTTTCAGGCACACCCCCAATGGAAGCGAGCTGCATGTACCATTTCAACCACATACGAGCCCTCCTGCCATTCTTAAATTTATGCAGTGCCGGGAATCGAACCCGGGCCCCCGAGGACGGCAGCTGATAACATTAACCGTTACGCTACGGAGGCGAACAATGTGAAAGTGACTGAGGTATAAGCCACTCCTTACGCCGCTAGTCCCTGTAGTATCACTCATAGGGGCGGATGGCGTATATATTTCAGTTGGCGTAGCAGACTAATGAGTAGGGTTCGGAAGTTTATGCCTAAAGAAGTACAAAATATGCAAGCAAATGTGTTCTAAAAACTATTTAAATATGACCTTAAAAAGGTAAAATATGATTTAAGCATTTTAGGAATAGGCAACACGTATTAGAGTATCACTAACATTAAACATGACAAAAAAGTGATCAGCGATAACACAGCAAACACACTTATTCGTGCAAACTGACTGAGCTACAGTTGGTACGTTAAACATATCATGGTCATATTCATGTAAGAATTCAAATCATGTATAAGGAACATAGCTCTGAGCCACAGTTCTCACTCTGTTTTGCTAAACAAAGACAAAAAAAATCGAAGAATTGTATTGGCGTGCTTTTTGGTATCTATCAGCATCTCGTTTTCGGAATCACGTCTTCTAAACCTGCTACCTATCTGTTTTAGGAAAAGAAAGAAAAATATATCTAACTAGCAAGATACCCGTGCTTCGCTACGGTATTATAATGAAATTTATAATGGAATGCTTAACGTTTTATACATAATCCGCCGAAATTCGAGATCTAACTCGTTTTCTGAGAGAATCCGCCAAAATTCGTCATCTGACTCGTTTTCTGAGAGAATCCGCGAAAATTCGCGATTTGACTCGTTTTCTAATAGATTACGGCAAGTTTCCTCCCATTTTTCAATCTTTCTTTGCAGCAATGGATTTCGTACTCCCCGGGGTAGGTCCGGGTATTCCACCCGGTCAGTTGGGTCCCTAAATTTTGCCATCTTTTCCTATAAGCATTTTTAATATGGATCAAATCCGTCAGGAGATCCGGCGTGATGTCGTCTTGGGTGCCTTGGCGGTACAGAACCCGCGGCCGGACTGCATTCTTAGTCATTACCCGTCCAGGACCCGTTTCCAGCGCGGTCCGTATATTTAACGACGGTCCAGAACAACATCATCATCATCATCATCATCATCATCATCATCATCATCATAGATGTTCTGGACCCCACAGCAAGATGCAAGACCGCCACTTGGCGGTAAATTACATCTGCTTCCATTGTCATTGTTGACAATGTGACCAGCACCATTGTCGCGCGTGGGCAAGTGTATTTCTGGCGATACGAATGACATACTTCCGTGCATTATTGACCTTATTATAGAGGTGAACAAATGGACAGTCATTCCTATCGTTTATTTCAAATGTGTTTAAATTGTTATTTATATGCCAGAATATTCTCCTGTAATCTAAGAACGTTCTCCGAAGGAAAAGATGGCTCTTGAAAACGAACCCAGGAAAGATTAAAAATGATCGGTTTATGATCAGAATAAGTACATCGAAAATCTACAGCCTGTTTCCAGTCATTCGACAGGGTCAGGAATGGAATTAACAAAGCCCCCATCAAGCGGCGACAATAGGAATTGTGCCGGCTGCCGAAGGCTGTGGCACTCCTCTGGTGCAATGATTAATGAATGACAAATGAAATGAAATGATATTGGACAGTGTTGGTGGAATAAATGATGACAGGGAGAACCGGAGTGTCCGGAGAAAAACCTGCCCCGGCTCCGTTTTTTCCAGCACGAATGTTACATGGAGTGACCGGGATTTGAACCACGGAACCCAGCTGTGAGAGGCCGGCGCGCTGCCGCCAGAGCAACGGAGGCTCCTTATAACTACATTATGAACAGCAAAATAAATTGGTCCACCTCCTTTTACACCCCCCGCCGTTAAGTTTATTTACCCCCCCCCAAAAAAAAAATTAAAAGAAGGCGTGTTTCTTTATGTTTAAAGGAGATTCCAAACACCAATATTCACGTCTATTACCTTCAGTTTTCAGATATAAGTATCCCCATAAAAATAATTACCTTTTTTTCACTTCATATCATACTCCTCCCCCCCCCCCAGTGAATTTTCCGGCAAAACATACTTGTTTCTTTAATAGTAAAGGATCATCTAAATACCAATTATCACGACTCTAACTTCTTTAGTTTTTGATTTATGTGTCCTCATGAAAGGAATTAAACTCCTTTTCACTCCCGCCCTCCAAGATGATTCCTCCCCCCCCCCCCCAAAAAAAACGTTTTTCTTTGCTTTAAAGGAGATCCAAATACCAATTTTTTCTGTAACAACTTTAGTTTTTATTAGATGTAAGTATTCTCATACAATTAAGTCAATTAGTTTTTCAATTCTTTCACCCCCCTCCACTTCATTGGATTTTCCGAGAATACGTGTTTCTTTACTTTTAAAGCAGATTCTACAGTAATTATCAAATTTCACGTCTGTAACATCTTCATTTTTGAGATATCAGTAGCTTAATTAAAGGAATTCAACACCATTTTCAGTCACTTTTACCCCCCACCCCCCGCCCAAGTGGTATTTCCGAAGACTAAAAATGTACTTCTAATAGAGATAAAAATACCATTTTCACTTCGGTAACATGTTAAGTTATTTTAGATATACTGTAGAAATTCTCATTTTAAAATTTCACCCCCTTTTTAGTTCCCCTTAAGTGGAGTTTCCAAAAACAAACCACCTATCTTTCTTTACATTTACAGGAGATTCCTAATACCACTCTTTACGTCTGTAACATTTTACGTTTCTCAGAGATTCTGTAGATATAGTCTTTCAAAAAATTCACCCCAATTTTTTCACTCCTGTTTAACCGCCATTAATTGGATTTTCCAAAATCAAAAAATGCGTTTCTTTATTTTTAAAGGAGATCCCATATACGAATTTTCAGTTCTGTAATGTCTTCAGTTTCTGAGATATGTGTATCCTAATTAAAGGCATTCAACCCATTATTCACTCTTTTACTTCCCTCCTATTGGGATTTACAGAAAACAAAAAATACGTGTCTTTATTTTTAGTGAAAATTCTAAATACCAATTTTTACATCTGTAAACTTTCAAAGTTTTGAGATATTGATACATTCATTTTAAAAATCCCCCCCTTTTCACCCTCCCATTAATTGGATTTTCCAAAAACAAAAAAAAAACGTGTTACTTGATTTTTAAAAGAGATCAAAAGTACCAATTTTCAGGTCTGTAATACCTTCAGTCTCTGAGATATAAGTACCGGTATCCTAATAAAGGCATTCAACCCCTTTTTCACCCATTTCACCCCCTCCTACTGGGATTTTCTGAAAAAAAAAGTACGTGTTTACTTATTTTTAAAGAAGATTCTAAATACCAATTTTTACATCTGTAAACTTTTAAAGTTTTGAGATATAGATACACATTTTAAAATTTCACCCCCCTTTTCACCCCCTTGGCGACGGAATATCCAAAAATTCTCTCTTAGCGAGCACCTACATCTTTTTATGAATGTATCCCCAAAATTTCATTTCTTTATGTCCAGTAGTTTTAGCTCGGCGATGATGAATCAGTCAGTCAGTCAGGACAAGTTATTTTATATATAGATAGTGTATTTTGAAATATAGTCCGACTCATTGACTGAATATTCGACGTTGACACCTTCGGTTCAAAGGATCCCGGGTTCGATTCCCGGCTGGGTCAGGGATTTTAATCGCCTCTGATTAATTCTTCTGGCACGGGAACTGGGTATTTGTGCTTGTCCCAACACTTTCCTCTTCTTATTCAGACAACACACCACACTACCCACCACTACAGAAACACGCAATAGTGATTACATCCCTCCATATAGGGTTGGCATCAGGAAGGGCATCCGACCGTAAAACAGGGCCAAATCCGCACGTGCGACACAGTTCGCAGCCGCATCCCCACAGATGTGGGTAAAGTGGTAGAAAAGAAAGAAGAAGAAGAATATTTTGATATTCTGTGTTTTGAAACTCGACGCAGGTAACATGTACCTTGTCAACAACAACGCCTCGATTTGAACAAAAATGCTCAATATATAACCAAAGATGACCTTATATCACTAAATTTGACCAAAACGGTAAAAATGGCCAAAATATTCATTGATATGCAACATAAACTTGCTTTAAACGGGGTCAGGGGACCATCATTCACACTTATTATTCAGATTTTGCGTCAAATGAGCTCAGGAAAGACATATGACTTTCTCCTTAACATCTGAACCTTAGTAATGAGTAATAACACATTTTTACTCATTGAGGGAAAATACAGGAAACTACCTTATTCATCATTTCCCTGGTATGCTTCTTCGACAACGCTTTGGCAGCTAACGATGGATCTGTTGGGGTTCCACCCAGTCTTTAGGCTCACGACTCGACATTCATAGTTTAAATAAAATAACGCCAGGACGCATATAATGCATATTCACTGGACACTCATTCCTTGATGGGATTAATATAATTATGTTTATGTTAAAATCACTTTGACTATCTGGAGAAGGACATTAAGATTTATTAACCCTAGTTAATAAAGCCCTTGAAATGTGAAGATTTTCCAAAACTGTAAGAATCTAGCAATATTATAACTTTAGCCCTGTGCGAGCTGCCAAGCATAAGAGGGTATTATTACGTCATTAGGTCTCTCGTTTAACTGTAGCTCAACAAAACCTTGGAGTTTACCACTGTAAACATAGGGCCCGCATTAAGTACAATTGAGGAGTGTCAGTTTAAAAGGTACTGTTTCCACTTCCAAAAAAATAAATCACTATTTCGTCCACATACATTACAGTATTTGAATATTATCGATTGTCATGAGCAATCCAGACCAATTCCTTAAAAGTTGCACCAAACCCGATCATGCGTACCTTTCATGTGCATTTATTTTACATTTCTGGCGCTTTTCCCACTACTTTCTTAACCCATTAATGCGCAGAAAATATTTGTTTCGAGTTTCCTTGTACATTTTTCAACATTACATCTGTAACCGATCCTTGAAGCAAGGATACTTAAAACATCTGAATATTTCAATTTTAAGGACCATTTTTCTGGCGTATGATATTTCATACGCTGGGCATATTACACCAAACATAGTTATGGTTTACCAAGAACAAAAATAATTTACTGCAACATAAATTAAAACTAAAAACAGAATATTGATCTTATAGATGGAATTTAAATAATTCAGAACCCTCTGGGGCACTGAATACTCGTGAGGAAAGTCCCTACTTTCCACCTATCATATGATGTGTTAGCATGATCTGAAACGAATTTTGAAGCCTACTGTTGTTTTTGTAATACAACAGAAACTTATTAGTAACAGTAACCATAGAAAACATTGTATTGTTTGTTTTCAGGATTCTCTCCATCACCATTTAGTAATCACTTCATCATACGGAACAGAACAAAGCACTGGAGTGAACTTACTGACACTCCACTCCTGAACGCATTATAGTTCTGGCACATCTCTCTTTGTAAACTTGATTGACTTCCTAAGTTCCTTATTTACATAATTTCTTACTTTTCTTACTTTCCTTTCTGGATTCATGGATTTATTCCATTCGGAAGACACATCAGTGGATTATGTAGTTGTAGGAGCCTTCTGTAATGGTTTTTGATTTTCATCAGCTGCAGAAAATACTCTCTCTGAATTTTCAGAAATGCATATATCGAGTCACTCTTCTAAGCTACACGGAGATTTCTTTACACCTCTGACCTCGATTTCCTGTCTAAGTACACCCTTCCCTACGTCCCAAGCTGTAGCACAATCATCATCATCATCATCATCATCATCATCACTAGGCCCATCATCTTGATCACTGTCATTGCCATCAACAGCTCCCGTAAGCACTAATCCTATTTCATCTGCTTCTGAAAACGGGTCATCATCACAATGATCATTTTATAAACTGTCTAGAATGTTCAGATTGGCCTCCCCATCTGCTATTGTATTTTATCTGAAATTGAAAATTTTCATCCTGCGAATGCCCAGTGTATGATATTTCATACGTTAAAAGATATTTGTGTTTGAATGCCATCTCGATCAGTGAAGATAGTAACTATCATACGAGGTCAAATCCTCATACTATTCTCGTAACAAATATACCGAAATATGCGAAATATGATTAATTTTCCATAGCTCTGTTCCACAATAATATTATAAATACCCACCGGCGCGTCATTTTTGTCAGCCTGCTGCGCTACCCGCTCTTTCTTGCCAACTATCGTCGTAACAGGAGGAAAACAACAATGCCATTAGCTAGGAAACATTATTTGCGTCCCTGATGCGCCAAATGATGCCTTTAAAAATTTCAAAACAGTTACGGTGACGGAGAAATAACGCAATTTGGAAAGCACGTTTTGCGTATGATATATCATACGGTGGGCATTAGTGGGAGTGGAAACAGCAACTTTTCAACAGACACTCCTCATTTTACATTGATTCTGGTAAAGGTAAGTGAATACCGTATTATGAATAATTATACCAGCTACACTACTGTTTTTCAACGACAAGTGAATTCTCTTCTTGGAGTGTTTTTATCTATTTTGGAAGTGACAATCGCTAGCAACAGATACACTTGGATGCTCTGTGTCCGTTCCCAGCATTGAGGTTAGGAACAGATTTATATGTGATGCAAATAAATATCGCGTAGTTATTTTACCTATCTCAGTCTCGGTGCTGCATTCGAGTTCTATTCAGACATTGCCATCGATGACAGGATCAAGCTTTATTTCATGAAGTGCATGAACACATATCAAGACTTGTGCATTCTCTGTTTCAGGACACGCAGCCATGCTGCTCACTGTAGCCATCATCTTGTCGTTACACGTTGTCCTGCCGGATGCTCAGAGCGCTGGCATTATAGGTAAGTAATACAGAAATTTGCCTCTATCAGTTCCTACCAAAGACGCTAACCATCTAGATTTCATCTGGGCAGTCCAGAGAAAGAACTTTCGGCCTAGATAACCTAGATAACATCCCTTCGTGGACGCCGAAATATCAGATATTGTAATTGAGGTGCGTTCTGTTTGTTCGAGATTTGAAATAGAAGTGATATTGCTAACAATATAGTTGATAGTAGAACATTGTTCTTATCGTTGTTTCTGGTATTAAATAATTATAAACATTTGAATAACCAGATTTTGTTTTAGTAAATTGGGATTCCGTCCGCCTCTGTGCTGTAGTGGTTAGTGTGATTAGCTGCCACCCCCGGAGGCCCGGGTTCGATTCCCGGCTCTGCCACGAAATTTAAAAAGTAGTACGAGGACTGGAACGGGGTCCACTCAGCCTCGGGAGGTCAACTGAGTAGAGGTGGATTCGATTCCCACCTCAGCCATCCTGGAAGTGGTTTTCATTGGTTTCCCACTTCTCCTCCAGACAAATGCCAGGATGGTACCTATTTAAGGCCCCGGTCGCTTCCTTCCCTCTTCTTTGTCTGTCCCTTCTAATCTTCCCCTCCCCCCTCCAAGGCCCCTGTTCAGCATAGCAGGCGAGACCGCCTGGGCGAGGTACTGGTCATTCTCCCCACTTGTATCACCTGAACCAATATCTCACGCTCCAGGACACTGCCCTTGAGGCGGTAGAGGTGGGATCACTCGCTGTGTCCGAGGGAAAATCAACCCTGGAAGTTAAGCAGATTAAGAAAGAAGAAATTGGGATTCCGGTAGGTTCAGATACACCGTGCGGTACAGCTGCCCCTATTTTTTTCCGAAAACATGCAACCAGCTAGGAATCAAATGCCTCTTAGTCCTATCTTACGCAACATCTGACAGCAATTGTATGTGTAGTTAGCACGATGTAGACTTCCCCGCACAATGCAAAAATGGTACAAGAGCCAGTAAGTCAGGCCAATCTCAAGAACACTGTACCATTGTATGCAGAGCGGAGTCCCTCTACTCATTTTTATGAAATGTTACTGTATTATACAAACCATAGCCACACTTATAGCTATCGGTAGAGAATTGCGCACCTGATTGGTCCAAGAGGCCATTTTCTTTTGATAGAAATGGGCGGTCGCGGTGTCATAGAAAACGTGATTGGTAGATCTACAATGCGTAATTCCATGCAGCTACTTCCAGCGTAACGTGATAGGTTAGGCTCAGTTGCAGACATGTCATTTCACCGTTATTTTGTATAGTCTCATCACATCGAAATCGATAGAAACGTGTTTTTACAGTATTTTATAATCTATGACACGCAAATGCTGTACAGGAGATGTGATAGCTTACGCCATGTAATCACTACCGGTAAAGCGTTCAACAAAGGCATAAAACTGGACCGTAAGGCTGTGACACATCAGTAATTTTTCGAAGCGAGAACTTTCGCTCTCTTCGAGAATACAGAGTTATAATGGTTGAAATTCTACGCTGGAAGTAGCTGCATGGAATTACGCATTGTAGATCTACCTAGATAGGCTCCTTAGAGCAGTGACGGTTTAAAGCCTTGTTGAGTCATGCCTTTTTTAAATTTTCATTTCGTACTCGCCTAGGCATCATTTACGAAGACGTGATGTTTTTGAAGTCTCATATATTCTTCTAAGGAAGTTATAATAAATATTGCCACGTAAGCACCGAGTATGGGCAAATGCATCGTGAATACCACTTAAAACGTTATGCTGGACTCATTCAACGTAATAATAGGTACATACTCTACGCATAAGGAATGGTTGCAACTATCTGGGCTTAAAATGACATGATTCTTTAGCAAACTGTGGTGTTTGCAGCAGGGTAAACCTAACTGCACATTCGAGTTCAGAAGTTGTAACATACAAGATGAGTTCCGAAGCGATAGCCTAGATTGTTCCAATAGTATAGAGTTACGAGACCTATTGTTCGTCGCCTGGAGTGGCTGCATGATACTAATCGCAGCCGCATACGATATGTTCGAGAGGTTCTGTGTCCGAATCTATTTACGAGATTTTCAGTTTTATTTTTGTATTATACTCGTAAAAGCATTCGTAATTAGGGTTTAATTTCCTTCAGGCCATAAGACCTATCTGTGTCGGTGCGACGTAAAGCCCCTAACAAAAAAAAAATCCTTCAGTCTTAAAAGGGTCCGCCTCTGCGGTGTAGTGGTTAGTGTGATTAGCGTGCAATGGATCAATTCATATAGTATCCCCTGTTTGGGATGCTCCAGTGATGACGAAGAAGCTGTTCAGAAATGCAATAGCGTACAACCCGCATACGGGCCACTGGAAATGAACTGAACATCAGTAATGTATCCTTATTGCGCATATTGCACCGCCATAAATTACACCCCTACCATCAACAACTACACCAGAAAATTAACTGAGATGACTTTCAGAAACAGATAGAATTTTCGCAATGGATATTGCAAAGTGTTGAAGCTGATGCGGATTTCCTAACGGAGATTCTCTTTAGTGATGAATCCAGATTTCACAAAAACGGAACTTTTAATCGTAACACGAGCGTTGAAAATCCTCACTGGATAAGGGGAGCTCGATTTCATGTACGATGGGGCGCCAACGTGTAGTGCTGTATCATAGGTGACAAGATAATTAGACCATATTTTTTCGAAGGAAACCTCACGGGACAGCGCTATCTACAATTTCATCGTGAGTACCTCCCAAACTTATTGGAGGATGTACCCGTTATGGCACGGTTAAGGACGTAGTTCCAGCAGGATGGCGCTCTCTCACACTGGTCATTGGCGGTATGGAAAACTTGCATAGGACATATCCTGGACGACAGATTGGACGAGTGGGGTCCTGTCACATTACCGGCTCGATCACCTCACCCTACTCCACTAGATTTTTTCCTCTGGGGTTATTTGAAGGAAATAGGCTATGAACAGGAGCCAGAGAGCCCGAATCATTTACGACGGCTCATCACTGAAGCCTGCAGGCAGGTTACACCACTTATGTTGCAGCAAGCAAGAATGTCTCTCCTTCAACGTGCTCAAATTTGCGATAACGAAGGAGGTGGTCATTTTGAATATTTGCGTCATTAATCGAATGACCATACACAAGCTCATTTCACCTTTGTTGGTAATAGTTTACTTTCCTGCAATATATTTTTTAAGAGCTACTTAAAAACAAACATAGCAGAGTACCTGCAATATGAGAACTGATCACTATTAAGACTTGTCTTCAACAACGCGACCCATACGAACATTAACAACGAAATAAAAGTATTCGTCCTATATCGCACTCGAATCTCCGACTACCGAGCACCGGTTTGCTCTTCTTTCAGCACGCTCAGCTATCACAAGTTGTCACTGATAGTCGTTATGTCCATTTATTCAGCCATTCTATTCTCTGTACATGACTTTGCTGTGATGCAGAATTTTCACGATTCTTTACCATTATTCGGTATTTTATCACTGATGCTGATTTGATTGATACGAATAAACGATTTACAGAAAGCGTAGCAAGACAAGACATTGGTGTGAGTAGCCAGGGTCAATATTTTTAGGTTAGACTACAATCTGCGAGTTGCATAAAACTGAGTGAATAGGGGCAGCTGTACCACGCGGTATATTACTGCCGAAAAGCGATCAGGGATGGATGCCACTACTTAAGAAGGCGTAGGATGACCAACGCATCGATGTTTTATCCTTCATAACAATTCTAATTGTAGTGCATGTAACGGCGGCATTAACGACTTCCTCCGAGTTCCCAGCAGTGAGAAAACGTTTCTTCAACAAATTGCTAGTTAATTTTTTTAGTAGCAAAGCTAGAAGTCCGTAATTTCAGAAACTCTTCAAGAACATCTGGGGCAATACTTTATTAAAGAATATTTACTATCGGATATCGCGTATTTATTTTCTTTCTTTCTTTCTTTCTTTCTTAGTCCGTTTACTCTCCAGGGTTGGCTTTTCCCTCGGACTCAGCGAGGGATCCCACCTCTACCGCCTCAAGGGCAGTGTCCTGGAGCTTTTGGGTCGGTGTATACAACTGGGGAGGAGGACCAGTATCTCGCCCAGGCGGCCTCACCTGCTATGCTGAACAGGAGCCTTGTGAGGGGATGGGAAGCCTGGAAGGGATAGACAAGGAAGAGGGAAGGAAGCGGCCGTGGCCTTAAGTTAGGTACCATCCCGGCATTTGCCTGAAGGAGAAGTGGGAAACCACGGAAAACCACTTCGAGGATGGCTGAGGAGGGAATCGAACCCCCCTCTACTCAGTTGACCTCCCGAGGCTGAGTGGACCCCGTTCCAGCCCTCGTACCACTTTTCAAATTTCGTGGCAGAGCCGGGAATCGAACCGGGGCCTCCGGGGGTTGCAGCTAATCACACTAACCACTACACCACAGAGGCGGACGTGTTTATTTTACGAGATTTTAAAATGGAAATTTGTCCGTAGAAGGTAATAACAGCTCCTTTTCCATTTCCATCAAACTATCTGAAGCACTGAAAACAAGAAACAATATTGTATAGGCTTACTACTAAACTCAGCGAGGAAAAAGTCAAAGTTTGGTGAATTTTACATCGAGATCAGCCCGCTCGTTTAATATTTAAAGAGGTCTTCGAATGCCCATAGTTTTGAATCCGACGGTAATTCTTGAGAAGCCGGGCTGAGTGGCTCAAACAGTTGAGGCGTTGGCCTTTTACCCCAACATGGCAGGTTCGATCCTGACTCAGTCCGGTGGTATTTGAAGTTGTTCAGATATGTCGCTCGTGTCGGTAGATTTACTGGCACGTAAAAGAACCCGGGATTAAATTCCAGCACCTCAGTGCCTCCGAATACCGTCAAAATTAATTAGTTGGATGTACAATTATTATTATTATTATTATTATTATTATTATTATTATTATTATTATTATTATTATTATTATTAACAATCTTGGAGAATCCCTGTGATGAATAAGGAGAAATTACATTGGAGTCTAAGAACTGTGAAGTAAGGATCGAGTTTGGTGTGCACTAATTTCAAGGTATGATGCACTGAAGATGAGGATTCAGAGCTAGCAGTCAAAAGGGAGTTGTGACAAATAATTTTTATATTCATCGACTTGGAGACTAAACCTTAAAATCCATAATGGCCAGTATTCCAAATAAAATTAATTTAAGGGTTTAATATTGAATGCTGAATTTCCACTCTAGCAGCCGAGCTTCATATTTACGCTACCAGGGATTGAAGTGGGCTGAAGCCATTTTCATCCAAGATAAACTCGTCGCCAGGAAATACACACGTTTGCTGGACCTGATTTTCTTTGTGACTACACGATGGCTGAGACAATGCCACGGATTTACCCTAGAGAATCTTTCGGGCAGCGTGAAACACATAGGACTTCCCCGTGCCACTTATTCTAATAATAAAATAATAACATCCAGATTGGCAACTTTCTGGTCACCAGTAATGTCCTCGATGCCCAGAAATGTCTTCAATAATACGGAAGTAGTCACGGAATCCTTGTGATATGCTCTCAACGTATTCTAGGAGACGTTTAGCTGGAAAGACATGTGTTTACTTTTGTTCGCGTCTTTTAATTACTGCATGCGAGGAGGGAAATCCCCATGACAATGGAAGAAAGCCAAAATGAGGGTCACTCCCACGTCATTAATCCCACCAGCTGGAACACTTGTAGGCCGATCTGTGTTCTCACATCAGCTGAATGTTGATGAAGCACCTGAGCTCAACGAGAACAGACGATAGAGCCATGCTGTCTAAAGCACATGAGAGAAATTGGAAAACAGAAGTTCAGTGTTCGATTACCTGTCTCAGGGATGTTGGCAGCTGTCCTGTATGTATTTCATCTTATTTCCATACTCCCTTCAGGGAAAAGCTGATAGAGTTATGTTGGTTCCTCAGCCCAAAGGCACCGGGCGTGCTGGCCGTGCGGTTAGGAGCGCGCAGCTGTGAGCTCGCATCCGGGAGATAGTGGGTTCGAACCCCACCGTCGGCAGCTCTGAAGATGGTTTTCCGTGGTTTCCCATTTTCACACCAGGCAAATGCTGGGGCTGTACCTTAATTAAGGCCACGGCCGCTTCCTTCCCATTCATAGGCCTTTCCTGCCCCATCGTCGCCATGAAACCTATTTGTGTCGGTGCGACGTAAAGCCACTAGCAGCCCAAAGGCTGGTTGGATCACCGTGCGAGTTGATTGCCCGGACCAAGTCGCGCGGCTGTCAGCTTGCATTCCTGAGATTGTAGGTTCGAACCCCACTGTCAGCAGCTTTGGAGATAAGTTTTTCACACCTGGCTGTACAGTAATTTAGGCCATGGTTGTTTTCGTTCCAATCCTGGCCCTGTCCTATCCCATCGTCGCTACAAGACCTGTCTGAATCGGTCCGACACAAAAAATAACAAAAAAAAAAAAAAAAAAAAAACAATTCCAATAGCCGGTTGGAACCTGAGAACCGCCACCATCGGCTGTCATAAGATAGTTTTTCATGGTTTCCCCACTTTCATACCACTCAAATTCTGAAGTTGTACCAGAATTAAGGCCACGATCACTTCCTTCCCAGTCCTAGACTTTTCCTATCCCATCGTCGCAATAAGACTTGTCAGTGACGGTGCGACGTAAACTAAATACCAAGCTAACCATAGTGTCAGACAATAAAGACTTGGTGCCTTGACGATCATGACCATGAGGCGGGCTGAATGACTTCACCTCTTATCAGTATAATTTAGTGAAAATAATGAGAGTGGACGATGTTCATATCCCATTTTCAGCTTAATCAATAATCATTCATTTCAGCATTTCAAATAACCCAACAATAAACCTGTTTCAGATCTAAACAAGCCTCCTAGTTTAACCTGACTGCTGATATCGTGATCATAGCCAGGGTTGTTTCAAACCTAAAATACACCCTACTAAGTATGTTTAGCAGCTTACTGTCTTGATAGCTTGTTGACTTCTTCTTCTTCTACATTCTATTGGGGTCCGAGGTGCGAGTTGCGTTGCACATGTAGACTTAGCGCAGTTTTAAAGCCGGATTCATGTCCTGGATTCACTGTGGTGGTTTGTTGTATGTAGATACAGAGGTGTGTGTTAAGGCAAACACAAACTTTCAGTCCCCAAGCCAGAGGAATGAACTAGACGCTGAAAAGCTCTCCGAGCCGACTGGACCCCTACCCGGCCGGGAATCGAACCCGCGACCCTCTGAAACGAACGTCAGTACGCTGACCATTCAGGAGGGCTGGTATTTTGTTGAAATGGCACATGCGGCTGACCTGCATGGGGGGTGTGCCTGAAAAGAGCTGCACCACCTCGGGGTGAGACACGAGATTACTTACTTGTCCGGCTCCATGGCCAAATGGTTCATGTGCTGGCTTTTGGTCCACGAGGTTCCAGGTTCGATTCACGGCCGATTTGGGGATTTTAATCTTCATTGGTTAATTCCGATGACTCGGGGGCTGGGTGTGCGCGCGCGTGTGTGTGTGTATGTATGTCGCCCTCATCATTAGAATTCGTCCTAAGTAGGGCCCCATCTTCACAGAAGTGCAAGTCGCGTATAAGGCGTCAACTAGACAGACCTGCACCAGGCCACTCCGGAGGCCACACGCCATTAAGAATGAAAGGAGCCGGACCGATATCGGATATGCCAGTCTCAGTGGGTGCCTTTTTGTTCCCAACATAGCGAACTCAGTCCTGGGTGAGGTCGATGACATTTCAGTGTGCTAAACTGCGACAACTCAGAGTTGTTGTATTCCAGCACGTTAAGGAACCGTGTGGGACAGAATTCCAACACCTTGGCGTCTTATAGAATCTATTCAAATTGTAGGGACGTTAAACAAATGACATACATATCAGATGAAAATGTATTTACATAGTGTATGACTTTTTTTTTTTTGCTAGTTGCTTTACGTCGCACCGACACAGATAGGTCTTACGGCGATGATGGGACAGGGAAGGGCCAGGAGTGGGAAGGAAGCGTCCGTGGCCTTAATTAAGGTACAGCCCCAGCATTTGCCTGGTGTGAAAATGGGAAACAACGGAAAACCATTTTCAGGGCTGCCGACAGCGGGGTTCGAACCTACTATCTCCCGAATACTGGATACTGGCCGCACTTAAGCGACTGCAGCTATCGAGCTCGGTGTATGACTTTTAGTTCCGGAAGTGTGCGAGGACATGCGTAGTGCACGTCTTTCTATTGGACGCCGATGGGCGACCTGTGCGTTTGAATATGAGATGGTAATGAGGTAGGAGGAAATGAGTGAGCCTGGATGTCAGCACATGGCCTACTCCTATCGAATAACACCAAGAGGTCTGCTCAAGGTTTAACGTCTCCGTCTAAGGGACAAATCGTATTCCCTCACTCCTTACGAACACAGGGGAGAGGTTTGGAATTGCATCCAGTCTTTTGGCACGCAATCTCGTCCCGCACCTCCCATCCCCCGCATGGCGCAACAGACCCCGACGGACCATGGCCTACTAAGCGACCGCTGCTCAGCCGGAAGGCGTGCAGAAAACGAGGTGTAGTGTGGTTGGTACGACGAATCCTCTCGGCCGTCATTCTTAGCTCTCTATATCAGGGCCGCTATTTCATTGTCAGATAGCTCCTTAATTGTAATCACGTAGGCTGTGTGGACCGGGAGCCAGCCCTCAGATCCACGTAAAAATCTCTAACCTGATCGGAAATCGAACCAGGAACCTCCAGGCTCTACACCGCAGGGCCGGCTAGCATGGAATATGGTCAGTAGAAATTGTCTATGACCACTTCTCCTATTCTGATGGATTGTTTTCCACCAACGGCACTCGAACCACAGTGTCAGACTTGTCGCCTTGACGATCATGGCTACCAGTTGTGCTCACTTGTCAGATGCAAATGATTTTGCCATACTCTTTGTTGGAAGATACGATAATCTGAGTTACCAAAGTTATCCGTTGAATATTACACGTGGTAGTGGTTCATTTTATAGATTTTGGAGCATTGAAATTCGTAATTCCTAAATAGAACAACTCACAAATATTGATTTTGGCACTGGTGTATTTTGAAACAGAATATAATGTCAGTACCTGTAGCTTTTACTTAGGAAAAGGAAATGCATCTCTGTAGAGGTCATGAAGACCTTTGGTGTAGCAGTAGTAGTAGTACTCTCCTTGTAAACTCGGCAGTAAGTGGGACAGAGTTCTTAGCTCTATGCCCAACCGTATCTGTCCCTGGGGATTAACCTGGTACAAATAAGGCTTGCCGGACTGAGTGGCTCAGACGTTTGAGGCGCTGGCCTTCTGACCCTAACTTGGTAGGTTCGATCATTGCTCAGTCTGGTAGTATTTGAAGGTGCTCAAATACGCCAGCCTCGTGTTGGTAGATTTACTGACACGTAAAAGAACTCCTGTGGAACAAAATTCTGCCACTTCGGTCTCTCCGAAAACAGTCAATAAAATAGTTAGGGTGACGTGAAAAATATAACATTATTAACTAACAAGGCTGTGTGAAATTTAGGACAATATGCCTCTCCAGAAGTGGATTTCTTGTATCTAAATTTTAAAACTCCCTTCCGGGGAATCGAACCCCTATCCTTCCCGATGAATGATCACGCATTTACCGGTTTGGCAGTCCGTGAAACAGAAGTAGTGATTCGTGTGTTATAGGTAAGGTTATGGAAAATCGAGTGTCTATACAGGGTGTATCCGTGATGATGTTGCATACTTTCAAGGATGATGAAAGTCGGCAAATGGATCAATTTGAGGTAAGGAACCATATTGCGGAAACGATCGAGTCAAAAGTTAAGCAAAACTAGTCATTTTAAGTCCGTTTACCTGCACAAGTTTCACAAGCTGCTCCATTTACAACAAATGTTCGAAAAGGCGTCCCCCTGCGTCAATGCAGGCGTGGCATTGTCGCACAAATTTCTGTCGTACCCGTTCGAATATCCCCGGTGTCGTTTGAACAGCGTTGCAGGCAACGAGAATTCTTGATAAGGGATCCTCTTCAGTCTAGACAGGTGTCTCATACACAAGGCTTTTCACATGGCCCCGCAAGAAGAAATCAGTCGGGTGAGATCAGGTGAACGAGCAGGCCACGAAACAGGACGTACTCTTCCTATCCACTTTCAAGGGAATGTCTGATCCAGGTGTTCAGGAACCCCCAGTCCAAAGTGAGGTGGGGATCCATGTCGGAACCACATCCGTTGACGAAGGGCTAGTGGGATGAGTTCCAGGAACGTGGATAGTACATCTCTGAGTACCAGTGTGTACACCGCTGCATTTAGGCGGGGAGGAAGAACAACTTTTGACTTGAACGTTTCCGGACTACGGTTCCTTATCTCAAATTAATCCATTTGTCGTTCTCCATCGTCCCTGAATGTTTGTAACACCATTACGGATACACTCTGTATATATCTGTTCAAGCGGAGATCGTAACACAAGAATCAAGATGAACTCTGCAAATGATGCGGACGATGATTATGTTCATAACGATTGTTGTTTTAAGTACCAAACATTGAGGTCATCGGCACCAGCCATGCCAAGGAGGCACTGGTAAAGTCCTGAATAGGCTCGCGTGAATCTATTAATCCACACGGCTTGACTCACGCGTGTATGTAATTATGTAATGTATGTAGTCCTCAAGTAGTCCGAAACAGTTTCGCCATCAGCTGTCGAACAAAGCCCAGGCGTCACTGAAGAGGCGCACTAGGGAAATGCAGTGCGAGATAGTTTCTAGTTGCTTTCCTCTCTGAGCCAATAGGTAATGTAAAATATGAGTATAACAAGCCTAGTGGAATGTACACACTAACAGATCCTACAAGCCTCCACAGGGACTGGCTTCGTGAGGAATGGTGTTATTAGCTTAACACATACTTCAGTTACATTTATATTGTCGAAGCTAAAGATTTCCTGAGCAGGTCCATGAAAGTGCGCATACCAGAAGACTTCGCGCACTGTACATATTTTATATTACCAGAATCGATCTGGGCAGAATGCGTCCTTACTCTAGTAAAACAGACCCTACGGACACATGGTCGTACAACCGGGTTGATGGGCATGAAGCCAAGGACGAGTCTGCAAGAATGACCTTGAAAATCTCTATTTTGAGCACGGCCATATATTGTAACTATTGCGAGTCAGTTAGAGAAAAATACCTGATGTGATGAAGAATCGTAGGTAGTCTGTATGAAAATTGTCGCGAAGGCTTTAAATATAGTAAAATTGCAAACCTTCTAATTATTTTCTCAGTTACGATCGCAGAAGTAGCTATTGTCGTATTTGATAAAGCTGATAACTTATGTAAGTAGAGCAATGCACACATTTATGCAACATTAGCAAATTGTGGTCCTTAAACACTAACAACAGAATGTTTTCTAAATGGAATGAGCAAATTAGACTAGAAATCGACTTTAATCTTATTAGGCCGTGTTGAGTACATACTGTATAGTACACGCCGAAGAGATGCTAAGTAATAGAACAAGTGAGGCCAAATGAACACCGATGAAAAACCGAACCCAGAACCTCTAGATTTCGTGTCCGATTCTCTACTATTGAGCTACGATTGTCTAAATATTCACTTCGAATAGATCAGAGCAGGCGACTAGCTCACTCTGCAGTGTGTGTTACATGTACTCGATACGATCTAATTGACTGTTGTAACAATTAAATTTCAACGGGAGTAAAAATATCTGTCCGCCTCTGTGGTGTAGTGGTTAGTGTGATTAGCTGCCACCCCCAGAGGCCCGGGTTCGATTCCCGACTCTGCCACGAAATTTGAAAATTGGTACGAGGGCTGGAATGGGGTCCACTCAGCCTCGGGAGGTCAACTGAGTAGAGGTGGGTTCGATTCCCACCTCAGCCGTCCTGGAAGTGGTTTTCCGTGGCTTCCCACTTCTCCTCCAGGCAAATGTCGGGATGGTACCTAACTTAAGGCCACGGCCGCTTCCTTCCCTCTTCCTTGTCTATCCCTTCCAATCTTTCCAATCTTCCCATCACCCCGCAAGGCCCCTGTTCAACATAGCAGGTTAGGCCGCCTGGGCGAGGTACTGGTCATCCTCCCCAGTTGTATCCCCCGACCCAGAGTCTGAAACTCCAGGACACTGCCATTGAGGCGGTGGAGGGGGGATCCCTCGCTGAGTCCGAGAGAAAAGCCAACCCTGGAGGGTAAACAGATTAAGAAGAAGAATAAGTAAAAATAGCTTTTTTTGTAAATTACTGAACCAATAAACAAAAAAGGGAAGTAATTCGCGTTGAGAAGTGTCATTGTCGTTAAGAGGTCCCCTAATTTTGTAAAATTAAATGTTAATAGTTTGTTTGGATCGAAGCCTATTTTTATCAGTGAAGACTTGTTAAAAGTCAACCGAGGGGAATGGCCGCGCGTGGTAATGCGCTGCGGCTAGGGTGCAAAGTTTTGCATTCGTGAAACGGGTGGGTTCGAACCCAACCATTGACTATCTTGAGAATAGTTTTCTGTGATTTTTCATTTTCATTTCCAGGCAACTGCCGGGATAGTTTTTATTCATAGGCCGTCGATTCCTTTGACCCCTTTACCCAATTTCATTCACTATAATTCATTTCACTTTCATTAGCTCCTCAACCGAGGTAGGCGTCAGGGAGGGCATCCGACCGTAAAAAACTTATCACATGATTTCATTTTACCTCATCCCCGACCCCATATCAGGAAACGGGACTATGAGGTAGACATAAATACGCGTTAACCGCGACAATTGAATATTTATTTCATTCGATCGAACACTATTTACAGTGAATTTTTGACCTGACTTTAGTCAAACAGACTCACCGAAGGTTTTCGGTGACGCAAGAATTGGAAAGGTCTAGGATTGGGAACGAATTGGTCGTGGCATTGATTAAGGTGCGGCTCCAGACCTGATGTGAAAATGGGAAACTATGGAAGGCTACCTCACCTGTTATGCTGAACAGAGGCCTTGTGGGGGAGGGATGGGAAGTTACGAATGGATAGACAAGGAAGAGGGAAGGAATCGGCCGTGGCTTTAAGTTAGGTATCATCCCGGTATTTGCCTGGAGGAGAAGTGGGAAACCGCGGAAACCTACTTCGAGGTTAGCTGAGGTGGGAATCGAAGACCCCTCTACTCAGTTGACCTCCCGAGGCTGAGTGGACCCCTTTCCAGTCCTCGTACCACTTTTCATTTTGTGGCAGAGCAGGGAATCGAACCCGGGCCTCCGGGGGTTGCAGCTAATATCACTAACCAATACACCAGAGACCATAGAGGCGGATTATTATTATTATTATTATTATTATTATTATTATTATTATTATTAGTGTAATCTGTAATTTGTACAAAACAATTATTTTATTCACTCTTTCCACAACTTCCCTGTAAATGTTCTCCTATGTTCTTGAACATCTGGAGGCTTCATAGTGAACAGTACGTAATTCAAGAGACTCCGTTCCATATCTGTATGTTATGCAGCAAGAGTTTAACAGTGAACCTGATTGTATGATTTAGACCACAAATCACCAGTGGCCACGCGGTATTTATTTTCAATCGTGACCGTGACCAGAGGAATGGAACGTCTTTATTCGTCTGCATCGTCCATTAACATGTTAACATATGGTTTAAGGGAGTCATAATATATACTTGAAGAACTTACTCTACTACATTGTATACGAATTATGATTTATGTAAGGCACATTCCAAGGAGTGCGTTCAAAAGTTATAAGAGCCAGTCACACATTGAAGAACAAGATTTTGTTTTCATTCCCAAATTCGTGAATTTTTTGCAGCGCTCCAGGTTTTATTTCTTAATAATAATAATAATATTGGCTTTACGTCCCACTAACTATTTTTTCGGTTCCCGGAGACGGCGAGGTAACGGAAGTTTGTCCCGTAGGAGTTTTCACATGCCAGTAAATCTACCGAAATGAGGCTGACGTATTTGAGCACCTTGAAATACCACCGAAACGAGCCAGGATTGAACCTGCCAAGTTGTGGTCAGAAGGCCAGAGCTTCAGCAGTCTGAGCCACTCAACCCGCCCACTTCTTAAGTGGCGTACTCCATAGAAAATCGACTGTGTCCAACATGCAGTCTAGGATGCAATGCCTAGTAGTTTTCTTACGTTCTATTTTGGTGTGGGTTACTGTAGTCATGTCCTAGTTCATGAACCATGGGCAACGGCTGAGTGGCCTAGTAATTGGTCCTGAGAGTCGCGATACCAGTGGTTATCGAATGGGAGTGGGCATCTCGGACATATTGTGAGTCATGACCCTCCTTGTACTCAGGCGGCTAGGACTATAAAATCTAGCGGTGGTCCATAACCCGTTAGAGGAGAGATCCTCACTTGGACTATGTGTAAGTAGGGTAACATCCTGCTTCATGCATTTACCGAGCTCAGAACATTTTAAGCAAGCCTCGGACGTATGGGAGTAACGGAGTCCCACTCCCATTTGACAGGCGAGGGACTCCTTGGAAACAACTTGAGAACGAAATGGAATTCGATGGGGAGCTAACAATATTAATGGGGCTTATGGAAGAAAGTAGAACTGGCTGAGTCAGCTAAAAGGATGCATCTGGATGTGCTAGGAATAAGTGATATTCGGGTAAGGGGAGATAACGAGGAAGAGATACGAGATTATAAAGTGTACTTGACGGTTGTTACAAAGGGAAGGGCAGAGTATGGGGTAGGGCTGTTTATCAGGAATACCATTGCACGCAACATAGATTATGTTAGCCACGTAAATGAGCGAATGATGTGGGTAGATTTGGCAGTTGGAGGAATCAGGACGAGAACTGTCTCAGTGTATTCACCATGTGAGGGTGCAGATGAGGATGAAGTTGACAAGTTTTATGAAGCATTGAGTGACATCGTGGTCAGGGTCAACAGCAAGTATAGAATAGTGCTAATGGGCGATTGCAATGCGAGAGTTGGTAATAGAACTGAAGGATATGAAAGGGTGATTGGTAAATGTGGGGAGGATATGAAAGCTAATGGGAATGGGAAGCGTTTGTTGGACTTCTGTGCTAGTATGGGTTTAGTAGTTACGAATACATTTTTCAAGCATAAGCCTATTCACCGCTGCATATGGGAGGCTAGGGATACCAGATCCATAATAGACTATATCTTAACCGACTTCAAATTCAGGAAATCTGTTATGAATTTACGAGTTTTCCGGGGATTTTTCGATGATACAGACCACTATCTGATCTGTAGTAAACTAAGTATCTCTAGGCCTAGGGTAGAGAAAGTGAAATCTGTCTGCAAACGAATAAGGGACAGGGATACTGTAATAGAAAGAGCAAGAGAATGCCTATTAACAACTGTGTGTAAAGATGGGAAAAGGCGAACATCTTGGTGGAATAATGAAGTGAGAGTAGCTTGTAAACGTAAAAAGAAGGCTTATCAGAAATGGCTTCAAACAAGGGCCGAGGCAACAGGGATTTGTACGTAGATGGAAGAAACGGAGCGAAACAAATAATTTTTGAATCGAAAAAGAATTCGGGGGGAGGATTTTGGTAATAACCTGGAAAGGCTAGGTCAAGCAGCAGGGAAACCTTTCTGGACAGTAATAAAGAATCTTAGGAAGGGAGAGGAAAAAATAAATGAACAGTGTTTTGAGTAATTCAGGTGAACTCATAATAGATCCCAGGGAATCACTGGAGAGGTGGAGGGAATATTTTGAACATCTTCTCAACGTAACAGGAAATCTTCCTGGTGATGTTGCGAACAGCCAAGCTCATGGGGAGGGGGAAAGTGATGTTGGCGAAATTACGCTTGAGGAAGTGGAAAGGATGGTAAATAAACTCCATTGTCATAAAGCAGCAGGGAAAGATGAAATTAGACCTGAAATGGTGAAGTAGAATGGGAAGGCAGGGATGAAATAGCTTCATAGAGTAGTAAGATTAGCATCGAGTGTTGGTAGGGTACCTTCGGATTGGACAAAAGCAATAATTGCACATATCTATAAGCAAGGGAACCGGAAGGATTGCAACAACTATCTAGGTATCTCATTGGTTAGTATACCATGCAAAGTATTCAACGGCATCTTGGAAGGGAGGTTGTGATCAGTGGTTGAGAGGAAGTTGGAGAAAACCGGTGTGGTTTCAGACCACAGAGAGGCTGTCGGGATCAGATTTTCAGAACGCGCCAGGTAATTGAAAAATGCTACGAGAGGAATAGGCAGTTGTGTTTGTTACGTAGATCTAGAGAAAGCATATGGCAGGGTACCAAAGGAAAAGAAGTTCGCCATACTGGGGGACTAAGGAATTAAACGTAGATTTTTAAAATCAATCAAAGTCATTCACGTTGACAAATGGGCTTCAGTGAGAATTGATGGTAGAGTGAGTTCTTGGTTCAGGGTACTTACAGGTGTTAGCCAAGGCTGTAATCTTTCACCTTTGCTGTTCGTAGTTTACATGAATCATCTGCTGAAAGACATAAAATGGCAGGGAGCGATTCAGTTAGGTGGAAATGTAGTAAGCAGTCTGGCCTCTGCTGACGACTTGGTCTTAATGGCAGATTGTGCCGAAAGCCTGCTGTCTAATGTCTTGGAACTTAAGAATAGGTGCAATGAGTATGGTATGGACATTAGCCTTTCGAAGACTAAATTGATGTCAGTAGGTAAGAAATTCCTTTGAGTGGCGACCCCATCGTAATAATAGCCTATATATAATTCTCTCATTACAGCCCTGACCCGGTCAATGACTGGAAAACAGGTTGTAGGTTTTCATTTTCAGGTAAGAAATTCAACAGAATTGAAAGTCAGATTGGTGATACAAAGATAGAACAGGTCGATAATTTCAAGTATTTAGGTTGTGTGTTCTCCCAGGATGGTAATATAGTAAGTGAGATTGAATCAAGGTGTATTAAAGCTAATGCAGTGAGCTCGCATTTGCGATCAACAGTATTCTGTAAGGAGGAAGTCAGCTCCCAGACGAAACTATTTTTACATCGGTCTGTTTTCAGAACAACTTTGCTTTACGGGAGTGAAAGCTGGGTGGAATCAGATATAGTATTCATAAGTTAGAAGTAACAGACATGAAAGTAGCGAGAATGATTGCTGGTACAAACACGTGGGAACAATGGCAGGAGTGTACTCGGAATGAGGAAATAAAGGCTAATTTAGGAATGAACGCTATGGATGAAGTTGTACGCATAAACCGGCTTTGGTGGTGGGGACATGTGAGGCGAATGGGGGAGGATAGGCTACCTAAGAGAACAATGGACTCTGTTATGGAGGGTAAGAGAAGTAGAGGTAGACCAAGACGGCGATGGTTAGACTCAGTTTCTAACGATTTAAACATAAGAGGTATAGAACTAAATGAGGCCACAGCACTAGTTTCAAATAGAGGATTATGGCGACGTTTGATAAATTCACAGAGGCTTGCAGACTGAGCGCTGAAAAGCATAACAGTCTATATTGATAATGTATGTATTTTTATTATTATTATTATTATTATTATTATTATTATTATTATTATTATTATTATTATTATTATTATTATTATTATTGAATTTAAATACTTGCCTCAAACATTAACAACCCATTCTTTCTCAGAACTCTTCCGTTTTTGATTTTTCTATCATTATGTATTTCAAGTAGTCCTTAATATACTACAAATAATTATTCCCAATATGAATTCATGAAATATATGCATGGGCTAAGCTAAGTGGTGCAGAAAACCATTTTGAGGTATTTATTGGAATAGTTTTACGTAATACGAACAGGGGATTAGGGCGCGAAGTACTTATAAAAACAACTGCCACATGAATGGTGTGTTTATGTGTAAAACCATATAACTGAAAAGTGTACTTGTCATGTAAATTCAACTGACTGTCATAAAAGCAGAAGTTATGTGATACTGAACTGTTATTTTCATGCTAAAGTAACACCCCCAACGGCCTGACAATCGGGAGTAAGATATAGTGAATTAGTAAAATTTCTTACCCCATGGCGCATCAGCAACGAAGTGCCATGGCTTACCAAGCGACCGCTGCTCATCCCGAAGACTTGCAGGTTATGAGGTGTCGTGTGATTAGTACGACGAATCCTCTTGGCCGTTATTCTTGGCTTTCTATACCTGGGCCGCCATCTCACCGTCAGATAGCTCCTCAAATTGTAATAGGCCTGACGTAGGCTGAGTGGACCTCGAACCAGCCCTCAGATCCAGGTAAAAATCCCTGGCCTGGCCGGGAATCGAATCCGGGACCTCCGGGTAGGAAGCAGGCATGCTATCCCCTACACCACGGGGCCGGCAGTAAAATTTCACTGGGCCGAATTTTGTCTCATATTTTTGTCCATTCTTCGTGTTGTGTTGGCAGAGGGTGTGAATTTTGGGAAATCGCAGTTAAATAGTTCGAAACATTTAATGAATACGGTTTTTTAAAATCCAATCATACCTCTTTCTAGGTATTTTAGGCTACGCTTGTGATCAAACTATGGCCCCTGATTTAATGCTTTCCAAAGATTTCAATATCTGTTCGTAGCAAGTTCGATAGTATAACAATATTTGTGTGAACTGAAACCTACCTTTTCATGAGTGAAGCTTCCAACACCTGCTGTCCAATAGCTTACGATCATCACAGACAATTCTAATGTTGTAATGGCCTGCAATACGCCCATTGGTATTGAAATTTGGCACCAGACAATATAGTTTTGCCACTGAAGTTTTTAGCGTGCACCAGCGGAATCAGAAGTGGAAGGAGTAGGAAGTATAGGCATAGTGCATTTGAATGAGCATCTGTAGGCTGAGAGAATCTTTCCTAGTCAGAAACTGTTCATGGAAGATCAATGGTTCCAAAGCATTCCGTTTTTGATTATTGCAGAAAACCTTACTGTGTATTGTTGAGAATGTTTTGTGGGCAAAACCTGCAAGTGTAGTAGTTGTAAGGTTTGTAATTTCTATTTGATTCCAAAGAATTATTTTGCACTTTTAAGGATTAAATTATGTCTTAATTGATCTAATTATGAAATGTTCGGGTGCTTGATGACTTTGAAGCTCATTCTGTATTATGACCTCTACAGATCTTTTTCATACTGAACAACACGCACTGTATTTGTGTTGATCTTCATGTATTTATAGTGGTTGTTATTTTGAGAGCGAACACAACGAGATTAAGCCGCTAATATTTATGTACAGTAAGAGATTTGCATTCACATTTCATCATATAGATGTGCTGGGTCTGATAACTCACCTATTCTTCCCCTTAAAATTAGTCACCACCGATCATCAATATCATCTTTTCTAAAGGAGCTATTTATCCAGTCACTTATTTATTCTCTTGTTATTTTCTAATATTCACCTCTAATTCCTCGAAATCTAATCTCCTTTAGTAACAGCACTTAGTCATTATATGTCGCACCAAGTCAGTTACGTTTTCGCCTACAATAAGAACTGATGCTAGGAAGTTGGCGACCGTGGTAATGGCCTGGCATTTGTCTTGTGTGAAAAAAGTATACACGACCCACATCGCATAGCTTAACTCATTCTGTCATCAGTATTCAACAAAGCACTATTTCTAAATACATATTTCACCCTTTCTCCGTTAGATTTATACATTGCTCCAATCCTCTTCATGATTCTTGATTTCCACCACCAGCAAGGACTGGTTCGACGACCAGTTAAAAACCACACTAACATTAACATAAACTATACTGAGCAAATTATTGTTTGAGTCTCGTCTATCAAGCGGAAAACGAGGAAAAAGAAAAAAAAAAGAAATCGGGCGATAATTTAAAATACGGTGGACAAAAAGAACTGACATTTCAAGTGCGTAGTTGATCATTAACCGTTAATATACTCTGTTTACTGGTTTAAGAGTTAGCACACCCGTACACGATCGTAAAGGCTGGGATTAAGAAACAATTCTTGTTTATCTAAAGTTGCAGAGAATCCACCAGTCACTTGAAGTGAGCTTCTATAATACCTAACCTCTCCCATGCACTAACTAGTATCCCATCTTAGAGGAAACCTCCTGTTTATTGGAAATCCTACAACAAACATCCCTTCATCGGTCTCTTATCTCGACCCACGCATCTTCAGTGGGGTTCAGCTCTGGTGCCTTTGCTGGCCAGTCCAGGTGTTCGAAGTAAGCCTGTTCGGTTAAACCAGGCCACAGCATGTTCACTCATGTAGGTCGACGAGTGATATTGGTGAAATCGAATTACACCAATTGGATGACGTTTCCATAATCTGGGGATTATTCCCTTTTTATATCGACATACTTATTTACCTTGATGTTGACATTTCTTCAGTGAAGCATTCCAGCTCTGTCAGGAAAAAATCCCGAAATGTAAAAACTTCCCAAGGAAATGGGTATTTTCCATGGATCGAACTAGTCACCGGATCTCAAACGCATGCACTGAACCTGATTCCACTCAGTAAAATATAAATTAATTGCTGGACGTTGCATGTCTCCACTCATGATCTATATTGAACACGACAAAAATACAACGATAAACGAAAAGCGGCGTTGCCAGACGAGCTCTGCGCAAGGACAACCTGATTTCTCTCAACGATTGCCGAATAGTGACAGATCACTATGGAAAATGGGTCATATCCATGAAATTGACACCATTTTAATACGACACATACCTTGAGTTTCAAACAAAGAAGTTGTCTTCTTTGGGAGCGATAACCAACATTTTCCAGTCCCTCGCTGCTTTGTTTATCTACCAAATTGCGAAAATGCTTAATCCACCCCTGTGTTGTGGTAATCTATTTTTAGATATCGTACTTAGCTTCAATAAAAGCCATTTCTTTGAAATAACTTTGTTGTCGCGGAGAGGGAAGTGAATAGTCAATGATGAGCACCTTTGAAACACGAAATTCACCTGAAGGTCCAGTATGTAGTCTCACCTATCTCAAGAACCAAAAATAACTTCTGCGTTGGGACTTGAACCACCATCTCACCAAAAGAGTGACTTTATCTTTGGCGCAGATCCAGTGTGTTCACGCTTTGTTGCTAGGAATCTTTCGCGTGTCGATGGACACACGGCCCGCTTCGCATACTAACATATTTTCTGCAATATAACTTACACGTATTTTATGTCTTTGTCCGCACTTCATCGCCGTGTGTGGGAATCTGTTCATTGTCACGACAATAACGCAATATGACGTCCTCATGAGAGTGGACGTCGACAGTGTTGTAACCTTGATGTACGCCACTGAAATGGCCGACGTGAACTTAGTCCCAATGTCTGAACAACACGACACGCGTCACTCTTCTCGTGCTACCAGTGTTCATTCAACGAGCAGAAATGTCTCGTTTCTTCCTGTTCGATCTATTGGGTATTTTCATTTCCCACAACCGAGCGAGTTGGCCGTGTGGCTAGGGTCGCGCGGCTTTACGCTTGCATTCGGGAGACAGTGGGTTCGAGCCCTACTGTCAGCAGCCCTGAAGATTGCTTTCAATGGTTTCCCAATTTTACACCAGGCAAATGCTGGGCTATACCATATTTAAGGCCACGGCCGCTTCTTTCCTACTCCTAGACTTTTCCTATCCCATCGTCGCCGAAAGACCTATCTGTGTTGGTGCGACGTAAAGCAAAATTGGATCATTTCTCTCACAAAAGTAAAGCAAAGTCATCTCCGTACAGGCCATGAAGGCCCTTGGAAGGGTGGAAAGTAAAGGCTTCCACTATCCGTAACCTCGGCACTTGGTCGGGTAGAGTGGTTAGCTCTACGATAGGCCACTTTTGCCCACAGGAATTAACCTGGTACTCAATTTTTGTGAAGGCTGAATGTAACTCAGTGCCACGTGCACCTCCGGAAGTGGAAATCTCATTTGTTAAATTTTACGACTTCCTGACGGTGAATCGAACCCACGTCCTTCCGGGTGAACCGAGCACGCCTTTACCGCCTCGGCTAGGCAGCCCCTCATTTCCCACAAAAGGGGGTTCAAATGTTCCTTTGTATAGGAGAAATATCTTTTTACGCTGCTTATGAAATGGAGTATGGCTTTTTTAGTGCCGGGAGTGTCCGAGGACAAGTTCGGCTCATCCGATGCAGGTGTTTTGATTTGACTCCCGTAGGCGACCTGTACGTCTTGATGAACATGAAATGATGATGATGAAGACGACACATACACCCAGCCTCCGTGTCAGCTGAATTAACCAATTATGGTTAAAATACCCGACCTTGCCGGGAATCGAATCCGGGATCCCTGTGACCAAAGGCCTGCACGCTAACCATTTAGCCATGTAGACGGACGCTGCTTATGAACTGCTTCACCAAATCAGTTTTCAGTATATGCTGTGTCAACTAATTTTGCTGTAGAGTGAGAAGCCTTGACTTCGATTAGGCGTATTAAATACATACTTATAAGTTACCTACCATGACAGACCTCGACTGAGTGCCTCGGATGGGTGAGCGCCGAATTTCTCATCCCAGTATGGTGGGTTTGATCCCGGCTAAGTCGCACAATACTTGAAGGTGCTGAAATACATCATCTTCATCAAATAACTCTGTGGGACAAAACTCTGGCACCTCGTTGTCTCTGTAAACCGTAAATAGTAATTAATGGGCCGTAAAATCAATAACAGAAGTATTTACTATTCAGAAAGTATAGCCTAAATGGAGCGATGGTTGGGGGAGGGGTGTGATTACTTTACTGGCTTAGCTGCTGGCTTCCCAACCGGAAGGGTGAGGTTCGAATCCCTGTCGATTTTGATTGGAGATTTCAATCTCAAAAATCACTCGGTGTCAGGAAGGGCATTCGGCTTAGACCGAAATGAGCCTGGGTGGCTCCATCGACCCCCAAATATAACTGGTGTGAGGCGATGAAAGTTTTCTTCCTGCCATAAAACTAGGCTAAATCCATTACAAAAATGCCCACCTCAGGTAATTAAGAAAAGAAGAATTACAAATCGCTCACAGTATGTCTCTAGTTGTATAATAATTATGTCATGGATTTTAGGTCCCACTAACTAATTTTATGGCCTTCGGAAACATCGAGGTGCTGGAACCTTGTCCCGCAGAGTTCTTTTACGTGCCAGTAAATCTGCCGATCTCAGGCTGGCGTGTTTTAGGATCTTCAAATACCAGGGGACTCAGCCGGAATCGAACCTACCAACTTGAGCTCAGGCCACTACTCTAGCAGTAACATGTTCGGGTTACAGTGCAGTTTAGTGCGGGGGACGGAGCGGAGCGGAGCGGAGCGGAGCAGTTGTTGTGACGTCATCACCCGGTAGTACCGAGTGAACTACCGAGTGAATGTCCTGACGCGGGACGTTTAAACACGTTATAGGTATGGCACTGCGAAGGTATTGCATCCCCCTATTAATACCCTTCTCTCACAACGCCACAACTGTAAATAACTGCATATATATTCACCATAATTGTTATATACGTAACTGCCAGGGAGTAGGAGGTAGTATGTGGAATAAATGTTAGTAACTCGTATAGTTAAATCATTCGAATGGTAAAACAAAGTATGGCGCATACCTACCGAAAGGTTTTGTATACAAGGGGATTGGAAGTTAACAGAAAAGTAATGTATTAACAATTATTTCGTAAGTTCATGTGATACGGTACACTGTTAATGAGAAGAATAACCTGAATATAAAGAATCTTGTCAGAATATAATGAAAAACACTGACATAATTTCATCTACAGGATGACAAAAGTAATTACATAAATGAACGCTGACTGGAATGTCCTTCTTTGCAAATGTGATTACAAAACATATCTGACAACATACTACTACACGTCCCAATGCCAAACAGCTATCAGTAGATTGCTTCTATAAATACAGTTATTATATTATATTATATTATATTATATTATATTATATTATATTATATTATATTATATTATATTATATTATATTATATTTGATGTGCCACCACCCGTCGCGTATGTGCGGCCACAAAATTTGCATTTTGCGTGTTTCCTGTTATCAGTGATGTCAAAAAACTGCCAGGCATCCGGCGGTTTTCGTGGCATTTGTGGAACAACGTTCTGTAAAAATTTCTTTAAATTCCTTTAAATGTTCTAAAAATATAACTACTATCTACGAATATGTTTAAATATCACACTAACACCACAAATATGTCCGACTCGTTGGCTGAACGGTCAGCGTACTGGCCTTCGGTTCAGAGGGTCCCGGGTTCGATTCCCGGCCGGGTCGGGGATTTTAACCTTAATTGGTTAATTCCAATGGCACAGGGGCTGGGTGTATGTGTTGTCTTCATCATCATTTCATCCTCATCACGACGCGCAAGTCGCCTACGGGAGTCAACTCGAAAGAACATGTCTTCGGACACTCCCGGCACTTAAAAGCCATACGCCATTTCATTTCATTTCACCACAAATATAATCTAACAGACTTTACATTATCTACAAAACATAACAAGCGTAGGAAATATATACGTACATTCGAAACACACAGATTGAATACAGGTACTTTCGTACGTGTTGTGCGCTACACTGTGCTCAGGTCCTCCGCGAGTACTCGCAGTTGTAAGCGGAGGGGATCGGTGGTGCGCTCTACCGCTACAACCGGATTACTCATCGGTATTACTCGCTCCGTCCCCACCTCTAGTGCAGTTACCAAGTACTGTGCGTAGAGATGTCGGCCCCACTGTCCAGGGGTAACGAGCCTGTATCTTACCTAGAGGTCCCGGCTTCGATTCCCGGCCAGGTCAGGGGTTTTACTGGATATGAGTACTGCCTCGAGGTCGACTCAGCCTACGTGACAGCAATTGAGGAGCTATCTGTCGGTGATATAACGGCTCCGATCTAGAGAGGTTTGATAAACGCCCGAGAGGATTCGTCACCCAGATCTCGCGTGGGCCGATTGCCTTGATGTTAGGTCCCTTTAAACAACAAGCATCATCATCATCGATCTCGCGTCACCTCATAATCTACAGGCCTTCGGGCTTAACAGTAATAGTTTAATAGTCCAAGACCTACCAGGGCTGTAACACCATTGGTTTGGTTCCTTTGTTTGATTTGTTTATGTCTGGAGATATCCATATATTTTTTAATTTCAAAAATAACTTCAGAATGGTGCCAGTTTTTTAATGAATACTAACATAACGTCCATTTTAAATGCTAAATATTTTAAGATTAGTTAGGTGTCGAAAATGTCCCGCAGGAATACTTTCACGTACTGGAAGCCAGCAACACAGAATGGTCACATATTTATACACCCCCTCTTGTCGGGACTGAACCCACTATTTTGGGAATAAGAGAACGATGACTATCAGACTATGTCATTAGGTTGGGGTTACCAGTTGTCCAGTATTCGGGATATAGTTGGTTCGAACCCCACTGTCGGCAGCCCTGAAGATGGTTTTCCGTGGTTTTCCATTTTGACACCAGGCAAATTAAGGCCACGGCCGCTTCATTCCCACTCCTAGCCCCTTCCTGTCCCATCGTCGCCATAAGACCTATCTGTGTGGGTGCGACGTAAAGCAACTTGCAAAAAAAAAATTGGGTTTGAAATCTCGTGCTATAAGGTAGGTATATACGTAGGTGGATCAAAAGGTTAGTTACACTAACTCGCCGAAACAGCGCGCTGTGTGTCGCAAACGTGGGCACAGCGGTGAAAGGCACAGGCACTGCCCACGCGTCTGTTAGGCAGGTCGCTGTAGTGCCTCGTCTAGTATTGTGTGAATAGCGGCCAAATGCAATGGCGCGTCAACTGGACGTTCGCTCCAAATATGAGGTGCGTGCCTCAATCCGATTCCTATGGGCCAAAAGGAAGAATTGCACGGACATCCATCGTGAAATTAGTGCTCTGTATGGGGAGCGGGCCATTTCCCGGCAAGGTATCTTAAAGTGGTGTCAGCAATTCGAAGCCGGTCGCACGGATATCACGGACAACCATCGCGAAGGCAGGCCAGCAACGTCCAGGACCCGTGCAAAGGTCAACAGTGTGAATGCGATCATTAGACAGAACCGGCGCATTAAACTGGGAGAAATCGCGACTCAGCTGAACATGTCGTATGGCAGTGTGTTGGCCATTGTTCACGAGGACCTTGGATATCGTAAGCTGTGTCAAAGATGGGTCCCACATCTTCTCACCCATGAGCACAAGGGACAACGTTTTCAATCCACCCTGGCATTTTTCCAACGCTATGCCGCAGACGGCAACGGGTTTCTGCGGCGAGTCGTTCAGGCGACGAAACGTGGGTCCACCACTTCACCCCCGAAACGAAGAGAACATCAATGGAATGGGTGCACGCCTTATCACCACAACGAAAGAAGGCCAAGGTTCAACCTTCAGCCGGTAAGGTTATGGCGACAGTGTTCTTTGACATGGAGGGTTTGCTGCACGTGGAATTCATGCCGAAAGGAACGACGATCAACGCGGCGTCGTATTATCAAACGTTGCACCGGTTACGTAAAGCGATTAAAGAGAAGCGCCGGGGAAAATTGAGAGCCGGTGTGATTTTGTTGCACGATAACGCAACACCTCACAAGGCCCGCCAAACGAGAGAACTGCTGCAGCGTTTCGAGTGGGAGGTCTGGCAACATCCACCCTAAAGTCCCGACCTAGCGCCATGTGACTTTCATCTGTTCGGTAAGCTCAAAACGGAGCTCGGTGGTCGAAATTTCTAGACCGATGAGGAGGTGAAGGCCGCTGTCTTCGAGTGGTTGCAGAACGCTGGAGGAAATTTCTATGCATCCGGTATCGACAAGTTGGTTGTGCGTTAGCAGAAATATTTGGAGTCTCTTGGAAACTATGTTGAAAAGTGACGTTACAGTGTATGTTGTTATAGTCGCGTTGCTGTTGTATAGGTGGTGTAATAAATGGCCATAACTGGGAAGTGCAACTTATTTTTTTATCTGCCCTCGTAGTATTACGTTACTGATACCGTGATCATAGCTACGGCACAAGTATTTCATTTTAAAGTATCCCTGGAATTAGAAGTATGGCCGCCTTGATGAGAAGCCAGTGGATCTGTCTCTCTCCTGCATTATATGTTGATAACGTAGCATCACTCTCATCATGGAGGAGAATGATCAGCAAATGTCATATTGGCCCTCTAGTTGCATTTGTGGGGGTCGTGCGGTTAGAGGCGCGCGGCTGTGAGCTTGCATCCGGGAGATAGTGGGTTCGAATCCCACTGTCGGCAGCTCTGAAGATGGTTTTCCGTGGTTTCCCATTTTCACACCAGGCAAATGCTGGGGCTGTACCTTAATTAAGGCCACGGCCACTTCCTTCCAACACCTAGGCATTTGCTATCCCACCGTCGCCATAAGACCTATATGTGTCGGTGCGACGTAAAACCACTAGTAAAAAAAGAGTTGCATTTGTAATAACAACAGTCAAAACAATAGTCTGTCAAGTGGTAAGCTGTTCCCGTTACGATCGTTTTCATGATGTGAAAATATTTTGGCCTGGCGCAAGTGATATTTTACGCAGTGAAATTTTCCGCAGAACGCTGCGCATTGATTGGATGGAAAGATGTGACAACATAGCAGCAACTGGATTGGACAATTCTGAGTAGCCTCTCAAGTTCATAACGCTTCTCATTTGGCACAGACTATAATCCACTTTAATTATGTTACCATTATCTTAACCAAAATCTTTAAAACACTGAGATAATAAGCAGCTTATTTCACGCATTGATATAATATTTAATGAATTCTGGAGTTCTCCCTTTCTGCAGTGTTATCCAGTCGGTGGGGTACGGAATAATATGAATTTGTGATCTCATGCTGTAAGGTATGTAGTGACTGATACAGTGACCACAGTGATGGGATCCTGCGTTTTACGTGGAATCCAAAAACAGGATCATGACATTTCTTTTTAAAACATCCCTAATGCATTAGCTGCATTCGAACCTCGACCAGGTATTCCTATGTCCAAGACTCTATTAAGCAACATGTAAGGGTTGAACTAAGTAGCCTATATCGTCTTTATATTTCACCGGATTAAACCGAGCGAGTGGGCCGTGCGGTTAGCGGGCGCTAAGCTGTGAGCTTGCATTCGGGAGATAGTGGATTCGAACTCCACTGTCGGCAGACCTGAAGATGGTTTCACATGGTTTCCCATTTTCATACAGGCAAATGCTGGGGATGTAACCTAAGACCACGGCCGCTTCCTTTCCACCCCTAGCCCTTTTCTCTCACAAAGTCACCTTAAAGACTATCTGTGTCGTAAAACAAATTGTACAAAAAAGAAGGAAAGTAATAATCATCATCGGATAAAAAAGAAACATCTAAAATTTCATTGTTTTAAATGTGCTTTACGTCGCACCGACACAAATAGGTCTTATGGCGACGAAGGCATAGGAAAGGGCTGGCATTGTGAAGGAAGCGGCCGTGGCGTTAATTAAGGTACAGTCCCAGCATTTGCTTGTTGTGAAAATGGGAAACCACGGAAACCCATCTTCAGGGTTGCCGACAATGGGATTCGAACCCACTATCTTCCGGATGCAAGTTCACAACAGGGTGCTCCTAACCGCACGGCCAACTCGCCCGGTTCTAACATTTCAAATTACATTTAAGTTTTTCTTTTTCCAAACAGCGTAAGATCGGTCAGTTTGAGCAATAATGTTCAATAATTTCGATGCATAGGCGGTGCCTGTTCATGAATAATGATGAGCAAGAAAGCTTTAATAATGCAGCATTAAGCACATGCTCTTAGCAATAGGGTCTGATATGCAACGGAGGCTGCAATCCCCATAAGTACTTTTAATTGTAGGCAATTGTGGACTCCAGTCTTGGGAGTCTGCTATTGTAAATGAGAATTCCTACTATATGTCCGCATCATATCATCACTTAAGATGAACTGAATAGTCTGAAGAATCTATGCCTGTTTATGTCCTGGGAAAATGAAATAGTACATCCCTCGCATACGAATGAAGTCTGTACGTCATTCAAGCTCAGTATTCATTACAACTACAACAGACTGGTAAGTCGAAAATTCATGGTTGGAAAGTGCGGAATTTTGGTGTTCTGGATGCTGATCTGAAATCGGAGAAGGACCGTAGTAGCTTATTCAGGGACCAAGTGAAAATGAAATGAAATGACGTATGGCTTTTAGTTCCGTGAGTGTCCGAGGACATGTTCGGCTCGCTAGATGCAGGTACTTTGATTTGACGCCCGTAGGTGATTTGCGCGTCGTGATGAGGATGAAATGATAATGAAGACGACACATACACCCAGTCCCAGTGCCAGGGGAATTAACCAATTATGGTTAAAATTCCTGACCCTGCCGGGAATCGAACCCGGGACCCCTGTGACCCAAGGCCAGCACGCTAACCATTTAGCCATGGAAACGGACACCAAGTATAATGATACAATATGATTAATTACAATCAACCCACATATTCTGTAGTTGTAAAAATATAATCTGAAGCAGATCATGGAATTTCTCTTGGATATACTCCTAAGAGAATTTTATTTTAGGTATGGGAGGATCTTAAAATGTTATCAATCAATCAATCAATCAATCACGACTGATCTGCATTTAGGGCTGTCGCCCAGGAGACAGATTCCTAAAGTACAGCCCGTTGCCATTTCTTGATGGTTGCAGTACTTTTGCATCTGTCTCTTGTCATAGACCAGAGTAGAATGTCTCATGTATGGTTGTGACAGTATGGAATCTGCTGAGTTAAGAGTGGTGCTGAGTAATGACGTTCAGAGTACGGCAGTACGTCTAGATATCGTGAAACGCGCTACTCATAGGGCCAGTCGTGCTACAATAGCACTTTCTAACCCAGATAAGGAAGCCCTATAACTTTAGTGATGATATTTGAAGATCCAACAAGCCTTCTGGCTGAAGACTTAACAGCAAGGTCCTAAAGCATAGCTCAATTATATTATCAAGATTAGAACAACATACAGTGTGTATCAAACCAAACCCCATTGGACAACAGCCCCGAGGGGCCATGGCCTACCAAGCGACCGCTGCTTAGCCCGAAGGCTTGCAGATTACGAGGTGTCGTCTGGTCGAAACGACGAATACTCTCGGCCGTTATTCTTGGCTTTCTAGACCGGGGTCACCATCTCACGGGGCCGGCTATAGTTTATGCACAGTCGCAAAAAAAAAAAAAAAAAAAAATATGAGGGCATAGTAGGCCTATAGTGTAAGTTCCTCGTAGGTACACATTTTTAAAAAACAATTGAACCTATATAGGTAATGTTAGTTATGGGTATCCACAGGATTTGTATCCGCATGTGAGGTGAATTATAGTCCGATAATAATTAAAATTAAGGGTGACAAAATATTAAATGCGGGGATAATACAATGCCATAAGCTGTTTTTTTTCTTTGCGAGAGGCCATACATAAAATATCGGTGAAGTGATGAAACTGGTGCAGAGGTTTGAGGGCAGGTCATCCAAGATGCTTGATCGAATCGTATGCTTGTCCTATGGAAAACTTGTTTTTCTTCTAATGTTTGTTAGTCCAATAGGACATTTGGTCCAATATCAGTTTGTCGAATATATATTTCGTCCAAGACAAATAGCACCCACACGCCAATGTAAAAATAAGTCTAATTATGTAAGTAGTCTATGAATGAATTAATGGATAAGGACATTGACGAGTTTTCTGTAATTTATCTTTCTCATTGACTTCTTCGAACTGTCATAACTGTGTGCCGTTATCGCTGGCTTCTCACCAAGGTGACTGCGGTTTGAATCCCGGCTAATGCAAATGAGATTTTTGAAATGAAAGTCACATTCCTGTGGTTGGGATTCCACGTCAAACTGGAGGTCCCATGGCTGTGATCACGATGTCAACAGTTACGTAATACTACAAGCTTGCTTGCTTATTGACTTCTTCTTGTCCGGTTGCCGGACTGCGAGGCTCAGACAGTAGAGTTCGGGTTCGGTCTTGGCTCAGTCTTGTGGTATTTGAAGGTGCTCAATTACGATAGCCTAGTGCCGATAGATTTATCCTTACGTAAAAGATCTCCTGCGGGACAACATTTTGGTACCTCAGCGTCTCCAACCACCGTAAAAGTAGTCAGTGGAACGTAAAATCTATAACATTAATAACATTACTGTCCGACTCGTTGGCTGAATGGTCAGCGTACTGGCCTTCAGTTCAGAGAGTCCCTGGTTCGATTCCCGGCAGAGTCGGGGATTTTAACCTTCATTGATTAATTCCAGTGGCCCGGGGGCTGGGTGTTTGTGCTATCCCCAACATCCCTGCAACTCACACACCACACACAACACTATCCACCACCACAATAACACGCAGTTACCTACACATGGCAGATGCCTCCCACCCTCGTCGGAGGGTCTGCCTTACAAGGGCTGCAATCGGCTAGAAATAGCCACACGAAATTATTATTATTTCTAACATTACTGTCTTCCTCGTTTGGGTTAATTGACCACAAGTAGACCTATATTTATGCTAATCTTGTTTTCAGCCTTGTGCTCTGTCACTTAGTACAAATTTCCACCATACTCAGCACGGACAAATTTTAAGGGTTGCAAGTTACTCACAAATTTTAGCGACTGCAAGTCACTGTCGAAACGGAATGGCAGAGTTGTTTTCTTTTTGCTTTACGTCGCACCGACACAGTTAAGTCTTATGGAGACGATGGGATACGAAAGGCCTAGGAATGGAAAGGAAGCGGCCGTGGCCTTAATTAAGGCACAGTCACAGCATTTGCCTGGTGTGAAAATGGAAAACCACGGAAAACTATCTTCAGGGCTGCCCACAGTGGGGTTCGAACCCACTATCTCCCGATTACTGGATACTGGCCGCACTTAAGCGACTGCAGCTATCGAGCGCGGTAGAGGTTTCTTTGTCGTGCCCTCTAACTAATGTTGATGGTCACTAGTCATTTGCTGTATTTAACGAAATGGATAAATTTGAAGAATTGGACGGGACAGTAGTGGAGACATAGGATGGTACGAAATTTCCCTCCGAACGGGAAACGTAATGAACGAATTCCATTGATTAGACGAAATTTGTACTGGATAAAGTATCCCGAAAGCTATTAAGCCAGCAAAAGGGATAACTGACAACCGTAATAGCTTGAAGCTGTAAGATGATATAATTAAGTAGGGGAGGTACGGTCATACAAAGCCATTGATAACTCCCGCTTGCACTTTATCCGCCTACACTTATCTCATAGCCCAATTTTTTTTGCTATTTTGCTTTACGTCGCACCAACACAGATAGGTCTTATGGCGACGATGGGATAGGAAAGGCCTAGGAATGGGAAGGAAGCGGCCGTGGCCTTAATTAAGGCACAGCCCCAGCATTTGCCTGGTGTGAAAATGGAAAACCACGGAAAACCATCTTCAGGGCTGCCGGCGGTGGGATTCGAACCCCCTATCTCCCGGGTGCAAGCTCACAGCTGCGCGCTCCCAACCGCACGGCCAACTCGCCCGGTATCTCATAGCCCATACCTTTGCCCATTAAGCACTAACCTCTCTCACTCTCCCATCACTGATTCATTTTAAAATCATTTCATCTGGGAAACGTACTTAATGAATCGGTGTGAATGACAACCTTGTAGATGGAATTAGTCCCATTTGATGACAGGCCTCCGTACTTGCTGTCACTTGCTTTTTTTTTTTACCCAATTCTTGAGGTAAAAGTTAACTATATTGAAAATATTGAAGCAAAAGGTTTTTAATTGTTGTTATAAATGACATACATCTATCATGTTCATTCCAATGTTTATTTGGCAGTAATTACATGGTATGCAGTTGAAATCGGTTAAATGTAGCTACTTTAGTAAGATGTCTCATATTGGCTTCTTTATTTTTATGGCACTGACATTCAATTAAGAGTGTTGTACAGTAGATAGTAGTATTTTTTTTTTGAAGAATGATTTTATAATTTAATACGTTTGGAACTTCTTCTTCTTAATCTGTTTTCCCTCCAGGGTCGGTTTTTCCCTCGGACTCAGCGAGGGATCCCACCTCTACCGCCTCAAGGGCAGTGTCCTGGAGCTTCAGACTCTGGGTCGGGGGATGAAACTGGGGAGGATGACCAGTACCTCGCCCAGGCGGCCTCACCTGCTATGCTGAACAGGGGCCATGTGGAGGGATGGGAAGATTGGATGGGACAGGCAAGGAAGAGGGAAGGAAGCGGCCGTGGCCTTAAGTTAGGTACCATTCCGGCATTTGCCTAGAGGAGAAGTGGGAAACCACGGAAAACCACTTCCAGGATGGCTGAGGTGGGAATCGAACCCAGATCTACTCAGTTGACCTCCCGAGGCTGAGTGGACCCCGTTCCAGCCCTCATACCACTTTTCAAATTTCGTTGTAGAGCCGGGAATCGTACCCGGACCTCCGGGGGTGGTAGCTTATCACGCTAACCACTACACCGCAGAGGCGGACACGTTTGGAACTAAATACATAAATATTGAGCCTCGCTATGTTATTGGCTTACGAAAGCTTAACTTCTCCTAAAAGAAACCAACTAATTTGTGGTTCTTGGATTTCTACGTCAGCTGCTGCCCAAGCGGATGACATGCATATTTTGGAGTTCCACGTGGACAGTGTGGTAACATCCTCAGCGTATTGATTGACTTACATGACTGTGCTTTATTTCTCATATCAGACAGCTACGCATTTGGTTTCACGAGGCTTAGTGAACCACGTTTCCAGCGCAGAATTACAATCTCTGGACTGGCCGGGAATCGAGGTTTGGACCTCCAGGGAAGAGGTACACGCTACGTCTTCCACTCGAGAGCTAACGTGCGGGCTGCCTATCCACTTGCCGCTGTTGCTCACAACGCTGTACATTTCGTGGAAAATGTCCATCACTCTGCTGGCTTCTAAAGCACCGTTTTCTTCATTCTTCTTCTTTCATTTTGGCTGACTGTGGATCATGTCAATTCGGATTCAGTTTCATCTGTTTCTGAGCTTTAATCCTCGTCCAGTACTCCATCCTTTCACTATGCAATCTCCTCCTTTCTTCTGCTCATGGTGCTTGTGTACGGGATCTATCTTTTTCTTGCAACCCCTTCGTGTCTTTGATCCTCGACTAGTAAGAATCCCTGTTGCTGATTTCCGTTCCTTGTATTCCCGTTTCTTCCAGGTCATTCTTCACCTCCTGGTACCAGCGCACTCTATTTTTCCTGGTTTCAAAAATCTTATTATCTGATTGGTCAGTCTTCCTGGGTTCATTCTGTAATTATGTCCGAAGAACATTTATTGATTATCACTATGGCCTTTATTCTTTCCTTCACCCCTAATATGGTCATCCGTTTCTGCCTCCGTTGTAACTAGAACATCGTTTCATACGTTTCATTGTCACATTGATTCAGAATATCACAATCTAATTTTCACAACAGTTCAGATAACGTCAAACTTTAATCACTACCATCAACACCTTCTTCAGCTTTGGTTGCATTTATTTCTTCAGTTGATAAAATTCCCTCATGACAGAAATCCTCTACTACTACTACTACTACTACTACTGCTGCTGCTGCTGCTATTACTACTAATATTTATTTTTTCGTCCCACTAACTACTTTTACCGTTTTCGGAGACTCTTCAGAAATCCTAATCCAAACTAGGGTTTAAAATGATGCTATACACGAGGTAGACAGATAAATGTTTGTCGTATAAAGCAAGTCCGCCTCTGTGGTGTAGTGGTCATTGTGATTAGCTTCCACCCCCGGAGGCCCGGGTTCGATTCCCGGTTCTGCCACGAAATTTGAAAAGTGGTACGAGGGCTGAAACGGGGCCCACTCAGCGTCGGGAGGTCAACTGAGTAGGGGTGGGTTCGATTCCCTCCTCAACCATCCTGGAAGTGGTTTTCCGTGGTTTCCCACTTCTCCTCCAAGCAGATCCCCGGATGGTACCTAACTTAAGGCCACAGCCGCTTCCTTCCCACTTCCTTGTCTATCCCTTCCAATCTTCCCATCCCCCACAAGACCCCTGTTCACCATAACAGGTGAGGCCACCTGGGCGAGGCACTGGTCATCCTCCCCAGTTGTATCCCCCGACCCAGAGTCTGAAGCTCTAGGACACTGCCCTTGAGGCGGTAGAGGTGGGATCCCTCGCAGAGTCCGAGGGAAAAACCAACCCTGGAGGATAACCAGATTAAGAAGGAGAAGAAGAAGAATTATAAAGCAAGGCTGAAAAACATGTGTTGCTACCACAGACCACAGATTCATTTCAATTCTCTTGGAATACTGAGTTGTGGAGAACTAGACTTTAGATCTATATCCAAGTTTTGAGAATAGCGTCATTCTTGATTTTAACTTCGCAACTAATGATCTGTAGTGATACCGAGCAAGTTGGTTACACGGTATATGTCTTGAAGCTATAAGCTTGTATTCGGGAGATGGTAGGCAGATCTGAAGGTGCTATAGGCCTACCCTAGTTTCCCATTCTTACATCCCGGCTATGCTTTAATTGAAGACACGGCTGCTTCCTACCCAGTGTCAACGGGGAACTTTTTTGAAAGATTTGCTTTACATGATTAGTGCGAGGTTCACGTAAAAATAAGTTTACTTTCCCTTCAATTGCTGTAAATTTTAAAGGGCAGTGTTCTATAGCGCACGAGTTTCTTAACATGCGGGCATAACATTACACACAGTTGTCGCTTTTGAACATTCTCAGATGTCACCGGTATCCAGCAGGCCACTCTTGGAGGAGGACACCATTGATGTTGGTTGTATAAAGAAGACTGATTTGAAGGATGCTCCTGAAGTCATATTATAAATCGCTTCAGGAGAAAAAACACTTTTTCAAAAGTTTCAAAAATATTAAAATGACTTGATATTTTAAATTTTATCTTCCTTTCCAGTTTCTTCAAATTCTGCACAATTAACTTCAATTTATACCCCCTACGTTTGTCACATTTGTATGCAATAAGCGTGGGAGGCAATTCAACTCGGTGAAATAAACACAGTCATCATCATCATCATCATCATCATCATCATCATCATCATCATTTCTTCTTCTGCCGGGCTGAGACGGTTAAGGCGCTGGCTTTCTGAGCCCAAGTTCTCAGTTTCGATCCTGACTCAGTCCGGTAGTATTTGGAGGTGCTCAAATACGAGTGCATCAGTGCCGTGTCGGTAGATATCCTGACACGTAAAAGAACTCCGGCGGGTCAAAATTCCGGCACCTCAGCGTCTCCGAAAGCAGTAAAAGTAGTTAGTGGGATGTAAAAAAAAATAATGTCCTTATCTTCTTCTCGTAATCGCGCTTTCAGTTTCCGATATCGCCGGACTCTTCCTCTGCTGCCTCATACAGAGGTTAACTAATGCTTGACCTTTAATCTTCATAGGCACATTAAGACTAACCATGTATCATAACAAAAAATCATGCAGAACGCAAACACCCTTATGAAACTTTCATGAGGACAAAGCAATTGGTAGTTAACATCGTTATTAAGAAAATATCCTGTCTCGCTCCTTGGCTGAATTTTCAGTGTACTAGCCTTTGGTTCTGATGACCCTAAGTTCTATTCTCGGCTGGGTCGAAGATTTTACTGCGTATGCTCAATTTTTCTGGCTCGGGGACCGATGTTTGTGCCCATCTTAATACACATACAACACACCACACTACCAACCACCACCGAAACACCCAATAGAGAATACATCCCTCCACATAGGGTTGGCGTTTGGAAGGACATCTGGACGTAAAACTGGGATAAAACAACATCAAATGCCGACCCCAATAAATTGGGGGGGAAAACCACGAATAAGGAGATTGATAAGTGACCCTGCTCTTTGATAGCGCGTACATTTACATTCTTCGTAACACAGTAGTCCCGGGTTCGATTCTTGGCCAGTCCAATGGTTTGAATTCTGCGCCGATGGCTGGAATGGGGTTTACTTTGCCTTTTAAATTGCATTATATGTGGTGTAGCGAAAAAGTTCACAAAAGCCAAGCAAATATGGCTGACCGGGCGAGTTGGCCGTGCGGTTAGGAGCGCGCAGCTGTGAGATCGCATCTGGGAGATAGTGGGTTCGAACCCCACTGTCGGCAGCACTGAAGATGGTTTTCCGTGGTTTCTCATTTTCACACCAGGCAAATGCTGGGGCTGTACCTTAATTAAAGCCACGGTCGCTTCCTACCCATTCCTAGGCCTTTCCTGTCCCATTGTCACCATAAGACCTATCTGTGTCGGTGCGACGTAAAGCAAATAGCAATACGGCTGCGGATGTCGTTACGCTGACCATGTAGTCTCCAATATGTGCACGTCAACTGCAGGCCTGTCACACTTCAAGACGCTCAATTTCGTGTCTGTTATAATAATAATAATAATAATAATAATAATAATAATAATAATAATGCTAATAATAATAATGTCATTGGATTTACGTTCCACTAACTACTTTTTAATGGTTATCGGTGGAGGCGAGGTGCAGGAATTTTGTCCCGCAGGAGTACTTTTACGTGCCGGTAAATCTACCGACACGAGGCTGACGTAATTGAGCACTTTAAAATTCCACCGGACTGAGTTAGGATCGAATCTGCTAAGTTGGGATTATAAGGCCAGCGCCTCAACCGTATGAGCCACTCAGCTCGGTATTTCCTTGGTTGTTTAAAGTGAAACATTCACTTACAATTCTCTGCAGGTACTGGTGAAAATTACAATCGGATTTTTTCTTGTATTGTAAGGCACGTCCGCCTCTGTGGTGTAGTGGTGAGTGTGATTCGCTGCCACCCCCGGAGGCCGGGGTTCGATTCCCGGCTCTGCCACGAAATTTGAAAATCGGTACGAGGGCTGGAACGTGGTCCACTCAGCCTCGGGAGGTCAATTGCCTAGAGGGGGGGGGGTCGATCCTCTCGTCAGCCATCCTGGAAGTGGTTTTCAGTGGTTTCCCCGCTTCTCCTCCAGGAAAATGCCGGGATGGTACCTAACTTAAGGCCACGGTCGCTTCCTTCCCTGTTCCTGTCTATCCCTTCCAAACTTCCCATCCCCTGACAAGGCCCTTGTTCAGCATAGCAGTTGAGGCCTCCCGGGCGAGGTACTGGTCCTCCTCCCCAATTTTATCCCCCGACCCAAGGTCACACGCTCCAGGACACTGCCCTTGAGGCGGTAGATGTGGGACCCCTCGCTGATTCTGGGGGAAAACCAAGCCTGGAGGGTAAACAGATTAAGAAAGAAAGAAGAAGGAAAATGTAATTTCTCAGTCACTGTCCATTTAAACTCTAAAAATTCCTACTTCGCAATCAAGAACCACCTTCTTTTGAAGATAACTGAGTATAGGTTGCCCAGGTGTTCAAAGCAGGGAATACAATATTGGGACAACAGGATTGATCAGTTCCTGTCGTGATAGACTGGTTGCTTTCAAGGCCGCTCTGTTTCATACCTCCGTTGCTCCATCTGCAGGCACCAATAATACCAAAGAAATCTGAACCGGTTCCAAGGAATGGTTTAAACAGGTCAAGAGGAGATGTGAGTGATTCCATTAGTTTGTTGATGTTATTTTCACACAAAATTTATTTGAATTTACTGCTTAACAAGACCTTCAGTAGGTGCCTATCCAGGACGTCTTTTCAAGGATAGCTCATTTCTTATACAGTATATAATACAGCGTACATGTTCACAATCCTGAGCAAACATGGATATTTAAACCTCGTACTAAAATAATTAAGAGTCCATTTTGGAATTAATTGTAGAGCCTTTTTCAATCATCCGAAAAGGATCGTACGACATATGGGAAAGGGAATGGTTAAAACAACTGAATTACATAAAGAATGTTTCTAAGATGTACTATAACTTACCATTCTCATTAAACCATGGTTCAGCATGATCAGTATTATCATGCGATATGTTTGTTGAAAGAACTAATATTAACTATTTTTGTAACTCTGTATAGCAAGCTACCTAGTGTATGTAGTAAGCAATCTGTCTGTTTTGTCTGTAATAAAGTTGGCTGTATGGTCGTTAGGTCAGAAGCCAAGAAATATTATAAAACATTCAAATCAAAACAATACTGTTCACTTCAACAGGGAAGAACAAGACAGTAAATGTTATATAACATGCAATATAAACTATTGTGAAATTTGATTTTAAGACGAAAGAGCTGAACACTGACTGCCCTCGGGACTCGAAGCCAAGTCCCCTACTCTCCGAGGGTGTTCAGTGATACCGCAGTGGCATTCAAAACACGAGAGAGAGAGAGAGAGAGAGAGAGAGAGGATGATGGTGTGTGTGTGTGTGTGTGTGTGTGTGTGTGTGTGTGTGTGTGTGTGTGTGTGTGTGTGTCCCTCAGTTCCGTTTCTTGATATGGGGGTCTGGAATGAGGTTCGATGAATTCATACACAACGCTTTTACGGACAGATGCCCTTTCTGACGCCAATCTCAGTTGAGGAGCTAATGAAGGAAAAAGATGAATTGAATGATGGTGAATAAGACCTGCCCCGAAATTTGCCTGAAAGTGTAAATGGTAAACCACAGAAAGCCATTCTCAAGACACTCAATTGTGGGGTTCGGATCCACGCGTCTCCCGAATTCAGTGCTTGGCTCCACAGCCGTAGCTCGTAGTCATGCGCGAATACTCCGCTCGGTAGAGTTTCATCCCACATGTCTATTGCTAACTTACTCTTTATTACAAATAATGTAAGCATAATAATAATAATACTAATAATAATAATAATAATAATAATGGCATGGTTCATGGTGTAGATTACTGTAGTCATGTTCTAGATGGTGAACCATGGTTAACGGCTGAGTGGCCTAGTAAGTGGTCCTGAGAGTCGGGATACCAGTGCTATGGAATGGGAGTGGGTATCTCGGACATATTCTGAGTCATGGCCCTCCTTGTGCTCAGGCGGCTAGGACTATACCATTCATCGGTGGTTTCTAACCCGTTAGTTGAGAGATCCTCACATGGACTATGTGTAGGTAGTGTAGCATCCTGCTTCATGAATTTACCGAGCTCAGAACATTTTAAGCAAGCCTCGGACCTATGGGAGTAACGGAGTCCCACTCCCATTTGACTCCTTGGAAATGGAATTCGATGGGGGAGTTATCAATATTAATGGGGGTTATGGAAGAAAGAAAGTAGAACTGGCTGAGTCGGCAAAGAGGATGCATCTGGATGTGCTAGGAGTAAGTGATATTCGGGTAAGGGGAGATAACGAGGAAGAGATAGGAGATTATAAAGTGTACTTTACGGGTGTTAAAAAGAGAAGGGCAGAGTATGGGGTAGGACTGTTTATCAGGAATACTATTGCACGCAACATAGTTTCTGTTAGGCACGTAAATGAGCGAATTACATGGGTAGATTTGGCAGTTGGAGGAATTAGGACGAGAATTGTCTCGGTGTATTCACCATATGAGGGTGCAGATGAGGATGAAGTTGACAAGTTTTATAAGCACTGAGTGACATCGTAGTCAGAGTCAACAGCAAGGATAGGATAGTGCTAATGACGATTTCAATGCGAGAATTGGAAATAGAACTGAAGGATACGAAAGTGTGATTGGTAAATGTGGGGAAGATATGGAAGCTAATGAGAATGGTAAGCGTTTGCTGGACTTCTGTGTTAGTATGGGTTTAGCAGTTACGAATACATTCTTCAAGCATAAGGCCATTCACCGCTACACATGGGAGGCTAGGGGTACCAGATCCATAATAGATTATATCTTAACCGACTTCTAATTCATAAAGTCTGTTAGGAATGTACGAGTTTTGCGGGATTTTTCGATGATACAGACCACTATCTGATCTGTAGTGAACTAAGTATCTCTAGGTCTAGGGTAGAGTGTGAAATGTGTCTGCAAACGAATAAGCGTAGAAAATCTCCAGGACGAGGAAATTGGACAGAAGTACATGGATATGATTAGTGAGGAATTTCGAACAGTGGGCAGTAAGCAGGTTTAGGATATAGAAAGAGAATGGGTGGCATACATGGATGCTGTAGTAGAAACGGCAAGGGAATGCCTAGGAACGACTTGGTGGAATGAAGAATTGAGAGCAGCTTGTAAACGTAAAAAGAAGGCTTATCAGAAACGGCTCCAAACAAGGGCAGAGGCAGACAGGGATTTGTATGTAGTTGAAAGAAACAGAGCGAAACAAATAGTTGTTGAATTGAAAAAAGAAGTCGTAGGAAGATTTTGGTAATAACCTGGAAAGGCTAGGTCATGCAGCAGGGAAACCTTTCTGGACAGTAATAAAGAATCTTAGGAAGGGAGGGAAAAAGGAAACGAGCACTGTTTTGGGTAATTCAGGTGAACTCACAATAAATCCCAGGGAATCACTGGAGAGGTGGAGGGAATATTTTAAAAGTCTTCTCAATGTAAAAGGAAATCTTCCTGGTGGTGTCACGAACAACCAAGCTCAAGGGGAGGAAGAAAATTATGTTGGTGAAATTACGCTTCAGGAAGTGGAAAGGATGCTAAATAAACTCCATTTTCATAATGCAGCAGGAATAGATGTAATTAGACCTGAAATGGTGAAGTTTAGTGGGAAGGCAGGGATGAAATGGCTTCATAGAGCAGTAAGATTAGCATGGATTGTTCGTAAGGTACCTTCAGATTGGACAAAAGCAGTAATTGCACCTATCTATAAGCAAGGGAACAGGAAGGACTGCAACAACTATCGATCGGTGCGACGTAAAGCCGCTAGCACACAACAACTATCGAGGTATCTCATTGATTAGTATACCAGGCAAAGTATTCACTGGCGGCTTGGAAGGGAGGGTGCGATCAATGGTTGAGAGGAAGTTGGATGAAAACCTGTGTGGTTTCAGACCACAGAGGGGCTGTCAGGTTCAGATTTTCAGTATGCGTCAGGTAATTGAAAAATGTTACGAGAGGAATATATAGTTGTATTTGTTTCATAGATCTAGAGAAAACATATGACAGGGTAGAGAGGGAAAAGGTTTCGCCATACTTCGGGACTATGGAATTAAGTGTAGATTATTCAAATCAATCAAAAGCATTTATGTTGACAGTTGGGCTGCAGTGAGAATTGATGGTAGAATAAGTTCTTGGGTCAGGGTACTTACAGGGGTTAGACAAGGCTGTAATCCTTCAACCTTGCTGTTCGTAGTTTACATGGATCATCTGCTGAAAGGTACTAAATGGCAGGGAGGGATTCAGTTAGGTGGAAATGTAGTAAGCAGTTTGGCCTATGCTGACGACTTGGTCTTAGTGGCAGATTGTGCCGAAAGCCTGCAGTCTAATATCTTGGAACTTCAAAATAGGTACAATGAGTATGATATGAAAATTAGCCCCTCGAAAAATAAATTGATGTCAGTAGGTATGAAAGTCAACAGAATTGAATGTCAGATTGGTGATACAAAGTTGGAACAGGTAGATAATGTTCAGTAATTAGGTTGTGTGTTCTCCCAGGATGGTAATATCGTAAGTGAGATTGAATCAAGGTGTAGTAAAGCAGTTGCGATCAGCAGTATTCTGTAAGAAGGAAGTCAGCTCCCAGACGAAACTATCTTTACATCGGTCTGTTTTCAGACCAACTTTGCTTTACGGGGGCGAAAGCTGGGTGGACTCAGTATATCTTATTCATAAGTTGGAAATAACATACATTAATGTAGCAAGAATGATTGCAGGTACAAACAGGTGGGAACAATGGCAGGAGGGTACTTGGAACGAGGAGATAAATGCCATGTTAGGAATTAACTCAATGGATGAAGCTGTACGCATAAACCGGCTTCGGTGGTGAGGTCATGCCAGACGAATGGTGGAGGATAAGATACGTAGGAGAATAATGGACTCTGTTATGGAGGGTAAGAGGAGTAGAGGGAGACCAAAACGACGATGGTTAGTTTCTGTTTCTAACGATTTAAAGATAAGAGGTATAGAACTAAATGGGGCCACAGCACTAATTGCAAATAGAGGATCGTGGCGACGTTTAGTATATACACAGAGGCTTTCAGATTGAACGCTGAAAGGCATAACGAACTTAATGATAAGGTATGTATGTATGTATGTATGTATGTATGTATGTATGTATGTATGTATGTATGTATGTATGTATGTATGTATGTATGTATGTATGTATGTAATTATGTATGTATGTATGTATGTATGTATGTATGTATGTATGTATGTATGTATGTAATAAAATTGGCGTATCGCCTCTGGAGAGGCATGATGCAGGTCGTTGGATTTGTCGGCTATGGGTGACCTGTGCCTCTGTGAGAATGGGGCTCCGACCCAGATGAAATTACCAATGACCGAGCTCGATAGCTGCAGTTGCTTAAGTGCGGCCAGTAGCCAGTATTTGGGAGATAGTAGGTTCGAACCCCACTGTGGGAAGCCCTGAAAAAGGTTTTCCGTGGTTTCCCATTTTCACACCCGGCAAATGCTGGGGCTGTACCTTAATTAAGGCCACGGCCGCTTTCTTCCCACTCCTAGCCCTTTCCAAACCCCTCGGCGTCATAAGACCTATCTGTGTCGGTGCGACGTAAAGCAACTTGCAAATCGAACCCGGGGCCCCTATGACTAAAAGGCCATTATGCTCATCAGTTAGCTGCGAAGCCGTACGCTGCCATTATTCCCACCGAATCATAATGTTGTTGTTATAGCCTCCACTAACTATTTTATGGTTTTGGGAGCCGCAAGAATGCCGGAATTTTGATCTGCAGGATTTGTTTTACGTGCTGGTAAATCTACCGACACGAGGTTGACGTATTTGAGCTCCCTCAAGTATCACCGGCCTGAACCGGGATCTGAGCCTCGTAGCCCGATGTAAGAATGTGTGATAGATGTTCTCATAATAATCCTAGCCAGGTAAATTACGGCCAACCAAGAAGTGGAAAGAGAGAAAAGTTCACTCTGTGAAGTGAGATATAGACCTACTTATACCCCGCCTTTGCTGGCAGGACCTAGTGTTTACAGTGCACTATGTCTTTTGGTATAGGCTAGAGCAATTTTGTTACTTTCATAGACAATATGTAAGTGACTGAGGTATGAGCGATGCTAGTAATGCCAATCCTTATGAGCCAGTCCCTGCTATAAATGGTGTGAAAATGTTGCTCATAGGGTCGGTTGGTGTATGCATTTCAGTGGGCTTGGCAGACTGATATGTAATAGCAACTCTGGCTCGGTGAGGAAAGCAACGGGGAACTACCTCACTCCTCGTTTCCCTAGCACGCCTCTTCAGTGATGCCTAGGCCATCTATGGCAGCTGATGGCAGAGCTGTTGAGGATCCCACCAGCGGCATCGCTGACATACGTACATACATATCATGCATAATGTACGCTCACATAGAATTTAATAAAAGGAACATTGATGCAATGCGAGGGACGCACAGAAATGGTAACAGAAAAATGTAATAAACATTCAGAGTTTATAGTTCAGGAAATTTCCTATGTGTAGTATGTAATGTCTGTGTTAGGTCATCAGCCCAGAGGCTGGTTGGATCCTCAAATAGCACCACCAAAGGCTATGCCGTTATGGGAAACCGCAAAAGCCAATGGCAGAGCCCAGTTAAGGCATACTAGGCAAGATGAGTGAGGTAGTTCGCCATTGCTCTCCTCACTGGACCAGAAGGTGCTTCTGCAACACGACTGATCCTATGAGCAACACCTTTCATAACACTCGCACTAGTTGTGCTCTGAATGTCATTACTCAGCACCACCCACCCCCCAGCAGCTTCCATATTGTCACAGCCATGGATGAGATTGGGACTTCGGTGGAAGATACAATTTGCTCTCTCCTGTGTCAGAAAATGGATACAAAAGTACTGCATCCATCGAGAAATTGCAACAGGCGGAACTATTTGTGTAGCTGGATTTTAAAACGTGAGAAAATCCTCACTATTGAGTGACGTGAGCTTTCATAAAATTGTATAAATTTTAGGAATATATGCGCATGCTACGTATGTAAAGGATTTATTGTATGCGGACGCACGATGGTGTGGTATTTGCATCGTATTCCGTGTGATCTCTTACACCGATCATGAATGTTTCCCATACAAACAATACAGAACACGGAGCGAGTTAAAAAATATTTTAGACTTTTTAACTGATACTTTTTTCTAATTCTTTCTTTGTTTTTCTTGTATTTTCTGTTTATGACGACACACACACCCAGTGCCCGGGCCAGTGGAAATAACCAATAACGTTAAAATCCCCGACCCGCCCGGGAATCGAACACGGGGCCCCTTGAACCAAACGCCGGCACGGTAACCATATGGCCATGGAGGGTTCGCAATGAGGGTAGGGCCGCGCAGCTGTCAGCTGTATACGGGAGAAAGTAGGTTCGAACCCCACTGTCGGGAGCACTGAAGATGGTATTCCTCAGTTTTCCATTTTCACATTTGGCAAATGCTGGGGTTGTACCTTAATTAAGGCCACGGTCGCTTCCTTCTCACCCCTAGTCCTTTCCTCTCCTATCGTCGCTATAAGACATATCTGTGTCGGTGTAACGTAAAGCAAGTTGTACAAAATAAAATAAAAAACAAAACGTACAGAATATAAGTAGGAGGAAATTTTTGTTTAGGAATATTCATAGTTAATAATGCTACTGCCAATATTCGTCCATTTTTGTAATTTAAGCCACTGCAGTTGAATAAAGTATGGTGTTATATTATCATCTCTGGGTATGTTAAGAATTAAGCTAATTTTCTTCTTTCTTAATCTGTTTACCCTCCAGGGTTGGTTTTTCCCCTCGGACGCAGCGAGGGATCCCACCTCTACCGCCTCAAGGGCAGTGTCCTAGAGCGTGAGACATTGGGTCGGGGGATACAACTGGGTAGGATGACCAGTACCTCGCCCAGGCGGCCTCACCTGCTATGCTGAACATGGGCCTTCGTGAGGGATAGGAAGATTGGAAGGGATAGACAAGGAAGAGGGAAGGAAGCGGCCGTGGCTTTAAGTTAGGTACCATCCCGGCATTTGCATGGAGGAGAAGTGGGAAACCACGGAAAACCACTTCGAGGATTGCTGAGGCTCGGGAATCGAACCCGGGCCTCCGGGAGTGGCAGCTAATCACACTAACCACTACACCACAGAAGCGGACAATAATAGTTTTACGTCCCATTAACTACTCTTGACGGATTTCGAAGACGCCCAGATGCCAGGATTTTTTCCCGCAGGAGTTCTGTTACGTGTCAGTAAATCTACCGACACGAGGCTGACGTATTTTAGAACCTTCAATTACCACCGGACTGAGCCAGGATTGAACCTGCCAGGTTGGGGTCAGAAGGCCAGCGGCTCTACCGTCTCAGCCAGTAAGCCCGGGGGGGGGGGATTGGGGGGGGGGCTGTTCAAGAAACTTGCAAATGTTGGTTTTGCGTGTTTGAAATGTTTCTTCCAATTTGATAATAGATACTGATTTATAAGAGAGAGAAATATTATTTTTGTATGTTATCTAAGGATGTTATATAATCGTAAAGAAATAATAAGGAATTCTCTCTCTCTCTCTCTCTCTCTCTCTCTCTCTGTGTGTTTTTTTAACGTCCCTTCAACTGTTACTATAGGTTTTACGAGACATCAGATTGCAGTAATATTTTAACCTGAAAAGGTTTTTAATAACGTGTCAGTAAATCTGATACGGGCTTCTCGCGTTCTTAAATGCGAACCGACACCGCCGGGATGAAATCCTAGAAGCAGAAGAGCGAGGCCTTGTCAAATGGCTCACGTAACTTTAGATGATATTGCACGAACTGCTTCGTCGAATTGCAGTAGCATTGAAATTGGTTGAAATTTGTAATACGGGACATTTGGATGAGCTACCACCGTCATTGCTTCGACTTCATTGAAGTCATACTTATTTTCTTAATTTCCTTTTTTTAAACTCTGTGATATCAAAGTACAAAGTAGTGACTAAGTAGCTTCAATTCGGACGTAAGAGCGCTGGCCTTGTGAGCCCAACATGACAGGTTCGATCATGGCTCAGTCCATTAGTATTTGAAGATGTTCAAATACGTCAGCCTACTGTCGGTAAATTTACTGGCAAGTAAAAGTCTCCTGCGCGACAAAATTCCTGCACCAAGGCTTCTCCGATAAGTAGTAGTAGTAATAATAATAATAATAATAATAATAATAATAATAATAATAATAATAATAATACTTGTTTTACGTCCCAGCAACTACTTTTACGGTTACTTCACGTGCCAGTAAATCTACCGACACTAGGTTGACGTATTTTAGTACTTTCTAGCACCACCGGACTGAGCCAGGATCGAACCTGCCAGGTTGGGGTCAGAAGGCCAGCGCCTCAACCGTCTGAGCCACTCAGCCCGGCTCTCCGATTACTGTAAAGGTAGTTAATGTTACTTTAATACCAATAACATTGACATTGATATTATTTATGTAAATACTGTATACCTCCTTCGTTTCTCCAGTCATATTATTCCTTCATACTGTAGTTTAAGCACGCTTTATATTCTTTCATCAACTTAAAATAATATGTTTTACAACTTGCTCTTGCCGTACTGTATCATGGTGGTTCAGAGCGTTAGAGTTCCTGCCAAACTCACCGTCGAACATAATTTAAGTAGACTTCCCTACGACTTCCTCAGGACTATGACTCCTTCCTTATCAGTCACCGTGTAGCTTCAACTCATTACAGGGTGCCCACAAGCCAAGATACAACTCAAAATACCGGACAGAATTCTTTGAGTGTGTTTTTCCCTCAGACTCAGCGAGGGATCTCACCTCTACCGCCTCAAGGGCAGTGTCCGGGAGCTTCAGACTTGGGTCTCGGATACAACTGGGGAGGAGGACCAGTACCTCGCTCAGGAGGCCTCGCCTGCTATGCTAAACAGGGGCCTTGCGGGGGGATAGGAAGATTGGAAGGGATAGACAAGGAAAAGGGAAGGAAGCGGCCATGGCCTTAAGTTAGGCACCATCCCGGCATTTGCCTGGAGGAGAAGTGGGAAACCACGGAAAAACACTTCCAGGATGGCTGAGGACAGAATCGAACCCACATCTACTCAGTTGACCTCCCGAGGCTGAGTGGACCCCGTTCCAGCCCTCGTACCACTTTTCAAATTTCGTGGCAGAGCCGGGAATCGAACCCGGACCTCCGGGGGTGGCAGCTAATCACACTAACCACTACACCACAGAGGTGGACCAGGACAGAATTAACAGGCAAATGTTGACTTTAGTAGCTCAGACCATGGGGCACGGGCTTCATGATTCCAAGTTGGCGGTTTCGATACGGGCTCCGTGCCCTGATACTTGAAAGTGCTCGAAGACGCCAGCCTCGTGCTTGTAGATTTACCTAGGAGTGGGAACGAAGCGGCCGTGGCCTTAAGGTACAACCCCAGCATTCGCGTGGTGTGGAAATGGGAAACCACCAAAAACCATTTTCAGGCCTGCCGACAGTGGGGTTCGAACCCACTATCTCCCGGGTGCAAGCTCACAGCTGTGCGCTCCTAACCACACGGCCAACTCGCCCGGTATTTATTATTATTATTATTATTATTATTATTATCATTAGTATTATTATTAGTATTTCACGTGCCTAGCGATTTGATCGTGCGCTTAGGATCGCTGTGAGCTTGCATTCGGGAGACGGCAGATTCAAATCACACCGTCGGCAGCCCTGAAGATGGTTTTCCGTTTTCACACCAGCTAAATTCTTTACCTTAATTAAGACCACGGCCGCTACATTCCGAATTACCTCTTCCATACTTGTGTCGCCGAAAACCTTTGATGTGTTAGTGTGACGTTAAAACACTAGCAGAACAGTAAACAAATAAATAAATAAATAAATAAATAAATAAATAAATAAATAAATAAATAAATAAATAAATAAATAAATCTACTGTCGCACGTACTTAAGTATACTGTTGGACCCGGTATCTTACTCTCATGACCTGAACCAACAACAGCATATATTTTTTAAATACGACCGGGCGAGTTGGCCGTGCGGTTAGAGGCGCGCAGCTGTGAGCTCTAATCCTGGAGATAGTAGGTTCGAACCGCACTGTTGGCAGCCCTGTAGATAGTTTTCCGTAGTTTCCCATTTTCACACCAGGAAAATGCTGGGGCTGCACTTTAAGGCCACGGCTGCTCCATTCCCACTCCTAGGACTTTCATATCCCATCGTCGACATAAGACCTATCTGTGTCGGTGCGACGTAAAACTAATTCTAAAAAAATAATTAAAATACGAAATTGTAATATTTTCCATCGAATGCTGTTCATTGAAACTTTAGTAGAATTTATATTTCACTATTCTGAGATGAGAGTTATGCACATTTTATTTTCATAGAGGGTCATCGTAGCTCTCGAACTCAATTCGGGACTTTCACGGCAGTAAGGGTAGTTGCCCTTCGTGCCGTCATGCAGTGATTCTATTCAAAATCTCACCTCAATGGGACTCGAACCTCTGGCACTTAGGTGGACAATCTAATGGGTAGACCGTTGCATTTGTGTGTCCCTTATACTCCTGGTGCATTACTTTCATTAATTTCTCAACCAGTGCTGTATCCTGTCTAAGACCTTCAAAATGAACGCACTGTACTAGAATAAAATTGCTAATATATGCTACTATAGGTTGCAGGGAAATACTCGAAATCTGCCTCCGTGGTCAAGGAATTATGTGAGTATAATTTCACACAAGGTTCGTTTCGCTGACATGACATATATTTGACACATTCGTAGGACTGGAACAACGCGCATGAAGCCTGTGGTAAAGCAATTGAAAACACGAGTGTTTTAAAATCCCAATCTCGGCTATCCTAGACATTTTACGTTGTTTCGTCTCTTAAGCTCCTGGTAAGTGGCAGGATAGTATCTTATATGCAAAACGTACGAAAAAAGCCGTCCAATGATCACAGAACGTATTAAAGAGGATTTGGTAAATCAGAATAAGTACAGAATCCAACCCTCCAACTCGCAGTTTTCATCAGACTCGCTGGGTAGATGGAAGTAACTATGTAGTTTTGGAACCATAATTCATCAAGAGCAAGTGTCCGCCTTCGATCAGATTGGTCTCGGCTCTATTTTTACTTTCAAACGACGATAGAAGTGGAGGATGTATTCAATGACGTGACATCGAAGATTTACAAGGTACAAGCAGGTTTCGCTTTACGCGAATTCGTTATCCACATGTTCGGATATATACGTACAATTTCTATTTACATTCCAATTTAGACAAAAATACCCACAACCTCCGATGCGTGTTTTGACTCGGACTTTCTGCTTTAACCCTCGAAGTGATAAACGTTGCTCTCGTAAGTGATAGGCGTCATCCTGCTATGTTGCAGCCATGGATTGAAAAAAACAATTACGACATGAAAAACAAAGGAAATCATTACATATTTCATACAATTTTAATCACAAAATCAACAGCTTTGTACTTATTTTACAAAAATAGCTTTTTGAACGTGTTTCAGTGACTAGGACTTAAACAAAACATAAAAAGTGCAAATATAAGAATCATTTTTTTCAAAATTGGACGTCAAGAAACCACTGAAAAAATAACAGTATTGACACTTCAAAATATACAAAATGTGCAAACTTTTCTCACTAATTATATATTGTTACGAATAAAACTCCGTCTGTTTCATTACTCTAATTTATTTCAGCATGACCCAATAAATGCGCACACACACACACACATATATGTACACACAATTCTAATTAGCTAATAATAGCCACACTTACTAATTACAAGTCTATTTACAAGCTTCTCTCTTCCTTACGGCTCAGCAGGCAGTCTGGCCCGTTGCTATACCGGGGGAAGCGTAATCCTTACTTTAAGTTCCTCGAGTCCAGTCACCTCATTCTGCAGCTGAAAAAGACTGCGGGATCTTAACACAGGGTTACGGGCCATTCGACACACGATGGCTGTTCGTTGGTTCGACTCCCCAGACAGTCCAGTAATTCAAACAGTCACATGCAGTGAACAACTAAACAGCTCAATAGTATTCGATAGCAGGATGGTATTCACAACAGCAAGTATTAACACAGGTCCATTTACCCTCACACTCACGATAGCGGCTTCCCTCTCTGACGCACGACGACCCTCAGTCCACAGAAATACACAAACACACAGCACTCTCACTACACAGTTTTCCGTTCCGTCGTCTCCAGCCCACCTACTCACTACCACAACAGCTCCTCGTACAGACCTCGGTAGGACACTAGCAACAGCCAACACCTCTGTCTCCATCAGCCCAGCCATCGAATCCCAACAATATTGTACCAGGAAAAGTTCGTGGGTTTAGGGCATGAGAAGGATCTCAGGTAGTGGAAGTTGATTTTGGAGCCGATACAGAGCAGGATAGAATCGCAGGGCGAATAATAGATGGTTATACTTTTTCCAAATAATTTATTAATAATATTGAATGATTCATCACCCTGCAATATTAGTATAGGATTCAGATCTTTCATTGAAATCAACAGTTTAAACGTAAATCTTCTTGAATTCTGTTCGAGAAAATAAATAAATATCACTGATCCTACAGTCTTTCTAACTTTTGTGAAAACACGAAGTGTCAGTTCTTCACCTAAAGTCTTTCTAAGTATTAATTCATGAAATGAACACACACTTATAATTGAAAATTTGAAATAAGAATTTAAATTTCTGTTGAAAGTTTCTTAGTTTGTTAGCCTTGAAATATAGAACACTTGAAAACCTTAGAGTTCTTCTATGTAATATGAATATTAAATTTTGAAAATAAATTTATAATTAAAGATGAACTTTTGAGAAATGATGAAAAACTACGAAGTATTGTTCACACGCAGCACTGAGAAAATCACTGTTCAAGATTGATAAGAAAAAGTCAGTCAGTTTGTGACTACTCACTTAGTAAAAAAATTTGGCTTACAAATGTTGATGTGGAGAATGGGAGTCTGGAACATTCCGCGGAGTGCGGACGCAGACTCGAACTCGATGTTCCACGAAGAAACCACGTTGACGTCCCTCGATGGGTACCATAGATGAGATGATGTTCGAGGTAGCTGGATCTTGTAGAATTTCACCAAGATTTCCGTTGCTCGTTGAGGTGATTTTAGCACACGCCAAGTTCAATTGGCGCGAGTAGTAATTACAGATGCTATCATTCACTTTCAAACACAGTTCAGTTCGTATTTTAATTTTATGACGTTAAATGAATAATTACAGTCCTTGCTGCATAAAACACTATTTAAAATCGTCACTGAGAACGTCCATAAATACACAATTCAAACACTTGAAAAAGCAACGTGTAATAATTCTCATCACAGTCTCTGATTGCAGTCCTAGCAGATAACACTGATTTTCTGGTAGTGATAATATTATATTACCTTAGAAAAAGTTCTTAATATTCACCAAGTTTATCACAGGAGTAAGTCGTGTCCTAATATGGCACAAACACTACGTAAATAAAGAGACACATTTGAAAGATATACTGTATTGGAAGAAATGAGTCCTAGAATAGTTAGAGTTATTATACACGACAGTTTCTGTTTATTGTATTCTGCACTGCACTGCACTGCACACTGCTTGTCAGCCTTGACTTAGTGGCCTATATATCTGCGCCGGGAGGGGTGGCGCTCTGAATCATGTGACCGAGAGTGCTCAATCTTCTTAAACTTTATATTGTTATAACTCAAAAACTACTGGACAGATTGCTTTGAAATTTGCAGGATTTCACTTTTACGATGTCTGCTACAATTTAGCGTTGGTCCTGTTCAAATCGGTTAAGGCGTTAAAAAGTTCGCGAAAGAAAAATTCTTTCGAGAAATGTCTCTAGGGGAGGCAAGTTTCAAGCGGTAGGTGACGTCACTTGACCTCGCCTGGCTCACTCGTGGAGTCTGGTACGTACTGGAATGTTCCTTCGCTCAGCTGTTCGCATGTCGGACGAAAATTGTATGCTGAAATAAAGTTTTTTCAATTGATATGTGCCAGGGCCTAGGCCTTCCTGGTACAATATGAATCTCACACTGACTCCACCACGGAATCCAACACTGACCATAGCTCCACCACGGAGCTCGACTATCTGTCCGCGGGTAGTCTACCTTTTTATAGCTCGGAAGATTTGAGCCAGATGTTCGCGAGGTTGATTCTCCAAGGAATTCACAGGTAAGCCGGCCGTCGAAAACAATACACGGAAAGGCCGGCCTTACCCCACAAGCCGGTTGGGAGATCCCGGGTCGTCTGTGTCACTATCCCCTTCCTGGAAGTACCGAAAGGGTCTACCATGGGGCTGGCACGTAACATTTCCCCCTTCTAGAGCTGATCGTCCCGATCAGTTCACCTTCTCAGCTGTTCTTCGATATGGCGTCCGTCGGTCTGGAAGTACTACCGTCATCTTGCACCTTGGCCTCCGTCGTACTCGGTAACTTACGTCATTTGTTCCTCTCAGAACGTGGTAAGAGCTTTTCCACGTCCTCTGGAGATTGAAAGTCAAGCATTTCTTCCTTATGGGATTATATAACCTTCCTAGATCGTCCACGTGATTTCCCGATATGTCCGCTCGTTGGTCGTGCCGCAACTTCACCCGGTCGCTCTCTGTGCTCGAACTCTTCTTGATAGCGGTGCCCACATCCTCCGGTCTCGCTGTCAGATCCAAGTAGTACCTATTGGTCGGGGTAGGATGATCCTCAGGCTGGCCGAACCCTAAATTCACCGGAAGGTAGATCCCGTCGCATCGTGCAGTACGTACTGGTAAGCCATGGGGACCAGGGTAAGGTGACGATACCCGTCCCTCTGCGTCTCCATCCAGGCGTCACGGCTCCAGTTTTCTTCGAACCCCACGGTGATTACTCGGCAGGAAACTTCGTGCTCTGTCTCCCTCTTGGAACAGATCTCGCAGTCTTCTGGGCAAGGTCTACGGGTCAGAGCGTCGCCTGCGGAACATGATTTATATCGTGTGGATCCTAGTCGGCATTTCTCTTTCCGTCACCCATTTTCTTCTGGCCGTCCTCTGTCTTCTTCTGGTCAACCTTCATCTGATTCTGGTGGTCTTCCAGCATCTTTTGGCCGACTACCGCCTCCTTCTGGCCAACCTCCGTCTTTGTCTGGATGCCTTTCATCTTCTTCTAACCATCTTCTCCCTTCACCTGGCGGACTTCTGACTTCATCTGGTCGTTCTCCATTTTATTCTGGTCGTCTTCAGTCTTCATTCGCCCGTCTTTCGTCGTCTTATGGCCATCTTCCGTATGGCCATCTTCCGTCTCCTCCTTGCCGCTTTCCGTCTACTTCGGTCGTTCTCCGTCTTTTCCTGGCCGTCTATCGTCTTCTTCTGGCCGAATTTCATCTCCTTTGTCCACTTCTCCCGGCTTTCTACTACCTTCTTCTGGCTTCTTCCATCTTCCTGTAGCCTACATCCAACTTCTCCAACATTATTTTCTGGCTTTCTACTGTCTTCTTTTGCCCCCTAAACTAGTAGTTGTCAATTTGCCCGGCTTTAATCTCTTTTCGATTGTCTTCCATCTTCTCTTCTGTCTTCACCATCTTGTCCTCCGTCTTCTTTTGATTTACTGCCATCTTCTTCTTCATCATCATATCGAAGAGCGTATTTAACTGAGACTCCATTTCCGTGTGGCGTCTGGTCTCAACCGGCATGCAGTAATTAACACAAGATGAAACTGTGAAGATTTATATGTGTGTGCATTCACTATACACCGATGGTCTGAAATACTCCCGGTGGCGCTCGAAACCTGCAGTATCCGGTCCGCTGATTCACGCTTATTAAAACGATGTATCACACATGGTGTCTATTACAACTTCTGACACCAATTTATTACGAATAAAACTCCGTCTGTTTCATTACCCTAATTTATTTCAGGATGACATAATAAATGCACACACTCATATATGCACACACAATTATAATCAGCTATGAATAGCCACACTTTCCAATTACAAGTATATTTACAATGGTCTATCTTCCTTACTGCTCAGCAGGCGGTTCGGCCCGTTGATATACTGGGGGAAGCATAATCCTTAATTTCACTTCCCCGAGTCCAGTCACCTTATACAGCAGCTGTGTGTCTACCGCTGGATTTGAACACAGAACTACGGACCACTCGACACACGATGACTGTTCGCTGGTTCGACTCCCCAGACAGTCCAGTAATTCACAGAGTTACATGCAGTGAACAACTAAACAGCTCAATAGTATTCGACAGCAGGACGATACTCATAACAGCGAATATGAACACAGGTCCATTTACCCTCACACTCACGATAGCGGCTTCCCTCGCTGACGCACGGCGACCCTTAGTCCACCGAAATACACAAACACACAGCACTCTCAGTTCAGTTTTCCGTTCCGTCGTCTCCAGCCCACCTACTCACTTTTTCTCCGACACCACGACAGCTCCTCGTTCAGACTTCGGTGTGACACTAGCGACAGCCAACACCTCTGTCGTCCTCAGCTCAGTCACCGAATACCAGCACACTGAATCTCTCACTGACTCCCCCACGGAGTCCAACTCTGACCCCGAGTCCAGCACAAACGCTGATTCCACCACGGAGCCCAACACTGACCATAGCTCCACCACGGAGCCGGACTCTGACTCTCTGTCCGCGGCTAGCCTCCCTTTTTATCGCTCGGGTGATTTGAGCCAGAATTTTCTCGAGGTGGCTAGAGGCAGAACATTCCCGTTGAATCTCCAAGGAAGTCGCAGGTAAGCCGGCCTACGAGAACAATACACAAGCCGGCTGGGAGATCCCAGGACGTTCGAGTCACTAGCCCCTTCCTGGAAGTACCGAAAGGGGTTAACACGGGCTGGCACGCAACAATATATACAATATATACACATTTTTGGGAAACTTTTATTCTGTTGCGCTGATAAAAGGAAATGTTTCACACGTCCACAGTCGAAAGTCACTGACCTCATTCTTCAGAATTCCAGGGTTCCGTACACGAAATTCTTTTGCAACTTCAATCTCGGATTCGGGCTAATATACTCTCTACCCAGTTCCGACGTTCAGGCTCGGTTTCCGGATCTTCACTATTTCCCTCGTTTTCATCCTCAGTTTCATCATCAGAATAATTTTGATCTCTACTTTCGTCATCACACGGCAAATCCTCTACTGAAATGTCTCTATTACTGCCGGAAAACACTTCTTCATCTTCCAACTATTCACGAATGTCACTGGATCTGCAAGGATCCACCATGTACTAGAAAATACCGTACGACAATAACCGTGGCTATCCGTGACATTTTACTCCGGCAGGGCTGTGCCGCCACCTCTTTCCCTTCCCCAATCGGTCCAGTTTTCCTGACCAACAACACGATACTTTTAGATGAATAATAATTATAATTATAATAATCCGATGACACTGACGGAATATAAATCTGCTTGTACTAAAACATTAATTTATTAACTACACTACAATGTAATTTATGCTAACACATTAACAGGCTAACAGCTAACGCAATCCCGACTAATATAACACTGCACTGTTTTACTGATCACAATCACAAGTTATAATAACATTCATGGAAACAGATAAGCAGTGTACTCCTGAATTTCTCTCTCCTTGCTCAAATTTCAAAGCATGACAACGTATTTAATAATTTGACCGCCCTACAAATAGTGCCGTCACGTTATGGTTACATTTTGAATCTTTATTTTATCTTCATTATAGAACTGAATTGTTTAGTCACTATTATGGAATTCATTGTTTTGTAAAGTGTTTTGGAATTAAATTGTAACAGCAATTAATGTAAGACGTGGGGGAAAAGCCTAGGTACATTGTAATGTGGTTGGCGATGTTGCTGAGGGCTCCGCCGTTCACCGCTTACACCCACCTGTACTCTTCTTACCAGTGACAAGTCCATATCGTACTTCCAGATTCCTCCCGCATCCCGCACACTTCCTAAACTCTTGGGACCTACTGAGGGCTGTGCGGACAGAACGTACACCCGCCTTCACCCTTTCTTACCCTGACAAACCAAATCGTTCTTCTAGGCTCCTCCCGCACCTCGCACACTTGCTAAGTCTGGGGACCTACTCAGGGCTCTGCTGCCACTGTCCGAGCGCCTCACTGCTTACGGGACAGCAGCCACGGTGTGAAAGCCTTTACCATTTACTTGAAAATAGGGAAGCAAAATGTGTACAGCCGAAATAATAAAGATGATATTGTATAACTGAATATCACACCACATCATTTCGACTTCGCTACATTTGTCCATCTCTTTACATAATCAATTACATAGTAAAATAACATTATTAAGCGTTTTTGAGAAGGCGGCGGGGCGGCGCCCAAAAGCCCTACATGCACAAACCGCCACTGGACAACAATATATCTAACACAAATAACCAGCAGCCTCGACTAGACCTCACCCGCCAAGCGCGCCATCCCAGAACTAAGAAATTAACACAATGCCTCATTTGTTTTTCAATCAGCGCTCAGAATAGAATACTACGGAAACCAAAACTGCATTAGGTATGAAGCTTGTAATGTCCGCTTTCGAGGACTATGTAATTTGATTCATATTTAATCGATTTTAAACGATTTCTGCATTGCGTCCCACAGTGTGACACTGTCACTACAGAAAGGGCCACAACATCGTAAATGCGACGTTCATCACTTCGAGGGTAAAGTGAAACACCACCATCTTTTGCACAGACGCTGGAACACTTTTGCGTACGGTAAGTGCAATCTCATTCGTATCTTCTTTCGTTGATTTGCCAGAAGATTTAACCAACGATGATCTTACGCTATTGAACTCCAAAACAATAACTGGGAAGAACCAGAGATCGAGAAAGTTGAACCCGAAAGAAAATTCTCACCCAAAATCGTAGTAGAGGCCTTCAATGTGTTGGAAAGTGCAGTGTTTTGAAGGCAACGGTCCTCACTCAGTGAAAAATGCTGAAGTGAAAAGAAAGGTTTGAAAATGTTCTGAAATGTTGCAAAGAACTGTACAGTCAGATGGCGAAGAAAACAACCTAGGCGACTATAAAAGTCTTTTTTGAAATCTTGCTTTTCAAACGACAATCCAGCGTCCACAGAGGGCTCCAGTTCAGCTCCAGCTGCAACTGCAATGACATTTCCTCGAGTCCTATGAAAGACAATAGTGACTTCAGCGTCATCCGGATGTAGAAGAACCAGCTGTACTGTAGTACTGGATTATCTTACTTCCTATTCTTGTATTTACTGTACGTTGAGTTCCTGAAATTTGTCTCCAGTAATTAAAACTAGAACATTTGGGAAATATACTATACACAATATTTTCATTGCCGCTCGAAATTTGTCGTATCCAGAGAAATTAATTTATTTTAGGCATGTATCTCCATATTAACATTTGCATATTATATGTTCCTCTTTTACTCGAAATCGGTATACATAGTGATTTCGCAGAACGCATCTCTCGTGTATAACTAGACCATCTTGTATGTAGTCTATGTTAAACATTAGCATTGCTATATTTGAGATGCCTTCTTGTAAGGGACAATGTGCGTGTAGGTACCGCCAACCCTTCCACTCCACAACCAGAAATTCCTTTCCTCTCCCCGTCCTTGACCACAGGACAGCTAATTACCCGTGAGGGATGGTTAAAATATCCAAGAAGCTCTTTCTTTGTTGCCACAGCAAAACACACAGGTCAGTGAGGTTTAAATTATTTCCCTCAATAAAACAAATGTTCAAAGGGAATCCTGTACTACTTTATCGATATACATGCAATCGTATAATTATGAGCGATCAGCAAGTACTACAACATTGACACATTATTGCCTAGAAGAAGGATATCAGTAATTAAACTCTCTCCATAAATGTCAAAACTACAAACATACCGACGAAAGGCTCTAATAAGAGAGATGTTACAAATTTGCCTTAACAATTTATGACATAGCTGTCATGGACACTAGACAGTTTCTTTGCATTTACAAGTGTCAGTGCATTGCTACTTTTTCTCTACACACTTTACTAATACCCCCGACTCCTTAGCAGCACGGCAAGTGTAGCGGTCTTTGGTTGAGAGGGTCCCAGGTTCGATTTCCGATAGGGCCGAGGAATTTATCCGCGTCTAATTAATGACACTGTCTCGAGGATTAGGTATTTGTGTTCGTTGTTGATTCGTCGTAATATATAAACACAACACAACACATCACACTACCAACCACCACAGAGGCGTTCAATAATGAACACATCCTTCTATATAGGGTTGGCGCCAGGAAGGGCATCTGGCCGTAAAAATGGGTCAAATAAATAAATAAATAAATAAATAAATAAATAAATAAATAAATAAATAAATAAATAAATAAATAAATAAATAAATAAATAAATAAACTGCCGCTTCAAATCATTAGAAAATGCCACGAATAATGCAATTCTCTAAAATATTAACTGGGGATATTCTTTGTTACTTATTAATACATTGTTTATAATAATTGAATATGTTATTTACTTCGGTGTTTCAAAATAACGTTGCTTTCGCATTTTCATCAAAGTACAAGAATTTTTTAAAAATAACATTACACGTGCAGAATTTATTTCGTTGTTTTAATAAAATAGACTGGAATTACTGTTCCTAGAGCGGAATTATTTTTCTAGACTACTACTTGTTCACTGTGGCGAAAATCTTAAACTTTTAAGGAATAAATATATATAGCTATATCCTATTTGGTTGAATTAAAGACAAAATCCGTAGGCCTACACATATCCTTATCCTGCCCGATGTTATTGCTGCTTGACCTATGAAATATATTATGAACACTTGTCAGTAAATAGTATAGTATTTGAATATTCTATAATCTATATGATGATGATGATAATGATGATAATGATGATAATGCTTTTTCCTTTTCTTTTCCAGGTGAGTGTTGGTGCTTCACAGCTTTTTCAAGAGACAGAAATCTACCGTCTGTGAGTAACACATACGTTCCCCAATTGGAACTTGAACAGATGCTATAAGTTGAATCTTGGTGACATTTAGATTGTGAGCATTTTCTTTCCTCGGTGACCCGACATCTATGGTGCAGTTGGATGGTCGTTGATACCTTTTTCCGAATTAGTGGGTTCGATCCCGGATGAAATTGGTGACACCTCAAGATATTTAAATGCGACAACGCCGTGGCTTCTGACAACAACATTCGGGCATCTCAATGTCTCCTATAATCATAGCATTTGATGGGATGTTTAAGAAAGAGCATAATTTTATTAAAATGATTTTTAATAATATTAAATTTTCTCTAACTCCAGATTAAGCGCTGAGAAATGTTAGACAACGTAGAAATAAGAAAAATGAGCGAGTTGGCTACGTTGGAGGGGTGTCGTGGCTTACTTAGAACGAGGTGGCTATGCAGTACGGGTCGTGTAACTATAAGGTTATATTCAGAAGACGGTGGGTTTGAGCTCCACCATCAGTAGTCCTGAAGGTGATATTCCATGGTTTCACAATTTCACACCAGACAAACGGTGAGGCTGTACCGTAATGAAGATCACGGCCGATATCTTCCCAATTCTTGCCATTTTCCATCCCAGCGTCACTGTAATTCTTTCACTATTAGTGCGACGTTGAACAAATAACAACTAAAAGAATGTTCCTTCAGACGTCTGTGTGACACAATATTGCTCTGAATGGGTTTCTCTAATGAGCAAATAAATATTCCCATAGAGATTTCTACGGCTTAATCTCCGTAATATAAAAACTGGCTATGGTAGGGTTCGATCCTGGAGCATACAGTAGTAAAGTTCATATGATCGAAGGGTCTTAGCAAGAAGGACTACACAGCCGGCTAAGTATAGGCTAACTGAACGCTCAGGTGGGGTGCAATCTTCTTGACGATAAAAGCCATCTCCATTACAGGCCATAGAGTGCCCCGTAAGTTATGGCTTGCACTTACTTGCGCCGAGCTCCTCATTTCTTCTTTGGCCAACTCTTGTTTTCTTCCGATCCAGAAGGTATTCGGTTTACGAGGACCAGAGTCCTTAATTATTACCGCTTTTAGGACTCTTTCCTCTCTTTTGCAGATATCTTCATTCTTTGCGACCGGGCGAGTTGGCCGTGAGCTTGCATCAGAGAGATAGTCGATCTGAACCCCACTGTCGGCAGCCCTGAAAATGGTTTTCTGTGGTTTCCCATTTTCACACCAGGCAAATGCTGGGGCTGTACCTTAATTAAGGCCACGGCCGCTTCCTTCTCACACCTAGGCCTTTCGTATCCCATCGGCGCCATTAGACCTATCTGTGTCGGTGCGACGTGAAGCCAATTGTAAAAAAAACAACATGATTTACGTAATCCTCCAGGAAGAAATAAGTTATGGTCTGTTATAGTTGGGTACAGTGCAATTTTGCGAGAGAGAACTATACCAAAGTGAGAGAAAATGGGAATAGATGGACTTCTTGCACATTAAATGTCAACATTTGTAATAGTATAAGGTTCCCACACTGTCAGTGCCTAGGACAAAAATAGTTTTCTTTTTTCAAACTACATTTTTTTTTGCTAGTTGCTTTACGTCGCACCGACACAGATAGGTCTTATGGCGTCGATGGGATAGGAAAGGCCTAGGAGTGGGAAGGAAGCGGGCGTGCCCTTAATTAGGTACAGCCCCAGCATTTGCCAGTTGTGAAAATGGGAAACCACGGAAAACCATCTTCAGGCCTGCCGACAGTGGGGTTAAAACCCACTATCTCCCGAATACTGGATACTGGCCGCAATTAAGCGACTGCAGCTATCGAACTCGGTTTCAAACTACAATTTACGGATTAGGTGGAAACAGTAATTAGGCGTTAGTGTATTTTTAAGGTAAAAATGGATAAATTTAAATGTAATAAGAAAAGCGTTCATGTATTAGAATAATATAAATTGCAATAAATGATAATTACTCTCTCTCTCCAGTTCCAGGCGATCCGGAACTAGCGAATGGGAGTATTCTATTCTATTCTATTCTATTATATTATATTCTATTCTGTTCTGTTCTGTTCTGTTCTAAAAATTTCCCAAACCATCGTAGCAGTTCGATATTTGGGATAGAAACAATTTCATTGAGCTCCTTATCACGGCTGCGCGAATTCGGTCAATGCACGTGAATAAAGGAAATGGAAAGTTACAACCTTATGTTCAACAACCTCGGGTACATAAAGCAAGTTTGCAATTAATGTACAGTGGTTTGTGATCATGCAGCCGCTCAAGCGCACCTGTATTGCTTTCAATCGTGAGCTCATTCTAGAAGTATCATCGGCTCCCGCGGCGGCCTGACTTTTAACATTTACAGAGTTCTCTTCATGTCATAATCCGTCGTGGAGAGAACCATCTTCACCAGTGAGCCAAGTGTGGTGCTCAGCGTGTGTTAGGTGAAGTCTTCCAGTGCTCATGGTTGTGGGCTCGATCTTAGTACAGCAGATTCGGCAGTTGAATCTCAAAATATGAGAGCCTCGTAGCGGCCTTCTATTAAAAACAGAGTGGAATACCAAGCACAAACATTGCTATTTTTTTTCCATATTACTCGATCATACATATTCTAGATCTGTGAAACAGCAACAGAATACTACTCTTATATATATATACTAGCAAATACCCGCGGCTTGGTTCGCGTGGATTTCGTAACTTGATCAAAGTAATAGTTCCTCGGCATTGTACTAAGACAATATCTGAAAATTCCTAAAGTATAAAAACTCACCACAAAATTGAGTTTCATTTACCCCAAAAATTCTTTGTAAAACATGTTTGTGGTATTAACTTTTGGGGTTAAGACGACCATGCGACATAGAACTGTACATGAAAGAAACAGTCTTCTCTCAAGTCGAAAATATAAATACGTGTTTCTTTATTTTCAAAGGAGATTCCACATTTCAATTTTCATGTCTGTAACGTCTTCAGTTCTTGAGATATAAGTATCCTCATAAAAGGTGTTCAACCACGTTTCGCCCTTTTTTCAGCCCCTTAATGAGATTTTCCGAAAAAAAAACTTTATTTTTAAAGGAGATTCCAAATACCAATTTTTACATCTATAAACTTTTAAGTTTTTGAGATATAGATATCCTCATTTTAAAAATTCACCCCCCTTTTTACCCCCTTAGCGACGGAATATCCAAAAAATCTTCTCTTAGCGAGCACCTACATGTTAATATGAACGTATCCCCAAAATTTCATTTATTTACGCCCAGTAGTTTTGGCTCGGCGATGATGAATCAGTCAGTCAGTCAGTCAGTCAGTCAGTCAGTCAGTCAGTCAGTCAGTCAGGACAAGTTATTTTATATATATAGATTACCTATCACATACTGAGAAAAGCCGCTTCTTTCTTGTTTGTAAATTGTTAAGAATGGATAGAGGTACTTGGCTGCACGATTCGCGTCGCGTAGCGGTAAGCTTGTAATGGGTTCGCACCTCACTGTCGCAGCCCTGCAAAGGTTTTTATTTGCGAGGCAGATCCTAGGCACGTACATCTTAATTAAAGTTACATCTCAGTCCGAGCCCCTTCACATCCCAGAGTCACCACGCACGTACTACGTACTAGCTACGTAAAACGTCTAGTAAGAAAAAACACGCTGAGAACTGTACCAGTGTTTCTTGTTTCCATACGCATAATATGTTACTTGCCCAGCTACGTTGTTTAATTATTCTCGGTTGGCTAATGAGCTTAGATGGCAGAAGTGCCCAAATTGGCAGGTTCGATCCCTACTCAGTCCGCAGAAATTTGAAGTTGCTTAAATACGCAAGTCTCATATCAGTAGATTTACTGGCACGTAAAGTAACTCCTAGAGCCTCCTTGGCTCAGGCGCCAGTGCACCGGCCTCTCACCGCTGGGTTCTGTGGTTCAAATCTTGATATTTCCATGTGAGATTTGTGTAGGACAAAGCGGAGGTGGGACAGGATTTTCTCCGGGTACTCCGATTCTCTCTGTCATTTTTCATTCCAGCAATATTCTCCAATATCACTTAGTTTCATCTGTCAGTCATTAATCATTGCCCCAGAGGAGTGCGACAGGCTACGGCAGCCGGCACAATTCCTATCCTCGCCGCTAGATGGGGGCTTCACTCCTTCCATTCCTGACCCGGTCGAATGACTGGAAACAGGCTGTGGATTTTCATAAAATAACTCCTGTGGAAAAAATATTCCGCCACCTCGGAGTCTCCGGAAACTGTAGAAGTATTATTTGGACTTAATCCAATAATATGATTATTAATTTATTGTTAGGAATAAATACATTTATGCTATTGCGGGTTTATGAAGATTAGTTGAGTGCATTGCAGACAGTGGCTTTACTGCGGTAATTACTAGTTTCTTGTGCTGGGGCAAGTTTCTGGACCACTTTCAGAAGAATTTTTCGGGCCGTAGTTCACAAGACCACGGGAACAATTGTTCCTGAGCCCCTCTGCACCATTTTCGTGTTGCATTTGGTTTACGGTTGCTGATTGTAATCTCTTAACATGGAACAGCACTGAAAGATAGCCGTACCCTCTGCTCTGCCCTGTTCAGTGCTACTCTTCTTGTCGGCCTCATCTTCTGGTGACCATCAATGTTACCGCTCCACCCAGTGGACAAACGTTCGCAGACAGATACTAACACGTTCGTACGATCAGCACGCAGTTACTATGTCTGACATTGAGCATTGTCTAGCATCAGTTATTATATGCAGGCTTCCTCTTTAGTCGGCAACAGCCAATGACTCTTATACCCTTCGTTAATTTATTCCTCGTAAGTTCAAAGCCATGCCATTGAAACGCGCACCACCAGAGGATCAGAGTTAGTCTCTCAACAGCAACTTAAAAAGCAAGCTTGTAGTTTTCATTATTGTAAATATCTTGATCATAGCCATGGGGCCTCCAGTATGTTTATGGAACCCGAACAACTGGGATATGACATTTCATTTCAAAAATCCCACATGCATTCACTGGGATTCGAGCCATGGCCGCCTTGGTAAGAAGAAAATGTCTCATTTGGCTATCATGCCCACCCAACAGCTACTTTCGGTAGTTATCCTCGGCATGGTTTTTTCCTGAAGTCTCCCATATAAATATTACGCAAAAGCTACTTTTGTGTCTAATATGAAGTCTCAAGCAGCATAGCAAAGCAAGCTCTCGAGTGGAATCCCGAGGGCAGAGGAGGAGAGGAATACCTAAGATGACATGGAGAAGATAGAGAGTGAGCAGCTTGGGTATAGGCCTACATGGGAAAAGCTGGAATACATGGCACATCACAGAACCAGATGGCGAAACCTTGTCTCGGCCCTATGCTCCTCAACAGGAGTTTAAGGAATTAAGTCAAGTCAAGATGAAGGCATGCACATTAATATCCCATTTGGCCCAAGTAATAGAGGGATTTGCCAAGATGGTTGTCACATCAGCAGAAATGGTCAGTTAAGAGTGAAATCGTCGTTGCTTCTGCGAAAACCGCTATGTGATAATATTTTTTGGAGAAATAGTGACCCGCAGCACATAGGCTATATTATAAAAAGCGAGAATTCCTTGACAATTGTTGCACAATATTAAACCTCAGATGACAGAACCTTACCGGCCAACGTTCTAAGCTAAAATATTTCATATAGCGATTCTTGCAGGTGCAAGGACGATATATAAGTAAAAAAATCAATCATTTCCCCAGAGGATTTTTACAAATCTCCTAGATACGAATATAATCGAAATGAAGGGATATGAAATGCTTTGATGTCCATTACCATGAGTAAAGTTTGTACGATTGTGCGTTAAATAATTATTTTCAAACAAGAAATTAAACACATATGAGCGACTTCAATGTAACCACAATACTAAGCATTTTTATAAGATTTAACATCAAAATATTGTTTAATATAAGTTCATACACAAGTAAAATACAAAATATAAAACTTCTGACAAGTATTCATTACCGAATGTAATTACAAGTTGAAAATAGTTTGTCTAACAGCGTATGGCAGTAACATAAAAGTTTACTGGAAGCTGAAACTTCGTAATTTGCAGGTATATCGAAATACACCTAGCCCGTGCACTGTATTTTAGAATGATTGAAACTTAATTTTGGAAGAATATACATTGCAACATCATCATTTTGAACCGTATTCCAGAAGGCGCACAGACGTGTATGTCTTTCTTCCGATAAATCTATGAGATGTCAATCTACTGCAAAGACTTCAACGAAATTTGTTAGAATGGATAGACTGCATAGCGTAGTTGATTAGGCGCTGGTCTTCTATCCTGAAGATTACGGGATCGAATTCCAGCATTGTTGATTGATATTTAAGACAACTTAAATGTTAAAAGACTGGTTTGTAGTTTTACTGGCACGTAAAAAAAAAAAAAAATTTCCGGGAAAATTTCCAGCACTTTACCGTGTCCTAAAACCAGTAAATAATAATAAAAATAATGATAATGTATTACTCCGCATGTGGAAATTTCTTGAAAGGTATATTTGCATTTGTCCCTTGCCACAGACCGTGGCAAAGTGTAGCTTCCACTGAAGATTCAGTCTAATTTAAGGCTGTGACTGTATGGAAGCTGCTGCGGTACGGGTGGTGCCGATTAATGACATTCAGAACATGATAGGTGCGTTTTGATACTGTGAAAAATGCTACTCATACTTAGTCCTCATCCGGTCCAGTAGGCCTCGTTGTAGCGCCGCTATCGGTTTTTTCGGCTTTCTTTAAACTACATGACTTTCGACAGTGCTATTTGAGAGCACAGTCAGCCTATAGTATGAAGGCTTGACATCATATTATTATTATCGTGGGTCATCAGTCCATAGACTGCTTTGATGCAGCTGTCCATACCACCCTATCCTGTGCTAAACTTTTCATTTCTACGTAACTACTACATTCTACGTCTTCTGTAATCTGTTTGTCATTTTCTTGCTTTGGTCTACACCTAGCATTCTTATCGCCCACACTTCCGTAAAAAATCAACTGAACAAGTCCTGTGTGTCTTAAGATGTGTCCTACCGTTCTATCTCTTCTTCTGATCAGATTTAGCCAAATCGATCTCTTCTCACCAAATCCATTCTGTAATTGTTCATTTGTGATTCATTCTACCCATCTCACCTTCAGCATTCTTCTGTAACGCCACATTTTGAAAGCTTCTATTATCTTTCTTACTGAGCTGGTTATCGTCTATGTTTCATTTCGGTACAATGCCAAGCTCCAGACGAATGTCTTCAGACACATCTTTCTAATTCCTATATCAGTGTTCGAAAAGAGCGAATTTCTTTTCTTGTGCTAGTCTGAATTTTATGTCCTCCTGCACTTCTGTCATCGTTATTTTTTACTATTCAAGTAACATTATTCATCTACATCTATTAAGACATCATTTCCTAATGTAAACTTTCATGCATCACCGGACTTCGTTCAACTGCACTCCATTACTTTTGTTTTGTACTTATTTATTTGTATCTTGTACTCCTTCACCAAGACTGTGTCCATACCATTCAGAAATTTCTCCAGATCTTCTGGGGACTAAGATAAATGAACAATATCATCGGCAAATCCCAGAGCTTTAACTTCCTTTACCAGCTGTTCTGTATAAACATTAGAAAGGAGAGAAAACAAACTCACTCGTTTCTGGACTGCTGCTTCTTTTTCATAACCCTGGATTCTCATCACTGCAAACTGACTTTGGTATAGAATGTAGATCATTCTTCATTCTCCGTATCTGATCCCGATCAGCTTCAGAATCTCAAATAGATTGGTCCAATCAATAATATCGAATGCCTTTTCTAGATCCACTAACGCTATGTAGGTGGGCTTGTCCTTCCTAATTCGAAACTCTAAGATCAGACGTAAAGTCAATATTGTTTCACGTGCTCCTACATTTCTTCTGAATCAGAACTGATCTTGCGGGCTCAGTGGCTCAGATGGTTGAAGCGCTGGCCTTCTGACCCCAACTTGGCAGGTTCGATTCTGGCTCAGTCCGGTGGTATTTAAAGGTGCTCAAATACGCCAGCCTCGTGTCGGTAGATTTACTGGCACGTAAAAGAATTCCCGCAGGACTAAATTCCGGCACATCGGCGTCTCCGAAAACCGTAAAAGTAGTTAGTGGGAAGTAAAGCCAATAACATCAAATTTATCTTCTCCCAACACAGCTTCAACTTGTCTTTGCACTCTTCTGTAAATAATATGCGTTAACATATTGCAGACATGAGATTCTGCTAAACTAATGGTGCGGTGGTTTTCACACATGTCAGCACCTGCTTTCATGGGAATAGGTATAACAACATTCTGTCGAAAATTGGATGACACTTTTCCGGTATCATCCATCTTGCACAGCCGAGCTGAGTGGGTCAGACGGTTAAGGCGCTGGCTTTCCGAGCCCAAGTTGACAAGTTCGATCCTGGTGCAGTCCGGTGATATTTGAAGGTGCTCAGATACGTCAGTCCCGTGTCGGTAGATTTACTGCCACATACAAGAACTCTTGCGGGACAAACTTCCGGCACCTCGGCGTCTCCGAAAACCGTAGTAGTAGTAGTAGTTAGTGATACGTAAAATCATTATTATTATTATTATTATTATTATTATTATTATTATTATTATTATTATTATTATTATTACATCTTTAAGACTAAATGGAATAACCTCGAAATGATATTATTGTTTGGGGGGGGGGTTAAGGCCGACTATGGACCGCCTTGGTCCTTTACTATTTTTGGTATTTTCGGATTGTCTTTCTACACACAACTGTATACGGTATCCTGATCAAACTGTCCACTAGTATTAAACGAACCCAGGACAGAATCTCTTAAGGTATCCTCTTAGCTGCACGACGGGATTAAGTTTGGCTGTTCCTATGCCTGAATTCGATACATTGGGTCGAAATTTCGATAAAATTCTAACATCTCCAACGAGTGCCACTATTATTTGCCTACAAGAAGTCTTTACCCCGGTGATTTAATGTCTAAATGAAGTCATTTTTACTGATTCCGTGTCTGTTAGATAGTGCTTAGATAGTGGTTTCTAATCCCACTGCCGGCAGCCCTGAAGATGGTTTTCTGTGGTTTCCCCATTTTCACACCAGGTAAATTAAGGCCACGGCCGCTTCTTTCCAACTCCTAGGCCTTTCCTATCCCATCGTCGCCATAATACCTATCTGTGTCGGTGCGACGTAAAGCCACTTGCAAAGAAAAATAGGTCGTGCTTAACCGTACAGCCAGCAAGAGTATATACAGGATGGTACGGTACGTTACATATTTTTGTATAAATTATATGTAATCAGGGTGGGGGTGGGGATGGGGCGTGATTAGCTCATTGGCATAGCTGCTAGCTTTCCACCCGGAAGGCTTAGGCTCGAATCTTGGTCAGTCCTGGATTGAGAATTTAATCACAAAAATCACGTGGCGTCAGGAAAGACATCCGGCATTAAAACCCCCGCCTAAGACCAAAATGATCCTTGGCGGCTCAAGCGACCCCAGAAATAGCTGGGATAAGCTGAAAATTTCTGTTATGTGCAATTCACATTTCCATACTTGTTGTCGTTATTAATTCAGTGTTACTTTTCCGGTTTTCGGAGACTCCGAAGTTCTCGAATTTATTCTCGTAGTTCTTTACGTGCCAGTAAATCTACCGATGTAAAGATAGTTTCATCTGGGAGCTGAGTTCCTTCTTACAGAATACTGTTGATCGCAACTGCGAGCTCACTGCATTAACTTTACTACACCTTGATTCAATCTCACTATCTTACCATCCTGGAAGAACACACAACGTAAATACATGAAATTATCGACCTGCTCTAACTTTGTATCACCAATCTGACATTCAGTTCTGTTGAATTTCTTACCTATGGACATCAATTTAGTCTTCGAAAGGCTAATTTTCATACTATACTCATTGCACCTATTTTCAAGTTGCAATATATTAGACTGCAGGCTTTCGGCACAATCTGCCATTAAGACCGAGTCGTCAGCAGAGGCCAGACTGCTTACTTCATTTCCACCTAACTGAATTCCTCCCTACCATTATATACCTTTCAGCAGATGATCCATGTAAACTACGAACAGCAAAGGTGAAAGATTACAGCCTTGTCTAACCCCTGTAAGTACGCTGAACCAAGAACTCATTCTACCATCAATTCTCACTGAAGCCCAATTGTTAACATAAATGCCTTTGATTGATTTTATTAATCTACCTTTAATTCCACAGTCTCCCAGTATGGCGAACATCTTTTCCCTCGGTACCCTGTCATATCGTCGTTGCCGGGACGAAGCCTCCTATGTTATACTATTTTTGGAGATACACTGACCCGCAGCACGTACATTATGAAGAGCGAGAATGCCTTGACAATATTCACACAATATTGCACCTTAGATGACAGAACCTTACCGGCCAAAGTTCTAAGCTAAAATATTTCACATAGGAGGTTTTGTCCCAGCAGCGACGATATGCTTCCCTTAGATCTACGAAACATAAACACAACTGCCTGTTCCTCTAGTAGCATTTTTCAATTACCTGGCGCTTACTGAAAATCTGATCCTGGCCACACTAGTTTTCATCCAACTTCCTCTCAACTACTGATCGCACCCTCCCTTCCAAGATGCCAGTGAATACTTTGCCTGTTATACTAATCAATGAGATACCTCGATAGTTGTTGCAATCCTTCCTGTTCCCTTGCTTATAGATAGGTGCAATTACTCTTTTTGTCCAATCCGAACTACCTTACCAATACTCCATGCTAATCTTACTACTCTAAGAAGCCATTTCATCCCTGCCTTCCCTCTATACTTCACCATTTCAGGTCTAATTTAATCTATTCCTGCTGCTTTATGACTATGGACTTTATTTACCATCCTTTCCACTTCCTCAAGCGTAATTTCACCAACATCATTTTCCTCCTGCCCATGAGCTTGGCTGTTCGCAACTCCACCAGGAAGATTTCCTTTTACGCTGAGATGTTCAAAATATTCCCTCCACCTCTCAAGTGATTCTCTGGGATCTATTATGAGTTCAGCTGAATTACTCAAAACACTGTTCAGTTCCCTTTTTCCTCCCTTCTTAAAATTCTTTATTACTGTCCAGAAAGGTTTCCCTGCTGCTTGACCTAGTCTTTCCAGGTTATTACCAAAATCTTCCCATTACTTCTTTCTTGATTCAACAACTATTTGTTTCACTCTGTTTCTTTCATCTACGTACAATTCCCTGTCTGCATCGGCCCTTTTTGGAGCCATTTCTGATAAGCCTTCTCTTTACGTTTACAAGCTGCTCTCACTTCATTATTCCACCAAGACGTTAGCTTCTTCTCATCTTTACAAACAGTTGTTCCTAGGCATTCCCTTTCTGTTTATACTACAGCATCCATGTATGCCACCCACTTTCTTTCTATATCCTGAACCTGCTTACTGTCTACTGTTCGAAACTTCTCACTAATCATATCCATGTACTTCCGTCTAAGTCCTTCGTCCCGGAGATTTTCTACCCTTATTCGTTTGCAGACAGATTTCATTTTCTCTACCCTAGGCCTAGAGATACTTAGTTCACCACAGATCAGATAGTGGTCTGTATCATCGAAAACTCCCCGGAAAACTCGTACATTCCTAACAGATTTCCGGAATTCGTAGTCGGTTAGATAGTCTATTATGGATCTGGTACCACTAGCCTCCAATGTGCAGCGGTGAATAGCCTTATGCTTGAAAAATGTATTCGTAACTGCTAAACCCATACTAGCACAGAAGTCCAGCAAACGCTTACCATTTCCATTAGCTTCCATATCTTCCCCATATTTACCAATCACCCTTTCGTATCCTTCAGTTCAATTTCCAACTCTCTCATTGAAATCGCCCATTAGCACTATTCTATCCTTGCTTTTGACCCTGACCACGATGTCACTCAATGCCTCATAAAACTTGTCAACTTCATTCTCACCTGCACCCTCACATGGTGAACACACTGAGACAATTCTCGTCCTAATTCCTCCAATTGCCAACTCTACCCACATCATTCGCTCATTTACGCGCCTAACAGAAACTATGTTCCGTGCAATGGTATTCCTGATAAACAGCCCTACCCCATACTCTGCCCTTCCCTTTCTAACACCCGTCAAGTACACTTTATAATCTCCTATCTCTTCCTCGTTATCTCCCCTTACCCGAATATCACTTACTCCTAACACATCCAGATGCATCCTCTTTGCTGACTCCGCCAGTTCTACTTTCTTTCTTCCATAAGCCCCATTAATATTGATAGCTCCCCATCGAATTCCATTTCGTTCGCCAAGTTGTTTCCAAGGAGTCCCTCACCTGTCAAATGGGAGTGGGACTCCGTTACTCCCGTAGGTCCGAGGTTTGCGTAAAATGTTCTGAGCTCTGTAAATTCATGAAGCAGGATGCTACCCTACTTACACATAGTCCAAGCGAGGATCTCTCCTCTAACGGGTTATGGACCACCGGTGGATTGTATAGTCCTAGCCGTCTGAGCACAAGGAGGGCAATGACTCAGAATATGTCCGAGATGCCCACTCCCATTCCAGAGCAACTGGTATCACGACTCTCAGGACCACTTACTAGGCCACTCAGCCGTTGCCCACGAACTATGACGTGACTACAGTAACCCACACCTTGAACCATTTCAAGGCACTAATTTTGTGTAAATGAATAGAAATAATTAAGAATGAAGGAACATTTTAATGACTAACACAATTTATAGATATAAATGAAAACGTTAGAACTAAAACAAAGATATTATCAGTAAGAAAGGGAAATAACCTAATTCATTCTTTAAAATAAAATGTAGTTCATGAGACAATATAATCTTGCTTCTTATTAGTCTACTTTTAATTTGCCAACACTCTGACTACTGTACTTCTCAATTCATTAACACATTGTTATATGTTCTGAAGGTATTCTTTATTTATGTTAATTGTAAAAACGTCCTTGAATGGACGAAACGTGGTTAGTAACGACTTTTGTCTCAGATTTGTCTTAATTAATATTTACAAATTGTGTTTGACAAACTAGAAAACATTTAACATTCTCACCATCTGTAAGACAGTGCTGAAAAATCATGGTTTCTCTCTCGACAAGCGCAAAAAGGAATTAATTTAGTGTTAGTGACATTCTATTAGCACGGTTTCTTAATTATTACGTGATTGTTTTTTGTAATATATGAATAGAAGCGTTTTCATGCGAGGTCTCATTGAGGACTCGTTAAATGAAAAGTCACCACCCTGTCATTCATATATCACGTGAAACTTACGTTTCCGTGGCAATGGTCCCAATTCAAACAACCTCTAAAAACTACAATATTCTTTACTTGCTTAGTATTGAGAGTTTATAACAAGGGTTCTCACTATTTTTAAAATTGTGAGCACCACGGAATCGAATAGCTCTAAATAAATAAATAAAAAGTAAATAAATAAATAAAGTTTGAATGTTACTCAGAATTTCGTTGAAGTTCAAAGAGGAGTCACTTGAAACTACATGCAAACAGTTCTGCAATATGAACCAGTTAATCGTGATCATGCCTTGATCTTGCGGTATTTCATGGGTGAGAAAGCTTCCTCGCACAGGTAGGTCGTTCCGAACGTAACCAAATACTTGGGAGAAACACTCCGCGGTATATGGAGGTGTTTGGTATAAATTTCTCCCACAGAAAGCTATGAATTTCTTCTTTTCGAAGAAATAAGGCAGCGCTAATGGGGGTGAAGGGGCTGGAGAACTATCAGTTCAAATTCTGTACGAGCACCCATATTATTCTTGTAATAATAATAATAATAATAATAATAATAATAATAATAATAATAATAATAATAATAATAATAATAATTCTTTATCTGTTTACCGTTGAGGGTTGGTTTTCCCTCGCACACAGCGAGGGATCCCACCTCTACTGCCTCAAGGGCAGTGTCCTGGAGCGTGATACATTGAGTCAGGGATACAACGGGAAGGAGAATCAGTGCCTCGCCCAGGGGGCCTCACCTGCTATTCTGAACAGGGGCACTGTGGGGGGATGGGAAGATTGGACGGGATAGACAAGGAAGAGGGAAGGAAGTGGCCATGGCTTTAAATAAATAAATAAATACATATAAATAAGTAAATATATAAATATATAAATATATAAGCTTGCATTCGGAGAAATGGGAAACCACGGAAAACCACTTCCAGGATGGCTGAGGTGGGAATCGAACCCACCTGCACTCAGTTGACTTCCCGAGGCCGCGTGCACCCTGTTCCAGCCCTCGTACCACTTTACAAATTTCGTGGCAGAGCCGGGAATCAAACCCGGGCCTTCGGGGATGGCAGCCAATCACGCTAACCACTACACCACATAGGCGGATAATAATAATAATAATAATAATAATAATAATAATACATTCTATTGGTTTTACTTCCACTAACCACTCTTAAAGTTCTTGGAGACGACGAAGTACCGGGTTTTGTCAGGCTCGAGTTCTTTAATATGCTACCAACATGGAGCTGACCTATTTGAGCACCTTAAAGTACCACCGGAATGAGTTAGGATCGAACCTACCAACTTGACCTCAGAAGGCCAGTGCTTTACACTCTGAGCTACTCAGCTCGTCTCCATGTTATATTTCTGATGAAGTTCACACTGAATTGAAAGGAGTTGTACCGAGCAAGTGGCCGCGCTGAGGTAACAGCTTGCATTCGGAAGATAGTGGGTTCAATCCCCACTGTCGGTAACCCTGAATATGGTTTTCACATCAGGCAAATGCTGGGACTGTACCTTAATTAAGGCCACGGTCGCTTCCTTCTCGCTCCTAGGCCTTTCCTATCCCATCGTTGCCATAAGACCTATCTGTGTCGGTGCTGCGTAAAGCAGATAAAAGACAAGAAAGGACTGGTATACCATATTAAATAACTGCTCATTTTCTTCTAAAATGACACAGATAGGTCTTATGGCGACGATGGGATAGGAAAAGCCTAGGAGTTGGAAGGAAGCGGCCGTGGCCTTAATTAAGGTACAGGTCCAGCATTTGCCTGGTGTGAAAATGGGAAACCACGGGAAACCATCTTCAGGGCTGCAGACAGTGGAATTCGAACCCACTATCTCCCGGATACAAGCTCAAAGCCGCGTGCACCTGACCACACGGCCAACTCGCCCAGTCAAATATTATTTAATGAACACCTTAGTGCTCACGAGCGCAGGCTGAGAACGCTTGAAAAGCACCTCTACAAGTGTCCACGGTCAAACATTTTCACATATTCCAGGTCTTCGTCAAAATGAAAGCGAAGCAATTATTCTTACGAAGTCGTGATTTATATCGAACTAGCTCTCGTAGCCGTCGCTGACGGGTTATTGTGGTGAGTTGGAGATAATTTATTTTAATAAATTACCTCACCTCGAGACTATCACCTGTACTTTCTCTCAATAATTTAAAACAAAGTTAATAGTTCATAAGAAAAACGAAATTACCATATTGATCTCAATAAATATTCCAAGCCATTACAAGTATTCAAAGCTATTAATTAATACAATTTATTATAAATCGTAAAGCAGCCATGATCAGCCCAAAAACAATGAAAAAAAACTGTTACGTTTTAAACAGTGAGTGGACGTCTTGTGCGCACTCTGTATCACAGCTTTCCTATATCTATTTATTTTAGTTTTGTAAGATAAATCTTTAGATAGGGGGACATGATGGCTCAGTGGTCCAGCCAGTCGGCTTCCAAAACGAGTGTCTCGGATTAGAATCTTTGTGACTTCAGGAGAGATTTTCAATGGGACCAGCATCTGATGACAGAGGGATTTGGATATTAAACCTCAGTCTAAGACCATGACTAATATTTTTTTTTCTTTGCTAGTTGCTTTACGTCGCACCGACTCAGATAGGTCTTATGGCGACGATGGGACAGGATAGGGCTAGGAGTGGGAAGGAATCGGCCGTGGCCTTAATTAAGGTACAGCCCCAGCATTTGCCTGGTGTGAAAATGGGAAACCACGGAAAACCATTTTCAGGGCTGCCGATAGTGGGGTTCGAACCTACTATCTCCCGAATACTGGATACTGGCCGCAATTAAGCGACTGCAGCTATCGAGCTCGGTAATGACTAATATTGGGTGCTCCACATACACGTGCGAAAGGTACGTTGACAGTAAAATGTTTATAACAAATATAATTCTTCTTTTTTTTTTGCTAGTTGCTTTACGTCGCACCGACACAGATAGGTCTTATGGCGACGATGGGACAGGGAAGGGCTAGGAGTGGGAAGGAAGCGGACGTGGCCTTAATTAAGGTACAGCCCCAGCATTTGCCTTGTGTGAAAATTGGAAACCACGGAAAACCATTTTCAGGGCTGCCGACAGTGGGGTTCGAACCTACTATCTCCCGAATACTCGACACTGGCCGCACTTAAGCGACTACAGCTATCGAGCTCGGTAATATAATTCAGATCCACTGTTGACGTCTGTATGGTGGTATTTGAAAGTGCTCATATTCGTCAGCCTCGCGTCGGTAGATTTACTCTGAAGTCGTGAGAAAGAGCGTATCTTATTTTTTTAATTTTGGTTCTTTTACCATACAATAGTAATGTTTAGGGGTCACTCTTACCTATTTTCTAAGTAAAGCAGCCTTATGTCAAAGGTTTATGCCAGGTTGAGTAGCTCAGACAGAGGAGCACTGGCCTTCTGAGTCCAAGTTGGCAGGTTCGAGCCTGGATCAGTGCCTGGTATTTGAAGGTGCTCAAATACGTCAGCCTCGTGCCGGTAGATTTACTAACACGTAAAAGAATTCCTGTGGGACAACATTCCGGCACCTCTGCATCTCCTGAAACATAAAAATATAGTTTGTGGGACGTACAGTTCGTCTTCTTCTTCTTCTTCTTCTTCTGCCTTTGCTGGCTAGATGCAGTGTTTACAGTGCACTATGTCTTCTGGTATGGGCTAGAATAAATTTGTTACTTTCATTGACCTGTCTTGGTCTCACCCTTGGCTTCGACAGTATGAAAGTGACCGAGGTATGAGGAATGCTAGTAATACCAGTTCTTACGCACTCATAGGGTCGATTAGTGCATGCATTTCAGTGTGCTTGGCAGACTGATATGACTAGCAACTTTTGGCTCGATGAGGGAAGCAACGGGAAGTTCCTTTACTCCTCATTTCCCTACTGTGGCTCTTCAGTAACGCCTACGCTATCTATGACAGCTGTTGGCGGAGCTGTGGAGGATCAAAGCAGCCTTCGGACTGAATACCCGACATACATTATTATTATTATTATTATTATTATTATTATTATTATTATTATTATTATTATTACATTGCAATAGGACACATTTGTATCTAAAACTACAAACACGAATCACTTCCGAAAAAAATAACCAAGATTCCATTATCTTCACTATTTTCGTCATCATTTATTGTACGAAAAATAATAGCCTATAAGACATGAAAGATGGGAAATTGTCCGCCTCTGTGGTGTAGTGGTTAGTGTGATTAGCTGCCACCCCCGGAGGCCCGGGTTCGATTCCCGGCTCTGCCACGGAATTTTAAAAGTGGTACGAGGGCGGGAACGGGGTCCACTCAGGCTCGGGGGTCAACTGAGTAGAGGTGGGTTTGATTCCCACCTCAGCCATCCTGGAAGTGGTTTTCCGTGGTTTTCCACTTCTCCTCCAAGCAAATGCCGGTATGGTACCTAACTTAAGGCCACGGCCGCTTCCTTCCCTCTTCCTTATCTATCCCTTCCCGTCCTCCCATCCCCCACCAAGGCCCCTGCTCAGCATAGCAGACGAGGCCACCTGGGCGAGGTACTGGTCATCCTCCCAGTTGTATACCCCGACCCAGAGTCTGAAGCTCCTGGACACTGCCCTTGAGGCGGTAGAGGTGGGATCCCTCGTTGAATCCGAGGGAGAAATAAACCTTGGAGGGTAGGCAGATTAAGAAAGAAAGAAAGAAAGAAAGAAAGAAAGAAAGAAAGAAAGAAAGAAAGAAAGAAAAGAAAGATGGGAAATTTCCATTTTCTTCCGTTTTTTCCCTTTGGGACTAATATTAATGGTGATGTTTTAAATACCACCTGCCTCTAAACTACCATGGCAGCCTGCGCCTCAGCCTAACTTACAATCGCTCTTTCCCTCATTTCAAATTCTGAGTTTCATACATTTTCGCGTAATGTCGTTACATATGACAGACAGTTGTAGCTGAATACAAAATGAAAATCAGAACCCTCTCCGGATAGGCCATGAAGGCCCATGGGGGAATGGGAGGTAACTTCAGCACTAAGTGATATCAATGCTCTATGCCCCGACGCCTTTGTCCCCAGAAATTAATCTGGTTCAGTTCCTGATATAAGGAAGTGATTGAAAATTTCTAAATCCCCTATTACTAGCACGATTGAAGAGAAGGAACACATTATCTTAGACATTTCTTGACTAGTTAATACACAATTATTTATCTGCACTTTGCTTATAAAAGATGCACCCTTATGGTTTTAGAGAGAGGTTAAAAGAAAGCCCACCGGGCGAGTTGGCCGTGCGCGTAGAGGCGCGCGGCTGTGAGCTTGCATCCGGGAGATAGTAGGTTCGAATCCCACTATCGGCAGCCCTGAAAATGGTTTTCCGTGGTTTCCCATTTTCACACCAGGCAAATGCTGGGGCTGTACCTTAATTAAGGCCACGGCCGCTTCCTTCCAACTCCTAGGCCTTTCCTATCCCATCGTCGCCAAAAGACCTATCTGTGTCGGTGCGACGTAAAGCCCATAGCAAAAAAAAAAAAAAAAAAAAAAAAGAAAGCCATTGCTGTAAGTTACCCTAGACGCTACTGTCACTTTCCTAACGCAATGAAACTACGCAGAAACTACGCTACGCCTGTTTCATGTATTAGCTTGAATGGGGGAATAGTTCGTATTTTGGATTAATTTTGGAGTCGGGCATGGCGTTACGAACATTGCAGTACTTCCCCAGCCTGTGGAACGAAATTGCCTTCGAATACGTGCCGTGCCCGGAGTGTTCGAATGTGTTCGACAATCATTGAGGTGACTTGTTCAGCCGTGTATGCAGGTGCACGGCAGACATTGTAATAGAATACAGTATCCCTGCTGGTATACCAACACGGCAACAGCTACTCGACATGGGATGTGCCTGGTAAGGCTCCTGCCAGTTCTTCTTGTACAGAGTTGGTAAGTCTATAACTGTCGATCGTAGGGCATATGTGCTTTTTTGTGGGTTTTTTTTTGGGGGGGGGGTGGCTGTACTATTCACCCTACCCCCTCCACCAATTACTTCCTAAATATTTGGGAACACCATGAATATTGTGTGTAGGTAAAGATCTGTGTTACGACGAACAGAAATACTCAACCTCGCAGCTAGAGGAATTAGCCAAACGTGGTTGTAATCAGCGGTTCAGCAGGGAATCGAACGCGGGGCCCTTTAAACCGAAGGTCAGCACGCTAACCATTCAGCCAAGGAACCGGACTCTGTTTCCCATTAGAAATAACATCTTAAATGTCATCTAATGATATTGCGTCTATAACTAGTACGTAGGCTGGACTATTTCCTGCTGGAATGTATCGAATTCAGTTTTATAACATTACTTAGGAGACATCTGTGAACTAAGTAATCAAACAATATAATTATCATCCAGGTTGTTGGTCTCGGATAGTACAGCTCTTGGCTTTCTGTGCGCAAGTTGGCAGGTTCGATCCCGGCTCAGTCCGCTAGTATTGCTAGTATTCCTAGGTGCTGAAATTACGCCAGTATCATAAATTACTGCCACAAAATGGACTGTAGGACAACGTGTATGACACCTCGGCATCTCCGAATACCAGTGAAATTAACCGATGATGGTTAAAATTCTCAATCCTGCCTGGAATCGAACCCGGGACCCTGTGACCAAAGACCAGCACGCTAACCATTTAGCCATGGAGCTGGACTGAGAAAGAAAGAAATTAGGACAGAGTGGCTATAGCAGATTTTCTCCCGTTTGGCTGCTTCTGGTTTCTGGAGTTAACTCTTGAATCCCTCTGTATACGTAGAAGCCTCATGTAATTTCGAAACTTCCTGACAGTTAAAACGAGACTACGTTCTTTTGGGTGAACCGAACACGCCTTAATCGCCTTGACTATTCAACCTTCTGTAGCTGAACACCTTTTCGACTTTTTGCATGTCTAATCCGAGGTAATAATAAATATTATTATTATTATTATTATTATTATTATTATTATTATTATTATTATTATTATTATTATTATTACTAATATTATTATTTATTGATTATAATTATAACAATAATATAAGATAAACTTAATACAAAATACGAACTATTCCCCTATAATTATTATTTATTCATTTTATATCCCACTAACTACCTTCTCAGTGTACGGAGACGCAGAGGAACCGGAATTTATTCCCGTTGGTGTCTCTTACGTGCCAGTAAATCTACCGACTCGAACCTGACGTAATTGAGCACCTTCAAATACCACCGGACTGAGCCTGGATCGAACCGGGTAATTTGAGTTCAGAAGGCCAGCGCTCTACCGTCTGAACTACCCAGCCCGGCAATCCGAGATAAGAAGGAAGTTTAGTGTAAAAGTAAGCAAAAACAAAATGTACAGACCAAAAGAATTTACAATGCATTAGCTGACTGCAATCGCAGAAACTGTTATGCGAGTTCGATTTCACCTTAGGCTGGTGGCATTTGAAGATTTTTAAATGCGACAACTCCGTCTCATTGACTTGCGGCACGATAAAGGACTTCAGCAGGACGAAATTCCGACTCCCGGGCGTATCATAACATTTTAAGCAATTGAAGAGACGTAAAACAAAGTACATTATCTTCTTTTTTATTTTTTTGATAGTTGCTTTACGTCGTACCGACACAGATAGGTCTTATGGCGACGATGGGACAAGGAAGGGCTAGGAGTGGGAAGGAAGCGGCCGTGGCCTTAATTAAGGTACAGCCCCAGCATTTGCCTGGTGTGAAAATTGGAAACCACGGAAAACAATTTTCAGGGCTGCCGATAGTGGGATTCGAACCTACTATCTCCCGAATACTGGATACTGGCCGCACTTAAGCGACTGCAGCTATCGAGCTCGGTCATTATCTTCTTCTTAATATGCATACCCTCCAGCGTTGGCTTTTCCCTCGGACTCGGCGAGGGGTCCCACCTCTACCGCCTCAAGGGCAGTGTCCTGGAACTTCAGACTCTGGGTCGGGGATACAACTGGGGAGGATGACCAGTACCTCGCCCAGGCGGCCTCACATGCTATGCTGAACAAGGGCATTACGGGGGGATGGGAAGATTGGAAGGGATAGACAAGGAAGAGGGAAGGAAGCGGCCGTGGCCTTAAGGTAGGTACCATCCCGGCATTTGCCTGGAGGAAAAGTGGGAAACCACGGAAAACCACTTCCAGGATGGCTGAGGTGCGAATCGAACCAACCTCTACTCGGTTGACCTCCCAAGGCTGAGTGGACCCCGTTCCAGCCCTCGTACCACTTTTCAAATTTCGTGGCAGAGCCGGGAATCGAACCCCGACCTCCGGGGGTGGCAGCTAATCACACTAACCACTACACCACAGAGGCGGACACATTATATTGATGTAAAGTGTACTTAATTTGTCTTCTAAATTGTTGGAATGGAGGAATGCAGGATGCAGCTATTGGTTATTTTTAGTCTCCCATAAAAGGAACCGATTTTTGGCATTTCATGATCATTTCATTTCCTCATATAACGCAATGTTCCCTTAAAGTTTTTTGTGGGGGGGGGGGGAATATACAAGACGTTTGGGAAGTGAGTACAAATAACCTTACGGAAGGTAGAAATGAAGACCGAACAAGTGGCCGCGCTGTTTGGTCACGTCACTATCAGCTTGCATTCGGGAGATACAGGGTTCGAACCCCACTGACGGCAGCCCTGAAGATGATTTTCCGTGGTTTCCCATTTTCACACCAGGAAAACGCTGGGGCTGTACCTTAATTAAGGCCACAGCCGCTTCCTTCCCACTCCTAGCCCTTTCGTATCCTATCGTCGCGATAAGACATATCTGTTTCGGAGCCACGTAAAACAACTTAAAAGGTAGGGATGAATGTTCGCAGTTTGTAAAATGTTATTTGATTTTGAATTTAGCGAATGGTTTGTCCGTCGGGAGAGGAGCTTAAAGTAGAGTGGATATTTGCGAGGCAGGCAGTAGCCTTGTTTGCCCCTCGGCTTATACCACCCGTCGTCCAATACTTCAGGCAGTAGGCATGCGCAATATGTAAGAAGTAGTTCTAATAATAATGTTATCGGCTTTACGTCCCACTAACTACTTTTACGGTTTTCGGAAACATCGAGGAGCCGGAATTTTGTCCCGCGAGAATTCTTTTACGTAACAGTAAAGAACCCGTTCTGAGTGCATCAATGCACTGCAGCTGTACACGTCACTTCACTACGGCTTCAGGACGTACGCATGCGTAATGTGAAAGATACAACTCTAAGTGCATCGCTGCCCTGAAGTTTCCGGGAGTATGCATGCGTAAGTTGTATGAAAACGTTCTGCGTACAAGAAGCAAACGTTTTCACACTGGAAAATATTGTAATGCATGTCAGCAAAACCCCAAATCCTTCATCGGTAAATACTACCTGAGCTACAAACATCAAACTTTCAACTTCAGTTTTTATTTTTCAAACACGACATTCTTTTAACGTCCTATGTATTCAGCAGAAACTATGTCCGCCTATGTAGCGTAACGGTTAATGTGATTAGCTGCCGTCCTCAGGGGCCCGGGTTCGATTCCCTGTAGTGCCAGAAATTTAAGAATGGCAGGAGGGCTGATATGTGGTTGAAATGGTACATGCAGTGGGGGTGTGTCTGAAAAGAGCTGCATCACCTCGGGATGAGGACACGAGTTTACTACTTTACTAGCAGAAACTATTGGCGATAGGCTGTCACTACTGTAACGTCCGCAGGGTGTTCAGGGTTTCGCAGACTTACGTATTAAACACAGCGCCATCTTATAACAGAGTATGCGTGTGACGTCACATATTTAGCACAAATGTTGCCTTAATCTGGAGCGCTATTTCAGGAGAACTACATTTCAGATACTAATTTTTAAATTTTTTAGTACTTTTTGCAACAGGTAGCTTCCTCTTTTATGTGTCAAATTAGACCTTGAACATAATCGTAAGTTAAATATTCTCGGCGATACACGCGTTCTGCCCAGACACTAAAAGCGCCTTAACATATTTCTTTCCATGTACTTGTTGTCGAGGAACGTAAGTCTACTTAAAAAATATACTGTATATATTTGTACTCATCTCCCAAACAACCTGTATAATGGTAGCTTTTCTTATTGAGGACGCAGGTTTCACGAAAACGCAGTTTTCTCTTCCGTTTACAAAATTCAGGCAGGAAAGGTATGGCAGCGATATCCTAAGCTCACGTGATGAAACATCAATAACAAGAGAACCATGTTGCCATTGAGCCGTTTGAAGCTGTCTCTATAGTAGCACAGAGAAATAGTTGTATATTTCAACTGTGACCAGGAGCCCAGGAGAAGTCTGGTTCTAACAGACTTGTGACTGAAACCTCCCTTGGCACTTAGCTGTATCCATTTTACGCACTCCTAGACCGTGGATCCCTCTGAGCTGGCGCTGTCTTCAGATGACAAGTGGGCATTTCCCAGTCACGAGTAATACGTGGTCCACGAGTCGCATGTGGTTCGTCATGCTGCGTCACTTGGTTAGAAATTTGTTGTTATTTATAGATTTCCTTCTGTTTTCTTTTGAGCTAACGGCATACGTGTCCTCCGAAGGAAAGAATTGCATTAGCAAATTACCACATTATCAGGGTCACTGTATCCATTAAATAGACCAGCGGCATACTAGAAAGATTATGTTTTATCTTACGTTGGAACGACTCGGACACCACGAACCTACTACGCTGGCGTAGCAGGGGGAGAGGTGATACTCTCACGTGGCGCGTCCCAGGAGGCGGATAGGGGGGTCCTAACCGGCTTGCCGGCGGACTTGTGGGATATAGAATACCTCTCGCGGAGCAAACACACAACTCCCTGTGGGTGGGCGACACCGACGAAGATTACACCCACGGTATCCCCTGCTTGTCGTAAGAGGCGACTAAAAGGGGCGACCAAGGGATGATTGTATTTGAACCATGAAACTGCTTGTGATTAGTACCACTACGCGGGGAACACCATGGGTCGCTTTTACTTGCGCGTAGGACCACTATGTTAGGTACCAAATAGGTTTGTGATTAGTAGCGCGCGGGAGCACCGTGCGGTCACCCCCCCCCCCACTTAGAGTGCACTGTCGGCTTTTACAGTACCTGTGATTAGTACAACTATATGAGCGACACCATGGTTCTGGCTTGCCTATGATTAGTACCCATTATATGCGGAACACCACGGTATAGTATGAGTCCCCGGGGTTAGTGCACTTACATGATAAGTACCGTAGGTTTTCGTTGTCTGCAAATGGCGCCGCAATGTGCGAAACACCATGAGTCTGTATTACATGTGCAAATTTCATTACCTGTGAGTAGTAACACAATATGTGGAATACCGCGAGTCAGTTTCTGTGAATGTGAGGCACTGCGGGTCGGATCCACTGATTGTTTTAAATTCATATCCATCTATTCTTTCTTCGTCCTCACGTTTTGAATTCTGGTTAGTGGAGGGTTTTGGACTTTTAATTTGTCATTACATTTAGTCTCGTTTCGTACCATTAGGGGCTGATGACCTAGATGTTAGGCCCTTTAAACAACAAGCATCATCATCAGCACGACTCGGACAGGTCTCATGGCGACGATGGGATAAGACAGGACTAAGAAGGAAGTGGCCCTGGCCTTAATTAAGATACAACCCTGACATTTGCCTGGTGTGCAAATGGGAAACCACGGAAAATAATCTTCAGGTCTGCCGGCGATGGGGATTGAACCAACCCACCATCTCCGAAAGCAAGCTCACAGCTACAAGTCTCAAACCGCGTAGCCAACTCACCTAGCAAGTATTTCATTCACCACCCACCCTACCCCTCATATAGCTTCATCTTATTAGCCTATATCTTCAGTCTTCGAAATTCGGCCTGAGTGGCTGCGTTGGTAGATCGTTGGCTTCTTGAGCTTAAGGTGGAGGGTTGGATCCCAATGGTACGTGAAGGTGCTCAAATACTGCGGCATTCATAACAAAGTTAATTTAAGGACACTGTCGGCAGCCCTGAAGATGGTTTTCCGTGGTTTCCCATTTTCACACCAGGCAAATGCTGGGGCTGTACTTTACTTAAGGCCACGGCCGCTTCCTTCCCACTCCTAGCCCTTTCCTGTCCCATCGTCGCCGTAAAACGTATCTGTGTCGGTGTGACGTAAAGCAACTAGCAAAATAAAGGTTTAAAGGGGCCTGACATCGAAGGTCATCGGCCCGAATAAGAAAAGCAATGCGTGCCACAAATGTTCTTTTTCAGGCACACACCTCGACGGTTGGTAGTGAGGTATGCTGTGCGTAATTTAAGATATGTGCAGGCTATGAATATGAAGACAAACGCTCAGTTCCCGAGCGAGATGACCGGCACTCGAACCTGGGGCTACTAATGAAAATTTGCCAAGAGCAGTTTTCTCATTGCTGCACGAGAATAAAAGGCCTCACTCAGCCAAGCCCACACATTAATTGCTGCTCCGCTATCTTTCGGCGTTACTGATACTTGCAACAACTAATATCCATATCTCAGGGACATTACAGAAACATCCAGGTGCTGAAGGATGGAAACCAACACTGAAGTTAAGAGAGCTGGCATATCTTGATGTCAGGCGCTTGACTTTGATTATTTCTATGCCGGGGAAGTGTCTTGGTATAGGCCTCTAAAACAAATGCTTAGGCAAACACGAGAACTGTGTATAAAATATTATGACCTAAGTTCATGCTATGTAATATACGCTGTGCTCAAGTTAGTGCGGGATAGCATCGTGTTATTATTAAAATATATGTTTACATTCAAAAGCTGGCCCCGTGGTGTAGGGGTAGCGTGCCTGCCTCTTACCCGGAGGCCCCGGGTTCGATTCCCGGCCAGGTCAGAGATTTTTACCTGGACCTGAGGTCTGGTTCGGGGTCCACTCAGCCTACGTGATTAGAATTTGAGAAGCTATCTGACGGTGAGATAGCGGCCCCGGTCTTGAAAGCCAAGAATAACGGCCGAGAGGATTCGTCGGGCTGACCGCACGACAACTCGTAATCTGCAGGCGTTTAGGCTGAGCAGTGGTCGCTTGGTAGGCCAAGGCCCTTCAAGGGCTGTAGTGCCATGGGGTTTGGTTTGGTTTTACATTCAAACCACTCCGCTACAGCGACAGTAGCTTACATCCCATAACTTCTTAATATTATTATTCTTTGTTTCAAAACGTATACTGAAATGCCTTTTATATCGATGAATGCCTAGTAATTTGCGGAAAAAGTAAAAGGAAACACATTTAAAGCTCATGGCAAATCTGTTCCAAAACGTGAAACTATAATAAACGCACTGCCATGTGTGTGTTGAGCATCCTCCTGCCTGGCGACGTCTACACTGTGTAACTATTTCATCGCTTGGAATTTTTCTCCTGAAAGTAGCAGGTAGTTTGATGTTTGTATCATTAGCTAAACCCCCACTCAGTGGTTTTAATCCTGAACATTACACGAAGGAATGGTCAAGAGTAAGGTCATTATCGTGCAGATTTTAAATAATTATGTTATTGGTTTTACGCCCCACTAACTACTTTTACGGTTTTTTGGAGGCTCCGAGGTGCCGGAATTTAGTCCTGCAGGAGTTCTCTTACGTGTCAGTAAATTTAGCGACACGAGGCTCATATATTTGAGCACCTACAGATACCACCGGACTAAGCCAGGATCGAACCTGCCAATTTGATGTCAGAAGGCCAGCGGCCTGAACCGTCTGAGCCACTCAGCCCAGCTGCAGATTTCTCAACGCTGTCTAGCACCTGTATACACATCTCATACCAGTGACAAGGAAAGCGTATGGAAAGTGTGTTAAATATATGCTATAAGTTATGTCGGAGCAGGCCGCTTGGTGAAGGAGTAGCGTACCTGTCCCTTATCTGGAGGCCCCAGATTTGATTCCCGGCCAGGTCAGAGATTTTTACCTTGATCTGAGGTCTGGTACGAGGTCCGCTCAGCCTACGTGACTACAATTGAGGAGCTATCTGACGGTGAGGTAGCGGCCCCAGTCTAGAAATACAAGAATAATGGCCGAGAGCACTGTTACCAGGTCTACAAATAAAAAACCGGTAGATTGTCCGTAAAAATATCCAGAGTTTTAATGAAAATCACGGTTGTTTCTCGAGCACTGAAATGTAATGTAAATAAAAGAATGCAGTAATCATTTGAAATTATTATTATAAAAATATACAATTTCACTCACCCGTACACTGTGGCCACTCTATCCTTCTTCTTCTTCTTCTTCTTCTTCGCTTCTTTCTGGCGCAATCTTCCTGTAGATGTAGTTACTCATAAGGCGTAGAAATTTTATGCCAATTTTGAGGTCGTAGCAGGATGCAGATTTTGTATTCTATATGCGGGTCGGTGATTTTCCGTCGAATGATGCAGTCAAGAGTGAGTTTTGAGTTCAATAAGAGGGGAAAGATTACGTAATTCGAGCCTAAAATGAATGCGGGGAAGTACCTAACGAGTGATGTTATCGATGAAACGTCACGCAGTGAGACGAGGAAAGAGATTTTCTGCATAAATGTAATATGCACCACTTTTTTGTTATTAATTTTCCTTAAATTTGGATTGGAAGAAATATCGGGAGATTTTTATTTTTTCGGGTTTTCTGGTGTGTTGCAATAAAAATAGGGAGATCTCCTGACATTTCGGGAGACCTGGCAACACTGGCCGAGAAGATTCGTCGTGCTGGCTACACGATACCTCATAATGTGCAGGCCTTCGGGCTGAGCAGTGATCGCTTGGTAGGCCATGACCCATCGGAGCTGTTGCGCCATGGGATTTGGTTTGGGTTTGGCTATATATAAGCCTACATACATTATGATATTGAAATACTGATATAAAATATTGCTCTATTTCTATATAATAGTGAGTTGAGAGAGGGAAAGAGATAGAGAGATGTGAGCTTGTATTCTATAGATAGTGGTTTCCAATTCCACTATCGGCAGCCCCTGAAAATGGTTTTCCGCGGTTTCCCCATTTTCACACCAAGCAAATGTAGGAGCTGTACCTTAATTAAGGCCCTAGCTGCTACTTTCCCAATTCCAGCACTTTCCTACAGTGATTTGACACAGACTACAACTTTTCGTCTATGTGTATTTCTACATGTAATCTACGTGTTGTTTACATGGCCACTTTTTCATAAAGATTATGTAATATTTCAATTAATACTTTGGGAATGTGATTTTATAATTTATTGTAGTAGGTCCATAGGAAAACAAACAAACAAACAAACAAATAAATAAATGCCAATCGAGGTATTCTTTTTATCTTCATTTTTCACAAAATATCATCAATATGTACGTAATCTAAAGAAAGTGTTGTACAATATGCATGGCTGCGGCTTCTTTTTCTTCTTTGCGCATTTTTCGCACAGTCTGGTGGTGTCGCGGGTGTGAAATGAGTCACAAATGTGGATTTAGCCCTGTTTTATGGAGCCGGATACCCTTCCTGTCGCCAATCCAATGTGGAAAGATGTATTTTCTATTGCGTATTTCCACGATGGCTTGTTGTGTGGTGTAACGTTATTGCTTTTTACGTCACAATAACTACTTTTTGACTGTTTTCGGAGACGCCAAGATGCCGGAATTTTGTCCCGCAAGAGTTATTTTACGTGCCAATAAATATACCGAAACGAGGCTGAGGTATTTGAGGTTGTGTTGTGTGCTATATGTACATGAAGAGAGATTTATTAAGATGATCTTAAAAATCCAGTCCTTGCGTCAGATGGATTAACCATGTGAGTTTAAAACACATAACCCAGCCGTGAATCGAATGCGGGACCCTCTGAACCGAAAGCCGCGATGCAGACCATTCGGCCGAGGAACAGAGTCCTATACATGATAGCATCATACATATTTTTTAAACAAGTTACTGTATACCAGTTACTTAAAGCATTAACATTTTAGATGGTTGTCAGTGATCATCTGAACTCTTATCCTTTTGTAAGTATAATAGATGTGTAATTGTTTCGATGATCTATCAAAATCTCAACAGTTTCTAAAAGGTGAATGGGTGTTTTAAGGCAACTAGAAAATACCTGCTCCATTTGTACAGAAGCGGCTGCTAGTTTCTGAAGCTTTATAGACTAAACTGGCAGTTACCTGCGGCTTCACTCGCATGGATTTCGTAACTTGATAATAATAATCGACCGCCTCTGTGGTGTAGTGGTTAGCTTGATTAACTGCCACCCCCGGAGGGCCGGGTTCAATTCCCGGGTCTGCCACGAAATTTGAAAGGTGGTACGAGGGCTGGAACGGGGTCCACTCAGCCTCGGGAGGTCAACTGAGTAGAAGTGGGTTCGATTCCCACCTCAGCCATCCTGGAAGTGGTTTTCCGTGGTTTCCCACTTCTCCTCCAGGACAATGCCGGGATGTTACCTACATTAAGGCCACGGCCGCTTCCTTCCCCCCTCCTTGCCTGTCTCATCCAATCTTCCCATCCCTCCACAAGGCCCCTGTTCAGCATAGCAGGCGAGGCCACCTGGGCGAGGTACTGGTCATTCTCCCCAGTTGTATCCCCCGACCTAAAATCTGAAGCTCCGAAGAAGAAGAAGAAGAAGAAAATAATAATCGTTCCTCGCTACTGTACTAGGAGATTATCTGAAAAATACCTAAAGTATAAAAACTCACCGAAAAATTGAGTTTCATTTACCCCCAGAAACCCTTTGTAAATCACGTTTGTGGAATTGCCTTTTGGCGCTAAGACAACCAGGTGACATAGAAATGTACATGCGAGAAACTGTCTTCTTTCAAGTCGAAAAAGAAAGTTTCTTTATTTTTAAAGGTGATTCCAAATACCTATTTCCACGTCTGTAACATCTTCCGTTTTGAACGTGTCGTCTCAAAACTCACGAGTCTCAAAACTCACGAGTTTCAAAACTCACGAATTCCGGGAAGAGGATTAGTAAGAACAGGTTTCTCTACCTGGGCCAGTCTCAAAACTCACGAGCAGGGTCAGTTGTTCTTTGAATTCATAAATGTCCACCCTGTTAGTAATGGGATAATGGAATACTTTTAATAATCGAATAACTTCCATCCGATTATTTAAATAAATGAATGAATAATCAATTTAAATAATCGAATGAGTTTCAAATAACATTAATTTATATCGCACAGAATAATTGGATGCGTCATGAATAATTTCTTACGGTTTAAGTATGTCGGGTAGATAATCTGTTGAAATAAACGAATAGATGAACTCTTACGAAAAATAGAAATACGCCTTTTTTCTTTAATATCTCTAAATAAAATTCCTTATTCAAGTAAATGCCGCCTTCTGGCCGCATTATGGAACTAAAACCCAGTACTACCAACTGATAGCGGACAATACCTACCTACTTTAATTTTATGTCGTCCGGCTGCATGTGCATGCATTGTTAGCATGCTGATCTATGGTCCAAGCGGTAGGGGGTCCTGGGTTCGGTTTCCGGTCGGGTGGGAGATTTTAAACTTTTATTAGTTTATTCCTATGGCTCGGGAACTGGGTGTTTGTGCCGTCTTCACCATTAGACTTCATCTTAGGTAGGGCCTCATCCTCACAGACGTGTAGGTCATCTATACGGCGTCAACTCCAAAGACCTGCTCCAGAGCTCCCCGGAGGCTACGCGTCATTATTATAAATTTATATGAAAGGTAAAAAATCCATTATATTAGCTTTAAGACAACAGCAAATTATTTTAATAATAATAATAAAATAATAATAATAATAATGATAATACACCTCGTTCTCTTTCATTTATCAGCCATTATGTTTCCCCTGTGGGTTGGGGTGGCAGAATAACTTCTACAGTATCCCCTGCCTGTCGTAAAGGAAGAGTGTGTCACCGCGCACCTCATCCCTCCTGCGGACATCGCAAACACCTGCTGTCCGGAGTCGTGAATTTTGAGACTCATTAGAATGTTTACATTAGCAACCAGTTTGTAGTCGTGAGTTTTGATACTATTTGTAACTAATTTTAGCCCGTGAGTTTTGAAACTCGTGAGTTTTGAGACGTAACCGTTTTGAATATAAGTATCCTCATAAAAAGAATTCAACTTCTTTTTCAGGCCGCCTCCCGTAATGTTGTTCCCCCGCATCCCCCAGAAGTGCGTGTTTCTTTATTCTTCAAGGAGATTCCAATTACCAGTTTTCACATCTGTAAGATATTCATTTTTGAGATATAAGTATCCTCATAAAATGAATTGAACTCCTTTTCATTCCCCCACCCCCGTTGATTCCCCCCCCCCCAAAAAGTGTGTGTTTCTTTATTTATAAAGGATCTACCAAATACCAATCATCACGACTGTAACATCTTCGGTTTTTGAGATATCTTCATTAAAAAAATCAGCTCCTTTTTCACCCCCCACCAAGTTGACTTCTCCCCCAAAATGCGCGTTTCTTGATTTTTAAGGGAAATTACAAATACCAATTTTCACGCCTGTAATCTTCAGTTTTTGTGATATAAGTATCCCCTAAAATGAATTAAAGTTTTTCACTTCCTTTCACCCCCCTCAGTGAGTTTTCCAAAAACAAAAATATGTGTCCTTTATTTATGAAGGAGCTTCAAAATACGAATTATCACGGCTATAATATCTTCAGTTTTTGAGATATACCTATGTATCGTCATAAAAAGAATTCATCTCCTTGTTCACCCCCCCCCCCCACCTTATTTCCCCCGAAAATGCATGTTTCTTTATTTTTAAGAAAGATTCCAAATACCAATTTTCAGTCTGTAACATCTTTAGTCTTTAAATATAAGTATCCTCATACAAATAATTCAACTCATTTTTCAATTCATTATCCCCCTCCCCCTTACGTGGATTTTCCGAAAACAAAAGAATACGCGTTTCTTTATTTTTAAATGAAATTCCAAATAGGCCTACCAATTTTTCACGTCTGCAACATGTTTAGTTTTTGAAATATAACTATCCTCATACAAAGGATTCAAATAATTTTTTAACACTTTCACCCCTCCTCCCCCGCCTTTTAAGTGGATTTTCCGAAAAAACCCGTATTTCTTTAGCTTTAAAAGTGTTAAGATTCTTACAGCGACATCTTATAAGAGAGTATGCGTGTGACGTCACATACTTTTCACACATTTTCCTTACTTTGAAGCGCTATTTCATGAAACCACATTTCAGGTGGGTTTTCTTTTCCAAAAGGTAGCCTCCTATTTTATCTGTCAATTGAGACATTGAACATAATTGTAAGTTATTCTTGGCGATATACGCGCTCTACCCAAACACTAAAAGCGCCTTGACATTTTTCTTTCCATGTACTCGTTGTCGAGGAACCTAAGTCTTCATTAAAAACGAAGGGAAGTAAACACACTGCGCAGTTCAGTGTCCTGTTGCCTTGTTTTGTTGAATCGCCCTCGTATATTGATGGTACAAGCATACAGTTGTTTGCACCTTCCCACCTCATGAATTTCTCAGTTACCTCCCCCGCAACAGCCCGGAGGGATGTAAAGAGTTTCGCGCAGGTACTTGACGCACGCGCATTGCTCTCTCCTTGTCGCAGTGACCTTGCGGCGTGTTCTCTCGTGTTATCACACCACTGACTGGTGGGTCAGATAGCGGCCACGAGCGGAAAGGACGAATGTTTTATCACTGGGCGTACAGTCGTCACAAAACAAGCGGGCCTACACACTAATTTGAAACACTGAGAACCAAAGTAACTGACGTACTATGAATTACGACAGAACTTAATGGGGACACATACATCTATATTCTACATACATCTTCATTGTAGGTTATGTATTTCAGCCAGTCTGCAAACCTCTGACAGTGAACTAGACGCCTTCACAATCCTCGGTACGCAACTAGCTCTGTGGCCTCGTTTAGTTCCATTCCTACTCAGGTTCGATTCCCGGCAGGGTCGGGAATTTCAACCATAATTGGTTAATTTCGCTGGCACGGGGGCTGGGTGTATGTGTCGTCTTCATCATCATTTCATCCTCATCACGACGCGCAGGTCGCCTACGCGCGTCACATCTAAACATCTGCATCTGGCTAGCCGAACTTGTCCTCGGACACTCCCGGCGCTAAAAGCCATACGCCATTTCATTTTTTCATTAAATAATTAGAAACAGAGTATAACCCTGGTCGCTCTCTTCTTCTTTTACCGTCCATGGCGGAGTTCCTTATTCCTCTAGGTCATTGGTATCCAAACTTTTTGGTTGGCATAACCCCAAAATCCAATTGTTTTACCCTCGTACCCCGAAGTACGAGTATGTCGTTATTATATCAGAAATAACAAATGATTGTGGCTCGGTGCCAGATATTACTATTAACTATCATCATCATCATCATCATCATCATCATCATCATCGAGCGCCATCATCAATCATCATCTTCCGCACCTCATCCCGCTTGATCAGGGTCCCTGCACACATCGAGGCATGAAACAGTTGTGGCCAGGGATTTAAGGTCGTATGGCAATCCTGACGTCACGGGATTTTCAACTGAAATTCCCATCTCAGCGTCACCAGGAATCAAACCACGGTCGTCGGGATGACAGGCAAGCAACTAAACCGCTGGACCACCCTTTTCCTCAATAATACCAGTAATGTAATGTGCGTGTATATATATCGTCGCTAGGCAAAGGAAACATCGTAACTTCTTCTGAATGAAGTTAGAAGAAACTCAAAACTGAGCGGTCAGCAATAGCCGAAGAACTGTTGCTAGCATTTCCATTGCTTAATGATAGCCCAGTTATTAATAATAGTGTTATTTGCTTTACTTCCCACTAACTATTTTTACGGTCTTCGGAGACGCCGAGGTGCCGGAATTTAGTCCCGCAGGAGTTCTTTTAAGTGCCAGTAAATCTACCGACACGGGGCTGTCGTATTTGAGCACCTTCAAATACCACCGGACTGAGCCAGGATCGAACCTGCCAAGTTGGGGTTAGAAAGCCAGCGCCTTAACCGTCTGAGCCACTCAGCCCGGCAGCCCAGTTATTCGATCATTGGAGTCTTCTGTTCACTTCTCAGACAAGGCAGAAAGCCTTCACAAGGTAGATGGAGAAAGTGGTTTTCTCATGAGTGGAATTACGAGGTTTTCATGGCCTAACAATGATATATACACGAGTATTATTAATGAAACAATTATTATTGTGCTATATACACGGGTACTGAAGAAAAATTGAAGCGAATGAGTGGATTTCGAAACAAAACAAAATAAAAAATCAATGCAACATAAGTAAGCATTTTGATATACCTGGTCAACAGGAGGTACAAACTGACATATGTTTTAGAATAAATAGTTCGGAAACAGGACTCTGTGTAGTGGTAGGCAAAAACGCTAAATCAAAACATGATTCTATTAAAAATGTGCGGGTTGAATTCTTTTCTGAACTACTCACTGTAGGCCTAAATAGTTAGAAGCTATGATAAATTTGTACCCCCCCCCCCCACTGGCGTCAGGAAGGGTATCCGGCTCCGTAAAACGGGAGATAAATCCGCATTTGCGACTCATTTCATACCCGAGACACAACCATTCGCTTCACGTGACCCCAAAGCCGGTTTATGCATGCTGCTTCATTCTTAGAGTTCATCCCTGTATCTCCTCATTCACAGTATCCTATTGCCATTGTTCCCACTTGTTTGTACCAACAGGCATTTTCGCTACGTTCATATCTGTTACCTCCTATTCATGAATAATGTAACCCAGATTCATTCAGTTCCTACTCGCATACGGCAAAGCCAGTCTGAAAACAGGCCGATGTAAAGATAGTTTCTTCCGGGATCTGACTTCTTGCAAAGAGCATGCCGTTGACCGCAACCCTGTTCTCCCTGCATCACTTTTTACTGCACCTTGATTCAGTTTCTTTTGGTATACACTACCATGCTGGGGGAATACACATCCATCATCAATATAAATGAATAAAAACCTTCAACCTGTTTTCCAGTCATTGACCAGGTCAGGGATGGAATGAATGAAGCCCCCAAGTTGCGGCGACGATAGGAATTGTGCCGGCTGCCGAGGCCTGTCGCACTCCTCTGAGACAATGATTAATGACAGATGAAATGATAATGGAGAGTGTTGCTGGAATGAAAGATGACAGGGAAATCCGGAGTACCCGGAGAAAAACCTGTCTCGCCTCCGCTTTGTCCAGCACAAATCTCACATGGAGTGATAGGGAATTGAACCACGGAGCCCAGCGGTGAGAGGCCGCTGCGCTGCCGCCTGAGCCACGGAGGCTTCCATCAGTGAAAATATATCCAATAAACAATCACTATTCTTGTGGCTGGTTCAATTTAGTGAACTTCAGAGCTCGCAGTTAACATCTTCTACACTTAATTGCGGTTGATGGTGGTGATGATGCTGATAATAGTACTATTGATTTTAGTTTTACATTCCACTGTCTACTTTGACGATTTTCGGAGATGCTGAGGTACCGGAATTTTGTCCCGCGGGAGTTCTCTGATGTGCCGGTAAATCTACCGACACGGGGCTGACATACATAAACACTTTCTCATAGACCTACCACCGAAATTGACTTGGGCAAGGATTGGGGAAGAAGACTGTCATGGCCTGGCATTCTCCTGGAGCTGTACTGGGGCAATTACTTCTAAGGCATCGGACAGTGGGTTTCGAATATTCTTCCCCTCCCGAGGCTCAGTGCAGCCTGCCTCAACTTGTATACCGGGATTTGCATTCTTCATTACATAGTAGTTACTGTAAGGAGGGTTGGTATTCGGGACCGAGTCAACCAGACGTGAAGCCGCGATCCAGTAATGGTCATATTAATACTAACTTGGTGCACATTTAAAATGTGATTAAAGAGAATCAGCCTGCTCATTTATAAAATAGTACATCATTAGCTCGGTGTAGTAGATTGTGTGTGTTCTGTCAGTTACAACACACACAAAACACGCTTAATATTAAATTTTTGTTGCACAGTGAACAATTATGTATTTTTCAATGTTCTCTGGAGTCATGTTATATCACACACATATTCAACACTTATCATTTTCTTTGTTACTACGCCCAAAGCACGTTTATACATTAAATTTCGTAGCACAGTGAACAACTATGTACTTTTCAATACTCTCTGGCATCATTGAAAGAGGTATATCCCTCAGGATGTTCTTATATGCAGAGAAAGATCTTTCAACGTCACATGATGGCAAATTTTAGGAGAGGAATGTTTACTGGAGTAATGTCCTCGGGTGGATCAACATCATGTACATTTAGAATTCGGCACATGCTGTGAAATGTTGAATAATCAGGATTTCTCTTCAACACTTTTTTACAGTCACTTGCACCAGTTTCCCCACGCACAGCACTTAGATTTTCAATAGCATCCTCCATGACAGCAGTAGAATCTTGTAGTGGCAGTCCTGATGTTTCTAGACGTTTGACATTTTCAGGAAGCCAGCCGAAATTGCCGCTGATGTAGGCAATTGAGGAAACCCGCTTTGGAGTCACTAAAGACAGTTTATGATTCGCAAATATATATATAAGAATTTTTAGGATCAAGAGTATGTACAGAAGTGTCTGTAGTATCTAGATGATCACTATAGAAGTTAACTGCTTCTATCCATGTTACGTAACTCGTTGAACACTGGTTCCGGAGATGGTGGTATCTTTGGCAATTGCTGTTTATAAGACAGTCCTCGTGTGGCTTTTAGGAAACCTATTTTTGGTGAAATTATCTGTTCACTTGTGGAAACTTAGCTGTAATATCTTCGGCAACACGTTACAGTCCATGAGCCAAATACGTAAAATTGCTTGCTGATGATGCTTGTTGTTTTAAGGGGCCTAACATCGCAGGTCATTGGCCCTCGTAAAAATGAAGGGAGCATGATGGGATATAGGCCTATATAGTATATGTTGCAGCATCACAATGTATCACTAATACATTTTCCTCTTGCATCTCAGTCGACCACAGAGCTTTTAATCCATCATTCACAAATTTCGCAATAGTTGAGTGATTTGTATAGTCCAGCTCTTTACAGTAGATCAAACACGCCTGTGGGGCGCTGTAACGTTCTAGCTTCCCCACCACAAAATTGCATCGGATGTTTCATCAACAGCAGCCCATATGGAAGCATTTCCTATATACAGTCGTATGTTGTACATTGTTTCGTCATAGAAGACTTGACCGGGCGAGTTGGCCGTGCGCGTAGAGGCGCGCGGCTGTGAGCTTGCATCCGGGAGATAGTAGGTTCGAATCCCACTATCGGCAGCCCTGAAGATGGTTTTCCGTGGTTTCCCATTTTCACACCAGGCAAATGCTGGGGCTGTACCTTAATTAAGGCCACGGCCGCTTCCTTCCAACTCCTAGGCCTTTCCTATCCCATCGTCGCCATAAGACCTATCTGTGTCGGTGCGACGTAAAGCCCCTAGCAAACAAATAGAAGACTTGAAGATCATTCTTGCGTAGTGTTGATTGGTGAGGAAAACGTTACTTGAAGTATCTTTCCAGAAAATATGTGAATTCAGGCACTTCAAGTTTATACCATGGAATATTGGCTGCAATCATCGCACTGCATAAGTCTTTATAAAAGGGGTTACTTTAAGGTACAGGCTGCATCTGTGTTAAAAGTATTTGTTTCTTCTGTAGACCTAATTGTTGTTTTTTAAATGCAGAGCACTTCGTGTATATTGTTCGAGCTGAGATTTCATGGGACATGCTTGTTTCATGCTTGACAAATCACTACTTTGCCGTAAGTTGCAAAGGACTCATCCACTGCAAATCTATGATTTTAACTTTGAAGCTAGTGAGTACGCAAGTGGTGCCATATTGACTCTAGAGAAAACTGATGTTCAACTGTTTAAAAGGAAATAAAACGTACTTGAGACATTTCGAAAGAAGAAACCTTTAAGAATAGGTTTGGAAATTCCTAAGTAAGAAAGACATCACAGACATATATTTATAAAAATATTTCTGGAAACTTCAATATGCAAATGGCTCGTTTAAAAGCACTCTAATAGGGGTGAAGGATGTAAAGACGCATATAGTGCATAGCATTAAAATAACAGTTTCCTGCAGCTCATAGGAACGTTCGGAAAAATATTTTCACAGGTGTCTTTACCTGCAGTTGTCATCCTTTCTAATGCCTGTCGCTCATTGTCTTAATCCCCACTATTGAGGCAACTGACACCAGCCTCGCATTTAGAGTGAAATTTCAACACAGCAATTTATATAATATGAGAAAAAAAACTCTAAAATATGTTAATTTTATGTAATATTATTTAGAATATGATTGTATAATATTGTCAAATATATAAAAAAGATATGTAAATTGAAATTCAGTTATAGTAACCCTAACACAGTTGTTTGTGAACATAACATTTCCCAGTACCTACAGTAAATATCAAGGAACAAATCATGTTAATACATAGAAACCGCAACTTTAGTGATAATTTATATTATTGTGTTTCATGTGGCGAACTGAGTGGCTCAGTTTGTAGAGCATGGGCCAACTGAGCCTAAGGTAGCGTGTTCGATTCTGTCCCTGTCTAGTGATATTTTAAGGTGCTCAAATACACTAGCCTTGTTCCGGAAGATTTACCGATACGTAAAATAACTCATGCGGGACAAAATTGTGGCACTTCGGCTTCTCTAAAACCTGGAGGAGTAGTTTATGGGACGTAAAAGTTATCATTATTATTAAATTATTATTATTATTATTATTATTATTATTATTATTATTATTATTATTATTATTATTATTATTATTATTGTGGTTCACATAGTAGTTTGCAAAACTGTAAACCTTTAAATCTGGTGTAAAGGATTGAAGCCTACGGCATACGTGTCTCAGTCTCAGCATAAGTAGTATTACAATTACCATGGCTCTGGAGGTAGACGTTGATAATAATCTCATCCTCTCGTTTCTTCTCCTTCTCGTGTTCCAACCAGAGGCCTGTATCATATGAGATCAGTTAACTTTATTTGACACCTTTTCTTCAACCACTTCCGCCACAATTTTAAATCTCTTAAAGAGCTGCGAATCGAATCCAGACCTCTTTGCTCGACAGCTAATAACGCTGACATTCCTTGGCTAACCCTCCTTTCTCATCCTAACCCAAAGCCATTCTACATTCTATCCCGAGACTTTCACGTTTCCAGAATTTGGACTCCTTCCACCCTTGGTAACCCCTGCCCGTGGCAGGAAGAGAACCATGGAAGCAAGTAGACCTCTTGCCCTCCTCTTCGCCATGGACTTCGGACAGAGCTCTGCCCACATGCCTCTCTGCTGGTGAGCTCAGATCTCATCAGAGAGATTCGTTTCTTCCTCTTGTAACACCTGTGGGGCGATGCATCCATTCTCTCTCTTCAATGTCCATCATTTTTAGGCCTTGTTCTCTACAATTCGCTCGATGTGTATTGTAATTCCCCTCATTATCCTCAAGTAGGATTTGTAACTATAGCTTAGAACCTTAATCATGGACAATGGAGGACAAGCCAGAGTCCCAGTTAAGCCAGACGGGCGTCGGAGACTGCACAGCGGAAATGTCTGCGTGTTCTTGAATCATATTAAAATTGCACACCATTTTCTTCTTGTTTTTTGCAATTTGCTTTACGTTGCACAGACACATGTCTTATGCCGACGATGGGATAAGAAAGGCCTAGGAGTGGGAAGGAAGCGGCCGTGGCCTTCATTAAGGAACAGCCCCAGCATTTGCCTGGTATGAAAATGGAAAACCACGGAAAACCATCTTCAGGGCTGCCGACAGTGGGGTTCGAACCCACCATCTCCCGGATGCAAGCTCACAGCTGCACACCAAAATGTGTTACCTGCTTTAGGCTCACCCGTGAACTGCACACCAAGAATGTTACACCTGCTTTTGCGATACATATGCATATCTAATTTTATAACTGTGAACCCTATGACGGTGACGCGGTGGGAAGGCTTAAGCCCTATGTGTCCCAATGAAGCAAGATACCCGAGCCGTAGGAGCATCCATCTCCGTCGATAGACCAGACTAACGAATGGTTAATTGAATCGGGGGTTGTGGAGTTTAGGAAATTGCAAGGGCGGCAGTCTAGATGATTGACTGACATGGCATTGTAATGATATTTAGCATGGTTTAGCTGTATTGGTAGGGGCTGCCTGGCCGAGGCGGTAAAGGACGTTAGTTCGAATCCCCGTCAGGAAGTCTTAAAATTTAAGGAACGATATTTCTACTTCCGGAGGTGCATATGGCCCTGAGGTTCACTCAGCCTACACCAAAAATGAGTAGCAGATTAATTCCTGGAGGCTAAAGCGGCAGGGCGTAGAGCCAAACACTCTACCCCATCACGTGCCGAGGTTAACAATGGTGGAAGCCTTTACCTTCCACTCCTCCAAGGGCCTTCATGGCTTGTACGGAGGTGACTGCTTTTTAGCTGTTTTGATATTGCTACACGACTGAAAGTAACGGGAAACTACAACAGTGACTAACTCCTTTGTATGAATTAATGATGTATTAAAGGTGGCTTCCTCCCGGATAAAATATTCCAGAAGTAAAATAGTCCCCCATTGGCATCTCTGGGTGAGGACTACACCGGACTACACAGTCGTTCTGCGAGTCAGAGCGTGGAATGTTAGAAGTTTGAATCGTTGTGGTAGGTTAGAAAATCTGAAAAAGGAAATGGATGGACTAAAATTAGATATAGTTGGCATAAGTGAAGAGCAGGACTTTTGGTCAGGCGACTACAGAATTATCAACACAAAATCAAACTGGGGAAACGCAGAAGTTGGTTTAATAATGAATGAGAAAATAGGGTAGCGGGTGAGCTTCTACGAACAGTGTAGTGAACGAATTATTGTTGTCAATCCAATGTCCACCACAATAGTGCAGTTCTATACGACTACTAGTTTAGCAGATGATGAAGTATTAGAAAGAATATATGAAGAGATAGAAGATGTAATGCAATATGTGAAAGTAGACGAGAATTGAATGTAATGAGAGAATGAAATGAAGTGGTAGGCCAAGAAAGAGAAGGTAATGCTGTCGGAGAATTCGGACTGGGATGAAGGAATGACCGAGCGGGTGGCTGCGCGGTTTGGGCCACGTAGCTGTCAGCTTGCATTCGGGAGTTAGTGCTCGAACCACACTATCGGCAGCCTTGGAGTTACTTTTACTTGGATTCTCATTTTAAAACCAGGCAAATACTGGGGCTCTACCTTACGTAAGGCCACGACCACTTCCTTCTCACTCCAAGCCTTTTCCTACCCTATCGTGTACAAAAACCTATCTGTGTAGGTGCGACGTAAAGCAAATTGTAAGGAAATGAGGAAGTCGGCTGGTTGAATTCTGCACCGATCATAATTTAGTCCTTGCTAATACTTGGTTCAAACAACACAAATGACGACTGTATACATGGATGGGACCTGGAGACACTAGAAGGTATCATATAGACTTCATTATGATTAGGCAGAGATTCAGGCAGATATTCATAAAGCAGGTGCAGCATTGCAAGACCTTCTGAGATGCATACGTGGACTCTGACCACAACTTGGTGGTCGTGAAATGTCACCAGAAATTGAGAAATTGAAGAAAGAAAGCAATGCAAGAAGACGGGATCTAGATGAGTTGAAAGAAAAGAGTGTGAGGGATTGTTTCAAAGAACATGTTGCACGAGGACTAAATGGAAAGGCTGAAGGAAACTCAGTAGATGAACAGTGGTCAGTCGTAATGAATGATATCAGTCGGGCTGCTGAAGAAACGATAGGAAGAAAGGTAAGATCAAGTAAGAATCAGTGGATAACTCAGTAGATATTAGACTAGATTGAGAACGACGAAAATACAAGATGCGAAAAATGAAGAGGGAAGAAAAGAATACAGGCGATTAAGGAAAGAATTAGATATAAAATGCAAGACAGCTAACGAAGAAAGGCTGAAGGAAAGTGCAAGGATGTTGAAGGTTGTTTGATTGTAGGAAAGGTAGATGCTGCATAAAGGAAAACTACTTGTAGGCGTATGAATATGAAGAGCTCAAATGGAAACAATTCCATCAAGGGAAAGAAGTAGATAATAAGATTCTGGAACAAGAAGTGGCCGTTGATGCTGATGAAATGGGAGACCTAATTTTGAGGTCAGAATTTTACATTGCTTTGTGAGACCTAAATAGGAACAAGGCGCCTATAATTGATGACAAACCCTCAGAATTACTGAGGAAAACCAGCATGGAGAGGTTATTCCATTCAGTACGTAAGATGTATGATACAGGAGAAATGCCATCCTATTTTAGACAGAATGTTGTTATAACTATACCCAAGAAAGCCGGTACTGACAATCGTGAAAACTATCGTACCATTAGTTTAGTAAGTTATCTCACTCCTGCAGAATTTTAACACGTATTATTTTCAGATGAATGGAATGAGAAACTGAAGCTAAGTTGGGAGAAGATCAGTTTGGCTTCAGAAGGAATGTAGGAACACGTGAATCAATCCTTACTTTACGTCTGATCCCAAGGGATCGAATTAAGGAGGACTATCCCACGTACATGGCATTCGTAGATCTAGAAAAGGCATTCGATAATGTTGATTGTACCTAGATGTTTGAGATTCTGAAGGTGGTCGGGATCAGACACCGAAAAAGAAGAATTATCTATAATCTGTATAAAAATCAGTCTTCAGTGATAGGAATCGAGGGCTTTGAAAAAGACATAGCAATCCAGAAAGGAGTGAGGTAAGACTCTGACCTTTCTTCTTCTTAGTGTTTATATAGAACAGGCGTAAAAGGAAATTGAAGAGGAATTTGGAAAGGGAATCACAGTCCAAGAAGAGGAAATCAAAACTCTGAGATTTGCCGATGATGTTATTTTATCTGAGTCTTCAGAAGATCTGGAGAAATTGTTGAATGGTATGGACACAGTCTCGGGGAAGGAGTACAAGATGAAAATAAATAAGTCCAAAACAAAAGTAATGGAGTTCAGTCGAGCGAAGTCAGGTGATGCAGGAATTATTAGATTAGGAAATGAAGTCTTAAAGGAAGTAGAGAATATTGATTCGTGGGTAGTAAAATAACTAAAGATGGTTGAAGTAAGGGGGCGATAAAACGCAGACTACCAAAAGCAAGGAAGGTCTTCCTTTAAAAAATGAATTTTTTCACTTCGAACATTGATATGAATTAGAAAAAAATATAGACTTTCGTGTGGAGCGTGGCATTGTATGGACGGGAAACATGGACGATGACTATCTCAGAAAAAAAAGAGAATAGAAGCTTTTGAATTGCGGTCTTACAGAAGGATGCTGAAGGTGAGATGGATAGATCGTATCACTAACGAAGCAATATTGAATCGAATTGTTAAAAGGAGAACGATTTGGCGAAAGTTGACCAAAAGAAGAGATGAAATGATAGGACACATCTTAAGACACCCAGGATTTGTTCATATGCTTTTGAGGGAAGTGTAGACGGTAAGAACAGCAGACGTAGACGAAGGTATAAATATGACAAACAGATTAGAGTAGATGTAGGATGCAGTATTTATGTAGAAATAAAAAGGTTAGCATAGGATAAGGTGGCAGGGAGGGTTGTATCTTACCAGTCTTTGGACTGATGGCACAAACAACAAAAGTTTAACAAAAGTTAATATTTTGGAATAATAATAATAATAATAATAATAATAATAATAATAATAATAATAATAATAATAGTTTTATGTTCCACTAACTACTTTTAATGTTTTCGGAGACGCCGAGGTGCCGGAATTTTGTCCCGTAGGAGTTCTTCAACGTGCCAGTAATCTACCGATACGAGGCTGACGTACTTGCGTACCTTCAAATATCACCGGACTGGGCCGGGATCGAGCCCGCCTATTTCAACTCAGAAGGCCATCGCTCTACAACCTAAGCTACCCAGCCCGACTATTTTGGAACAAATGTAATAACTAAACAAAATGTAGAAAGAAATTGTCGAACTAGTTAAATATCTCGTTTACAAGATGCTGAATAACTTATGTAGTCTATCCCACTTCTCTGGTATCCATAAATAGGCAATTACATTTTCGTAATTATAATTACAGACGAGGATGCAGCCTGCAACACGAACTATAATCCTTTGTATTCGTACATTGGTATTTATGAAAAGGTCTTGTTTTACTGAGAAGAATATACAAGTTTTGAAGTACACTGACTGACAGAGCAAATGCAACACCAAGGAGGAGTGGTTCGCAAGGGATGAAAGTTGGGAAAAAAACAGAATCGGCACGGAAGAATAATTGATGTTTATTTCAAACCGATATGCAGGTTACACAATGCGCACGGCATCGACTCAGTAGGATGTAGGACCACCGCGAGCGGCGATGCACGCAGAAACACGTCGAGGTACAGAGTCAATAAGAGTGCGGATGGTGTCCTGAGGGATGGTTCTCCATTCTCTGTCAACCATTTGCCACAGTTGGTCGTCCGTACGAGGCTGGGTCAGAGTTTGCAAACGGCGTCCAATGAGATCCCACACGTGTTCGATTGGTGAGAGATCCGGAGAGTACGCTGGCCACGGAAGCATCTGTACACCTCGTAAAGCCTGTTGGGAGATGCGAGCAGTGTGTGGGCGGGCATTATCCTGCTGAAACAGAGCATTGGGCAGCCCCTGAAGGTACGGGAGTGCCACCGGCCGCAGCACATGCTGCACGTAGCGGTGGGCATTTAACGTGCCTTGAATACGCACTAGAGGTGACGTGGAATCATACGCAATAGCGCCCCAAACCATGATGCCGCGTTGTCTAGCGGTAGGGCGCTCCACAGTTACTGCCGGATTTGACCTTTCTCCACGCCGACGCCACACTCGTCTGCGGTGACTATCACTGACAGAACAGAAGCGTGACTCATCGGAGAACACGACGTTCCGCCATTCCCTCATCCAAGTCGCTCTAGCCCGGCACCATGCCAGGCGTGCACGTCTATGCTGTGGAGTCAATGGTACTCTTCTGAGCGGACGCCGGGAGTGCAGGCCTCCTTCAACCAATCGACGGGAAATTGTTCTGGTCGATATTGGAACAGCCAGGGTGTCTTGCACATGCTGAAGAATGGCGGTTGACGTGGCGTGCGGGGCTGCCACCGCTTGGCGGCGGATGCGCCGATCCTCGCGTGCTGACGTCACTCGGGCTGCGCCTGGACCCCTCGCACGTGCCACATGTCCCTGCGCCAACCATCTTCGCCACAGGCGCTGCACCGTGGACACATCCCTATGGGTATCGGCTGCGATTTGACGAAGCGACCAACCTGCCCTTCTCAGCCCGATCACCATACCCCTCGTAAAGTCGTCTGTCTGCTGGAAATGCCTCCGTTGACGGCGGCCTGGCATTCATAGCTATACACGTGTCCTGTGGCACACGACAACACGTTCTACAATGACTGTCGGCTGAGAAATCACGGTACGAAGTGGGCCATTCGCCAACGCCGTGTCCCATTTATCGTTCGCTACGTGCGCAGCACAGCGGTGCATTTCACATCATGAGCATACCTCAGTGACGTCAGTCTACCCTGCAATTGGCATAAAGTTCTGACCACTCCTTCTTGGTGTTGCATTTGCTCTGTCAGTCAGTGTATAAAGTTTAATGTTTAAGAAATGCATAGTTGACACAAATTGCACACATACATTTTGGGTGTGAAATATACAGAGAAAGTTGGCCCCTCTCAAAACGGTGTGCAGTTTCTATTTAGCCAAGCCAGGGAAGCACGGATCAGACTCTATATAAAACTAAAATTTAACGCAAGAAATTAATGTTCATTTTTTTAGAAATGGACACATATGGAGATGAAAATAGTAGAATGTTATACACAATTCTGCATTTCATTCTTATAATTCAGGTACTCCAGTTAGCCCACACGCGAAGTTTCCATTTAAATTCAATAAGCGCGTTTCCCCTCTGGCTTTTTGAGGGGGAAGTAATTTCATCACCTCATGTAGGTCCAGTCCACGGGATTTTTCACATTCATTTCTCGGTGCACGGAAGACTTTGAAGTATTTGTTGGGATATAGTTTTTACTTATAAAATAGGTGCCGACCAGCTTCAACTTTGGAAAGGATCCCTTAGTAGTAGAAGCAGGGATGGGAAAAGTGAGCGACAAATGCAGTGTGTATGTCCGGTAAGTTTCATATTAACGTGTAATGTTTGGGTCTCACTGTACACTCCGGGTTCTGCAGGGGTGTAAGCTTCACCAACGGCTGGTACATTTTATGCGTCTTTCAGCCAAAAGTGAACTTCTTCTGTTTCTTCTTGGTCACTGTTGCCGTATGTTCGAACCTTGGATAAAAATCTTCTAGGCGTAGTTCACACAGTTACAGTCTAGAGGCGGAAATGCTGCCAATATCTGTTCAGAGGTTAACTGCGAACATTTATGACTAACCTCGCTTTCTCTAATCGCTGGAGATATGCCACCCAGTGAGAAATGAAGTTCATTTTCATTTCACAATAAACTTCTTATTGGCCACGTTTCATATCAGCAGTAAATAACGATCTGGAAATTCACTGAGGTCATTTGTATGTCTAGCTGCCCCTCATCTCTTTTAGTGGCATGCTTATAAAGTTGCCTAGAGTTTTCAAAATACGATACTACTCAGGTTGTGAAACGTACCGAAAATATTGTTTTCTACCTACTGAAGTTACCTTGGGGAAAACTTTAAGAAATAAGCTTGCTTATTGATTATGCTAGTTGTTCAAAGGTGCATAGCATCTGGGTCATCGGCCCAATAAACACGCGAGGGGCCTGTTGCAAACTAAAATGACACCCTTCTTTGTTCGGAGTTGGCTACCAGATAATAGAAATGAGAATGAGATAGTCTTTTCGTAAGTCTAGTCATGATTTACTTCCTCTTTTCCTCACTGGAACATAGAACATCCGTCAATGGTCTTCATTGCGGTCTTTGATTTGCCTTGCGTGGTCGCACATCCGTTATAACACTAAGTCACATTTTGTAATTGTCTGTTTATTTGCTACTGATATATTTGAGGAAACTACATGGTAAGTAAGAAGCGGTATCAGCTCCCTCTATATCGATAAGGCGGTTATGTTTCCCTTTGTTTAAGTGGTGACCGGGTACAGACATCTTAGAAGATAAAGTGTTAACATAGTATCCAGAATGTTAAAACATGGGCACGAGCATTGACACTTAAGTTTGTCTTTTTCTTCATTTCATCAGTTTTACCGTTTTTAAGGTTTATATTGTTAATCATGAACACCTTGAATTTTCCGTCTTCACTTAGGTATATTTTTGGAGAAGGAGAGCGTATGTGAAGTAATTCATGTTGATGATGCTTATTGATTTTCAACGTGCCAACAACTTGGTTCGAAAATTGATTTATGGTCGCGACAACAGCAGTGCCATTACAGATAAGATCTTTCAATCACTGCAGAAATCTCATTGACATTTGTTATTTTGCAAATTTCCCACTCAGAAAATTAAAAGGAGCTGGTTAGGGAAAACGTACGTAGTTTCTAAATTGAGTAAATGTAACAGAAGCTTCCCACTGAGGCGGGCGAGCTATCAATGCATGTGAGAGTTTTAAAGTGGGGTCGTGTCTCTTTGGTTCAGATTCCACTTATGACTGTCGGTCTCTTGCACCATAAATACCAAAATTATAGTGAAAATACTCTAAACTTTGAGGACCTGCAGTGCTGGATCGGACATTAAACACACACAAAATATTATGTTTGTTTATATTCATTTGATATAACGGCAATAACTGGTCAGAATATTTAACTTGCTAGATGATGTTCGTGATAAACAGTCATCTAAATATATTCTAAAATTACTTTTACGGTTTTCGGAAACGCCAAGGTGCTGTAATTTAGTCCCGCAGGAGTTCTTTACGTGCCAATGAAATGGAAATGAAATGGCGTACGGCTTTTAGTGCCGGGAGTGTCCGAGGACATGTTCGGCTCGCCAGGTGCAGGTCTTTCTATTTGACGTCTATAGGCGACCTGCGCGTCGTGATGAGGATGAAATGATGATGAAGACGACACATACACCCAGCCCCCGTGCCGGCGAAATTAACCAATTATGGTTAACATTCCCGACCCTGCCGGGAATCGAACCCGGGACCCCTGCAATCAAAGGCCAGCACGCTAACCATTTAGCCATGGAGCTGGACTACGTGCCAATGAATATATCGACACGAGGCTGACGTATTTGAGCACCTTCAAATACCATCGGACTGAGCCAGGATCGAACCTGACAATTTGGGGTCAGAAGGCCAGCGCCTCAACCGTCTGAGTTACTCAACTCGGCAGTATAAAATAATCTCCCGGGTTCTGTCTGCCCGTCTACCTTTACGGGCTAATCTCGCGAAATGCTTAACATATCTTGAGAGTATTAATCTAATGACAAGGGAGAGCTGTGCATTGATGAATTTAGGAATGCAAGTGAAAAATAAAGAGCTATCTGCGCTTGTTATTGACTTACCCAATCGTTAAAGCTATACTGGTATTACTCTATCTATAAAATATTTACCAAGTTTTAAAATTCCTTAAAATGAAGAAGTCGTCGTTTCAGCGAATATGCACGCATTTGAAAAATATTACTTTGGAAGAAAGACGTGAGGCACTTGCTGTTCGATCTGAGAGTACCATGTATAGGACAGGACGGTAGTCGTTAGTCAATCCGCCTCTCCCATAGTAAATGTATTTGTTGCTGCATCAATATCTCTCCTTTTGGCGAGCTAGTGATGCAACGAAAACCGAAGTAATCCGATGTTGAAGGAATTAGTTTCTCCTGCCTGTGATAATGAAGCTGACCAACAAAGAGGATCTCGATTGTCAAAATACAGAGAAAAACAGACTTCCCCAAAAGAAAGAAACCGTCTAATAATAATAATAATAATAATAATAATAATAATAATAATAATAATAATAATAATAATAATAATAATAATAATAATAATGTTATCGGCTCTATGTCCTATTAACTACTTTTTGGGTTTTCGGAGACACCGAGATGCCGGAATTTAGTCCTACATGAGTTCTTTTACGTGCCAGCAAATCTACCAAACGAGGCTGACGTATTTGAGCACCTTCAAATACCACCGGACTGAGCCAGGATCGAACCTGCCAAGTTGGGGTCACAAGGCCAGCGCCTCAAACGTCTAAGACACTCAGCCCAGCAGAAACTGGTCTGTTGAAGACAACAATAGTTTCTCCATAGATGGAAGTAGACATTATTCTCGGCGAGAAAGAGCGAAACCGTCGTACCGAGCGTTTGGCCATGCGGTTAGAATCAGGCAGCTGTGAGCTTGCATTCGGAAGATAGTGGGTTCGAATCACACCGTTGGCAGTCCTGAAGATGCCTTTCCGTAGTTTTCCAATTTTCACAGCCGACAAATACAGGGGCTGATTGCTGCTATACAGGGTGTACCCAAACATGCGATAAGTAATCGGGGGTAGATGGTACACACCAAAAACAACACATTCAATCTCTATGAACATATACCCTACGGTCGATCGCGGGTATTCGGGAGATAGTAGGTTCAAATCCCACTGTCGGCAGCCCTGAAGATGGTTTTCCATGGTTTCCGCATTTTACACCAGGCAAATGCTGGGATTGTACCTTAATTAAGGCCACGGCCGCTTCCTTCCCATTCGTAGTCCTTTCCTGTCGCCATAAGACCTACTGTATGTGTGTCGGTGCGACGTAAAGCAACTAGCATTCTATATTACTGTCGATCGCTTACGGGCTGCGCCTGTTTTAGTTATTAGCTGGAATGGAGAGTGGGGGAGTTAGTTCGTATTAGTATTAAGTTGGGTGTTGGACATCACAATACTTCACCACTGTGTGGAACAAGGTTGCCATCGATTACGTTCAATGATTGGAGTGTTCGAACATGTTCGACAGTCAGTGAAGTGGCGTGTTCAGGCGAGCATTCAGGCGCATGATAGACATTTTGAGGGCTTCTTGTATTACAATGCGGTATCCCTGCTGGTTCAAAGGCATGGTGACAGCTAATCGACATGGTATGTGCTATGTAAGGCTACCAACATTTCCGGTATAAAGTTGGAAAACCGAGCAAGTTGGCCGTGCAGTTAGGGGAGCGCAGCTCTGAGCTTGCGTGAGGGAGAAAGTGGGCTCGAACCCCCTTGTCGGCAACCCGGAAGATTTTTATGTGGTTTTCCATTTTCACACCAGACAAATGCTGAGACTGTACCTTAATTAAGGCTACGGCCGCTTCCCTCCCACTCCTAGCACTTTCCTATCTCATCGTCGCCATAAGATCTATTTGCCAATATGTCAGCTATCGGCGTCATTAGAATAATGCAGCTACGCTTCAGTAATTGTGCGGTCAGTGGTCAAATGTATTATACAATATGTTTCAGTACGAAATTCCGATTACGATTTATATAAAAGCAAGTGCATGGAATTGCGATAAAATGAAATAATGTTCCTGATATTCTTATAAGAGACTGCTCATTGGAGCCATAAGCTAAATAGTCCAGTAAAGACACAGACCCAATTTTACATGCTACTGTGTCCTAGTACATTGATTCATGTCTCTCCTGGGGTTTGAAATATGAATTTGCTTTGCATTTGTGATGGAATTTACACGTAAAGAATGTCCATAACATTTTCGGAGCAGATGAAAAACCAAAAACCAAACCCCATGACGCAACAGCCCCGAAGGGCCATGGCCTACCAAGCGACCGCTGCTCAGCCCGAAGGCCTGCAGATTATGAGGTGTAGTGTGGTCAGCACGACGAATCCTCTCGGCCGTTATTCTTGGCTTCCAAGACCGGGGCCGCAATCTCACCGTCAGATAGCTCCTCAATTGTAATCACGTAGGCTGAGTGGACCTCGAACCAGCCTTCCGATCCAGGTAAAAGTCCCTGACCTGGCCGGCAATCGAACCCGGGGCCTTCGGGTAAGAGGCAAGCACTCTACCCCTACACCGCGGGGCCGGCTTTATAAGTCCCTTGGCACAGGCCAGAGCAAAGTGTAGTTTCAACTGAAGTCTCAGCTTCATCCATGGCTGTAACAATACGGAAGCTGCTGGGGTATGGGTGGTACTGAGTAATGACATTCGGAGCACAAATAGCGACTGAGTGTTATGAAACGTGTTGCTCATAGGGTCAGTCGTGCTGCAGTGGCACATTCTGGTCCAGTGAGGAAAGCAATGGCAAACTACCTCACTCCTCATCTTGTCTAGTACGCCTGGTTTGGGTTCTGCCATTGGTTTTTACGGTTTCCCTATAATTGCATAGGCTTTGGTGGTGCTATTTGAGGACTCAACCAGCCTCTGGGCTAGTATATAATGGCGTATGGCCTCCGGAAAGGCCTGGTACAGGTCTTTTTCTAGTAGACGGCCTATTAGGCGACATGCATGTCTGTGAAGATGAGGGCCCTACCCAGGATGATTTCTAATATTGAATACGCCACACACACCCAGCCCCCGAGCCATTGGAATTAACCTGTTAAGGTTAAAATCCCAGACCCGGCCGGGAATCGAACCCGGGACCCTCTGAACCGAAGGCCAGTACGCTGACCATTCAGCCAACGAGTCGAACAGCCTCTTGGCTGATGACTTAACAGACAGACATCTCAAATACTGTAGGCCTTCACCTAATAAAACTATAATAATCCCGTTCTGTAATATACACAGCGGAATCGTGTACCGTATAATCAGGTTCTCCTCAACATTTTCTTACGTGCACGACAACGTTGAATTACACAATTCCATTAAGTATGTGGAAGTATGGTAACTCAAAAAAGAAGAGCGCACTGTGTTATGTTCTTCGCATTTACTACTTTATCAGACTTAATTTTAATTATTATTGAAAAACAATTATCCGCCTGTGTGGTGTAATGGTTCGTGTAATTAGCTGCCCCCCCCCGAGGCCTGCGTTCGATTCCCGGCTTTGCGACGAAATTTGAAAAGTGGTGCGAGGACTGGAACGGGGTACATTCAGCATCTTGAGGTCAACTGAATAGAGGGAGGTTCGATTCCCACCTCAGCCATCCTCGAAGTGGTTTTCCATGGTTTCCTACTTCTCCTCCATCTCCATACAAATGCCAGGATGGTACCTAACTTAAGGCCACGGCTGTTTAATAATAATAATAATAATAATAATAATAATAATAATAATAATAATAATAATAATAATAATAATAATAATAATAATAGTAATGTTACTTGCTTTATGTCCCACTAAATAGGCTACTTCTTGTTTTTGGAGACGCCGAGGTGCCGAAATTTATTCCCACAGGAGTTCAATTACGTGCCAGTGAATCTGCCGACACGAGGCTGACGTATTTGAGCACCTTCAAATACCACCGGACTGAGCCAGGATCGAACCTGCCAAGTTGGGGTTCAGAAGGCCAGTGCCTCAACCGTCTGAACCACTCAGCCCGGAGGCCGTTTCCTTCCCTCTTCCTTGTCTATCACTTCTGATCTTTCCATCTCCCCCCCCCCACAAGGCCCCTGTTCATCATATCAGGTGAGGCCACCTTTGTGAGGTACTGGTCCTCCTCCCAGTTGTATACCCCGACCCAAAGTCTCACGCTCCAGGACACTGCCCTTGAGGCGGTAGAGGTGGGATCCCTCACAGAGTCCGAGGAAAAAAAAACAACCTTGGAGGGTAAACAGATTCAGATTGAAACACAATTTATCTCGCAAGCGGGTACAAACCTTGTAGATACCGACAACAAACATCTATAGGTACAGTTGTTTCTGAGAAGAATGTACCTGCGAGGAACTTCTACAGCACCATGCGCTCATTCCTTCTTTTTTTTTTTTTTTTTTTTTTTGAGCGACTGTACATAAATGAATTCAGTGGTCGGGCTACATATGGTGGCAACAGTATCAATCTGGAAAATATATTTGTAACTCGGAATTTGCGCCGCGTGTTTCATCGTTCTGTGTAAAGAAATAGCAGGGGCTTCTTGGCCGAGGTGGTAGAGGCCTGCTCGGCTCACCCAAAAATGAGTACCAGGTTAAATCCCGGGTGCAAACGTGCCTGCGTGTAGAGCTAATCACTCTATCTCACCAAGCGCCGAGGTTACGGACAGTGGAATCCTTTACCTTCCACCTCTCCAAGATCCTTCATGGCCTCTGCGGAGATGACTTTGCTTCTTGCTGTTTGTAAACAAATAGCCGGGCTGAATGGCTCAGACGGTTGCCCTTCTGATCCCAGCTTTGCAGCTTCGATCCTGGCTCAGTCCGGTGGTATTTGAAGTTACTCAGGTGCTCTAGCCTTGTGTCTGTAGATTTAACCTGCAGAACAAAATATCTGGTACCTCGACGTCTTTGAAAACCGTAAAAATAATTAGTGGGACATAGCACCAATAACACAACCATTCTTTTAAGGCTGGGAACGGAGAACTGTGGATGAATGAACGAAAAATAACCTCAAGCAAGACTTGCGTGTATCAATAAGCAACAAAGGGGAAATAATTGGAAATGTTTTTCTCGTTATGCATAACCTCTCGTCCAAGTCGCGTTCATGGCTTCCAGGAAGAGCAAAATAATAGCCGACAATTGAAGACTTTCAGGAAGGTAGTGACTTGTTGCTATCTAAATTGATTGGCCAGACTGAAGTTTGCTATTCGGTGGGCGCAGTACTGCGTAGTAAAGAAGCCGTTCTTTACCGTGCAGATATCAATTCTTTACGGCCATCTGGCTTATTTATTTATTTATTTATTTATTTATTTATTTATTTATTTATTTATTTATTTATTTATTTATTTATTTATTTATTCCTGACGTACATTTGTGGCGAAGTTAGGACTCGCGGCCCTCTCTTACTCTCAACCACTTTAATTAATAGCATTTTAAAATTTTAGCATAAAAGGAAAAATGTGACATAGTATTTCTTCAAAAAATAATACTACAGATAGACACGCTAAGATCACGTTACAAGTCGGTAAGGCAATTATTGATAATACTAATAATAAGCATAAAAGAGGAATTATTATTATTATTATTATTATCATTGATGTGCATAAAAGATTAAAAAAACCATCCACATAACATACACACAAAAACTCTCACAACTTAGTTAAACGTGCCCAGGAAAAGCTTTCGGCACGCAGATTTGAATTTTTGAGAGGAAGTAAAGTGCCGAATATCCATTGGGAGTGTATTCCAGAGTCTCAATGAAGTAAATAAAAAAGAATTATTGTGGAAATTCGTTCGACTTAGCGGAATTTCAAGTAGGGAACCGGAACGGATACCACACACAGTGATTAAACTGTTATACTGTATAACCTAACCCCACCAAAGTTGTCCAGTGTAACGGGTTTGAAGATAAAAAAACCTTGAGATTTGTTTATTGAAGTTGCTATTTAAAGTGCCTATGCATTGGAGGAATTGTTTAATATCAACAAGGTTTCCTTCGGTTTGGAATTTAATTTCAAACGAGCTCAGTTCACAGACCGCCTTGGCATGTAAATAAACCAATCACAGGGGTGGACATATCATGTGGTTGGGGTCGATCTAAGCGGATAATGGTTTTCAAGGACTGCTTACCATCGCCATTTCACGAATCATACTAACACGAAATCTTTTCATGTTCACATTTTATAACACCTTGATTTAAAAAGACTGCCACCTATAACTCGGAAGTTCCTCCCGTCCGAAGCGGATTCAGATATTATTACTATTATTATTATTATTATTATTATTATTATTATTATTATATCCTTCTCAATCCGTTTACCGTCCAGGGTTGGTTTTTTCCTCAGACTCAGGGAGGAAGAGTATCTCGCTCAGGTGGCCTCACCTGCTATCCTGAACAGGGGCCTTGTGGGGAGATGGGAAGTTTGGAACGGATAGACAAGTAAGAGAGAAGGAAGCGGCCGTAGCTTTAAGTTACGCACCATTTCGGCATTTGCCTGGAGGAGAATTGGGAAATCACGGAAAATCACTTCTAGGATGGTTGAGGGGGTATCGAACCCCCTCTACTCAGTTGTCCTCACGAGACTGAGTGGACCCCGCTCGAGTCCTCGCATCACTTTTCAAATTTCGTGGCAGAGCCGGGAATCGAACTCGGGCCTCCACATATTATTATTATTATTATTATTATTATTATTATTATTATTATTAAAGGGCGACATAAAACTTTAACAAGAAACAAACAAACAAACAACAACATTTCTTTCTAATTCCTTCCAGTTTTGCACTATATTCCTTTCTGTGTTTCTTCTTTTTTTACAATTTGCTTTACGGCGCACCGACGCAGAGAGGTTTTATGGCGACGATGGGATAGGAAACGCCTAGGAGTGGGAAGGAAGCAGCCGAGGCCGTAATTGAGGCACACCCCTAGCATTTGCCTGGTCTGAAAATGGGAAACCACGGAAAACCATCTTCAGGGCTGCTGACAATGTGGTTCGAATCCCCCATCTCCCGAATGCAAGCTCACAGCTGTGCGGCCCTAACCACACGGCTTCTATATTGCTTCCTTCCTTGGTAGATTTTTATCCCAGTAGTATCTTACTTCTACCCTGCCAAGTACTTCATTATCCATACTCCAAACCAAACAAACCAAGCCTCGTAACGCTACAGCCCGGATAAACCTTGACCTGCCAGGCGACCGCTGCTCCGCCCGAAGGCCTGCAGATTTCGAGGCGACGCGTAGTCAGCGCGACGAATACTCTCAGCCGTTATTCTTGTCTGTCTAGACCGGGGCCGCTGTCTCGCCGTCAGATAGCTCTTCAGTTATTTTTCTCGCATAGGCTGAGTGGACTACAAACCAGCCTTCAAATCGAGCTAGTCGAACCCGGGGTCTTCAAGTTAAAGGCAGACTCGCTACCCCTAGACCACGGCGTGGGCCTATTCATACACCATTCATCCAATATCCCTGTTGCTGGTGCTTAATTTGGTGCAGAATGTTTGTAAAAAATGTTGGAACAATGAATAGGAAGGAAGCTGCTGTAGCCTCTTAGTAAAACACCACCTGGATATTCACCAGGAGGTAATTGGGAAAAATACTTGTGGAATGGACGATAGTTTGATATTAACGCTCTTCTCAGATGCTCAGTTCAACCCTTTGCACATCACCAAACTGGGCGGTGGTAACAAATGAATGCTATTCCCACCCCCTTCCTCTCCCTCGATTGCCGTTCATGCACAGTAAAAGGCAGTCTGAAAGTCTGGAGTAGTCTCCTTGCGTCCAGAATTGCTTTGTACATGTGGACCGTGATATTGAGGTCAGGGTTTCTCGGAGTAGTCTTACGATTCTTATTGCGACTCAGTTCTGTGCTTGTGGTTTCTTGACATCACATCGCATCACATTCCATTCCAGGGTGGTCTATAATATTAAGTCTATTAGATCGTTACTTATCTGTTGAAACATCCTCATTATCTTTTATGGGCAATGCAGATGGCGCCTTGAAAGTAAATACGAGATCGTTGCCCACTGTTGTTACTCGATATTAGCGGCCAAGGGACATTGCTTCATTCCGAAGTCCGAGGTTCCAGGGCTATTTTACATGTCGTTCTCCACCTCCCCATTGGAGACTTCCGCAACTACCACTAGGTTTTCAAGAAAACATTAAATGTAAATGGTGGATACTAACTTGTTTCATGTGTCCAAGCGTTGGTCTTCGTCCTAGCTCATTGTCTCACAGTCTACTGTATTTTCTTCCTTCTTATTTAATAAATTAATTACCGAGCTCGATAGTTGCAGTCGCTTAAGTGCGGCCAGTATCCAGTATTCGGGAGATAGTAGGTTCGAACCCCACTGTCGGCAGCCCTGAAAATGGTTTTCCGTGGTTTCCCATTTTCACACCAGGCAAATGCTGGGGCTGTACCTTAGTTAAGGCCACGGCCGCTTCCTTCCCACTCCTAGGCGTTTCCTGTCCCATCGTCGCCATAAGACCTATCTGTGTCGGTGCGACGTAAAGCAAGTAGCAAATAAATAAATAAATAAATAAATAAATAAATAAATAAGTAAATAAATAAATAAATAAATAAATAAATAAATTACTGAGCGGTGAGGTCACACTACGGCTCTGGAGCCAAGCTCTGAATTCGGGAAACGAGTGGGTTCGAGCCCCACCGTCGGCTGTCCTAAGAATGGTTCTATCGTGGTTTCCCATTTTCACTTCCAGGCAAATGTCGGGACAGTTCCTGTTCATAAGTTACAGCTGAATCGTTCCACCTCCTTATCCAATTTAATTCACTATCATTTATTTCTTTTTGCTATTAGCTTCCCACTCCTAGCCCTTCTGATAAAATATTAAATACGAGGAACATACAATAACATGCGTTTTTAGCGCCTATATATATGTATATTAATCCCCATTTGCGACTCCTGATAGTTATTCAAAATGTGAACTTAGTTTTATTTTTTTCCTGTTACTAGAAGCTTTTTGTCCACCTTCGTAGCGTAACGGCCTGCGTTATTAGCTGCCATCCTCGGAGGTTTGGGTGCGATTCCCGGTACTGTCAAAGATTTAAGAATGACATGATGATTTGTACGTCTTTAAAAAGCTACATGCAGCTCACTTCCGTTGTGGGTGTGTCTGAAAAAAATGGCAAACCTCGAGGATAAGAGGGCACGTGTTTACTTTTACTTAGATTACTAGGAGCTTTAAACAGAAACTAGTTTAAATTACGAAAAAAAGAAAAAGAAAGGCAGCTGATGGTGTTAATACACATTTATCGAAAACGTACTTTGCCAGTACATTATCGTTGTTGTATTCTGTTAAGAAAGTGATAAGCAGCGGTAATGAAATGAAATGGCGTATGGCTTTTAGTGCCGGGAGTGTCCGAGGACAAGTTCGGCTCGCCAGATGCAGGTCTTTTCATTTGACACCCGTAGGTGACCTGCGCGTCTTGATGAAGATGAAATGATGATGAAGACAACACATATACCCAGCCCCCCTTCCGGAGAAATTAACCAACCATGGTTAAAATTCCCGACCCTGCCGGGAATCGAACCCGGGACCCCTGTGACCAAAGGCCAGCACTATAACCATTTAGTCATGGAGCCGGACATAAGCAGCGGTTAGGACACTATTTAGCAACTGTTATCATCACTCATCCAGCAAGCATAGAAGTGCACCCTTTTTGTTGACCAAGTGTCGACAAATCTCCATGTATTAACTAACCAAGAAATCTCTATGAAAATTTATGCTCTTTCCGTTTGATCGTTCTACTACGCTAGCGTTGCAGGGGGAGATGTGATACTCCCACGTGGCGCGTCCCATTAGGCGGATAGGGGGTCCTAACCGGCTTGCCGGCGGACTTAAGGGAAATAAAATACCTCTCGCGGACCAAACACACAACCCCCTGTGGGTGGGGGACGCAGACGAAGAATACACCCACGGTATCCCCTGCCTGTCATAATACGTGACTAAAAGGGGGGCGACCAAGTGATGATTGTATTAGAACCATGAAACTACTTGTGATTAGTACCACCACGCGGGGAACACCATGGGTCGCTTTTACTTGCGCGTAGTACAACTATGTTACAAACCAAATAGGTTTGTGATTAGTAGCACGCAGGAGCACCGTGCGGTCAGCCCCCCCCCCCCCACTTAGCGTACTGTCGGCTTTTACAGTACCTGTGATTAGTACCACTATAGGAATGACACCATGGGTGAGCGACACCATGGTTCTGGCCTGCCTTTGATTAGTACCCACTATATGAGGAACACCACGATATAGTACGAGTCTCTGTGGTTAGTACACTTATGTGATGAATACCATAGGTTTGCTTTGCCTGTAAATGGCGCCGCAATGTGAGAAACACCATAGGTCTGTATTACATGTGTGAGTTTCATTACCTGTGAGTAGTACCATAACGTGTGCAATACCGCGAGTCTACGCTACTTTTGATTAGTACCGCAAAATGACAAATACCATGGTTCTACTTTCCTAGCGATAAGTACCATTCTGTGTTGAAAAGCCAGAAGTTGATACGTCAAAAAGTGCAACTTTTCAAGGAAATGAAATTTAAAATTTACATGGCAGTGTAAAATACATAATTGTATTTATTAACTTCAAACTGTAGGAATTTGTAGACCATCATATTGCAAAACACAATAAATACCTTTTATACCTATACTTGAAAGAGTGTACTGACACAAGGGCATAAATTGACATATCAAGTTCTGCCACATTAACCCTCTACTGCATACTGTTGCCATTAGGCACCTGCGTAAATGAATAAATATTATAGACAGAGGTAGTTTTACGGCACACCTTCAACTGTACAGTCAATTAAACACATATCCCAGTGATGCCTTGTTTTTTTTTTTTTACATAACATAAGACAAAACAGCCCTACAACCAAAGGTACTCCTTCCACCCCGTCAACATCCACGCGAACCAACCACTTTACATGGCAGTGTAAAATACATAATTGAATTTATTAACTTCAAACTGTAGGAATTTGTAGACCATCATATTGCAAAACACAATAAATACATTTTATACCTATACTTGAAAGAGTGTACTGACACAAGGGCATAAATTGACATATCAAGTTCTGGCACATTAAGGCATGCAATATACAGTATTGCAGTGTAAAATACATAATTGAATTTATTAACTTCAAACTGTAGGAATTTGTAGACCATCATATTGCAAAACACAATAAATACATTTTATACCTATACTTGAAAGAGTGTACTGACACAAGGGCATAAATTGACATATCATGTTCTGGCACATTAGGGCATGCAATATAGTATTTGACATATCAAGTGAAGTTACTAAGATATATTCTAAACAAATCCTCGTACTCTTTAATACAAACATAATCATCTTGACTGAAATTGTATTTTTTCTCTATTACTATCAATCCAACATTTAAACCTCCAATTTTGTCATTATCATCACTGTAACTTTCGAACTTCAGTTTGTTTTCCTTTTGACATAGGCTGAGGGGAAACCCTGATTCAGTTTTCTTCTTCTTCTGATGATTATGATGATGAATCAAAACATGGAAGAATATTATCTGATGCAGAATGAGCAGTGGCTAAATTTTGATAGAAATTGTGACATTCTGGACTGATGAGAGGTAGCAGCGACAAAAAGGCCAGTTTTCTTCATTTGCCTGATTGGAGCTGGCCCGGAATGATTTTGAGGAATGTGGACACTTGACTGTCTTCCTCTTTTATTCCGCCTTAGTTCCATAACTTGAAACGGTATATCTAGATCAAGGGTGTATTTAAATTCTACAACTCCAAATTATTTGTATTGCAGCCATTTGATTTGCAACTACTTCACAGTATTGCTCTCTGTATCCTTTGTCCGTTTAATGAGTTTATCTGTCGGCAAATGTGAATAAGAGTAAGAATCGTTCTGCCCCATCTCAGTAACTTTCACTGGTACCTTTCCTCTCACAGAGCGTACAAAATTATACCAGTCTCTGGGTACCATTATTTCAAATGGATTGTTCATCTTTGCTCGTTCTATTGGACCAGGTAACAGAAACCTTTGATCTATAATTTCTCGAGTGAGATGGCTTTCAACTGCAACACACATCATCACTGCCATATTGATGTTCCGGTTTTTTGCATCGCATGTTTCGGAATAAGCTCTGAGATGTGTCACTGTGTTAGGTATGGACATTATTCTTTTGTGCAAACACTATGCAATTTGCTCTGATCCTCGTATTGCTGCTCCCTCATGCCACATAAAACACTCGGTTTCATTATTTCTTTCACCGCAGTCTCTAACAGTTACATTGTATACCCACAGTTGTCTTTGGTAATAAACTATATTGCTGCTCAGCACTGGCGTTGGCAGACATTGTTGCATGTCAAATACCAGTACTTTCATTGCATTATTTTCAGCTGCTAATTTCTTTTTCCTTGCTCTTGTATGCATAATCTGCTAAAGCTAAATGGTCATCATATTCTTGCTTAATAATATCCTTGTCTTCCTGTTTACACCTCTTCAGCTTCATTTGAAACACGTCACATGTTTTACAAGTATGTATTTCAGGATGATTGAATCTGAGTGCTGTTGATCGGAATACATCTCTATAAAAACCGTTCTCACCATTCTCCTTCTTCTTAGTCACGTACAGTTCGTATAAGATGATGTGGTAGGTATTTGCAACTGGTATGGCTTCTCAAATAATGGCTTTCATGCTGTGGAAAGCTGTTGATGTGAGCTAGTATTTCATCCCGTTCAGAAACTAGTTTATTACTAGGTTCATGCTTTCCTCTGATCAGGCGTTACATTACCAACTACATTAGTTTTCTTCTTGCGTATTAGCACATCAGCTTTACCTCCTTTAATTCCATAAACTGACATAAACAGTGTCTTACAAACTTCTACAGGCACTTTATTCACAGGAAAAAAAAATTAGCAGTTATAGTCCTATCATGAAAGCCACAGTCTCTTTTTCCGCGTCCTTTCTTTTCAGTCTTTTTTCCTGTGATCTGGATACCATTGCTAAAAAATTTGATCTTCAACAGCAGGGTCAGAAATTGAATGGAGTTCAGTAAATATCGATTTCTGACCACTTTCTTTGCATGTATTCGTACACTCTTTCCTACAACACTTATCAATCGGAATAAACACCTTTCCTGGCCGTACCTTGCCTTTGCCTAACAACAAATTTCACCCCGTGCTTTCAGCTTTTTTTCTTTCAGCTCTGCTTAATTTTCCCTTAACACTGATAGTTTTAGTTTCATCACTATTTGCATCACCTGTACCGCTATCAAGTTCACTCTCACCACAATACAAAAGAGGATCCGCTGCAGACGTACGAGCACTAACGCCAACTGAAGATGTCATCTCTTCCGCCTCAGTCGAAAGCACATTACGAGAAGTTTGGTGTTGATTCTGTATTTTCCCCCCCGTTACTTTCACACACCTAGAGTTCCACATTTTTCTTCTTTGTTACTAGTTCTGGAAGTGGAACATCCTCAGATTCCTCAGATTCACCTTCTGATGGCATGTATTCTGATCCAGAAATCGACAAGTCAGAGAATTCTGTAGGCAAAAGAAGTGCATAACCTCAATTAATTTGTATGTTGAAGGCATGAACTACATTTCTGAAACCTAGTGTATTATATTTACCTTCACTGTCATCAATCTTATGTGAAGTGCACATGGCCACAATTCTTCTAGCTCTCTCCCCCATAGTGAAAATTTATTAGGTACACGAAAGGAAACGATAAACTTCCGTACATTTCCTTAAATTCCTTCGAAAACAAAACATTGTTGTCAGTCTACAATGAACAGATGGAAACACACGAAACATTTTTAATAACAATGGAATCCTACAATGAGATAAACAGAACATATGATGTATTGACGAAACAAAATAAACTGTAATGCTCAAACATATCATAACTTGCCATTGCCATTTATTCCGTTACTATAATGAGTAGACATATCATCTTGTGGTGGAATATGGAGCACATGAAATACTACCAGCATTTGGCAAAACCTAGAAATAGCAAATTTTGGAGATATCAACTTTTGGCTTTTCACCACAGCATTATGAGGGGCCGATGACTTGGATTTTGGACCCCTTTAGACTGCAAGCATCATCGATTCAGTACTGTGCTTTAGGAGCAGTCCCTTGGTCGGTAATACTATTGTTTACGTCAGTTTCTGTGAATGTGAGGCACTGCGGGTCGGATCGACTGATTGTTTTTAATTCATATCCATCCATTCATTCTTCGTCCTTCGTCGTTCTTTTGGATTTTTTAAATTTGTCATTACATTTCGTCTCATTTCGTACCATTAGGGGCCGATGACCTAGATGTTAGGCCCCTTTAAACATCATCATCATCATCATCATCATCATCATCATCATTATCGTTCTTGTACTCGGGAATTTATTTTCATCAGATTAGCCTACTTTTTGTGTCAAGAATCCGTCGGTAATACCGATCTCGTATACTAAAGTAGAGGAATAAAGGATTGTAGTTTCCCATCCGGCAGACTTGGGTCTGATTCTCGGCTCTGCACGGAATTAAAGAGTGAACTATGGATTTGCAACACGGAACATGAAGCCTCGAGAATATAATTCAGAAGAGAAATTAGTTAAAATATTCCCCTCGTTCAACCCAAAAGTGACTTCCTATGGTTCCCCACTTCAGTTTCAGACAAATGCCGGGAAAGAACTTAATACTTGGGGCATGCAAAGGGGTTTTGGCCGGGGATTTAAGGTCGCATGCCCTTCCTGACACCACGGGAATTTCAACTGAAAATCCGAACCCAGCAACACCAGGAATTAAAGCACGGTCGCCGGGATGACAAGCAAGCAGCTAAGCCGCTACACCACCCTGTTCCCCAAAATAACAATAATGTATTGTATACAATCGTTGAATGTATTGTATACAATCGTTGCTGGGCTAATGAAACCTCGTAACTCCTTCGGAGTAAAGTTTACAGAAGAAGCCCAGAACTGAGTGGTGAGCAGTGGCCGGAGAACTGTTCTTCGCATTTTCAATGATAGTTCAATCATTCGACCATTGGAGTCTTCTGTTCCCTTCTCAGGTAACGCGGCAAGCCTTCACAAGACAAACGGAAAAACCTGATTTTCCCCTGAGTGGAGTTACAAGGTTTCCACTGCCTAGCAATGATGTATATACGAGTAATTAATGCTACCATTACTGTTGTACTACATACACTGCTTCTGAAAAAAGGTACAGACTGACATAGAATTAATAGTTCGGAGAGGGGACTCAGTGTACTGGTAGACAAAAACACTAAATCAAAACAAGAGTTTACTGAAAATGAGCAGGCTCAACTCATTTCTGAAGTGCTCACTGTAAACAGGTTGAAGCTGTGATAAATGTTCGCACCCCTTGAGACGACTCCGCATACCGTTAGTGGTACGCGTACCACACTTTGAATACCACTGTCTAGGTGATGTATTGACATCTGGAAAACTCGTGAGGAAACTACGTCATTTGCCGGGAGCAGGCGTCTTGTTGCTTAGCTCTCGGCCAACAGTATATGTGAGTTCTTATGGAGCTACAATTGGAGGTACTGGACCATTCTGTCCTGACTGATATTCATCCTTTTAGACCATTGAAAATGCATCAAGATAGAAGAGGGTTAGGGATAAAGTGGTGAACTTCAGCGAGTCGTCACATTCTGACGTCAGGCACCAAGCCCTGATTTCTTCTATCCCAAGGTAAAAAAAAAAATCTTTACTGCGAATGCTTAGACAAGTCTGAAGATTTTCTGTAAAAACAATCTGTAGCATTTGCTGTGATTATAAAATCTGTAGCATGTTCATACTGTGCGTGTTGACTGGTGTTTCGAAAATTTATGCAGTCACAACGTTATTACCTTGTCCGGCTCCTTGGCTGAATGACCAGCGTAGTGACCTTCGGTCCAAAGGGTCCCGGGTTCGATTTCAGGTCAGGTCAGGGATTTCAACCACGTGTAGGTAATTCCTCCGATTTGGGAGACAGGGTATTTGTGCTTGTGTTAATACATGCCTTTTCATTTACACACAACACAACATAACACACCCGTTACATCTACAGAAACACGTAATGTTAGAATGCATTCCTCCACGCAAAGCTGATGCCAGGAAAAACATCCGGCCGAAAAACTGGGCCAAGATCACATGCGTGACAAAGAACGTATCTCCGACCCCATCAGGGTGTGGAAGCAGAATAAGAAGAAATATTAAGATCATATTCTTCTTATTGAATCACCCTCGCAATAAGACAGCTGATGTGCAGACAGCTACGGTAATATTGTAAAAGGAATAGCGAAGACGTATCACGCCAAGTGAAAAGCAATAAATGTATTTTGACCGATTTCAGTTTAGCTTAATGAATAATAATGGTATTTGCTTTTTACGTCCCACTAACTACTTTTACGGTTTTTGAAGACGCCGAGGTGCCGGAATGTTTCCAGAAGGAGTTCAATTACATGCCAGTAAATCTACCGACACGAGGCAGACGTATTTGAGCACCTTCAAATACCATCGGACTGAGCCAGGATCGACCCTGCCAAGTTGGCTCAGAAGGCCAGCGCTCTACCGTCCGAGGTACTCAGCCTGGCACAACTTAATGAACATATCGTTAATAAAGGAAAATATCCCTCGTTTTTATGTAAGCTTTAGATACCTAAATTAAATGGCGTATGGCTTTTAGTGCCGGGAGATCCCAGGACGGGTTAGGCTCGCCAGGTGCAGGTCCTTTTGATTCGACTCTCGTAGGCGACCTGCGCCTCGTGATGAGGATGAAATTATCTAGCCTCCGTGCCAGGGAAATTAACCAATGATGGTTAAAATTCCCGACCCTGCCGGGAATCGAACCCGGGACCCCTGTGACCAAAGGCCAGCACGCTAACCATTTAGCCATGGAGCCGGACTCAGCTTTAGATGATGTACTCTAGCTGGCATCGCTACAGAGTCATAAACAGGTAAGTAATGCGAGATCCCTTTTGTCACTCACTTCTTTCAAACATTGTACATGTCAACTGTTCAGTTGTCAATATGGTGAAAACATGACACTCGTAATATTGATTTGTTGATCAGTCAGAAAAATTTCCTGTCATTCCACTCTGAGGTTAACCCATCACGGACAACCTTACTACTTTTTCATTAAACGAATTTATCTCTCGACCGCATAGTAAATGCGAGTAGACTCAGAAAAAGATGGAACTATTTAGCTATGTTTGGTTCACACACGTTTCAAGGCTGCATCGCAGAAGTGTGTAATAGATATGTGGTATATCGGACTTCAAAGAATCAATCAATCACTCAATACTGATCTGCATTTAGGGCAGTCGCCCAAGTGGCAGATTCCCTATCTGTTGTTTTCCTAGCCTTTTCTTAAATGTTTTCAAAGAAATTGGAAATTTTTTGAACATCTCCCTCGATAAGTAAATCCAATCCCTAACTCCCCTTCCTATAAATTAATATTGGCCTCAATTTGTCCTTTTGAATTCCAACTTTTTCTTCATATTGTGATCTTTCCTACTTTTAAAGACGCCACTCAAACTATTCGTCTACTAATGTCATTCAACGTCATCCCTCCGCTGATACCTTGGAACATACCACTTAGTCGAGCAGCTCGTCTTCTTTCTCCCAAGCCTTCCCAGCCCAAACTCTGCAACATTTTTGTAATGCTACTCTTTTGTCGGAAATCACCCAGAACAAATCGAGCTGCTTTTCTTTGGATTTTTTCCAGTTCTTGAATCAAGTAATCCTGGTGAGGCTCCCATACACTGGAACCATACTCTAGTTGGGGTCTTACCAGAGACTTATATGCCCTCTCCTTTACATACTTACTACAACCCCTAAACACCCTCATAACCATGTGTAGAGATCTGTACCCTTTATTTACAATCCCATTTATGTGATTACCCAAATAAAGATCTTTCCTTATATTAACACCTAAATACTTACAATGATCCCCAAAAGGAACATTCACCCCATCAACGCAGTAATTAAAACTGAGAGGACTTTTACTATTTGTGAAACTCACAACCTGGCTTTTAACCCTGATTATCATCATACCATTGCGTACTGTCCATCCCACAACATGATCGAGGTCATGTTTCAGTTGCTCACAGTCATGTAACTTATTTATTACTCTATACAGAACATCATCCGATTCCACTTGTTACTCATATCATTTATATATATAAGAAAATATAGAGGTCCAATAATACTGCCTTGAGGAATTTCCCTCTTAATTATTACAGAGTCAGATAAAGCTTCGCCTACTCCAATTCTTTCTGAGATCTATTTTCTAGAAATATAGCAACCCATTCAGTTCCTTTTGTCTAGTCCAATTACACTCATTTTTGCTAGTAGTCCCCCATGATCCACCCTATCAAATGCTTTAGACAGGTCAATCGCGATACAGTCCATTTGACCTCCAGAATCCAAGATATCTGCTATATCTTGCTGGAATCCTACAAGTTGAGCTTAGTGGAATAACCTTTCCTAAAACCGAACTGCCTTCTATCGAACCAGTTATTAATTTCGCAAAACATGTCTAATATAATCGGAAGGAATATCTTCCCAAAGCTTACATGCAACGCATGTCAAACTTACTGTCCTGTAATTGTCAGCTTTATGTCTATCACCCTTCCCTTTATACACCACAGGGGCTACTATAGCAACTCTCCATTCATTTGGTATTGCTCCTTCAACCAAATAATAATCAAATAAGTACTTCAGATATGGTACTATATCCCAACCCATTGTCTTTAGTATATCCCCAGAAATCTTATCAATTCCAGCCTCTTTTCTACTTTTCAACTGTTGTATCTTATTGTAAATGTCATTGTTATCATATGTAAATTTTAATACCTCTTTAGCATTAGTCACCTCCTCTATCTGGACATTATCCTTGCAACCAACAATCTTTACATACTGCTGACTGAATAATTCTGCCTTTTGCAGATCCTCACATACACACTCCCTTTGTCCATTAATGATTCCTGCAGTGTCTTTCTTGGAACCTGTTTCTGCCTTAAAGAATGAAGTTAAAAATGAATTGTTTATGTAGGACCAGACCGATTGCAAATTAAACTTGGTTGGATGATTAATTAAGACATCACAATATCTGCATGTCTGTCGTTGTTTTTTTTCTTTTTACAACTGGTTTTACGTCGCACCGACACAGATAAGGTCTTATGGCGATGATGGAATTAGGAAAGGGCTAGGAGTGGGAAGGAAGCGGCCGTCGCCTTAATTAAAGTACAGCCCCAGCACTTGCTTAGTGTGAAAATGGGGAAACTACGGAAAACCATCTTCAGGGCTGCCGACAATGTGGTTCGAACCCACCATCTACCGAATGCAAGCCCTAAGGAAAAGCACCATGTAACTATCGTAAGATAAACCAGTATGCATTTCTTGATAGAGACATAAATCGAATATAATTCCAGCGTGATGCATTAATAAAATATTAATTGTGAAATGTTTCCTACAAATAGAATTTGGGGGCGGCGGCTGGGGCACAATCTGTTTCCTTCTCATACACTTGTTGTACCGAGCGAGTTAGCCATGCGGTTAGGGCGCGTAGTTGTGAGATTGCACCCCAGTGTCGGCAGCCCTGATGATTGTTTTCCGTGGCTTCCCATTTGCACACCAGGCAAATGTTGAGGTTGTAACTTTATTAAGGCAACGGCCGCTTTCTTCCCACTCTTAGTCCTTTCTATCTCATCGTCGCTATAAGATCGATCTGTGTCGGTGCGACGTACAGCAACTTGTAAAAAAAAAAAAAAAATGTGTATACGGTACGTATATACAACCCGGAAGATATTTCAGAGCGAGAAGAGCGGTAAAATTGAAGATGGGTTTGCAGGCATTCATTTGCTTTCTTTCTTTCTTTCTTTCTTTCTTTCTTTCTTTCTATCTTTCTTTCTTTCATTTCTTCCTTTCTTTCCTTTCTTCCTTTTTCGGCCGCGTTTCCCGCATCTGCTGGAGATACAAGTGCGATCTGTGTTCTACATTTGCTAGTTGCTTTACGTCGCACCGACACAGATAGGTTTTATGGCGACGATGGGACAGAAAAGGGCTAGGAGTGGGAAGGAACCGGCCATGGCCTTAATTAAGGTACAGCCCCAGCATTTGCCTGGTGTGAAAATGGAAAACCGCGAAAAAACATCTTCAGGGCTGCCGAAAGTGGGGTTCAAACCTACTATCTCCCGAATACTGGATACTGGCCGCACTTAAGCGACTGCAGCTATCGAGCTCAGTGTTCTACATTTGGACTTGCCTAAGTATTTTATATAATTTGTTTTACGTCACACCGACACAGATAGGTCTTATGGTGACGATGGGATGGGAAAGGCCTAGGAGTGTGAAGGAAGCGGCCGTGGCCTTAATGTTGGTACAGCCCCAGCATTTGTCCGGTGTGAAAGTGGGAAACCACGGAAAACCATGTTCAGGGCTGCCGAAAGTGGGGTTCAAACCTACTATCTCCCGAATACTGGATACTGGCCGCACTTAGGCGACTGCAGCTATCGAGCTCAGTGTTCTACATTTGGACTTGCCTAAGTATTTTATATAATTTGTTTTACGTCACACCGACACAGATAGGTCTTATGGTGACGATGGGATGGGAAAGGCCTAGGAGTGTGAAGGAAGCGGCCGTGGCCTTAATGTTGGTACAGCCCCAGCATTTGTCTGGTGTGAAAGTGGGAAACCACGGAAAACCATGTTCAGGGCTGCCGACAGTGTGGTTCGAACCCACTATCTACCGAATGCAAGCTTTCAGCTGCGCGACGTTAACCGCACGGCCAACTCGCTCGGTTAGAAAGTTTTTGTTGGTAGACTATGATTGTGTGAAGGGGACGATAGAGAAAGGAGTGTATAGTGTACCAGCTAAAGAGTGCTCCGAAGTCAGGAAGTACGGACGCGATCACTAATCAGCATTGCCCATCTCTGGTCAGTGTGTATGCATTGTAGTTTTCCACGAGATGAGCGGAGTTAAATTGTGGTATGGGAATTTTAACAAAATGCACTCTTCATTCGGAACACAACTTGAAAAGGGACGTTTGGTTTTCTTGATAAATGGTGGGTGATACCCAGAGGCATTATTTTTCCGCATTAATTTATGTAGGATTTCTCGAAACGGAAACAACTTCTCGCGTTATTTTGCTAAATAGAACTTGCCCTATCGCAAGAAATAGCAACAATATTGATAACCATTCAGCTTTCCTTTATTATAGTCCAGATTAAGATTAGTATATTACATAATACATTACCTCATACAGTAATTACGATTACGCCCTTGTATTCAATCTTTATGTTGTCGAAAGTAACATACCACATGTAAAATTGAGCTCTCTTTCACTAGTCTCTCCGGTCATTGATAATCAAATTGTACTTCGAAAGGAAAACCTCTCTGCATCAACGAATGAACAGGAAACACAAATGGATTTTAGTACAGCATTTGCAAAGTTTAGGTGCATTAATTTCATTGTGCTACGTTAAATTCTTGACCGAGGACTTCTTCAGTTTGTTTCAGAACTAGACTACTTATTTTAGAGCAGTGTATCTAGCAATAGATTAGTATCAAAGCGTACCGCTTACTGTGACCAACGGCAAAGCATTCTTAAATTCAAATCTCATAATTGGAGAAGTCTTCCTTGTTTTTTGAAAACGCGGAGCAAAATCCTTGTTTTCTTGGCACGGCATAAGCCCATATGCATATGTCTTCTCTATAATATCAGATTGTTTTAACATTTTAAAGAAAGGCATTTTTTTACCTTTTTCACTCGTAACCGAAACATTTTCATAGCATGACTGAATTACATTAGTTAGATGAAATCGATCAAATAATATGTTTGCATCATTTGAAGACATTGCTCTTAAATCTTGTTTACAGAAAAGGCACGAACTGTTCGCAAGACGAGTGCCACTTCATTTACTAAGGAGTCATTAACTCCTTCAGTAGACTAATCTTACTAGCAAGTTCGCCGACATCTTTAGAAGCAATTATAGTCATTTTACCCTTCTGTTCTCCATGGCTAAATGTTTACCGTGCTGGCCTTTCGTCACAGGGGTCCCCGGTTCGATTCCCGGCAAGTTCGGGAATTTTAACGACAATTGTTAATTTCGTTGGCACGAGGGCTGGGTGTATGTGTCATCTTCATCATCATTTCATCCTCATCACGACGCGCAGGTCGCCTACGGGAGTCAAATCAAAAGACATGTACCTGGCGAGGCGAACATGTCCTCGGACACTCCCGGCACTAAAAATCATACGCCATTTAATTTACCCATCTGTTCTTTATTTTTGAAACCAGCAAATGGGAATATGGATAATTAGACCCTCCTAATTACAAAACGACTGGAATAAATGCACAGAACAAATACTGCTTGTGATTTTGCGGGGTTGCAAAATGTGGTTCTTCCATTTCTGTCCAATAAGAAAGAAATTCTCCATGATTTTCACAGGAGTTCCACACTTATCGCAAAATTATTAAATTTCGCTTTAAATGGAATTTAATTCGCCTTGATTTTCAAAATAATATCACTATTTTATTAACCAGAATCTTATGATTCGTTAAGATATCCCAGACTTGCTTCAAAATATTTCTTGTCGCGTTTATCGATCATCTGAAAAAAATACATGCAACTGACATTAATTATACCGGTGTAGACAACACAGCTGCGCCGGTTAAGAAAAACTCCACAGGCAGGTTTCTAAGGCACGATGTCAAAAGCCACTGGAGTGATAAAGCAACAGCAATAATATAATCTGTGTGCAAAATATAGTCAGTGATTTCTTGGACTGTAGTTTTGTCGCACCAAAATATAAGATAATCACATACGTGAGACATCCTACCTCAAAGTTGTTGCTGCAAGTTTGCGAACGCTGGAATAGTTCCAGGAAAAGCGACTGAAAGATACAGGATGGAAGATCCCGGGCGGCTGAAACCTTCTCTCGGCCGACTTATATCGACGTCCACGCACCTTTGCTACCGGGCGAGTTGGCCGTGCGGTTAGGAGCGCGCAGCTGTGAGCTCGCATCCGGGAGATAGTGAGTTCGAACCCCACTGTCAGCAGCCCTGAAGATGGTTTTCCGTGGTTTCCCATTTTCACACCAGGCAAATGCTGGGGCTGTACCTTAATTAAGCCCACGGTCGCTTCCTTCCCATTCCTAGGCCTTTCCCATCCCATCGTCGCCATAAGACCTATCTGTGTCGGTGCGACGTAAAACAAATAGCAAAAAAATAGCACCTTTGCTTTCAAGCGATTTTAAGAGAAAGGAATCAGATAGTGAGGTGTTGAGTTCAGTTATGTACATCCTTAGTCGGCGTTATATTCATCATCTTTCAAATTCTCTCTCCGTGTAGAACATTAATGAAAATATAATAAATACATCTTCGCAGCCTAGGACTATTTCATCGTGATCATCTGGAACTTTTCGCTAACGGATTTTGGCAGAACATTATATTGCCTGCGGCTTGGATTGTGATATTTTCGGCTTCCGCTGCTCACAGACTTTTACCATTCACAAGAATGACGCTCGTTCTGCATACACCGCATGAGGCAGTTGCCGCCTGCTGTATTGAAAGTACTGGGAATGCACCATCATCTCTCCGCTGTAATGTACCACAGCACCGCAGTATAATCACGGGCGCCTTGTTGAGAAGGTAGTGACGATCACTACCCCCTATAAAGTCTGCCCTGTCGGGTTGATACTGAGATGAAGTCAACTCTGAGTCATTCCCTGTAACTAGCTTTGGAAGAGCTGAGAATTGGGCCTGATCAATCGGAGCAGAAGTGGAGGCGAATAGGAACGAATCTTGGGTGTAAGGAGCAATCTTACTTGCAGTTTTACGTGTTTTAACGTAGACGTACGTTCCTCGACAAGAAAAAAAAAAAGAGGCTTTTAGTGTTTGAGTAGAGCGCGTATATCGCCGAGAGCATTTAACTTGCGATTATTTTTAATTTCTTAATTGACAGATAAAACAGGACAGGAAGCGTAGTTTTCATAAAATAGCACTTCAAAGTAAGGCAAAATTTGCGGTAGATATGTGACGTCACACGCATTACTCGGTTGTAAGATGGCGCAATGCTGACTCGCGCACTCGGTTGGAGGTTAGCTGTCATTGTGAATACATCGTGGTCAGACTTTTATTTCTAGTAAGTAAATCTACGAAACCCTCAAAACCCTGCGGCCGTTACAATTGTGACAGCCTACCGCCAATTTTTTTAAGTATGGGATTTACAGTTTACTGTAAAATTAGAACGTGACTTTCACCTTCGAGGACCGTGTCTACATTTACCTAGCTTTTCATCACAGCTGCTTGCGTGAAAATGTGCCGGTCTAATCGGCTCATATGGTAGAACTCTCGCTTTCTTAGCCTAAGGTGGTAGATTCGATCTCTGCTCATTCTGATGTTATTTAGAAGATGCTTACACAGGCCAGTTTTACGTCAATAGATTTAACGGTATTTAAAGGAATTCCTCTGAGACAAAATTGCTGGTACTTTAGAGTCTCCGAAAACCAAAAAAGTAGTTTATTATTATTATTATTATTATTATTATTATTATTATTATTATTATTATTATTATTATACCGCTTTTTCCCAAACCTGTGGGGTCGCGGGTGCGGACTGCGCGCATATGTGGATTTGGCCCTCTGTTAAGGCCGGATGCCCTTCCTGACGCCAACACTGTATGGAGGGATGTAATCACTATTGCGTGTTCCCGTGGTGGCTGGTAGTGTGGTGTGTTGTCTAAATATGAAGAGGAGAGTGTTGGAACGGTCACAAAGGCCCAGTCGCCGGGCCGGAGGAATTAATCAGATATTATTATTATTATTATTATTATTATTGTTATTATTATTATTATTATTATAATTATTATTAACATTATTATTATTAGCATTATTATTATTAATTATGGAGATATACCTATTTTATCACTGAGGTACCATGACCCTCGGTGTTAACTAGGGGCTGACTAGCTGAGGCTTGCGTCCTTCATTGGAAAGGACATGATTTCGATTCCCGTTAAGAATTCGAAAATTTAGAAATGAGACTTTCACTTTTGGATTCATTCTCACATTCGCTCGGCTAACAACAGAAATGAGTACCAGATTAAACTGCTAGCAAGATGGCCAGGTATAGGTCTAAACACTGTATCTCGGGGTTTCGAATTGATGGTAGTGGTCATTGGTGTTTTGAAGGGTAAAACAATAGTATTAAGTCTTTCTTAGTTTTGATCATAAGAGAATGGTTTTGACTCTCCGAAGAATGAGGATAATGCAGTAATATATGGAACAAACCAAACCTATTGAGCCTAATAAGGACCTTGGCGTGCCAAGAAGGCTGCTGCACAGCCCTATGGTTTGCAGATATTGGATGCTTGCGCTTGCTTAAAGAGCCTAACATCTAGCTCATCGGACCTGCAGATATTGGAATGCCACTCGATAAGCGTATTGCTTTGTTTTCATGACAAGGTCCGCTGCCCCTCTTATCAGACAGTTCCTCAGTTTATCTCACGAGGCTGAATTATCCTAATTCCAGCCTCAAGTTTAAGTTTAAAATTCTTTAATGAGCCAGAAATCTAACTAGCAGCCTCCGAGTAAGAGGCAGTCACACCGTGGAACTGGTATTTAAAAATAGTGATAATAATAAAGGTTGGGATGTTAAGGAAAGTCATATGTTTTTCCTGAGGTCATTTTACGCGAAATCTGAAAAATAACTGAGTGATGGATCCCTGGCCCTATTTAAAGCAATTTTATGTTGCATATAAATTCATATTTCGGCTATTTTTATTGCTTTGCTCATATATTGCTTATTTTAGTTGTATAAGATCATATTTGGTTATATTTTGAGTATTGTTGTTTAAATTGAGGCGCTGTTTTAAGAAGGTAGGTTAGGAACATGTTATCTGCATCGAGTGTCAAAGGATAACACAGGATTTCGAAAGACTATAGTAGATATACTTTTCTTTCTTCTCGCGAAAAGGATAGGTAGCTGGTTTAAAAGACGTGATTCCGCAAAATAAAGGAGGTGCTGTGCGAACGTACGCCGACAGATATTAAAAGCATGCTAATACTTCGGTTTTCTTGTTCTTTCTTAGGAAAACAGCGAGAACTGCGCCGCGCTTCAGGGATGATTCTGCATGAGTGTATACAGTTTTAACACACCTACTGTAGCTCTGTCGGTTTCAGTGATTAAATGTATCTGCTGTATTATCGCTAATAATTTTTGGCACCTTAACATTTTCTTTTTCTTTAGGTCATATTTAGCTAGGTTTAGCTCATATTTGCCTCATATTTTGTACCCAAATAATAATAATAATAATAATAATAATAATAATAATAATAATAATAATAATAATAATAATAATAATAATAATAATAATAATAATAATAATAATAATAATAATAATAATAATAATTGTAATTGCTGTATATTTTAAGATACAACGTGCTATACGTATAAACCGGCTTTGGTAGGGGGCATGTGAGGCGAATGGAGGAAGATGCATTACCTAGAAGAATGAGAGACTCGTCCATGGAAGGAGAGGGAGAAGTAGAGGAAGATAAAGGAGACGATGGTAGGACTCTGTCTTTAATGATGTTATAAAAAGAGGTGTGCACGTAAACGAGACCAAATAGGTAATTGGAAATAGAGGATTCCGAGTGAGTTGGCTACGCAGTTTCGATCACGGAGCTGTGAGCGTACATTTCTTTTTGCTAGGGGCTTTACGTCGCACCGACACAGATAGGTATTATGGCGTCGATGGGATAGGAAAGGCCTAGGAGTTGGAATGAAGCGGTCGTGGCCTTAATTAAGGTACAGCCCCAGCATTTGCCTGGTGTGAAAGTGGGAAACCACGAAAAACCATCTTCAGGGCTGCCGATAGTGGGATTCGAACCTACTATCTCGCGGATGCAAGCTCACAGCCGCGCGCCTCTACACGCACGGCCAACTCGCCCGGAGCTTACATTTGGCAGATAGTGGGTGCAAATCCCATTTCCATGGTTTCCAATTTTACACCAGGGAAATGCCGAGGCTGTATCTTAATTAAGGCCACGGTCGCTTCCTTCCCAGTCCTAGCGCTTTCCTCTGCCGTCATCGCCATAATGCCTCTGTGAATCGGTGCGACGTAAAAAAAATAGCAAAAAAGGAATAGATAATTGTGGAGGCGTTTAGTTTATTCACAAGGGCTTGCAGACTGAGCGTTGAAAGCCATAAGGGCCTAGACAAGAGAATTGGTCGTCCCGCAACGCACCGAGTTAACCTCTTTCTGTGCATTGTGTAATGTCTGTATGTACGGTGTTTGAATTGTGTCCCATATGAGCTTTTTTATCGTGCCAGAAGCTAACGGCCCATTTAAACGTCCTCAAATTCCTCCGACTTTAGCTGGGCTTGAACCCATTAAATTGCTGATAGAAGAATGATTTTTTTTTACAGTTGGCTTTTCGTCGCACCAACACAGGTAGGTCTTAGCGGCGACGATGGGGTAGGAGAGGGAAGCAAGCGGCCGTGGCCTTAATTAAGGTACAGCGCCATCGTTGGCTGGTGCGAGAATGGGAACCACGGAAAACCCTCTTCAGGGCTACCGACAGTGGGCTTCGAACCCACTATCTTCTGAACGCAATTTCACAGCTGCGCGCCTCTAACCGCACGGCCAACTCGCTCGTTAAGAACAATGATTAGTACTATTCATGAGAGTTCAGCAATGATGGTAGTGGGTAATGAAAGGGAATAAAAAATAAAAAGCTCTTTAGGTTTACCACACCTAATAGTGTTGATGTGGAAAAGGAGCAAACGTTTACCAAGAGAGGTTAAAAGGTAAATATAGACAGGAGCATGGTCAAGAAAGTGAAGGACCGCCACTTCGCACTTACAACATTGGAGACTACCTGTAATTCTTTACCTTCCACTCCTCCATGAATCTTCATGGCCTGTAATGGAAGTGGTTAAATGATCATATAAATTAATGTGTCTAAATTGATATGTGGACTGTATTTGCAATTAATTAGATCTAGAAATAGGAAAGAAGTAGCTTCGTTTTTGAGATAGTTTCCATTCAGTATTTGGTTGGAATAGAAATAGGAAACCATTTCAAGAACGGCTAACGGTGTTTATCTAGCGACTAGTCACACTGGTTTGCACTGAACTACAATGCTTAGCTAAGTAGGCTGACCCTTGATCTTCATCTGGTCGGCGTTTACGAATGCAACCAAAATATTACATGACTTGTTCCTCACGTTGAACATTGAGGAACAGCTTGCTAAAAGATTTGACCTTACATCATTTTGTACGCATGACGTTGTCCAGTTAGATGTGTGTACCTCAAAATACTCGGCCAGAACAGTACTTCTTAGCTGTCTGACTCCGTGACTGAATGGGGGGCATTCTGGTCTTTTGACCACAGGGTTCATTGATTCGATTCCCGGTCGAGTCTTGCAATTTTGTGATGCTTGTTGTTTAAAGGGGCCTAACATCGAGGTCATCGGCCCCTCCTGCAATTTTAACGGCGACTAGTTAATTTCTGTAGCTCAAGAGCTAGATGTTTGTTCCCAGCCCTGAAGATGGTTTTCTGTGGTTTCTCCCTTTTTTGCTATTTGCTTTACGTCGTACCGACACAGATAGGTCTTATGGCGACGATTTTCCCCATTTTCATCTCAGGAGAATGCTGGGGCTGTAACTTAAGGCCACGACCACTCCCTTCCACTTCTATGCCTTTCCTATCCCATCGTCGCCATAAGACCTATCTGTGTCGGTGCGACGTAAAGCAAATTGTAAATAAAAGTATGTTCTGCCTCTAACATTCCTCTAACTCACATACAACGCATTTTTCTATACTAAACTGACAAGCAGTTTCCTTCACACAGCGGGCTGAGTGGCTCAGATGGTCAAGCGCTGACATTTGGAGCCCATGTTTATGGGTTCGATTCCGGCTCAGTCCTTTTAAATTATCTCTGTGTATCGGGGCATGACAGTGTAGTGACATCGTCGCTAGCTTCTCACCAGTGTGCCTTTATACGCCAGCCTACATTCGGTTGATTTACCGCATGTAAAAGATCTCCCACGGGAAAAATTATGGCACCTCGGCGTCTCTGAAAGCCATAAATGTAGTTAATGAAACGTAAAACCAATGACATTATTATTAATACTCTCCCCTCGCTTATCTGAGGGTCTACAAGAATTGCACCGGGATATTAGTCACATGCAATAAGCACTATATTCTAGCTTAGGCTCATGATTTGAGTTCAAATATCCTCTGGAGAATGGAGCCAGCATTGTCGCAGCCGCCTTGCAGATAAGTCCGCAGTAAGTTCCTTTAGCTGCTAACTGCGGCTTGCTTCATATCAGTGGCAATGCGGTAGCGGAATTTCGATACGTTATCCGGAATATGCGGAGCGTATGCACAACTGTTCTCCGAAATGATGCATGAAATAGTATTCTGGGTAGAGAACGCAGTAATAAATTACGTTTTAGTATATAACCTACACTTATAAGTGCACCGCTGATATTGTGTGCATGGCCGTTTTAATGACACCTGAACTTGAAACAGCCGGTCCCGTAGTGCAGGGGGCCCCGAGTTCTATTCCCGGCCAGGTCAGGGATTTTTACCCGAATCTGAGAGCTGGTTCGAGGTCGACTCAGCCTATGTATTACAAGTGAAGAGCTAACTGACGGTGAGATAGCGGCCTCGATCTAAAAAGCCAAGGTTAACGCCCGAGAGGATTAGTTGTGCCGATCATACGACACCTTGTAATCTGCAGATATTCGGGCTGTCACAACTTTAAGTAAAGTTTTCATGGAAGATTATACTCTAGTAATGTTTTTCTTTTCTTTAGTGCTTATCCCGCCAGGTTGCGCGGTCTGCTACATGGATCTGTTGTCTCCATTTAGTTCTATCTCGGACGGACCTAAAATTAAAACTTACGAGTGTATCCAAAAATGATTTTACCCTATTAAAATGGGTTTTCTAAAAAGAAAATATTTTCTAATTAAATAATAATAATACTAAGGTCATTGGTATTACGTCCCACTAACTACTTTTACGGTTTACGGAGACGCCGAGGTGCCGGAACTTTGCCCCTTAGGAATTATTTTACGTGTCGGTAAATGTACCGATACGAGGCTGGCGTATTTGAGCACCTTCAAATACCACCGGACTAAGTCAGGATCGAACCTGCTAATTTGGAGTCAGAAGACCAGCGCTCTACCGTCTGAACTACTCAGCCTGGCCCTAAAATAATTGAAAGCGGTTTGTGCCGTAACTTGCATTGTCATCATCATCATCATCATCTGTTTACCCTCCAGGTTCGGTTTTTCCCTCGGACTTAGCGAGGGATCCCACCTCTACCGCCTCAAGGGCAGTGTCCTGGAGCTTCAGACTCTTGGTCGGGGATACAACTGGGGAGTATGACCAGTACCTCGCCCAGGCGGCCTCACCTGCTATGCTGAACAGGGGCCTTGTGGAGGGATGGGAAGATTGGAAGGGATAGGCAAGGAAGAGGGAAGGAAGCGGCCGTGGCCTTAAGTTAGGGACCATCCCGGCATTCGCCTGGAGGAGAAGTGGGAAACCACGGAAAACCACTTCCAGGATGGCTGAGGTGGGAATCGAACCCACCTCTACTCAGTTGACCTCCCGAGGCTGAGTGGACCCCGTTCCAGCCCTCGTACCACTTTTTCAAATTTCGTGGCAGAGCCGGGAATCGAACCCGGACCTCCGGGGGTGGCAGCTAATCACGCTAACCACTACACCACAGAGGCGGCTAACTTGCATTGTAGGGAAGAATATGTTTTTTTTTCTTTTTGCAAGACTTTCGTGTAGTTTTTAGGCAGTTAAAGAGTATGATTAATCTAGCTCATATAGTTCCTGAATACAGGTTTCTCAAAGATTCATGAAGGTCACATTCAGAAACATACAGCTGTGGGAGCGTGACAAGCGTTTCCACCATAATTAAACAATCATTGAAAATACACTTCTAACAGAAACACACCCATATCATACATTTTTGGATTCAGGAAGCCGTACTCTATTCAATGAAGTAGAAATAAAATGTGTCTTTTAATAACTTTTCTCGACCAGGTATTCTTAATGTGTCGGTGAACCTGGCGACCGCCGAATTTCTCTTATTTTTTGAAGTTTGAGAACCCAAATAAATTTCGAGTGCTGACATGGGTCGGTTAATTTGTTGCAGCGTATTTCACGAAAGTGCTGCGAAGAAATGAAATATAACATTGAAAAGCTTAATTTCGCTTTGTCTGTAATCGGTTTCAAACTCCAGTTAAACAAAAAAACCTGCTGTTTAACTTCCTCTTGCTTCAGTGCTAATCTATGAGTTAATCAAATTTATGTATTTAACAGTAACGCGATTTGGTGCATCGCGAGTTTTTGACCAACGCATTCTTTTTGTACTGCTTATGTGCAACAGTTTCGTGCGCCAAACCCCATATAACGCAAATCGAATACTGGATACTGCACGGGCACTTCTAAATTTCTATTTCGAGCGCTGCAAATATTGTACATATATGAACAGAAACTTTTTAACATCTCGAACAACGTTCATAGATGCAATGGCGCAATGTGTATGAACCTGCCTGTGCGCACTGCCGATGATTCTTGAGTACTAGTCTGCATAGAATGTATTCATTCATTAAGAGTGTAACATGCAATGGACAGTGTCGAAGAAAAGAAAAACATTAATGTTATAGCCGGTCAGAAAAGATGAGAAACCGGGCGAGATTGCCATGCTGTTAGGGGCGCGCAGCTGTGAGCTTACATCCGGGAGATAATGGGTTCGAACCCCACTGTTGGCAGCCCTGAAGATGGTTTTCCGTAGTTTCCCCATTTTCACCCCAGGCAAATGCTGGGGCTGTACCTTAATTAAGGCCACGGCTGCTTCCTTCCCACTCCTAGGCCTTTCCTATCCCATCGTCGCCATAAGACCTATCTGTATCGGTGCGACGTAAAACAAATTATAGAGAAAAATTTGAGCTCATGATAATGTATGTTCCTCGGATTTAATATTTTATCTGACTTAATTTGAATTCTTATCGAAATATAGTTTACCTTCCATATAGATACACATCCTGTGGATATCCACAACAAACAATATATCTACAAGTTCATTTGTTTTCGAGAAAGGTGTACCTGTGAGAAACTTATACAACACAACACCCTTCTATTCTTAGGGCACCGAGCTCGATAGCTGCAGTCGCTTAAGTGCGGCCAGTATCCAGTATTCGGGAGATAGTGGGTTCGAACCCCACTGTCGGCAGCCCTGAAGATGGTTTTCCGTGGTTTCCCATTTTCACACCAGGCAAATTCTGGGGCTGTACCTTAATTAAGGCCACGGACGCTTCCTTCCCACTCCCAGCCCTCTCCTGTCCCATCGTCGCCATAAGACCTATCCGTGTCGGTGCGACGTAAAGCAACTAGCAAAAAAAATTCTTAGGGCTAACTTTAATTACTTTAACTATAATGCAATGGTGGCGTGATATTTAAAAGAGTAAATCAATCACGTCAATAAGGCCAAAAAACAGTCTAAAATAGGATAAAAGTAATCTATTAAATTATTTGACACTATAGGATATGCTCATTCATTGTTTGAGGTACTGTGCGTGAAGAACTTAGAATAACTTTTGTGTACCAGGTGGGCAAAATAAGACTGGCCCTGAAAATATTTACAATAGGACTGACGTAGGACTGTCCATCACAGAAGATGCTGCAAATGGCCTCAACTGAAGAAATGTAAAATTGAGGACTCAAAAGTCCTGTCTCCACTTCACTCAGAAACCATCGGTAGAACTCAACACGCGAAGGTTCCTCTGGACGCTTTAATGCATGCACAACAGTAAATTTGTAAGGATATAGATGCAAGTCCTTTTTGACAAAGTTTCGACACGACGGCGTCTTAATTCCCACTTGCACAGATAAACAGCGTTGAGATTTCGTCGGACTTCATTCCAGGCTTTCCTTCACTCGAGCTGTACTTTCTGGTGTTCGATTATTTTTTCGGACAGTTTTTATTCGCTACGGAGCCCGTCACACACCATTTTGCATTGCAGACTTGCTAGAGGTTTTGCCAAAACACTTCCAGTATTAAACTCTTGCGCAAACATTTCCGCACAGGTTTTCCACGAATCGTGCTGCGCATAACACTTGACGATGAACACGAACAGTTTTATCGTGAGCACCATTTTGTATTGCATTCAACTGATCACTAAACACGTCTGCTCCACTCACTCACACAGCGACGTACTCGGGAGATGCGCAGGTGCAGACATGTGACTGCAACCGATTGGTGCATCGAAATAACTGTTTCCAGCATTTCCTCCTGTTCATCAGCAAGGGCCAATTCTAAGTCAGTCTTATAAATATTTTCATTGCCGGACTGAGTGGCTCAGACGGTTGAGGCGCTGGCCTTCGCCCCATTTTGGAAGGTTCGATCCTGGCTCAGTCCGGTGGTATTTGAAGGTGCTCAAATACGTCAGCCTTGTGTCGGTAATTTACTGGTACGTAAGAGAACTCCCGCGGGAGTAAATTCTGGCACCTCGGCGTTTCCGAAAACCGAAAAAGTAGATAGTGGGACGTAAAGCCAATAACATTAAATATTTTCGGGGCGAATTTTATTCTGCCCACCCTGTATGTGTTCACAAGAGTCATGGGAGGTAACATATGAAGAGGACTGCAGTGGGCAGTCATTGGTGGTTTATTTGCAATACCTAAAACATGATTTTGTTATATAAGCACATAGAAGACTCTTTATAATAATAGTTTATAGAGAAACTGGACGGTGGGAATAAAAGTTTGTTTGTTTGCTAGTTGCTTTACGTCGCACCGACACAGATAGGTCTTATGGCGACGGTGGGACAGGAAAGGGCTAGGAGTGGGAAGGAAGTTTTTTTTTTTTTTTTTGCTAGGGGCTTTACGTCGCACCGACACAGATAGGTCTTATGGCGACGATGGGATAGGAAAGGCCTAGGAGTTGGAAGGAAGCGGCCGTGGCCTTAATTAAGGTACAGCCCCAGCATTTGCCTGGTGTGAAAATGGGAAACCACGGAAAACCATCTTCAGGGCTGCCGATAGTGGGATTCGAACCTACTATCTCCCGGATGCAAGCTCACAGCCGCGCGCCTCTACGCGCACGGCCAACTCGCCCGGTTGGGAAGGAAGTGGCCGTGGCCTTAATTAAGGTACAGCCCTAGCATTTGCCTGGTGTGAAAATGGGAAACCACGGAAAACCATTTTCAGGGCTGCCGACAGTGGGGTTCGAACCTACTATCTCCCGAATACTGGATACTGGCCGCACTTAAGCGACTGCAGCTATCGAGCTCGGTGGGAATAAAAGAGAATGTCCCTGGAATAGATGCTTGTAGGAAGGTGGAGTAAGAAAATGGGAACAGAAAGCTTGCGATAGAGAAGAATGGGCTATGCTAATCAAGGAGGCAAAGCTTCTTCGAGGACTGCAGCCGTCAAGGGGTAAAGTGAGGGTACTTTATGGGGAACAAGCACCGTTTGTCATCAAGCTGAATATTTCTTACGGAGCCAGCAATGGCGACATTTGCTTAGTGTTTTAAGACTGAGACTAAGCAATGGACTTATTTATTTTTTGCTAATTGCTTTACGTCGCAGCGACACAGATAGGTTTTATGGCGACGATGGGACAGGAAAGAACTAGGAGTGGGAAGGAAGCGGCCGTGGCCTCAATTAAGGTACATCCCCAGCATTTGCCTGGTGTGAAAATGGGAAACCACGGAAAACCATCTTCAGGACTGCCGACAGTGGGGTTCGAACCCATTATCTCCTGGATGCAAGCTCACAGCTGCGCGCCCCTAACCGTACGGCCAACTCGTCCGGTAAACCAATGGACTTAAACTAGGTCTAAGTCAAATGAGACCTATATGTACAAGCATGATCTTTGGTATTGGAAACATTCTCAGTTCTATTACGTAACCCTTATCAAGGGGCTAGTTTGCGTGTATTAACATTTTCCCCAATAGTGTTTCCAGGAGTTCATGCAGCTTAGTGACGTTCGAATTTAACACCTCTTGGCGTTCGCATTAGCGTATTCGTGTGAACAAGGCCTCCACACCGGCATCCATCAAGCCGAAACACAAGAACTAATTGATCCCACAACCAGAACCGATTCTCGCACTCATGAAAGCTTATAACCCAATTTGGGTGCTAGCATGCTTGAAGAAAAGGTACAAACTTTAAAGCAATAGTTAAGGGGGTGGTGATAGTGGTGATTATTTAAGAGGAGTAATAGTTAAGGATCATTCTGTTGGACAGGTAATAAAATATCCATAAGTTTGTTTTGCAATAATGCATTTGAAATTTTACTATTTTTCGTGCGATCAGGGAAGAGTGTTATATATTTAACTCAGAATTGGTGACCTGTCTAGGACTGCCGAGGGCCACTGGGCAGGAGGAATGAGCCCGGAGTTTATGTACGGTACGGTGCCTAGTCCTTACCGCCATTCTATTTGGCCCAGCGTCACATAGCCTATATTCCCAATTGTTCTGACGAGAACAAACCATACTAAGATGTTGACATTCTTAAGAGAGTCGGAAATCGAACCCGATGCCCTTTGGTCAGAACGAGCTCCTGTTGCTGCAACCGCTACACCAGATGTGTGACATCTCATCTTTCAAATGCTAAGGCATGGGATGAGCTAGGACAAGGAAGCAGCTGTGGTAGCTTCCATTTACGTTTTCTTCCCGGAGTTGAAGAGGGAAACCATCGTAAACCACCCCTGGGATGATGAATAATTAAATTTTAATCCGTTCCTCTTTTTTGTTACTGATCTCCAGGCTGGCGGCATAAATCATTCTGGACCCTCATGAAAGATATTCGAACCCAGCCCAATTTAACACCAAGCTAAAATGCTTGCCCATAGACCATGGCGGCAGTTACTAGTCTATTTTTGGAATATTGAGCATTTGAACCAACCATGGTTAGTATATGAGAACCCAAGGAGTCCTCGCGGCAGTTGAATTAATTTTATAGTAAAGCGTGATATCCGAAGACTAAGTGTGATGATACCATCAGAAGTCTCAATATTTTCCCTTTTACATTTTTCATATTTCCTATTTCGATGATCTAGGTATACAAATTTATATTTCCCCTTTACATATTTTCTTCATTTCTTCTAGTTTGATAATCTAGAGATACTTATATTACTGCTCTACCGATGGGACTTTAGTTCCTTCTACTGATCGACTTTTCTGTTCAAATATGTTTGTATTTGAAGAATAGTATTGACCACACGTAAGTATCACATGATTGAATGCTTTGTGATCTCTGTTATTTTCTTGTACAAAATTTTAATAAAGCAGGATGAGTGGCTCAGACGGTCGTAGGGATCGATCCCTTGTCAGTCTGGTGGTATTTGAAGGTACTTAAATAAGTCAACCTCGTATCGGTAGATTTATTGCTTCGCAAAAGTGCGCCTGCAGGACAAAACTCCGGCATAATATCTTCTCCAAAAACCGTAAAAGTAGTTAATGAGACGTAAGACTATTAACATTATTATTTGATTTTAATAAAAAAATCTACCAAGTTTTATGAACTCGGCTCCAAGTACAGTTTTTCTTATGGATTTGACCCTCGCCCCCCCCCCCCCCCTACCCTCCGTCAACTAGCCAGGCAGAAAATATTTACAAATAAATTCGTTCTCCATAAAAACATAAATTCGGCCCTAGTTGTCCTAGTACAAACACCTTCCTTTCCTGGTCAGATAAGTACTAGCGATTGGTTAGGAGAAGCTTACAAGGGGACATTCCCTACTCGTCACCACCGATTTCGCTCAAATTTATAGAACATGCAGGGGTTGGCTAGAAATGAAAGTGCCCAAAGTGTGAACTCCAGATGGCCAAGCGTATAGAAAATAAAAATAAAAATGTTGACGCGGCTCTCGCACCGTATAAGCCACTTACGTTAGCGCGCACGCCGAGCAGTTGTTGGCGTAGCGGTAGGAGCTTGGACTAGTGATTTGGTGGTCGTGGGTTCGACTCACCGTGTGGAGAGTATTTTTCTCAATTTTTATACTATTCATTTATTTTAATTTATTTTACTTACGCAAAAGGCATATATGAAGTCATCTTTTTAATGAGCGCACAATTGTAGAAAATTTGGAGTTGCGAACTTTCCCGACGTGTTCAAACAGAAATTCTTCTTTTTTCTCCTTTATTGGCAATCTCCCATTCTTGGGGAATGTGCCATAAACGTGAATAGTCGTTTCGTTGTAAATTCGTTTTCACCTGACAAGTGAAGGTTGCTCTTGGCGGCTGTACACACACAATAGATTCTTGGCGCAGGTAGACAATGACAATGAAATACCAATTTTTTTACCTTTTCTATGCCTTTTGCGTATAAATAAATGAAATGAATTATTCACCTCTTTACGTAATTGGAAAATGAATAATATAAAATTTGGCAGAAAAAAACAGTCTCCACACGGGGAATCGAACCCACGACCATCGAATTACTAGTTCAAGCTCCTACCGTTAAGCTAACAACTGCTTGGTGGGCGCACTCACGTAAGTGGCTTATACAGTGCGTGAGCCGCGTCAACATTTTAATTTTAATTTTAATTTTAATTTTAATTTTAATTTTGATCATCATCATCATCTGTTTACCTTCCAGGGTCGGTTTTTCCCTCGGATACAGCGAGGGATCCCACCTCTACCGCCTCAAGGGCAGTGTCCTGGAGCTTCAGACTCTTGGTCGGGGATACAACTGGGGAGAATGACCAGTACCTCGCCCAGGCGGCCTCACCTGCTATGCCGAACAGGGGCCTTGTGGAAGGATGGGAAGATTGGAAGGGATAGGCAAGGAAGAGGGAAGGAAGCGACCATTTAGGTACCATCCCGGCATTCGCCTGAAGGAGAAGTGGGAAACCACGGAAAACCACTTCCAGGATGGCTGAGGTGGGAATCGAACCCACCTCTACTCAGTTGACCTCTCGAGGCTGAGCGGACCCCGTTCCAGCCCTCGTACCACTTTTCAAATTTCGTGGCAGAGCCGGGAATCGAACCCGGGCCTCCGAAGGTGGCAGCTAATCACTACACCACAGAGGCGGACTTTTATTTTTATTTTTATTTTTATTTTTATTTTTATCATCATCATCATCATCATCTGTTTACCCTCCAGGTTCGGTTTTCCCCCCGGACTTAGCGAGGGATCCCACCTCTACCGCCGCAAGGGCAGTGTCCTGGAGCTTCAGACTCTTGGTCGGGGGATACAACTGGGGAGTATGACCAGTACCTCGCCCAGGCGGCCTCACCTGCTATGCTGAACAGGGGCCTTGTGGAGGGATGGGAAGATTGGAAGGGATAGGCAAGGAGGAGGGAAGGAGGAGAGAAGGAAGCGGCCGTGGCCTTAACTTAGGTACCATCCCGGCATTCGCCTGGAGGAGAAGTGGGAAACCAATGAAAACCACTTCCAGGATGGCTGAGGTGGGAATCGAACCCACCTCTACTCAGTTGACCTCCCGAGGCTGAGTGGACCCCGTTCCAGCCCTCGTACCACTTTTCAAATTTCGTGGCAGAGCCGGGAATCGAACCCGGACCTCCGGGGGTGGCAGCTAATCACGCTAACCACTACACCACAGAGGCGGACTATTTTTATTTTTATTTTTATTTTTATTTTTATTTTTATTTTTATTTTTATTTTTATTTTTATTTTTATTTTTATTTTTATTTTTATTTTTATTTTCTATACGCTTGGCCATCTGGAGTTCGCAGTTTGGGTATTTTCATTTCCAGCCAAGCCCTGCATGTTCTATAAATTTGAGCGAGATCGCTGGTAACGAGTAGGGAATGCCCCCTTGTTAGTTAAAAAGTTAAATAGCAGGATGTGTCAGGATGTTTATGAGCTACAGTTACAGTCAAATGCCTCAATGAGCAGCTCGTATGGCTCAACAAAAGATTTTATTTTTTAATAAGTTACTCAGTTTCTGTCTATTGAATACACTTTTAGTTTGAAAACCTATTTTTCAGTTCTACCCGTTAAAAATTTATGAATCTTGAATTCATGTCCGCCTCTGTGGTGTAGTGGTTAGCGTGATTAGCTGCCACCCGCGGAGGGCTGGAACGGGCTCCACTCAGCGTCGGGAGGTCAACTGAGTAGAGATGGGTTCGATTCCCACCTCAGCCTTCTTGGAAGTGGTTTTCCGTGGTTTCCCACTTCTCCTCCAGGCAAATGCCGGGATGGTACCTAACTTAAGGCCACGGCCGCTTCCTTCCCTCTTCCTTGCCTGTCCCTTCCAATCTTCCCATCTCCCCACCAGGCCCCTGTTCAGCATAGCAGGTGAGGCCAACTGGGCGAGGTACTGGTCATTCTCCCCAGTTGTATCCACCGACCCAGAGTCTGAAGCTCCAGGACACTGCCCTTGAGGCGGTAGAGGTGGGATCCCTCGCTGAGTCCGAAGGAAAAACCAACCCTGGAGGATAAACGGATTAAGAACAAATTAATAATTACATGAAGAATTCATAGCCAGATATAACATATAACGTCATTCCTCGTTGGCCTAACATAAGACTGTTATCAGTCAGGAGTTCATTAGGAGCAGTGATGTGAACTTACTCCAGGCACTCGAAACACTGTTTAACTCTTTATTTCTAACCATTCGTTGCTTGGATGTGTAAACAACCGCTAATCGAGGTTGAATTCATTCAATTCTACCTCTTAAACACCTGTGATGGAGCCGAATTCGTTAACGGTCAAATTTTCTGTCGGAACGAGTTATCTGTTAGTCAAGCCTCCCTCTCTCAATTCAAGTTCAAAAAGGAAAAGAAAGACGAAACAAATTTCCAGGCTAAATTGGTCAAGTTTTGAAATGGAAATTCCTATCTGAGCCCAAACCATTTCCTTGTTAGATAACCGGGCTGAGTGTCTCAGGTGGCTATCTAAACCCAAGTTGATTTGTTAGATTTTTCGGCATGTAAAAGGACTCCTACCGGCCAAAAATCCGGCATGACGTTATCTCCAGAAACAGTAAAAATGGTACGCAAATCTATTATTACACCTGGCCTTTATTTCAATGTATTGGGGTGGCACTTGGGACATCGCGCCCAACCTCCCTCGTACAAAAATAATTTCACATCGCCACAAGAACTCAAGAGAGGCCTAGGTAGGGGTTTCGTACAGTTTTACGGCCGGATGCCCTTTCTAACGCCAACCTTACATGGAGGGATGTACTCACTACGTCATTGCTGGTTAGCAGTGTTGTGTGCTGTGCTTACATTATTTAAAGAACTAACGAGATGTGTATTCAGACGAGCACAAACACCCAGTCTCCGAACAAGAGGAATTAACCATAAGGAGTTAAAATCCTCGGCCCGCTCAGGAATCGAACTCGAGGCTCTCTGGCCGAAGACCATTACTCTGAGCATTCACCAAATGAATCTATTATTATTATTATTATTATTATTATTATTATTATTATTATTATTATTATTATTATTAATCTGCTTACCCTTCAGGGTTGGCTATTCCCTCGGACTCAGCGAGGGATCCCACCTCTACAGCTTCAACGGCATTATCCCGGAACTTCAGACTCCGGGTCGGGGGATACAACTGGGGAGGATGACCAGTACCTCGCCCATGCGGCCTCACCTGCTATGCTGAACAGGGGCCTTGCAGGGAATGGGAAGATTGGAAGGGATAGACAAGGAAGAGGGAAGAAAGCGGCCGTGGCCTTAAGTTAGGTACCATCCCGGCATTTGCCTGGAGGAGAAGTGGGAAACCACGGAAAACCACTTCCATGATGGCTGAGGTAGGAATCGAACCCACCTCTACTCACTTGACCTCCCGAGGCTGAGTGGACCCCGTTCCAGCCCTCTTATCACTTTTCAAATTTCGTGCCAGAGCCGGGAATCGAACCCGGAACTCCGGGGGTGGCAGCTAATCACACTAACCACTACACCACAGAGGCGGACACTTATTATTATTATTATTATTATTATTATTATTATTATTATTATTATTATTATTATTATTATTATTATTATTTCCTTCTTAGTTATGAATGAATTCCTTGGGATGATCTTTGATAAACCGGGCGGGATGGCCGTGCGGTTAGGGGCGCGTAGCTGTGAGCTTGCATCCGGGAGATAGTGGGTTCGAAACCCACTGTCGGCAACCCTCAAGATGGTTTTCCGTGGTTTCCCATTTTCGCACCAGGCAAACTGCCGGGGCTGAATCTTAATAAAAGCCACGGCCGCTTCCTTCCCACTCCTGCGCCTTTCCTATCCGGTCGTCGCCGTAAGACATATCTGTATCGATGCGACGTAAAGCAAATTGAAAGAAAAAAATTATCGATAATTATATCGTCAAGAGGTCCCTTTTGCTTCGTTAAAATAATATGGAGGATTACTTCCTTATTGTATTACGTATTACGGAAGGTATATCGTGCCTCTGTTTACTCGTAAGGCACACGCATGCTTTCTTTCTTTCTTTCTTTCTTTCTTTCTTTCTTTCTTTCTTTCTTTCTTCCTTCTTACTTTTCTCCCCTCTCCCTACATGAATTCAGGCAATCCAACTATATTGGAATACCATGTAAACACTGACGTCATTCAAATCCAAGATGAGGATTAGAAATTACTTAGGAATGGGAATCACGTGGTTCATTTGCAAAGCTTGTACCTCAAGAGAGGAATCTTGAAAGTCATTCATGAATTGCTTGTTTACTAAGAGAATCCTTATGTAAATGCTATAGTGACGTTACGTTTGCATAGGTCACCTTATGGTTCAGTTCGAACTCATAAAAAAGAGACTGGTGGTGGTGGTAGTAGTAGTAGTAGTAGTAGTAGTAGTAGTAGTAGTAGTAGTGTAAATGAAATAGCTTTTTGTGCCGGGAGTGTCCTAGGACAAGCTCGTCTCTCCAGGTTCAGGTCGTTCGAATTGACGCCCGTAGGCAACCTTCGCGTCATGATGAAGATGAAATGACGATGAAGACGCGGAATTAGTCAATTATGGTCAAAACTCCCAACCCTACCGGGAATCGAACCCGGTACCCATGTGACCAAACGCCAGCACGCTAACCATTTGGCCATGCAGCCGGACAGTAGTAGTAGTAGTAGTAGTAGTAGTAGTAGTAGTAGTAGTAGTATTTCGGTAGCCCGTGATTGAAATATAACGTTATTAGTGTCGAAACCTACCAGCGTAAGTCCGCCATTGTGAAAAGTGGGAATGTCGTCTAGATACTACTAAAGATCTGCCTTCCTTTTTGCCACTTAAAAATCCAGCATGTGAATGAAAATTTCTTTGCTTTAATTTAAGGGTTTTGACATCGTGATCAACAGCTGTACAGTATAGACTTTCTGTGTGTTTAAATCTTAATTTGTGCTAATTGTACTTAGCCTAAAATTTATTGTACCATTTCGGCGTCTACTGGAGTTAAAGTGGGAGACTATTTCTAGGATAGCTTATGGTGTGATTTTTACCTACATCTCTTTAGAGTCCGGCTGCCTGCGTTGCTCATTTTGTTTAGAATCTCATATACTGTGATTAAGATTTTGGGATCACGTTGTAGCACAGCCGTTCGAGTGCATGATTTTTTTTTCATTTTTTTTGCAATTTGCTTTACGTCACACCGACACAGATAGGTCTTATGGCAACGATGGGGCAGGAAGTGGCTAGGAGTAGGAAGGAAGTGGCCGTGGCCTTAATTAAGGTACAGCCCCAGTATTTGCCTGGTGTGAAAATGGGAAACCACGGAAAATCATCTTCAAGGTTGCCGACAGTGGGGTTCGAACCCACTATCTCCCGAATAGTAGATACTGGCTGCGCTTAAGCGACTGCAGCTATCAAGCTCGGTAGTGCAGGAATTCGAGAGATAGGTGTCCGAATAATAATAATAATAATAATAATAATAATAATAATTACCGAGCTCGATATCGTTTGCATAAGACCTATCTGTGTCAGTGCGACGTAAAGCAAATATCAATTAATAATAATAATAATAATAATAATAATAATAATAATAATAATAATAATAATAATGGTTGTGTGGTTTTCGGAGACGATAAGGTGTTGGAATTTTGTCCCACAGTATTTTTTTTACGTGGCGGTAAATATACTGATACGAGGCCTGCCGTATTTGATCATCTTCAAATACCACTGGACAGAGACGGGATCGAATGCGGCAACTTCGGGTTAGATTGCCAGCGTTCTACCATCTGTTCCACTCAACCCGTCAATATCAGACTGACAAAAATGAAATCGAAGCTGGAATTCATTTATTATACATCTCGTTCGTGATTAAAAAACGAAGCATTTTATACGTCTATAATTATTTTCGCTACATTTCTATCTTAATGTTCGGCCACACCCTCATTCAATTTAGGATTTCGCTGGGGCTTCAAGACTGGATGCCATTCCCGCCTTCAGGCATTGGTCTTAATGAAAATATCACCCGAAATCGCCTGGATTCGAACCCCAAACACTCTAGTTGGGAGTTGAATGACTACGCTATTTCACCATTGCCTCCCTCATGAGGCCCAATGCTCCCTATCTGAACGTCATATACAGATTCATATCCTTCCCGGAGGAGCCTGCTATTTATCCCGCACACTTGCGGGTCAGACGATGATACCCTGTAGCTGCCAGTGATATGAGTGAGAATGAACCGGCGTTATCCCAAATCTAGATGCCGTCGTGACTTGCTAGTGTGGAACTTCTTCAAGATATTTTGTCACAACTTATTTGAACTACTAGTCCACAAATGAAGGGCTGCTACATGAAACACTGAAAATGGCAATTACTTTGTAAAAACCGGTACGAGCAGGTGCTAAACTATTACATGTTTTCAACGCTTCTGCAATTGCGTGATAGTCCAGTGGTGAAAGTCACAGCTGACTTCGACACGCAAGTCACAACTAAGCACGGGTTCGAATCCGCCTGCGGATGGGACTTGTTCACTGAAATACAGTATAAAAATAACAAAATAATTCTCCATTGCTTCTAGCGATTCGTCTCCGGAATTGAAATATATCAAAAATGTCTGGAAGGACGAGAATGGCATTGAATTCATCATCTCTTCACAATACGCTGTAAATGCTAGTCCAACCTTAATACCAGGATTAAAATCCTTTATGACAGACCTGAGAACTGAACGCGGGGAGAACAACTGGAAAGTTGAAAGGCTAACCCATTGGTCAGGATTCTCGGTACCATCCCATATACACGAGATGGAATACCGAAATATTGCAATTTAAGAATTAATTTTCTTAAAGGGGTTTCATGCTACTTTTATTGTGACAAAATAAAGATTAAACTTCCTAAAGAATCTATGCTCGTGTCAGATTATAACTCTGAATTTACAGCTTTGCCTTGTCTGTGGAAATTGGTCTTGCTAAGAATTAATTATCTGATGAGCCATCCCAAAATATATTTTATAATAATAATAATAATAATAATAATAATAATAATAATAATAATAATAATAATAATGAGAAGAAGAAGAAGATGATGATGAATCTTCGTGCTGCTCTGTATATTTTTATAATCAGGAGCGAATATCGTCGTTATGTGACAATGTTGAGGGGAGAAATACTGACCCGCAGCACGTGTATCACTCAGAACGAAAATCTACATATATAAAATAAGAGTTTTGTCTGTACATTGCTCAGAATTTTAAAAGAATGGTATTTCTGTATCGGTCATGTCCACAGTAACAGGGAAATGCACTTTTTACTTTTCCATAATTTCTGTCTGTCTGTCTGTCTGTCTGTCTGTCTGTCTGTCTGTCTTTTTTTTTTTGCTAGTTGTTTTACGTCGCACCGACACAGATAGGTCTTATGGCGACGATGGGATAGGGAAGGGCTAGGAGTGGGAAGGAAGTGGCCGTGGCCTTAATTAAAGTACAGCCCCAGCATTTGCCTGGTGTGAAAATGGGAAACCACGGAAAACCATCGTCAGGGCTGCCGACAGTGGGATTCGAACCCACTATCTCCCGAATACTGGACACTGGCCGCAATTAAGCGACTGCAGCTATCGAGCTCGGTGTCTGTCTGTCTGTCTGTCTGTCTGTCTGTCTGTCTGTCTGTCTGTCTGTCTGTCTGTCTGTATGTATGTATGTATGTATGTACACGCATCACGAAAAAACGGCTGAAGGGAATTTAATGAAAATTGGTATGTAAAGTCGGGGGATGAACCAATACAATCTAGGCTATAAATTATTTTGTTCACGCTGAGTGAAATGATAGTTTAGGGGAAGGCCTGAAATTTAATTCTCAAATATTTGTGTTATTAGGGGTCCTATCGATAAATATTGCATAACTAAAGTGATATAAATGTCTTATACATTTTTACCGTAACGGCTATGATAACAGATATTCGTGAAGTTGTATTTTTGTTGCTAAGTCCATATGAGCGCCGAGCCACGAGAAAATAGGTGAACAGAATTGAATGAAAATCGGTATATAGAGTCGGGGAATAAGAAACTACAGTACAGTCTAAGCTATAAACGATTTTTTTTTTCTAGTTGTTTTACGTCGCACCGACACAGATAGGTCTTACGGCGACGATGGGACAGGAAAGGGCTAGGAGTGGAAAGGAAGCGGCCGTGGCCTTAATTAAGGTACAGCCCCAGCATTTGCCTCGTGTGAAAATGGGAAACCACGGAAAACCATTTTCAGGGCTGCCGACAGTGGGATTCGAACCTACTGTCTCCCGAATACTGGATACTGGCCGCACTTAAGCGACTGCAGCTATCGAGCTCGGTATAAACGATTTTATTCACATCATCATCATCATCTGTTTACCCTCCAGGTTCGGTTTTTCCCTCGGACTCAGCGAGGGATACCACCTCTACCGCTTCAAGGGCAGTGTCCTGGAGCTTCAGACTCTTGGTCGGTTGATACAACTGGGGAGAATGACCTGTAACTCACCCAGGCGGCCTCACCTGCTATGCTGAACAGGGGCCTTGCGGGGGATGGGGAAGATTAGAAGGGATAGACAAGGAAGAGGGAAGGAAGCGGCTGTGGCCTAAGTTAGGTACCATCCCGCCATTTGCCTGGAGGAAAAGTGGGAAACCACGGAAAACCACTTCCAGGATGGCTGAGGTGGGAATCGAACCCACCTCTACTCAGTTGACCTCCCGAGGCTGAGTGGACCCCGTTCCAGCCCTCGTACCTCTTTTCAAATTTCGTGGCAGAGCCGGGAATCGAACCCGGGCCTCCGGGGGTGGCAGCTAATCACACTAACCACTATACCACAGAGGCGAACATTTACCAGTTCACGGGCTGATTTTGCTATTGCTGTACATCGTTTAATTGCTATATTTGAGCTGTACCATTTGGACATCTTTGGTTATTTTATTCACTCTGGATGAAATTGTAGTTTAGGGGAAGGCATCAAATATTTAATTATTAAGTACCTATTTTATTATTGGTCATATCGAAAAGCACTACATAGCAAAAGTTAGAGAGAAAACAATTTCTGACCATTTATGTTTTATTCAATTTCACGGTACCGACTATAATAAGAGTGGTACTTCAGAGTCGGAAGAAAACTAAATGTGAAGGCCTTCAATATCGAAAGCTCTTAAAATTGATAACAATAACATTATATTGACCATTGTTTGTTGTGATGTTCTTTGTCTCTTATGCTACCACTGAACTCCGATAGATGGCATTACTGCTGCGTACCGAGTATAACAGCCTGACTGAATATTGGTGGGAATGAGCCGGTGAGTTAGAAAACTTTCTTCTTTAGCATGCCATTCCTCTGGTTCATACATATCCTGATACTGCTGGTACGTGACACACTGGTTCATCATAGTATCCCAGCTATTCGATCCCTACTCTGACGCGCTGTTGCGAATGAGCAGTGTGCACATTTAAGGCAAAGGCTCACTTAGTAGTACCGGTAGTAGTAGTAGTAGTAGTAGTAGTAGTAGTAGTAGTAGTAGTAGTAGTAGTAGTATGACCTGGTGTAGAATTACAATTTAGGCCTATTCCAAATTATAGCACCACAATTCACTAAATAACTTCAAATTCAACCCTGAAAAGAGCTGTTCCTTAAGAAAAGCGTCTTCCTTCTCACTTTTATTAAATTCTACATTCATTTTATTCCAACTTAGCAGTGAAGAGGGGGTTTCTCCTCTGGCTTGGAGGAAGAATTTGCCTTCAAGTCAGATAGTTCAATCCGCCGCCAGTGTAGTGAATTGAGATTTACCGGGCAGGTTGGCCGTGCGCGTAGAGGCGCGCGGCTGTGAGCTTGCATCCGGGAGATAGTAGGTTCGAATCCCACTATCGGCAGCCCTGAAAATGGTTTTCCGTGGTTTCCCATTTTCACACCAGGCAAATGCTGGGGCTGTACCTTAATTAAGGCCACGGCCACTTTCTTCCAACTCCTAGGCCTTTCCTATCCCATCGTCGCCATAAGACCTATCTGTGTCGGTGCGACGTAAAGCCCCTAGCACACACAATTGAGATTTTCCGATTCATCGGGTACTCCTAGAAAACAGATTAGCAAAATAACGTAGTTTTTGGCCTGGTACTCTCCACTATTCGACCCCCCCCCCTCGCTGCTGAAAAAATACGGATCACGGCTGTCTGCGGCTTGGTCATTCCAGCTCTGGAACTTTGGACTGTTAGATCAGCAGCGTTAAAAGTGAGAAAATGTGTGGTTTTACATTTGATCGAGTATTTCATATGAAAGTATTGCTTTTAATCGTGCCATTCCTACTGACGTCATTGTAATGACCTAGGTTCATTTCAGTTGGGAAAACTTCTAAGAAAGTCTCTCTGAGGATATAAAAAGGCAGGTGGAGATTGAGTGCCTACAAATTATAATGATTGAGATTGATAGTAGGCAAGTGGGCCTATCGTAACAATGAAAATTTCCTAACCCAGTCTTCCTATGAGAAGAGTCGTTTGATGACTTCCGCGTCGCGTTTCTAGGGTAACGTTAAGAGCTATGCGATTTAATACAATCTTGCTCACAACGTGTACACTACCTAACCAAGAATTCTGTATACAATGTAGAATTCCGTAGCGAAGCACGGGTACATCAGCTAGCTCGTTCATAAAGTTCATGCATTACTGAACCTTAGATGACAGAACATACGGTATGTGTTCACAGTTCTAAGCTGAAATATTATCACATAGCGGTTTTCTAGGCTCAACGACGATATTTCAATTAATCTAAATCCCATCCGCTCTGACGACGAAGTAAATAAATACAGTAAATCAATAATTTAATTAATGTTCAATAAATCAAGAAACTGCTTTATTGCTTTCCATCGTTATGTATGTCTAATGTTCACATTAAATGGTGTGAAAAAGTCAAACATGGCATTTTAAAATTAATAATGCAAATGATCACTTTAAATAAAGTTCACAAAATGAGTTTGGAGTTAAAGCTTTTGCGCTATTTTTAAGTGAGGACTTTGCATTCTAAAGGACCTAAGTGACAAAACAAGTTTTGTTGATTTTTCAAAATACTATTACTACCAATGGATTACGTCGCAAAAACTACTTTTCTGGTTTTCGAAGACGCAGAGGTGCTGGAATTTTGTCGTACCGGTAAATCTACGGACACTTTCGTCAAACTGTATTCACTGATCACAATGCATTGGAATTGTCACTAGAACCAGCTTGCAGTCGCAGGGAGGACATCGGGCCTTAATATTCCGACGAAGACCAAAAAGTTGAGCCTGGATGATTTGCAGATTCCACATCAACGTGGGAAGGAGACTCCTAAAAATACATTGTAACATATATGTCCGACTCGTTGGCTGAATGGTCAGCGTACTGGCCTCCGGTTCAGAGGGTCCCGGGTTCGATACGCGGCTGGGTCGGGGATTTTAACTTTAATTGGTTAATTCCAATGGCTCGGGGGCTGGGTGTGTGTGGCGTATTCAGTATTAGAAATCATCCTAGGTAGGGCGCCTCATCTTCACAGACATGCAGGAGGCCGTCTACGAGAACAAGACCCGCACCAGGCCTCTCCGGAGGCCATACGCCATTAATAGTTAATAATATATAAATCTCAACATTATTTTTGAATATTGTGGGATTAGGAACGTAATATGGTAGAGAGTGTATAGTCTGTATACAAGTAAGTAATACAATTGGTTGTTTACAACACAGCAGATGTCGCTGCCTGCGGTCTGCATTGAGCCAGAAGTGAACTGTGCCATTTCAGGCGAAGACTGGTAGTAGTATATACAACGCATTACGAGCTTCAGCTAGTGTTTACGTTTCATGTGCAATGCGTATTTCCCAATTTGACCGAGCAAGAATTGTGGCACTGATTCAGGCTGGACATGCACAAGCAGCAGTATCACATATCGTAGGAGTTACCCCAAGTGCAGTGTCAAAAACGTGGAAAAGATACCGTGAGACCAATGATGCGATTGACAGACCGAGGTAAGGTCGACTGAGGATCACAACGTCAGATTAAGATTTTTATATCCGCGTAACAGTGCAGAGGAGACCGACTTCGACTGCTCGATAATTACGAGGTGACATCTTGAGGGCAACCGGGGTCCGTGTGTCTATGAAAACTATACGCAATCTGCTGCATAATACTATACTAAGGTCACTTCGGGTGATTCAACGTGTTCCGCTAGAGAATCGTCATCGTCTTGAGAGAAGATAGGCCATTTACAATCTTAATTGGGGGCTGAGTGAATGACGTAATGCCATATTTGCATATGAAACATTGATGTCCCTTGGGCCGGTTACACGAGACGTAAAGAACGCGGTGGAAAGTACCAGCATGTTCAAGAGATGCATGCATTTGGATGTTTTTGTGCAATGTTTCGGGCTGGGATTAGGCATGGCCGCCGTACACATTTAGTACCAATTCGAGGGATGTTAACTGCCCAGCGGTATACCAATGAAAGTATTCGACCATTTGTACAACACTTTAGGGATGGATATGGCGCTGAATTCATTTCGTCGACGACAGTGCCCCCTCTAATCGAGGTTCATTAGTGGGAAACTTCATGAGAGAGGTGGGTATCAAACATTTGAATTGGCCTGCTAATTCACCAGACATGAGCTGTATTGAGCATGCATGGGACAGGTTGAAAACGGCTGTTTTTGATCGTCCACAACATCCACAGACACTCCCAGACCTCATTATATTTGCCCAGACGGAATGGAGACATTCTTCCTCAAGATGCTGTCAGTGTAGGCCTACTGATTGCAAGCATGTCACAGCGTGGCAAAGACCTCAAAAATTTCGGAAGTGGGCATATATGATACTAAGGCAGAGTGTCACTACTTGTTTTTTTGACGTCGCACTGACACATTGGAGGTTTTCGGCAACGGATGGATGGGAAAGGGCTAGAATTGGGAAAGTAGCGGCCGTGGACTTAATTAAGGTGCCTGGTGTGAAAATGGGGAAACCACGGAAACCCATCTTCAGAGCTGCCGACGGTGGTATTAGAACCCACTATCTGCCGAATGCAAGCTCACAGCTGCGTCGCAAAAAAAACACACACACACACACACACAAACTGTAACCCTTTCATTATTACCGTAGGTACTGTTTACTTGCGTTAGATATTGGAAGGAATTTTTTTATTTAATTATGTACGATTTGGTAGTTTTTATTGATTTGTCTGTGATTAAATATATAACATCCTGTAACTTTATTATTGCATTGAATCCTTGATATTCCAAACTTATTTTGCGGTGTATACACGTGGAGCTCCTTGTTCAATGGAGAGTAGGTATTACTCATGATGCGTACAATTATGGAAATCAGTGAATGTGCAGGATTGGCTGGCTTTTTTTGGCAAAATAGTCAGCGTAGCGGCCATCGGTTCATAGGTCCTCGGGTCCGATTCCTAGTCGAGTTTGGATTTAGCCACGTTTGGTTAATTTCTCTGCCTGGAGAGCTAAGGCTAGAAATAGCCACATGAAATTACTCGTATTATTATTATTATTACTATTATTATTATTATTACTATTATTATTATTATTATTATTATTATTATTATTATTATTATTATTATTATTATTATAGTACACTAATAGGCAGTTTGCTCTTCGAGAATAAGTGGTTTGGAAGAGAGCTGATAACATAATGGGGACTACAGAACTGAGGTCCGCTGGGTGATTGCTAAATGATATAAACTTTAATTCTAATGATACTCCTCTCTATTTCGGATGAAAAACTACCTAAAATTTTCAATGAAGAATGGGGACAGAGCTTGTAGTCTCTGCCTGCGTTGCTAATTTTTCTCCGATCCAGATCGGCTTCGTTGCGAATTTCGTAAGATGTTCGCCGCCTATACTGTAGTTCGTGGGATCAGACCTCGAGACGCTTTCAGTTGGAATTAAAGTGAGACCCGATTTAGTAGATTTACTGGTACTTTGAATATCCCATTTATGGGCAAAATATAGGCTATGACATCGACAGTAGCCGAAAAGACTCGAACAGTCCCATCATTTACGTGATGTGAATACGGTAAATCACAGAAGTCTTCAGATCTCCTGAAGGCGGAGTTATAAACCACACTCTCCTGCATTTAATCTCACAGCTGCAGGGCATGTGTCGCGTGGCCCACTCGCTCGGCCTGAAATAATGATATTGGTATAAAGCATTCACCTTATGTTAAATGCACGATCGCAAAATCATGAAAATTGTAGCATATGGGAATTAAAATAAAGTTGTTACGTATAAAATACCCAGTTCTTCTGTCCTGCTTCCAGAAAAAAATATAACCTAAAGACCAGAAGTTCTAGGAAACTGCAGGATTTGAAAATTCAAAATAACTAGATTGCGTTGTCGCAAGGGCTTTAGGATCTATACATCGTAATTTATACCCATTGAGGGGCTGCCTAGCCTAGGTGGTAAAAACGTGCTCGGCTCACCCGAAAGTACGTAGTTCGATTCCCCGTCAGGGAGTCTAAAATATAAGAAACAAAATTTCCTCTACTGAAGGTGTACACGACCTAAAGGTTCCCTTCTACACCTGCAGTGAGTACTAATTTAATTCCAAGGAGCATGGCCGGAGATAGGCTAACAACTCTGTCCCACATAGTACCGAGGTTGCGGAAAATAGAAGCATTTACCTTCCACTCCTCCAAGGGTCTTCATAGTCATTGCTTTGCTTTATTTAAACTTTGTATTCATTGAATCCCTTTTCAGAAACCCTATGTTGCAAGAATGGAATCAAGAATTCACGAAGTAGGTGGGATGATGGGATTCAAAAAATGAAAAATAACCCTCAACGATTAGAAGACAGTGAAGCTGCAAGTTTGTATCCAGGTAGCCAATAACATGTAAGACTACTTTTTGACTTGAGATTCCCACGAGATCCCCGAAAGCAGTGTTTTCTGGAAGAATCTGAAATTGCAAGAGACGTTCTTCCAATATTCAGACCGACTTACCTTTCACCCAAAAACACGATAATTGCTCATAGTCCCGGCTGTTGTTGTCACTAGCTATAAATCGCAAGGACAACCCTCTAAAACATCATGAGTTTTTTCCTCAGAGAGCCGGTATCTTCCCATTGTACATGATGCACTCACAAGAACGAAGTCCAGAAAAAGAAAAATGAAATTAAAAAACAATTCCATCCACTGGGAAATGAAATAAACTTAACGAATTTTTTTGTTTATACGGCAATATTTTATTGAATTCCAGATGCATCCTTACAGTCGAATTAGTATTTCCTGTACAAATTATTCAAACGAAAACTGCCTTCTTGATAACCAGAGCAACGAAGATTTTTCCTTTTCCTATCATCGTCTCAAAAGAGCCAACGGGAAAAATTGAACGACCATAAATATTGCCATTGATTTTTCACCGGGTGTTATGAAAATGTTGATAATAGCACGTAACAAGAATACGAATTAGTCTTACGATTTGTTTAATACTTCATTTTGTAATTTAACAGTCATTGTAATTGAATCCAACCTTGTTTTTCTCGCTGAAAAATTTACGTTTGAGCGAACACTGAATGCTGTAGGCAGTTTTGAGAGCACCAGTTAACGAACGAATATTTTCTCTGCCACTTTCCTTCTCTATCTCAGTAGCCTACTCACGAAGCATGCCTATTAGAGTAGTTGTTCAAATCTTCTCATATTGAATCATTCTTGTAGGCATTGTACGTGTTCCATATTCCCGCCTTCTTCTTACTGGTATCCTGCGATATCTACCCAAGTTTAACTGTCCTTCTCGTACTGTGTACTACCAGATTTGTAAGAATTACGTAAACCACGTATTACCACTTGTCTCAAGCCCTGTTCGATTTGGCGTAACAAAATCTCGCGATTTTTATGTTTTTGTAATTAATTCTTCCCAAATAAGTGTTCCATTTTAGACACAATTCAAGTTGGGCCCTAGATATTCACACAAAACATTCACCGCAACTGCTTGCGAACCGATAGTTTTGCTTGTATGATCAACAGGGACGACAAGTGTATATTTTCGATAATGGTTTACCATCGCACTAACACATCGAAGGTTTTTGGCGACCCAAGACTGGGAAGGAAGCAGCCCCAGCAGGACCTGTTTACTGGAACATAATTAGCTGATTACCACAAAATATTTCTACTGTAAACATGATGCGGAGTGAGCTGAGCCCAAGTTAATCTGAAGCGGAGGATTTACGTGGAGATAACGGAAGAGTGCAGCCATGGTGAAAACCGAAAGTTGTAAAGCTCCGTACGACCTATCAGCTCTACTAAGCTGCACGAAGATTAACTTTCGGCAAGTTTTAAAACAGAATGTTCGAGTGTATGTTTGAAGTAGTTGAAGGTGATCCGTTCGACATCTTCATTCATCTGTAAACATGTCGTAATCTGGCCTTGCTGTCTAGTGGCGAATATGCACCTGTGAAAACAAAAACTGGTATTCGCTGAGATTACAGATGAGGAAGTTGTCAATCAGCCCTCAGCGGTGTTTATCTTATATACAGGGTACTCGGACACAATGTGAACAGGATATGAGTCTTAAAGGGTTGGTCATACTGATAATTGAAATAAATAATTCGATATCCCCGCTGTTATTTTATCATATGCTGAAGTATATACTTATAATTTCGTGTGGCTATTTCCAGCCGGGTGCAGCTTTTCTAAGGCAGACCCTCCGATGAGAGTGGGTGACATCTGCGATGTGTAGGCAACTGCGTGTTATTGCGGTGGAGGATAGTGTTATGTGTGGTGTGTGAGTTTCAGGGATGGTGGGAACAGCAAAAACACTCAGCCCCCGAGCCATTGGAATTATCCAATGAAGGTTTAAATCCCTGACCCGGCCGGAATCGAAACTGAGACCCTCCAAACCGAAGGCCAGTACGCTGACCATTCAGCCAACGAGTCGGACGTTGCTGAAGTTAGCCAGTCAGATCGCTTCGCGGTCAAATTTAAATGGTCTTTGCGAGGCAGTGTTGCTAAATATGCACTCTGGAGCGGTTTGAGAGCACCAGTCGAAGAAAATCAACTTTGCCAGAGTATCTAGAGATTTGAACACGGACCTCTGGGTTGATAGGATGCTGAAACCCACGGTGTGTTTATGTTTGATGCAGATTTGTGGGCAAGGCTCTCAAGCTGCTCTTAGGCCACGTCCAGTTTTAGCAACAGCACCCCGCAAAACCCACTTGAATTCACTCGCGAAGCGACCTGACTGGCTAACTTCAGCAGTTGATGAATTGAAATGAAATGGCGTATAGCTTTTAGTGCCGGGAGTGTCCGAGGACAAGTTCGGCTCGCCAGAGGCAGGCCTTTAAATTTGACGGCCGTAGGTGACCTGCGCGTCGTGATGAGGGTGAAATGATGATAAGGACGGAGTATACACCCAGCTCCCTGTCAGCGAAATTAACCAATTATGGTTAAAATTCCCGACTCTGCCGAGAATCGAACCCAGGACTCCTGTGACCAAAGGCCAGCCCGCTAACCATTTAGCCATGGAGCCGGACGGAAGATGATAAAATCACAACAGCGTGGATTGTCGAATTATTTTTTCAAATTATTTATCAGTATGTCCAACCCTCATACGCTCATATACCCGGTTCACTTTGTTTCCGACCACTCTGTGTATATGTTTGAGGGGGGGGGGGTGTCTGGTCTGAATCTCACGTAAGTTGAGAATTCTGCTCTAGTCTTGCAGCCGGATGTCGATGCATTCATTTGACGCACAAGGATGCAGTACCATGGTCGTAAAGTATCGGGAATAAAATTTTGTGGCCTTGGCATAATGGTGAAAATATCCCTTCAGTACACAATTTCATCGGTTGAAAGTTGAACATTTCGGAAATCGTTACAAAGATTGGTCATGGAGAAAGAGTCATAATTGTTATGTATGATGTCCACATGCGAGCAAATACCTTGAGTACATTCACAGTGGATTGTGAGTATTGTTTTTGTTGCTATTGGCTTTATGTCGCACCGACACATATAGGTCTTACGGCGACGATGGGACAGGAAAGGGCTAGGACTGGGAAGGAAGCGGCCGTGGCCTTAATTAAGGTACAGCCTGGTGTGAAAATGGGAAACCACGGAAAACCATCTTCAGGGCTGCCGACAGTGGGGTTCGAACCCACTGTCTCCCGAATACTGAATACTGGCCGCACTTCAGCGACTGCAGCTATCAAGCTCGGTGATTATTGTTTTATAACCCGTTCTTAATATTAACCAGAGGAAAGGTATAGTTCCGGTGCATCGCAAAATAAGGAAAATGGGCAAAGGAAAAGAAAAGATATGGAGGGCCTGAAAATGAGACTCGCAAACCTAACAGTCGGACTCAGAAGAGAACAAGATTTGACCATGGGAGGTCAGTTAGGAAATATGAAGACAAGGAGACAGGCACAAGTGGAACGCTGTGGCCAACAATGTTCCCAAGTTGAGGCCTCCGGGATCGCCTCTTTTTAACCTTCTCTTGCGACAGGCTGGGGACACCAGGGGACATAATGAATTACTGCAAACCGAGCAAGTGGCTGCGGCGTTTGGGTCCCGTAGCTATCAGTTTGCATTCTGAGACAGTGGGTTCGAACCCCACTGTCGGCAGCCCTGAAGATGGTTTACCGTGGTTCCCCAAACTTACTCCAGCCAAACGCTAGGGATGTACCTTAATTAAGGCCACGGTCGATTCCTTCCCTATCCAAACGTCGCCATAAGACCTATCTGTGTCGGTGCGACGTAAAATGAATTATATATACTGTATATAAATTGCAATCTAGTAGATATCCATATTATCAGGCGAATCTGTTATGGAAATCGGAAGTTCAAGAAAGAGCCAACACATGGCAGGCGTAATTTATACAAAGAATGTTGTTAATTCTTTCTAAATTATTTGGGGTTAATAAGCAGTCAGAGGAAGAACGGGTGCTGCCAGCATTGTTGAACTTGCTACGAGTTTCAGTAAATAAGGTACCAAAAGTGTCGATATCAGTGGTGCAGTCATATAATAGTTGCCCTTCTGTTTCTCAGGTAGATGGTTAGATCTCGGCTAAGATTGGTGGCATTTAAGGTTGTTTGAATTCAATAACTCCGTAACATTGCTTTCCGGGAAATTAAAAGGCACAGGTGAGACAAACTTCCGACACCCTGGCTCCTCTTTAAACCTGTAGCATTTCAAGGGACATTAAAATAAATTTCTGGATTGTTATAATTAATAAATAATAATTATATGTACGACTCATTTGCCGGATGGTCAGCGTAATCGTCTTCGGTTCAGAGGGCCCCGGGTTTAATTCCTGGCTGGGTCGGAGATTTTAAAGTTAAATGGTTACTACCCCTGCCTCGAGGACTGGGTATTTGTACTGTCCCCAACATTCCTGCAACTCACACACAACACTGTCCTCAACTACAAGGACACGCAATTCCAAAAAAAAACGGCAGATGCCGCCCACCCTCGTAAGAGGGTCTGCATTACAAGGGCTGCACTACGCTAGGAATGGCCTCGCGAAATAATTGTAGTAATATTATAATAATAATTAATTATTATTATTTATTATTATTATTATTATTATTATTATTATTATTATTATTATTATGTTATCACGATGTCTGATGGTGTGACTTTAAGAACTCCTGTATACTGTACATGCTACGATATTAAAGCAGTTTCGTACTTTTTCAATTAATTACGTAACATAATGCGTTTCGCACTCTTCAAGGACTTCTTCATTGTTGATTAATGTCAAAGTAAGCTCACCGAACAAAAAGAAAAAAGTCACCCTAGTTCGCACGCACAGATGGATCGTTAAGCCTCTACAGATAGCACAGCGAACGAGTCCCGTGCTCAACCGCACACGCACTGCCTCTACGAGAGCATAAGGCAGTAGCAATCAGTGAGACATTGATGTTACAAGTCGACAGTGTACGACAACATGGATAAATGTAAGGATGTAACAGAGTGGCCAAGAGGAGCAATCGTGTTTGGCCGTGCCCATGGCCACACGATGCGTGAAGTTGTTGGATTTGTTGGTATTTCGCACCAGACTGCTCAGTTTGTCTACAAGCTGTGGTGTACTACACGTGGCCACGAAGCACGACTTCGGAATTGTGGTCGGAAGAAGATCCTGACTTCGAGGAACCGGAGATGCGTTTCATTACTTGTGAATCAAAATCGCTTCCAAACCCCACAGATATTGCTGCAGTCAGTGAATGAAGGTCGAGCCCAACGTGTTAGCGAGAGAACATTGCGACGGGAACTGCATGCAATCAACATTTGGAGTCGGTCATCTCGCACGAGGTCATTGCTCACACATACACATAAAGCTGCAGGTCTTCAACGGGCTAGATATCATCGAGGTGGACATTAGCCGACTGGCGGAACGTAATGTGGTCTGAAGAATCGTGTTATTTGCCTGTATTCCAATGACGCACGTCATCGAGTGCACCGAAGGCAAATGAAGCATTTCATCCTGGATGTTTGAAAGGTCAGGTTCAAGCCGGAGGTGGGTCTCTGATCCTCTGGGGGTGCTTTCCGTGTCATGGCTTGGGCCCGCTCATTGTTTAAATAAACATTCTGTATGATCAGGTGTTGCCTTTCAGTTAACATATGCATGATGAGTATGCTATTGATACCCTGATTATTTAAGATGACAACAGCAACGTTCATTGGACTGGACACATATATGACTGGTTTTATGAACACTCCTCCAGCGTATTATATCTCAATTGGCCTGTAAAATCACCTGACTTGAACCCCACTGAATATCTGTGAGACATGATGGAACAGCGGGTAAACCGCAGACATCAGCATCCCCGCAATTTGGTGGAACTGCGCGATCATATCCTCAGCGAGTGGCTTAACCGGGATGCGACGTACCTGCACAACCTTGTGGATTTACTAGATTTACTTCCTAACCGAATCCAGGTGGTTATTAAGTCCAGAGGCTGAGTTACACGGTGTTAAATGATGCTTGTAGTTATTTCTCCAGTTGTGAATAAATTCTTTGTCCGGTGAGCTTATTTTGTCTAGTTTAACATTCATTTTAATCTAAGTAATTCATTGTTCATATAACGTACATAAACGCTTAAAATTGCTCAAATTCATAGGTCTGTATCAAATTTTACTCTTATCGATTCGGTGCTGCCTGAAATATCGAGATAACTGAGTGTATGATATTTCGTATTTGTATTGAACACTCAGGTTAAGGAAAGCTGAAAACCGCTCTGGATGGAGGTATATGAACAAGGCTGCAACGCAGAAGTGATAGTTATGAGGTCTCGGCGCTCAGTAATGAGCAAACCGACTAATGAAGATTAACACGATGATTGAATACTCGGGTTATGGAGTCTTACTAAAGTTAAATTGACAAGGGATGTCTCAGAACTCGTAGAAAACCTGTCCTCCTTCGCTTTGACCGGCATAAATTTCACATATTCTCTCGTAGTCCAAACGCCGACATGTAGCCACTCGAATCACGAAGGATCCGCAGATGGAGTGACAGCTGATAGAAAGGCGATATTAGCTGATCTGGGAGCACTTGTTTTTCAGCAAATACTGTAGAGCCCTCATCGAGTATATGAATGTATGCTGGTCTTTGTAAGTCGACTGCAGGCTGCATAATCGACAAGACCCAGTCGTTGATGGATGATGTGATATGGAATACTTCGTTGTTGCATCTAAAAACCTCTATAACCCTAACCAGAAAGGTTCTGTCATCTAAGGTTCAGTATTGCATGAACCATTTAAACGAATTTTCGTTCGAAGTGATACATGTGCTGCGGGTCAGTATTTCTTCTCTCAACATTGTCACATAGCGGTAATTTGAGGCACAACGACGATTTGCTTTTTACGTTTACCACGTTGTAGTCACTAAATGTCTCCCAATTATTCGGATTTAAACTGTATTCTTTTGACCATGTATACATTGATTTTGACCCGTCTTGCACTTAACTGGCGTTGGACGATTTCCTCTGTTAAAATAATGTCGCATGTTCCAGGAACGCACCAGAGATGCACCAACGAGGGCGAGGAGGTACCAGCCGCCAGTATCAACATTCCTGATATTCACTGCTTTACCTGCATGTGCAAGGTGAGACAATATTTTTATTTTATACGAAACCTTATATTCTCAAAAATGACCAAAGGTATATATACATTGTAGTTTTAATCACTGGATGTTTCTCACAGACTGATCTTAGTGGCGCAGACAGTTATTCGTTGTCATTCTATTCTCAAGGTTGCGGGTTCGATCCCGCCTGCGGTTGGTGACATCCGACACTCTCTAACGTCTCTTATAAAGATAATTATAGTTTCGTGTCGCTGTTGCTAGTCTTGTGCAGCCCTTGTGAGTCAGACCATCCAGCGAGGGTGAGTGTAAGGGGATCTGCGTGTTATTACTGTGTGTGGTGTAAGAGTTGCAGGGATGTTGGGGACAGCACAAATATCCAGTCCCCGAGCCAAAAGAATTAACCATTTAAGATTAAAATCCTCGACCCAGCCGGAAATCGAACGCGGGACCCTCTGAACCGAAGACCACTATGCCGACCTTTCAGCCAAGGAGCCGGACTCTCAAAAAAGTATAACGACTGAAAAGACATTATTATTATTATTATTATTATTATTATTATTATTATTATTATTATTATTATTATTATTATTATTATTATTATTATTATTATTTTACAAGTTGCTTTACGTCGCACCGACACAGATAGGTCTTATGGCGACGATGGGACAGGAAGTGGCTAGGAGTGTGAAGGAAGCGGCCGTGGCCTTAATTAAGGTACAGCCCCAGCATTTGCCTGGTGTGAAAATGGGAAACAACTGAAAACCATCTTCAGGGCTGCCGACAGTGGGGTTCGAATCCACTATCTTCCGAATACTGGATACTGGCCGCACTTAAGCGACTGCAGCTATCGAGCTCGGTATTATTATTATTATTATTATTATTATTATTATTATTATTATTATTATTATTATTATATACCACACACAACTTTCAGGTTCATCTAAGGGCGAACAAAAGTAAATTAACCTTGGAATACAATATTGTGCATTAACGAGAACACTTTCGTAAGAGCTGTGCTGTGTGGTATGGATCGATGACTAGAAAACGTTACCTAGCAATTGCGAATACATATTTGTATTCTAGTGGCTTGGGTTTGGCACTTTGTGAGGATTTAGCCCAGTTTTGTAGCCGGACGTCTTTCCTGACGCCAACCATATGAAGAGGATGTATTCACTATTGCATGTATCTGTGATGGCTTGTAGTGTGATGTGCGTATGTAAATGAAGATGTGTATTCTGAAGAACACAAACGCCCAATCCCGAAACCAGAGGAATTAACCATACGGAATTAAAATCCTTGCCCCGGCCGAGAATCGAACCATTTACCCCCCTGAATCGAAGCCCACAATACTGACCATTCGCTAAGGAGCCAGACGTGCAGTTGTATCTGTAATGTGAGATAGTCAGTCATTTTACTTCTGAGCGAGTTATCTATGCGATTACAGGCGCGCAAATGTGAGCTTGCATTCGGGTGATACTGGGTTCGAACCCTATTGTCGGCAGTCCTGAAGATGGTTTTCCGTGGTTTCCCATCTTCATACCAGGCAAATACTCTGACATTAAGGCTACGGATGGTTCCTTTTCTCTCCTAACCGTTTTCTATCCCATCGTTGTCGTAAAATCTACCTGTGTCGGTGCGACGTAAAGCAGTATGTAAATAAATAAATAAATAAATAAATAAATAAATAAATAAATAAATAAATAAATAAATAAATAAATAAATAAATAAATAAATAAATAAATAAATAAATAAATCTATATATGTAAAATAAGAGTTTTGTCTGTACATTGCTCAGAATTTGAAAAGAATGGTATTTCTGTATCGGTCATGTCCACAGTAACAAGGAAATGCACTTTTTACTTTTCCGTAATTTCTGTCTGTCTCTACACGCATCACTAGAAAACGGCTAAAGAAAATTTAATGAAAATCGGTATTCAAAGTCTAGGAATAAGTCGCTACAATCTAGGCTATAAATAATTTTATTCGTGCTGATAGAAATGGTAGTTTAGGGGAAGGCCTATAATTTAATTTTCAAATATTTATATAATTATTATTTATATTATTAGTGCTCCTATTTTAATACATATTGGTATGCGAACTCGAAAAGTAAGTCGCTACAATCTAGGCTATGAATAATTGTATTCACGCTAGATGAAATGGTAGCTTAGGGGAAAGCCTAACATTTAATTCGTAAATATTTACGTTATTAGTGGTCGTATCGATAAATACTACATAACCAAAGTTATATAGAATTAAATTTTCGACCATTTATGTTTTATACTTTTTTATCGTACCGGCTATGAGAACACAGATATTCATGAATTTGTATTTTTGTTGCTAAGTCCATAACGACGCCGAGCCACGAGGAAATGGGTTAACAGAATGTAATGAAAATCGGTATATAGAGTCGGGGAATAAGAAACTACAGTCTAAGATATAAACAATTTTATTCACCCTGGGTGAAATTGTAGTTTAGGGGAAGGCGCCTAAAATTTAATTTATATTTGGCCCTATCGAAAAGTACTACATAACAAAAGTTACAGAGAATACAATTTCCGATCATTTATGTTTAATTCAGTTTTACCGTACCAACTATGATAAGAGTGGTATTTCAGAGTCGGAATAAAACTAAATGTGAAGGTCTACAATATCGAATGCGCATTACATTGACCAACAATAACATTGCATTGACCATTGTTTGTTGTGATATTATTAGTCTCTTATGCTGCCTCTCAACTCCGATAGATGGAATTACTGCTGCGTACCGAGTATAATAGCCTGATTGAATATTGGCGGGAAATAGCCGGGGAGTTAGAAAACTTTCTTCTTTAGCATGCCATTCCTCTGGTTCATACATTTTCTGATACAGCTGGTACGTAACATACTGGTTCTTCATAGTATTCCAGTCATTCGAACCCTATTCTGACGCGCTGTTTTGAATGAACAGTGTGCACACTTAAGGCAGAGGCTGAGTAGTAGCAGTAGTATGGCCTGGTCTAGAATAACAATTTAGGCCTATTCCAAATTATAGCACCACAATTCACTAAATAACTCAAAATTCAACCCTGAAAAGAGCCGTTTTTAAGGAAACCTTCTTCCGCTTCATTTTTCCTAAATTCTACATTCATTTTATTCCACATTGTCAGTGAAGCGGGGTATCTCTCTGGCTTGTAGGAAAAGTTTGCCTCCAAGTCAGACAGATTTTTACGCCGCCAGTGTAGTGAATTGATATTTTCCGATTCATCGGGTACTCCTAGGAAGCTGATTAGTAAAAGGGCATATTTTTTACCCTGGGAGTCAGCACTATTCGACCCCCTCCCCGCCGAAAAAGGACGAAGAGTGTTCACGAATCACAGCTGTCTGCGGCTTGGTCATTCGAGCTCTGGAACTTTGTACTGTAAGATCGGCAGTGTAGTCCTGTTCGTTAAAAGTGAGAAAATATGTGGTGTTTCATTTGATCGAGTACTTCATATGAAAGCATTACTTTTACTCGCGCCATTCCTACTGACGTCATTGTAATGCACGTTCATTTCAGTTCGGAAAACCACTAAGACAGTCTTTCTTCTTCTTCTTCTTTTCCTGCCGCTTTTCCCACACCTGTGGGGTCGCGGGTGCGAACTGTGTCGCACATGTGGATTTGGCCCTGTTTTACGGCCGGATGCCCTTCCTGACGCCAACCCTCTATGGAGGGATGTAAGCACTATTGCGTGTTTCTGTGGTGGTTGGTAGTGTAGTATGTTGTCTGAAGATGATGAGGAGAGTGTTGGGACGGACATATACACCCAGTCCCCGAGCCAGAAGAATTAATCAGAAGCGATTAAAATCTCCGACCCGGCCGGGAATCGAACCCGGGACCCTCTGAACCGAAGGCCAGGACGCTGACCATTCAGCCAACGAGTCGGACTAAGACAGTCTTTCTGAGGATGTAAAAAGGCAGGTGGATAATGAGTGTCTACCATTACAATGAAAACTCTCCAACCTGATTGTGACTGATGGTATGCAAGCGGGTCTACCATTACAGAGAAAATTCCCTAACTCAGTCTTCATATGGGAAAAGATGTTTGGTGACTTCCCCGTCGCGTTTCGAGGGTAACGTTAAGAGCTATGCGATTTAATACAATCTTGCTGACAACGTGTACGCTAGAATTCCGTATACAATGTAGAATTCCGTAGCGAAGCACGGGTACATCAGCTAGTAAATAAATAAACGTGTGGATGATTCTTCAGACTAATAGCCAGTCGCTGGTACATAGTAGAAATTTCATGACAACTATATCCTCATACCAGACTTCAAGGTTGGAAATGTTCTAGACAGACTATATTCTACGCTATCGATTTTTCTGACGGAGAAGCTGGGTCTTACATCGCCTACAATTTCAACCCATTAAAGCCCAGAGCCTAATAATTTTGTTTAAATTCCAAGTCTTGATGTTTAAATTTGTTATTAAACCGTATAACTGAGTTGCTTTTGTGCCAGTTGAGGCTAAAAACGTGTTCATCAATAATAAGCTGAGCATTCGTAATATAATAATAATAATAATAATAATAATAATAATAATAATAATAATAAAGCAAGCCTCCGTAGCTCAGACGGCAGCGCGTCGGCCTCTCACCGCTGGATACCGCGGTTCAAATCCCGGTCGCTCCATGTGAGATTTGTGCTGGACAAAGCGGAGGCGGGACAGGTTTTTCTCCGGGTACTCCGGTTTTCCCTGTCACCTTTCATTCCAGCAACACTCTCCATTCTCATTTCATAACATTTATCAGTCATTAATAAAACACTTTGGGAGTGGCGACCCCATCGTACTAATAGCCTATATCTGCTTCATTCATTCCATCCCTGACCCGGTCAATGACTGGAAAACAGGTTGTAGGTTTTCATTGTCAATAATAATAATATAGTTTTTACATACCACTAACTAGTTCTTCGGTTTTCGAAAACGCCTAGCTGCCGAAATTTTGTCCTGCAGGAGTTATTTTAAATCTCCCGATACGTGGTTGACGTATTTGAGCACCTAGAAATACCACTGGACTGGGCCGGGATGACTTCGGATTGTCTCAGTAGGTAGGCTATAGCCGTACCAGTTGCCTTCAAAAAGGCATTACGCAGCCTTGTTGCGGAGTATTCTCGTTTCCTAAAAGATTTACAACGCTCAGCGCACTGTAAATTGTAATATTAAGCCATCTGAATTATTTAAGGTACGTGTGAATTTGTATATGAACGTGCTTTATATACAATGGTAACCAAATGAAGCATCAGAACCAAGAAAACTGGGTGGATGTGGTACGGAACATTTTGGAAACGGTAGGAATGGGATATTACTGGGAAAGGGACTGTACAGAGAAGCTGAGAATATATAAAAAAAAGTTCTAAGGTTTAAGGATACTGAAGAGCAAAGTATTGCTTCACAATGTAAAAGTAGAGGAATTTTGTAATGTAAGTGGAGAATGAGGATACATGTAGAGATTATAACAAATAATTGACTGGGGGGGTATAAAATTGTGGTTAATTTGGATGCACAAAAATAAAGCATATAGACAAAATGGAGATGAAAGTAAATGTTTTCTATGTTCTGAAGAAATGGGATGGGCACACCTTATAAAAGTTTGTTTAGACACAAGGCAAATACGAGAGAAATTTATAGATGAAGAGGATGTAAGAAAAATTGATAACGGAAATCAGCTGTATACATTGTACAAAGTTATCGGGCAGAATTGCAAAATTATTTAACATTATTAGGAGAATGTGGAGTAGGAAACTGGTGGAAGGAAAAGAAGTGTTACATATCAGTCAGGAACAGAATTGTGCCTAAGGTAACCTACACAATATAACTCCGTTGATGTCTAGAGCCATTAGGTACGTAGATTTGAGTTATTAGCATGCAACTACTTTGTCGTAGTAGTTTTATTAGTCTGAATGTGCCTTGTTCTTTGTTTTTTTAATAGTCTGAAGAGACAGTATTAATGTTTTTATTTGATTTTTAAAGTTCCATTTATTATATTAATGTTCATTGATGTTTCTGTTTTGCTTTTAAAGTTCCATTTATTAACATAATTCCAACATTAATTCCAGGTTATTCTTTCTCTGTTCAATTTCTAAATCATCTGTGTTTTCGGGATACTGTTTTATTTTGGTTTATTTGTGTTTTACAACTACGATGAAGGATAATAACTTTTGTATAATGCGTGTATCACAAATTAAGAAAAGATTACGATAAACAATAACCTCTCCCTAATCTATGGTTTCTGAGATTATGGGAGACGGGTATTATATTATCTTTATACAATGCTAAGATGGTAATAATTGAACCGCTCAATCTACTATAAGTCATAGTGTAAAATTTTGAAATACTTGAGGTATGTGTGAATTTGTATATGACGGTGTTGTAATGTTAAGCTAGTAGTAAGCTCAACCTATAGTATTGTGTATTGTAAGGCGTAGTGTTAAGTACTGGAAATACTTGAGGTATGTGTGAATTTGTATATGACGGTGTTGTAATGTTAAGCTAGTTGTAAGCTCAACCTATAGTATTGAGTATTGTAAGCCGTAGTGTTAAGTACTGGAAATACTTAAGTTGTGTGTGAATTTGTATATGATGATGCTGGATTTAGAATGTTAAACTAGTAGTATTTGTTGTAATGTTTTCTTTCCAAGGAATTTGTTGTTGTTGTTGTTGGGTAATTATGTTTTAACTTTATTATCACACTACTATAATTGATCATTGTCAACGGGATATTTTCCAATTGTGATGTATTTGTTAATAATAATAAAATTCGCAAGTAGTGGTCATCATCTTCTGTCATTGACCACGGGCAACCAATGCAAGAATGATTTTGATCAGTTTATGTTACACCGTAGCGATTTTACGTCCTAATGTCCATAACTCAGGAGGGAAGTTTTCCTCATGGGAGATGTTGCTGATGCAGTTTAACAATGTGATCACTCGTCGAGGCATGTTTACACACTGAACTGGCCAGATGTTGTGTCCGAGGGTTCCAGTTACAGTGCACTCTTCTGGACTGCCCTGAGGTTGCATATCGTACTTCCACGTACACCTAACACGTGACGTTATATTGCACTCCATTCTCTCTTTTTAATGAGACTACTGTCTCAGTGGACATTCTTCATCTTGTACAAAAATATTTGTTTTAAGTCTGTAATTAGAATTGAGTAGAATGTAATAATCCCATCCCCGAGTTCCGGATCGCCTGAAACTGGAGAGAGAGCATTCATTTATTTTCAGTTGATTTATTTGATACATATATTAAAGTAACCTTCTTACAATTATTTGACTATTACCACAAGAAAGAATATACCTAAAGCTAATAATGTTTACGTTCATTCCACAAATTATCACCCCTTTCATTCTTCTAACTTCCTTTTTGTCCTATAAATAGTAGAGTTCTATATATTCTAGGACAAATCTGTATCCTAATCATCACTCTTTTAGTTAGTGTTTTTCTTTTCCATTTCCATTCGCCACATATTTTTTAAAATACCAACAAATTTGCTATTCTTCCCCGTGTAATCCTTTATTGTTTAATAATTTAACAATCCTATAGAATTCTTTCTCCCTTTCTATTTTTGTTTTATATTCACCACCCAAATATTTAACTCTATGTGCGTCAGTTTTCCTACATACTCTCCAATATACTCGTTAGCCGCAACACCCGCCTGTTGTCATTTCCTGATGGATACAGTACTTTTGCATACATCTCTTGGCACAGGCCAGAGTAAAGTGTAGCTTCCACCGAAGTCCCAGTCAACATCCATGGCTGTGACAATATGGAAGCTGCTGGGGTATGGGTAGTGCTGAGTAATGACATTCAGAGCACGACTAGTGCATCTGAGTGTTATGAAAGGTGCTGCTCATAGGGTCCATCGTGCTGCAATAGTACTTTCTGACCCAGTGAGGAAAGCAATGGCAAACTACCTCACTCCTCATCTTGCCTAGTAAGCCTCATTTTGGTGCTGCCATTGGTTTTTGGGGTTTCCTTATAACTGCATAATCTTTGGTGGTGCTGTTTGAGGATCCAACCAGCCTCTGGACTGATGACCTAACAGACAGACAGCCGCAACACCACACCATTAAGTGTGTTATTTATATGTGGGGCAGTAGTATAAAATGGTGGGGGATGGTCTAGCACGCTCTGAGACACTGTTATTACTCACGCAGGATTTATCCTAATCCCAAATATTTAGTTACACTTATTTCACAGATCCCTATATAATTCAGGATACTGTAGTTACTACGCACACAAGTGCGCTGGGCTAGTAATCAAATCTGCCTCAAGTAAACAACACAAACATCGTGGAAAAGATTATGAACTTCATTTCTCTGAACAATGTATCATTTTCGTTGACTTCATCGTCCTCAGAGACTGATAGATTAAAACAGATATTCTAATTTCATGCCATGTACCACGCTTGAGCAATATGAATTTGACTTCCTTTACTTTTGTTTTACAGATCATTTGGCCGAGACACATTATTTGTGAAGGCTTGACTAATCGTTTCTTTCGAACAGGTTATCACTGTTCATTTCTTTTTTGCTAGGGGCTTTACGTCGCACCGACACAGATAGGTCTTATGGCGACGATGGGATAGGAAAGGCCTTGGAGTTGGAAGGAAGCGGTCGTGGCCTTAATTAAGGTACAGCTCCAGCATTTGCCTGGTGTGAAAATGGGAAACCACGGAAAGCCATCTTCAGGGCTGCCGATAGTGGGATTCGAACCTACTATCTCCCGGATGCAAGCTCACAGCCGCACGCCTCTACGCGCACGGCCAACTCGCCCGGTCACTGTTTATTTCTCAGCGATTTTCTCAAGATATAGTGGTCCCATAACCTGTTTTATATGTCAGAAAATTTAGATTCATTTCAACGAGTGGTAATTTTTAAAAGTGAATTCGTAAAAGATTACGAACAGTTGTATATGTTACAATCATTGTTTAAAAACCAATATTATATGGAATGACTAAGAATTATATAAAATACCAATAATCAAACGGGAATGTATGAAGTGCGAATTATTTCACGTATTTCCTAGGTATTTTATGGAGTGACGACATCAGAGCAAGCAAAGTGATATAAAACACTGCTCTTCACGACCTTTGGTATTTAAATTGAAAATCTGCCATTGTTGCATTGCATATTGGCTGGATTGGCTAAAAACAGCCTGTCCAGTATTTTTCTCAGTGTAGTTGCAACAGATTGTTACACCTGAGTCTGAGGGGATACCGGACGCGACCATTTATCTAGCTAGAAATTCATTTATCATCGGAGTTAGCCTGGTAAGTCGCTCCGCTGAGTAACAAAGGCCATGCACCACCACTTACTGAATCAAGCAATAACTCTCAAACTATCAAGCCTTCTGGTTTCTGCGCTTGATGAGGTTTCTTTCAGATAAATATTTTCGAAAATAGTTTGAAAATATTAGAACTTTTGAGAATTTCTTTATGTTTTTTTGCTGGTAGAGCAACGTCACACTAACACATCGAAAGTCTTCGGCGACGCATCTGGAGCTTTAATTTTTAGTATTCCCATAACAGCTTTAGAAAAACTGTCAATTGAGGAATGAGCCAATTTCTGTATAACTGACTAAAACATTAGCTGTTCGTTTGGATTCATTTATACGGTTCATGTATTTTTATTCACTGCTCAGAATAGAAATATCATCCTTTAAACATGAACTTTTCTTTCATTTTCATACATTACCGCAACAACTTTTGAAAATGAAAAATGAAAATTCACAGCCTGTTTCAAGTCATTCGACCGGGTCAGGAATGGAATGAATGAAGCCCCATCTTGTGGCGAGGATAGGAATTGTGCCACCTGCCGAAGCCTGTCGCACTTCTCTGTGGCAATGATTATGACTGACAGATGAAATGAAATGACACTGGAGAGTGTTGCTGGAATGGAAAATGACAGGGAAAAACTGGAGAACCCGGACAAAAACCCGTCCCGCCTCTGCTTTGTCCAGCACATATCTCACATGGAGTGACTGGCATTTGAACCACGGATCCCAGCAACATCTTCTGGCATTCTTCATAATGCCCAGGTAAGTTTATTTTTACAAAACTAACTTCCAGCGAAGGTAGCCCCGTAGGAAGGACTAAATATGTTCACTAACAGGATTTGGATTGAGATGATGATTTAAGGTTTGGCAGGATTTTCTTCAGCATAGTCAGTTCAATACCATCTCTATGACAGGATGGTAAGCCTGTTTCAAGTAATCTTCCTGTAATCTTCGTAAAACCTTGGTATGGTACCTCGAACCCCCAGTTAAGGACCATAAAACTCGATTGACTCAAATTAATATTTATATACAGGATGGTTTGAAACAATATGAACAGGGTATATGAGCGTAAGAGGGTTTGTCATGCTGATAAATATTTTGAAGGAAATAATTCTATGTCCCGCGCCATTGCCATTCTCTCTCAGGTGCTGAAGTTAGTCAGTGCGATCGCTTCGCGGGCGGGTTCAAATGGCCTTCGTGAGGCGGTATTGCTAAATCTGCTCGTGGCATAAGACCAGCTTGGGAGCACAACCGAAGAAATACCTTTCGCCAGGGGAGGGATATGAACACGGACCTCCGAGCTGAGAGGACACCGCTTGAACCCACGGTGTGTTTGTATTTGGTGCTGATTTCTCGGCATGGTTCTGATGCCCGTGTTAAGTCACGTGCAGATTTAGCAACACCGACCCGCAAAGCCTATTCGAATTCGCCCGCGAAGTGATGTAATTGGCTAACTTTAGCAGCTGATAACACGACAGTGGCGCGTAATATAGAATTATTTCTTTCGAATTATTTACCAGTATGACCAACATTCTTATGCTCATATACCCGCTTCACGTTGTGACCGACCACTCTGTATACAATACTTAGAAGTATAAAACACATTAAAGAAAAAATCAAACAAACCAAACCACATGGCACTACAGCCCTTGAAGGGTCTTCAAGCGACCACTGCTCAGCCCGAAGGCCTGCAGATTACGAGGTGTCATGTGGTCAGCACGACGAATCCTCTCAGCCGTTATTTTTGGCTTTCTAGACCGGGGCCGCTATCTCACTGTCAAATAGCTCATCAATTCTAATCACGTAGGCTGAGTGGACCTCGAACCAGCCCTCAGGTCCAGGTAAAGATCCCTGACCTGGCCGGGAATCTAACCCGGGGCCTCCTGGTGAGAGGCAGGCACGCTACCCCTACACCATGGGGCCGGCCATTAAAGAAAAAAAACGTTACCGGATAACCATTTTCTTTACAATTCGCAGGTATTCTATTCAATTCCTGTTTTCTATGCTTTTCCGGTAACATGTTGAAACACCATTTTCAGTTAGTAATTTCAATGCCGTTTTGATCATAAGGATGTCGATACCATCTTAACGCCATCTGATGTATCGCATTGCTGCAGTTAATTTTTAGCGTCCTGACCTGCATGTGTGATATTTGTGATTATTTTGGGGACCACCGTAACAGTAATAGTGCTCGTACAATTTTCTTTACGTAAATCAATCAATCAATCAATCAATCAATCAATCAATCAATCAATCAATCAATCAATCAATCAATCAATCAATCAATCAATCAATCAATCAATCAATCAATATTGATCTGCATTTAGGGCAGTCACCCAGGTGGCAGATTCCCTATCTGTTGCTTTCCTAGCCTTTTCCTAAATGATTTCAAAGAAATTGGAAATTTATTGAACGTCTCCCTTGGTAAGTTATTCCAATCCCTAACTCCCCTTCCTATAAATGAATATTTGCCCCAGTTTGTCCTCTTGAATTCCAACTTTATCTTCATGTTGTGATCTTTCCTACTTTTATAAACGCCACTCAAACTTATTCGTCTACTAATGTCATTCCACGTCATCTCTCTCTGACAGCTCGAAACATATCACTTAGTCGAGCAGTTTCCTTCTTTCTCTCAATTCTTCCCAACCCATACTTTGCAACATTTTTGTAACGCTACTCTTTTGTCGGAAATCACCCAGAACAAATCGAGCTGATTTTCTTTGGATTTTTTCCAGTTCTTGAATCAAGTAATCCTGGTGAGGGTCCCATACACTGGAACCATACTCTAGTTGGGGTCTTACCAGAGACTTATATGCACTCTCCTTTACATCCTTACTACAACCCCTAAACACCCTCATAACCATGTGCAGAGATCTGTACCCTTTATTTACAATCCCATTTATGTGATTACCCAAATAAAGATCTTTCCTTATATTAACAATTAGATACTTACAATGATCCACAAAAGGAACTTTCACCCCTTCAACGCAGTAATTAAAACTGAGAGGACTTTTCCTATTTGTGAAACTCACAACCTGACTTTTAACCCTGTTTATCAACATACCATTGCCTGCTGTCCATCTCACAACATTTTCGAGGTCACGTTGCAGTTGCTCACAATCTTGTAACTTATTTATCACCCTATAGAGAATAACATCATCCGCAAAAAGCCTTACCTCCGATTCCACTCCTTTACTCATATCATTTATATATATAAGGAAACATAAAGGTCCGATAATACTGCCTTGAGGAATTCCCCTCTTAATTATTACAGGGTCAGATAAAGCTTCACCTACTCTAATTCTCTGAGATCTATTTTCTAGAAATATAGCAACCCATTCAGTCACTCTTTTGTCTAGTCCAATTGCACTCATTTTTGCCAGTAGTCTCCCATGATCCACCCTATCAAATGCTTTAGACAGGTCAATCGCGATACAGTCCATTTGACCTCCAGAATCCAAGATATCTGCTATATCTTGCTGAAATCCTACTAGTTGAGCTTCAGTGGAATAACCTTTCCTAAAACCGAATTGCCTTCTATCGAACCAGCTATTAATTTCACAAACATGTCTAATATAGTCAGAAAGAATGCCTTCCCAAAGCTTACATACAATGCATGTCAAACTTACTGGTCTGTAATTTTCTGCTTTATGTCTATCACCCTTAACTTTATACACAGGGGCTACAATAACAACTTTCCATTTATCTGGTATAGCTCCTCCGACCAAACAATAATCAGATAAGTACTTCAGATATGGTACTATATCCCAACCCATTGTCTTTAGTATATCTCCAGAAATCTGATCAATTCCAGCCGCTTTTCTAGTTTTCAACTTTTGTATCTTATTGTAAATGTCATTTTTATCATATGTAAATAATATTACTTCTTTAGCCTTAGTCTCCTCCTCTATCTCGACATTATCCTTGTAACCAACAATCTTTACATACTGCTGACTGAATACTTCTGCCTTTTGAAGATCCTCATAAACACACTCCCCTTGTTCATTAATTATTCCCGGAATGTCCTTCTTGGAACCTGTTTCTGCCTTAAAATACCTATGCATACCCTTCCATTTTTCACTAAAATTTGTATGACTGCCAATTATGCTTGCCATCATGTTATCCTTAGCTGCCTTCTTTGCTAGATTCAATTTTCTAGTAAGTTCCTTCAATTTCTCCTTACTTCCACAGCCATTTCTAACTCTATTTCTTTCCAGTCTGCACCTCCTTCTTAGTCTCTTTATTTCTCTATTATAATAAGGTGGGTCTTTACCATTCCTTACCACCATTAAAGGTACAAACCTGTTTTCGCATTCTTCAACAATTTCTTTAAACCCATCCCAGAGTCTGTTTACATTTTTATTTACCGTTTTCCACCGATCATAGTTAGTATTTAGAAACTGCCTCATGCCTGCTTTATCAGCCATAAGGTACTGCCTAATAGTCCTTCTTTTAAGACCTTCCTTTCTTTCACATTTATTTTTAACTACTACAAAAACAGCTTCGTGATCACTAATACCATCTATTACTTCAGTTTCCCTATAGAGCTCATCTGGTTTTATCAGCACCACATCCAGGATATTTTTCCCTCTGGTTGGTTCCATCACTTTCTGAATCAGCCGTCCTTTCCATATTAACTTATTTGCCATTTGTTGGTCATGCTTCCTGTCGTTCGCATTTCCTTCCCAATTGACGTCGCACCGACACACATAGGCCTTTAAATTTTCTTTACGTCACACCGACACACCTAGGCCTTTACATTTTCTTTACGTCACACCGACACACATAGGTCTTTAAATTTGCTTTGCGTTGCACCGACACATCTAGGTCTTTAAATTTTCTTTACGTCACACCGACACACCTAGGCCTTTAAATTTTCTTTACGTATAAACCGACACACATAGGTCTTTAAATTGGCTCTACGTCCCACCGACACACATAGGCCTTTAAATTTGCTTTGCGTTGCACCGACACATCTAGGTCTTTAAATTTTCTTTACGTCACACCGACACACATAGGCCTTTAAATTTTCTTTACGTCACACCGACACACATAGGTCTTTAAATTTGCTCTACGTCCCACCGACACACATAGGCCTTTAAATTTGCTTTGCGTTGCACCGACACATCTAGGTCTTTAAATTTTCTTTACGTCACACCGACACACATAGGCCTTTAAATTTTCTTTACGTCACACCGACACACATAGGTCTTTAAATTTGCTCTACGTCCCACCGACACACATAGGCCTTTAAATTTGCTTTGCGTTGCACCGACACATCTAGGTCTTTAAATTTTCTTTACGTCACACCGACACACATAGGTCTTTAAATCTGCCTTACGTCGCACCGACGCATATATGTCTTATGGCGACGATGGGATAGGAAAGGCCTAGGATTGGGAAGGAAGCGGCCGTGGCCTTAATTAAGGTACAGCCCTAGCATTTGCCGGGTCTGAAAATGGTAAACCTTGGAAAACCATCTTCAGGGCTGCCGACAGTGGGGTTCGAATCCACTATCTCCCGGATGCAAGCTCACAGCGGCACACATATGTCTTATGGCGACGATGGGATAGAAAACGCCTAGGAATGGGAGGGAAGCGACTATGGTCTTAATTAAGGTACAGCCCCGGCATTTGCCTGGTGTGAAAATGGGAAACCACGGAAAACCATCTTCAGGGCTGCCGACAGTGGGGTTCGAACCCACTATCTCCCAAATGCAAGCTGACAGCTCCGTTCCCCAATCCGCGCAGCCACTTGTTCGTAAGTTGCATGTGGGTTATATCAGTATCCAGAAACCACTGCTTAGGAAATAATGAGATCATAGTAACCCATCCAGAAACTCGGCTACGTTTTAGTAGTGAAGAACTTCTAACAAATGTAATCAATATGACACATCATTATATCAGCCTGTGTCAGACACTTGCGCACGTACAATTGAAAATAGCATGCGTTGGATTTTGTAGCCTAAATCGCTGCCGAAATTTGTTGCTGTTCTTTTGTTGAATGTGCTGGAAATGTCAGGGAAGCTGTAACACTCAGTGGTGCGTGGAAGATGAGAAAGTTTGTTATAGTATTTGCAAGGTTTAATAAGCGTACAGTAGTTCTTGCACTAGATAGCCTACTGTACTACTTTAAATGATTTTATTAAAGTAGTTAGAGGGACATCCCGTCCGACTCATTAGCTGAATGGTCAGCGTTGAGGCCTTCGGTTCAGAGGATCCTGGGTTCGATTCCCGGCCGAGTCGGGGATTTTAATCGCGTCTGATTAATTCTTCTGGCTCGGGGACTAGCTGTTTGTGTTTGTCCCAACACTTTCTTCTTCATATTCAGACAATACACTACACTACCAACCACCACAGAAACACGTAAAAGTAAATACATCCCTTCACTTAGGGTTGGCGACAGGAAGGGCATCCTGCCGTAAAACATGGCCAAATGCACATGTGCTACCGTACACAGTTTGCATCCTCGACCCCACAGGTGTGAGGAAAGCGGAGGAGGAGGAAGAAGAAGAAATTACAGGAACATCACCGATTCCTTGGATGAATGTCTAGCATTGAGGCCTCCTGTCTAGAGGATTCCGGGTTCGATTCTCGACTGGGTCGGGGGTTTTAATCTCGTCTGGCTAATTCCTTAGACTCTGGACTGGGCGTCTTTTTTCCCAATACACTCCTCTTCATATTCACAAAACGTGCCTCACTACCAACCATAACAGAAGCACGCGATAGTGAATAAATCCCTCCACATAGGGTTGACGTCAGGAAGGGAATCTGGCCGTAAAACAGGGCCAGATTCACATGTGCGACTTAGTTCACACCTGCGATCACAGCAGGATGTGGGAAAAGCGTTAAAAGCAGAAGAGTTAGGGGGCCGGTAGACAAAGAGCATTATTCAAAAACATTCACATTTAAATTATTTTATTTTAAACTTTCGTTACAATCATTAGTTCTATCTCATTTTCGCGTTTTTATTTTGTCAGTCTACCGTAGGAAAGCATTTTTTTGTATCCTGAAACATTACCGTTTGTCGTTGTAGACCGAAGTACCAATTCTGAGTAACCCGATGCAGATCCACAGCGATATCCCTGATGTATCTTATCCCCAATGTGTACATGTATCCTCCAGGCAAATATTTTGAAGCCAGCTTATTGAGTTTTAGCAAGAAAATTGACTTCACTATCGGTAGAAGCTGCTGGCAGGGAGCTTCCTTGTAATGAAACCTAGAAACATTCTTCGAAGGTAACTCGTAACCTTCTCCGACTACGTATGAAATAACAGTATCACATGTAGGCTAATAATCATTTACAAATCAGCTCCCACAGAGCGAGTTGGTCGTGCGATTAAGGGTGCGCAGCTGTGAGCTTGATTTCGGGAGATAGTGGGTTCGAACCCCACTGTCGGCAGCCCTGAATATGGTTTTCAATGGTATCCCTCTTTCACACCAGGAAATTGTTGCGGCTGTACCATAATATAGGTCACGGCCACTTCCTTCCGACTCCTAGCCCTTTCGTATCCCAGCGTTGCTATAAGATCTATCTGTGTCGGTGCGACGTAAAGCAAATAAATAATCAACTCCTTTCCACGATCACGTGCAAGTAAACGATCATGCACAAGTTAGTTCCTCAATAAATGCCATGTTCACCAACGGAAAGTTACTTATTTGCTCCTTACAAGGATTATCTATTGACTAAAGTTCACGTATGAATTAGCTTCTCGCCAGGAACACATGTAGGCCACAAAGTGTAGAGCATCTCACATTGGGTACCATAAATTACACTGACTAAGTTCTCAATAACAAACTGACATTCTCTAGCCAGGTTCGTCTCTTGAACAAATTTGAGCAGCGCAGGCGAAGACCTCTATTCGCTCAAGGTTTTGGGATAGCGTATCTGCCCAGACTGTTGACATTTAACTCTATTGGTGTAGTAATGGGAAGAAGCAGTTCACCTGTGGGAACTAGTTCATTCACTCTCGCTCCCAAGAAAGAACTACTTCACGAACTACTTCGCGAACTACTTCAAAATGTTTAACTTTCCCGCTAGAGCACTCTGCAACCGCTGAAGTAGTTCGTCCGCGAACAAGTTCCTTCTCATTCCCTTCATACAAGGCTTCATCGCTTCGCGAGCTTTCCAGAACGAGGAAGTACACAAAGTGGACAACAGGTAGCACGCAGGTGCACTTCTCTATAACATTCGTAGATGCTACAGAAATGAACGTTCCTATTACCGGTAATGTCAGTTCACACTCTCTTCCCCCGCCCCCAAACCCTCAGGAATGTATAAGAAAAATCTATTTCTTTTCAAAGATAATAAAAATGTCTGTGAAATATTGTCGACTTGAAAATGAGATGTTTTAAACGCTGATCTGTTATCGCAAGAGCACCCTTTTCTTGGTGGTGATTTCATCCCCTGACTGAAACAAATTTAGAACATCTGAGCGTTGATCAACTTTTTCTCGTCGGTGGCGCTAAACGTCAGACTCCAACACTCTCGCTCCCAAGAAAGAACTACTTTACGAACTACTTCGCGAACTACTTCAAAATGTTTAACTTTCCCGCCAGAGCACTCTGCAACCGCTAAAGTAGTTCGTCCGCCAACAAGTTCCTTCCCATTCCCTTCACACTCGTGAAGTTCTACAGTTCGCGAAGTAGTTCTCGAGAGACGAGTAAACACTTCACAGTTCGTGGGAGTGAAATAGTTCCCGAGAACTAGTTCGTTCGCGAACTACCCATCACTAAAATTGGTGGATTTTCTCTTCCTAGGAAGATATCGGTTTTCCAGTAGATCTTCCGAGCGATAACGGTTTAAGGGATATTCCATGCAGCAGTAGCAGCAGTAATAACATACTTCTTGTTGTTTGAGTCATCCGTCCATAGGCTGGTTTGATGCAGCTCTCCATGCCACCCTATCCTGTGCTAACCTTTTCATTTCTACGTAACTACTGCGTCCTACATCTGTTCTAATCTGCTTGTCATATTCATACCTTGGTCTACCCCTACCGTTCTTACCCCCTACACTTCCTTCAAAAACCAACTGCACAAGTCCTGGGTGTCTTAAGATGTATCCTATCATTCGATCTCTTCTTCTTGTCAAATGTAGCCAAATCGATCTCCTCTCACCAATTCGATTCAGTATATTTTCATTCGTGATTCGATCTATCCATCTCACCTTCAGCATCCTTCTGCAACACCACATTTCAAAAGCGTCTATTCTATCTCTTTCTGAGCTAGTTATCGTCCATGTTTCACTTCCATACAATGCCACGCTTTACACGAAAGTCTTCAAACACATCTTTCTAATTCCTATATCAATGTTTGAAGTGAGCAAATTTCTTTTCTTAAGAAAGCTCTTCCTTGCTTGTGCTAGTCTGCATTTTATGTCCTCCTTACTTCTGCCATCGTTAGTAATTTTACTACCCAAGAAACGATATTCATCTACTTCCTTTAAGACTTCATTTCCTAATCTAATATTCCCTGCATCACCTGCCTTCGTTCGACTGCACTCCATTACTTTTGTTTCGGACTTATTTATTTTCATCTTGTACTCCTTACTCAAGACTTCGTCCATACAATTCAGCAGCTTCACGAGATCTTCTGCAGTCTCAGATAAAATAACAATATCATCGGCAAATCTCAAGGTTTTGATTTCCTCTCCTTGGATTGTGATTCCCTCTCCAAATTCCTCTTTGATTTCCTTTACTGCCTGTTCTATGTAAACATTGAAAAGGAGGGGGGACAAACTGCAGCCTTGCCTCACTCCTTTTTGGATTGCTGCTTCTTTTTCAAAGCTCTCGATTCTTATCACTGCAGACTGATTTTTATACAGATTGTAGATAATTCTTCGTTCTCGATATCTGATCCTAATCACCTTCAGAATCGTAAATAGCTTGGTCCAATCAACATTATCGTATGACTTTCCTAGATCTACGAATGCCATGTACGTGGGCTTATCCTTCTTGATTCGATCTTCTAAGATCAGATGTAAACTCAGAATTGCTTTACGTGTTCCTCCATTTCTTCTGAAGCCAAATTGATCTTCTCCCAACTCAGCTTCAACTTGTTTTTCCATTCTTCTGTAAATAATACGTGTTAAAATTTTGCAGGCATGAGATACTAAACTAATGGTTCGGTAGTTTTCACACCTTTCAGCACAGTTTTTCTTGGAAATATGTATAACAACATTCTGCCGAAAATGGGATGGGACTTCTCCTGTCTCATACATCTTACACACTAAATGGAATAACCTTGCCATGCTGGTTTCTCCTAAGGCAGTCAATAATTCAGAGGGAATGTCATCAATTCCAGGTGCCTTGTTCCTATTTAGGTCTCTCACAGCTCTGTCGAACTCTGACCTCAAAATTGGGTCTCCCAATTCATCAGCATCAACAGCCTCTTCTTGTTCCAGAACCAAATTATCTACATCTTTACCTTGATACAACTGTTGGATAAGCTCCTGTCATCTTTCTGCTTTGTCTTCTTTCCCTAGAAGTGGCTTTCCATCTGAGCTCTTAATATTCATACACCTAGATTTCCTTTCTCCAAAGTTTTCCTTGATTTTCTGTATGCAGCATCTACCTTTCCCAGGACCAAATAACCTTCGACATCCTTGCACTTCTCATCCACTTGATTCTTTAATCGCCTGTATTCTTTTCTGCCCTCTTCATTTCTAGCATTCTTGTATTTTCGTCGTTCATCAGTCAGGTCTAGTATCTCCTGAGTTATCCACTGATTCTTAGTTGATCTTTTCTTCCTGCCTAACATCTCTTCAGCAGCCCTACTGACTTCATTTTTCATGACTATCCACTCTTCCTCTATTGTGTTTCCTTCAGCCTTTTCATTTACCCTTGTGCAACACGTTCCTTGAAACAATCCCTCACACTCTTTTCTTTCAACTTGTCTAGATCCCATCTTTTTGCACTCTTTCCTTTCTTCAATTTCTTCAACTTCAGATGGCATTTCATGATCAACAAGTTGTGGTCAGAGTCCATGTCTGCTCCTGGGAAAGTTTTGCAATCCAACACCTAGTTTCTGAATCTCTGCCTAATCATAATGAAGTCTATTTGATACCTTCCAGTGTCTCCAGGTCCCTTCCACGTATACAGCCATCGTTTGTGGTGTTTGAACCAAGTATTGACAAGGACTAAATTATGACCAATGCAGAATTCAACCAGCCGAGTTCCTCTTTCATTCCTTTGTCCTAATCCGAATTCTCCTACCGTATTACCTTCTCTTCCATGGCCTACCACTGCATTCCAGTCTCCCATCACAATTAGATTCTCGTCACCTTTTACATATTGTATTAAATCTTCTATCTCTTCATATATTCTTTTGATTTCCTCATCATCTGCTGAACTAGTAGGCATATAGACCTGCACTATTGTGGTGGGCATTGGTTTGGTGTCTATCTTGACGACAAGAATTCTTTCACTATGCTGGTCGTAGTAGCTTACCCGCTGCCCTATTTTCTTATTCATTATTAAACCAACTCCTGCATTTCCCCTGTTTGATTTCGTGTTGATAATTCGGTAGTCGCCTGACCAAAAATCTTTTCTTCCTGCCAACGTACTTCACTTATACCAACTACATCTAACTTTAGTCTATCCATCTCCCTTCTCAGATTCTCTCACCTACCACAACGATTCAAACTTCTAACATTCCACGCTCCGACTCGCAGAATGTCAGTATCCATCTTCCTGATGATCGCCCCCTCTCGTGTAGTCCCCACCCGGAGATCCGAACGGGGGACTAGATTACCTCCGGAATATTTTACCCGGGAGGAAGCCATCATCAGTACATCATTCATACAGAGAGCTGCATGTCCTCGGGAGTTAGTTACGGCTGTAGTTTCCCGTTGCTTTCAGCCGTGTAGCAATATCAACAGAGCTAAGCCATGTTGAGTATTATTACAAGGCCATATCAGTCAATCATCTAGACTGCCGCCCTTGCAACTTCCGAAAGGCTGCTACCCCCCTTTCGATGAACCATTTCTTAGTCTGGTCTCTCAACAGATACCCATCCGATATGGCAGCACCTGCGGCTCCTCTATCTGCTTCATTGGGACGCGCAAGCCTCCCCACCGCGGCAAGGTCACATGGTTCTCAGGGGAGGATAACATACTTATCTGTTCTGAAATAGCTGCAGTTCTCTCTCAAAACTTCACCTAACCACATTTTGACAAATTTTTCTTGAAAAGTTATCGTGCTCGCGGCTCAGTGGCCCAGTCCGGTTGCTGCTTTGAGGTGATCATACACGTCACTTCGTGTCAGTAGAAGAAAACTTCTGCGTTACAGAATTTCTGACACGTCCGGCATCGGCAAAGATCGTCGAATTATTTTAGTAGTAGTAGTAGTAGTAGTAGTAGTAACTTAGTAGTAGTTCATTTATTTTGAAGGGAAGGTCCTTGGTATTACCTTCTGCCCGAAATACAATAGTCATGTGCTATTGGTTATTAGACCGAGCGATTTGACCGAGCGGTTCGTGACGTGTAGCAGTGAGCTTGTATTCAGGAGATAGTGGGTTCGATCCCCACTATCGGCAGCTGTGAACATGGTTTTTCCGCGGTTTCCCATATTCACATCAGACAAATAATGGGCCTGTACCTTCAGACCATGGCCGCTTCCTAAACACCCCTGTCCTCCAAAAACGCCAAAATCATATCTTAGTGGGATGTTGAACCACTATAAAACATAATTAATTATTAGATTCACGGATTCAGTTGACGTCAGTTTGTTTATCAACTCGAACGAAACAACATCAAGTTAGTCATGTGTCATGAAGTTAGTTTGTCTACAAGTCCTCGTGTTTCTCCAGCATGTCAGAAGTCGCGTGTCCATATATTGCTTTTACCTGCGATACGATCTACGTCACTGCTTCACTTGGTATGACTCACTGGACGAACATTGGTGCTGTACATTCACTGCTGCATCTCAAGCGTCCTGGTGGCCGATTTTTTAATATAGGCCTAGCCTGTGTTCCAGCAAGTGGTTTGTAAATGAACAGTTCGTAGCTTTGTCTTCATTTCAGCTTTAGATACTAGTGATTTTAATCGTGTTGTTTTATCAAATATTGTTTTTATACCAGGCAGAACCCCTTCTGTATCCTGTCCCTATTCGCGAAATGCGTCGTGCCGTACTGTCAGTAAATAGACTATGTGTAAAACGTTTGCAGTCACGAATGGAGGTAATGTTTCACGACTGGGCGACCGTTGTATTTCAGAATAATAATAATAATAATAATAATAATAATAATAATAATAATAATAATAATAATAATAATAATAATAATAGTTTTATATCCAATTAATCGGCCATCAGGATTTATTTTACGTGCTGGTTAATTTACCGACACGAGTCTGGCGTATTTGAGCACCGGACAGAGATAGGATTTAACCTACCTACTTGGGCTCAGAAACTCAGCGATGAGCAACTCAGTCCGATTCACCTAAATAAATGCTGTAGAAATATGGGGAACCGAAGTCAGAATATATATCTGATGTTGGCAATACCAGGGGTCGAACCACGGTTCTTACGGACTGTTGCCAGAGTAAGCTCACTACCATCGCTTGGACGGTAAGACTGCCTCTAGGAAGAACTGCTAGCACATACGCATAACAGTTCCAGGATTAAAGGTTCTTACCCCGACCCCAATGGCAATTATCCTTTGTGTGATTGTTATTCGAAAGTCTTCACATTCACTCGAGGATAATGCTGGGACGATGCCTGATTGTCCATCTCCAACGGCTTTTTTATTTGTCTCAACTTCAACATATTTAAAAATTCCACACATACCTAGTTTTATTTGCAGTTTGTTTTATTACGTCGCACCGACACAGACGGGACATATAGCGACGGTTGGATAGAACTGGTCTAGGACTAGGAAGGAAGCGACCGTGGCCTTAATTAAAGTACAGTCAATGATAAAACAACCCCATGATGTTCGATCCCAGAAACAAACGGGAAGGACAAGTGCAACAATATTCTTTTTTAAAAATCTGCACTATAGCTCAAGGTGCACATTTTACAAACTCCTTGTTCCACGAGAGAACTTAGATGTGTGACCCAGGTTCGCTTATTCAGTAACAACAACAACAACAACAATTGGCTTGACGTCGCATCGACATATATAGCTTTTATGGCGACGATCGGATAGGAAAGGGCTAGGATTAGGAAGGAAGTGGCCGTCGCCTTAGGGTACAGCCCCAGCATTTTCCTGATGTGAAAATTGGAAACCACGGAAAACCACCTTCATAGCTGCTGACAGTTGGGTTCGAACTCACTATCTGATTAATGCACGCTTACAGCCGCGCACCTGTAACCACACGGCAACTCGCTCGGTCAATAATAATAATAATAATAATAATAATAATAATAATAATAATAATATAATAATAATGTCCGCCCCTGTGGTGTAATGGTTAGTTTGATTAGCTGCCACCCCCGGAGGCCCAGGTTCGATTCCCGGCTCTTCCACGAAATTAGAAAAAAAAGTCGGTACGAGTGCTGGAACGAGGTCCACTCAGCTTCGGGTAGTCAACTGAGTAGTGGGGGGCAAGGTGTCAATCCCCACCTCAGCCATCCTCTAAATTGTTTTCCGTTGTTTCCCATTTCTCGTCCAGGCAAATGCCGGGATGGCACGTAACATAAGGCCACGACCGCTTCCTTCGCTCTTCCTTGTCTAATACCCTTCCGACCTTCCTATTCCCCCACAAGGCCCCTGTTCAGCATTGCATGTGAGAAACTGGTCCTCCTCCACAGTTGTATACATCCGACCCAAAGTCTCATGCTCCAGGACACTGCCCTTGAGGCGGTGGAGATGGGATCCCTCGCTGAGTCCAAAGGAAAAATCAATCCTGGGAGGTAAACGGATTAAGAAATAATAATAATAATAAAAATAATAATTTTACGGTCCATTAACTCATTTTATAGTTTTTGGAGACGCCGAGATGCTGGAAATTTCGTCTCGGAGGAGTTTCCGTGACGGTGAATCTATCGACACGAGGCTAGCGTATTTCAGCGCCTTTAAACAGCATCGGACGAATCGAACCCACCGATTTTGTCTTGGAAAGCCAGGGCTCTACCATCTGAACCACTCAGCCCGGCAACTCTGGATAACTCAAGATAATTTAATAATTTAAATTTAAGATGAAAATGGCTGTACGTGTCCATATTTACCACTTATTTTTCTCTCCACATTATCACTAGGCAGCCGGGAGGATGCTGTAGCCTTGATCTGCAAATTGCGTAGCGCTATTCGCTTACAGGAAGGAAGAATTCTCTCATTTTACTCAATGCGTTATGTAATATATTCTAGAAAAATAAAAACACTTATAGCCCGATGTCTGAAGGTCACCGCCCTTCTCACTTTTAGGAGATAACTTGGTGGCAAAGTTTTGCGCGTTCCGGAAGTAACACCAACCAAACGGAAATGGGTTTCACTCTTGTCACCACGCTGTTTTTATTTTGTTTCAGATATGTGTAGTGTGCATGTTGTGCTTGTAGCAATTAGTGTGCTTCTTGTTACAAAGTACTCTATTGTATGGCTCGTCAAGGTCCTTGTTTATCATTAAAAATGTTAACTGGTGAACAGACAGGTACTGTGTTGAACTTATACAGCTTAAACATTTTTCTCTGTCTCTTAAGATTGTCCTGTAAAGACAGATTCCAAAGCTTGGCTATGAAACAAATGCAGAAAAGGATCTCAGACTTCATTTCACATGCATTTTCAGTAAGTTAAACTTCTTCAACCGCTTTTCCCATGTGGGGTCGCACGTGCGAACTGTGTCGGACATGAGTAGTTGGCCATGTTTTATTTCCGGTTGTTCTTCCTGACGCCCGGCTGGATATGATCACTATTGCGTATTTCTGTGGTGTGTTGTCTTAATATGAAAAGGTGAGTGTTGGAACAAACACATACACCCAGTTCCCAAGCCAGAAAAATTAATCAGACGCGATTAAAATCCCCATCCCGGCCTGGAATCGAACGCGGGACCTTCTGAACCGAAGGTCAACGCTAACCATTCAGCTAAGCAGTTTAACTTCCAGTAGTTAACTTCTTTCAGTATGTATGTTCAGTCTTCAGCCCTAAGGCTGGCTGGATCGTCAACAGCTCTGCCATCAGCTGTCCTAGATGGCCTAGGCATCACTGAAGAGGCGTACTAGGGAAATGAGGAGTGAGGTAATCCGTTGCTTTCCTCACCGAGCCAGAAGTTGCTATTACATATCAATCTGCCAAGCCCACTGAGATGCATGCACCAACCGACCCTATGAGCAACATTTTCATACCATTCATAGCAGGCACTGGCTGCAGAAGGAATGGCACTACTAGCACCGCTCATACCTCAGTCACTTTCATATAGCCAAAGCCAAGGATAAGACAGAGGCAGATCAATGAAAGCAACAAAATATAGATTGTGAAATTTTTAACGGAAGGAGTGCTGAATGACGTTGGTGAGAACCGAGCTGTACATTTGACAGGGTTTTGAGTTTTAATTATTTCGACGTGGTCCAAGGATGCAACCCCGATACTAAATTTGTGAGTGTGTGATCGTTGTTTGATAACGTATTTTAACATTTTGAATCAACTTATTCAGTATGCTCCAGATAATTGGAGAATGCTACGAGAGGACTAGATAGTTGTAACGGATGGATCAGCTGTGCCTATTTTTTCTTGAACATGTAGAACATGCTAGGAAAGGAATGGCTGTTAGTCGTATCTTGCACAGCATCTTACAGCAATTTTATTTACACAGCCTGGTATATGCTTCCCCGTACAATCTAAAAAACAAACCGTACAAGAGGCAGTAAAACTATCTTAAAAGCACTGTACCCTTTTCTGTAGAGTTGAGTCCACTTCTCTGATCATTTTTGTGAAAACTTACTGTACTTTATATACCACATCCACTCCTACAAGAATTGCCTATCGGATTGCCCGAGAGGCCCGCTTTTAAAAAAAGAGAAATGGACGGTCGCGGTATCATAGAAGACGCGATAGGTCGTAACGAATTACAGACTTATAAATTCACCATCATTTTGTATAGTCTCTTCACATCAACATTGGTATAAAAGGATTTTCTTCAAATTATGATAAAAATGATTGCAATTAACTGGTATATACCAGACGTGATAGCTTACACCATGTAAATACTACTGTACTGCTGGAGCGTTCAGTAAATATTTTAAAAACTGGACTTTTAAGACTTTAGTACGCAAGCAAATTTTCAAAGTAAAAGCTTCGGTCTCTTATGCCTATTGCTGAGGGTAAAATGTTTCGTAAAATTTGTTGTACAATTAATTTTATAAAATTTTGGTAAAAACAAGTTGTGTTGCTAATGGTAAAATTATTTTTTAAAATCCGTCGAAACATCAGGAAAGCCATCTATGAACTCACTTCTGAACTAAGATTTGTATGTGCTGCCATCTATCGATAAACTTTTAAACTAAGAATCAGCTGTTCAACTTACAGTGTGTTTGAGAGTATGGCTCCAACAAACAAAGCAAAACTTGCTGCTTTAGCTGCAGTTATATGTTGTACAGTGTTAAAAAGGAAGAAAAGAAATGCAAGGAAATGCTGGACTCGGGATTGGATCAAAAGGAGAGAAGAAGGTAGAGGATTGCTGTCCTTGGTCGAAAATTAGTTGAGGTTAGAAGACCAGCATTCATATAGGGATTCGACGATTGTGTTTTCTGCCTCTCTTCTTGCATTTCTGTTGTGGTAAAGTGGTGTTTTAACTTCGTACAAACAAGGATATTTCTGGTATTCGTTAGTAAAACACTAACAGCTTCCTTAGTCCACCCGCATCCTACCATTTAAAAAGAAGTGTTTGTTTACAAACGAGCTTCACAATCTTCTCACGACGTAGCGCCAACATCATCATGATGTCAGCTTCGCTGATTGGTTCGTTTCGTAAAATTAATTTTACGCAATGGAACATGTCCTATTTTATGAAGAGTTTTATCAAATGTTTTATAAAACTTGAATTTGACCGTGAGCAACAGAAATTTTATAAAATTAAATTATTGTACAATAAATTTGACTGAAAATGTTACCGTGAGCAACAGGCATTAGTGAATACTGAGTTATAATGCCCGAGCTTGCACGCCTGAGGTAGCTGCGTGAAACTACAATATGACATAATTGTAAGGGAAATAGCCGATTTTTCAGAGTAGGGAGGGTTCGAGCCCTCCTTGAAGCATGCATTTTCATTTTCATTTTGTATTCGGCTAAGCATCCTTTATGAAGACGTGACTTTTCTGAGGCTTCAGAAATCCTTATAAGGAAGTTCTAATAAATAATTCAAACTTGATGAATAATGCGGCGTAAACATCGACTGCGGATAAACGCATTTGGAATGCTGGGCTCATTTAACTAACGGGTAGGCCTACATACTCTTCTAATACCCGGGCCCCGAGCGAGGGGGAATTAACCATACGCAGTTAGAAACTCCATCCCGGCCAGGAATCGAACGCGAGACCTCTGAACCGAAGTCCAATGCGCTGACCATTCAGCCAAAGATTGTTAATGGATTTGGCGCATCTTGGAAGTGAAACCGAGACTTTTGTACGAGCGACGTTATTAGAAGAAAGAGAACATTGTGCCTGCGTCCGTGGATGGCTGCGTATGTCAAGAAGAAATCGTTGGAGAGTGTTAGTGTGCTGTTTGTATGTGCGGAAGCAACGTGACTAGGTAAGGTTTTGCCAAAACCATATCAGGTACAGTGGGCAGCGTAGTGAGGAAAAAAGTAACAAAACAAACACAACAACAATCATCAAATGACGGCTGTTCGCAAGCATTGGTGAGTCCGAGACGCCGCACAGTGGTCCAGTGTTGCAGTCTAGCGCTACAAAATAATTTTATGAAATAAAACACAAAAATGAGTCAGTGAAATGCTTAATAATAATAATAATAATAATAATAATAATAATAATAATAATAAGTGGCCTCCGAAGGGGCCTGGTGCAGGTCTTTCGAGTTGACGCCGTATAGGAAACCTATTCCGTCAGGATGGGGCGCTGTCTATGATGAATTCTAATGCTGAAAACGGCACACACACCCAGCTCCCGAGCCATCTGAATTAACCAATGAACGTTAGACTAAAATCCCCGATCCGGCCGGAAATCGAACCCGGTACCCCCTGGACCAAAGGCCAGCACGCTGGTTGGAGCCGGACAGTGAAATGATTAGGAACTATACATTTATGTATTCTTTATATTAGGAGTCGTTAAAATATTGCACAATCACATTTGTATTGGTAGTATCTTAGTTGTCCGCCTCTGTGGTGTGGTTAGTGTGATTAGCTACCACCTCGGAGGCCCGAGTTCGATTCCCAGCACCGCCACGAAATTTGAAAAATGGTACGAAGGCTGGAACGTGGTCCACTCAGCGTCGGGAGGTCAACTGAGTAGAGAAGTGTTCGATTACCACGTCAGCCCTCCTCGGAATGGTTTTCCGTGGTTTCCCACTTCTCCTCCAGGCAAATGCCGGGATGGTACCTAGCTTAATGCCACGGCCGCTTCCTTCCCTCTTCCTTGTCTGTCCCTTCCTATCTTCCCATCCCCCCGCAAGGCACCTGTTCAGCACAGCAGGTGAGGCCACCTGGGCGAGGTCCTGGTCCTCCTTCCCAATTGTATCCCCTGACCCAAAGTGACACGCTCCATTACACTGCCCTTGAGGCGGTAGAAGTGGGATTCCTCGCTGAGTCCGAGGGACCCTTGAGGGTAAACGAATTAAGAAATAAAGGAAGAAAGAATTTTAACGACTCCTAAGGTAAATATAACCTGAGTGTACAGTTCCTAATAATTCCATGACACATTTTTATGTTTTATTGCATAAAGTAATTTTGTCGCGCTAGATTGCAATACTCGAGAGGATTCGTCGTGCCGACCACACGGCACCTCGTAATCTGCAGGCCTTCGGGCTGAGCAGCAGTCGGTTGGTAGGCTACGGCCTTTCGGGTCTGTTGCACCCTGGTGTTAGAATAGGTTAGATTGCAATATTGGACCACTGTGCTCTGTTGAAAAATCGTTCAAACCGCTAATCCTGGAAAGTTGTGCGATCGCGATAGCCGTCAAGTGAACCACTGGAACACTTGCGTGAACAAACAAGGCGGAAATATCACCATAACATCTCTTTACTTCCTGTATATTCACGTATTCTAAACAATAAACCATTACAGAAACCAACAAGTCTCAGTTTTATTTGGGCAACCCTTATACAGTTAAGTGTCGTGTTTGCTCTAAGATATACATCACAGAAACACATTCTTCATTATTGTTGGGTGGTGGATAATGAGGTCATCAGATTCAGACACGATTCAGTGAAGATACAAGGATGTGGTCATAACGTTATCGTTATCCTTACAGCAACATATTTGATGTGTTTGAAAGCGGATACATTATCAGATGTCGAGAAAATGGTTGGACGGAGCTTGTTTGGCCCTTATCTCTTTTGTGGCAAACCGTATGAAATTAGTGTAATATTTTAAGAATGGCATTTAGTTCTTTCAGACCGTGAAGAAAGTTGCGAAAAGGTCACCGTGATAACCCCTGTTTTACAGTGGAACACTAGTGCTCGGTTAAAAATACGAAAATAGACTGAAGTTGCATTGGTGACCAACAGTATTCCTCAAGGACAGTGCTAAGGAACATATAAAATAACAGGATTGATATTTCTAAATACCCCTACAGAGAGAAACGGTTTCTCAATTTGTAAACGGCTTGGAGCTCCATCTAGAAGTTCCTGAATGATACGAACATTACGACCCTAAACCTGTCGCTTTATTGCTTTCTTTATGAAGCTCGATAGGTTTTCCTTTCGAACCCATCGACTCTGGAGGCAGATAGGTTCGAATGCCATCGTCCGCGATTCCTGAAGTGGTATTCAGTGGATTCTTCATTTCGACTTCAGGAAAATACTGGGATGGTACGATTTTCAGGACCTTTGTTTATGATATTCAGAGAAGCTTTAGTATTGGAATTGTAAGCACTCTTAAATATCATTTGATCGCACCAGGATTCGAGCATGAAACCTTGAGCATAAGATATATGTACCTAGACAAATTCACCACGCAGCCAGTTCAAAGGAATTTGAGGAACGTTGTCTGAAGTAAAGCGAAATGCTTTCGGAGCAACAGGAGCATTAGTCCTTAACGAATTCATTCCATAGTCTTCTGCAGCCTTTCCTGGGATGTACATGACATAAAATTTGCTTATCCCAGTAGAAATATACAGTGAGGTCGGATTCGACTGACAAGGGGAGGGTCTGACATATGCGTTACGGATTTTGATAAAATTGCAGAGAGACGTTCTATATTGAAAATGAAGAGGCACGTGTTTCGGCGTTTTGCTAGACACTCGCTAGTTTGTAAAAAAAAGTCGAGGTCAATATTGATGACGGAAAATCGTATTTTCAATGCTATACATCGAAAGATCGCCTAAAACAAGTTTTATTTAAATAGAATGGGGTCCGGAGTTAATAACATTGACGTTATTAAGGTTCATAGACGATCAGTTAAGATTACTCAATAATATGTTTATACGTAGTGAAAATAGGCCTGAATGTAAGTGGGCCTACATTATATATACTTGTTTAATTATTAATCACACCTACCGATTTTTACTTGAGAAAAAGGTAAAGAAAACTATTATGATTATCAGGATATTACCAGATTCACACAAAAAATTGAATGAAAAAGCCACACCCAAGAATCGAACACGAACCAGCGGTTTGGTAGTCTGACGCCGACCTCGCTCTGCTACAGCATTAAAACATAAAAACGTTAATAACTATAATATTATTAACTGTGGACCCCCCATATTATATACATAACACGTGTTTTTAGACTATCTTTCGATGTAACTTATAGCATTGAAAATACGATTTTCTGTCATAACTTCCACCTAGTTTTCTTAAAACTAGGGAGTGTCTATCAAAACGCCGAAACACATGTCACTTTATTTTCGATATAGAACGTCCCTGCAAAATTTGATCAAAATCGGCGAGGCACATGTCAGTCAGACCCTCCCCTTGTGGGTTCGTTTTAATTCTTCTTCTTCTTCTTAATCTGTTTACCCTCCAGGGTTGATTTTACCCTCGGACTCAGCGAGGGATCCCACCTCTACCGCCTCAAGGGCAGTGTACTGGAGCTTCAGATTCTGGGTAGGGGGATACAACTGGGGAGGATGACCAGTACCTCGCCCAAGCGGCCTCACCTGCTATGCTGAACAGGGGCCTTGCGGGGGGATGGGAAGATAGGAAGGGACAGACAAGGAAGAGGGAAGGAAGCGGCCGTGGCCTTAAGTTACAGTAGATGCCATCCCGGCATTTGCCTCGAGGAGAAGTGGGAAACCACGGAAAACTACTTCCAGGATGGCGGAGGTGGGAATCAAACCCACCTCTACTCAGTTGACCTCCCGAGGCTGAGTGGACCCCGTTCCAGCACTCATACAACTTTTCAAATTTCGTGGCAGAGCCGGGAATCGAACCCGGGCCTCCGGGGGGGTGGTAGCTAATCACACTAACCACTACACCACAGAGGCGGACTTCGTTTTAATTACGGTGCTTAAAAAGTAAGATAGTATCCAAAAACGCTAAGTGCAGATGTTTCCTTGAACAGCGTTCGCGTGTGTGCCTTTTACCGTCGGCAGACTTGTGGGAAGATGAGTCTGAAACCGCGGAGTAATCGCATGCCGAATGACCGGTGAATTTGCTTCAGTTTTAAAATATTTAAACGGTAATAAACACTGAAGTACATGACCGGCTCCATGGCCAACTGATTAACATGCTGGCTTTTGGTTCAAGGGGTCTCGGCTTCGATTTCCGGCTGGGTTGGAAATTTTAATCTTCATTGGTCATTTCCTCTGGCTCGTGAACTGGGTGTTTGTGCCATTTTCAACATTAGGTTTCATCTTTGGTAAGGCTTTATCGGGTCATCCGTAGGCGTAAACTCAAACGACCTGAACCTACACCATTATATGCCATTACCGGTACTACTGAAGTACATTTATTTTACACAATCAAAAACATATATCCTTTATTTCTCTTCACGCAGTTGTTTAGTAACCTGAATTTTCGGAGACAATCTTTCGAAGGGATTTACGAGGGGAGTTTTCAAGATATGACCCTATGCCACCCAATTTTCCTTCCGTTAAAATACACCCCTCTCTTTGTTCGTTTCTGGCCTCAATTGAATGACCCTTACGAGTACACTTTAATTAATCTCTAAAATGTTGAAGAGACCAGTACAATGATGCTAGGATACTTCTTACGAACCCATCCACCATAAGACTTGGTCGATTTCTTTTTGATGCGTCATAAATGAAATGCTTTACTCTAGTTTTTTTTTTTTTTGCTAGGGGCTTTACGTCGCACCGACACAGATAGGTCTTATGGCGACGATGGGATAGGAAAGGCCTAGGAGTTGGAAGGAAGCGGCCGTGGCCTTAATTAAGGTACAGCCCCAGCATTTGCCTGGTGTGAAAATGGGAAACCACGGAAAACCATCTTCAGGGCTGCCGATAGTGGGATTCGAACCTACTATCTCCCGGATGCAAGATCACAGCCGCGCGCCTCTACGCGCACGGCCAACTCGCCCGGTTTACTCTAGTTTAAACATAACCCTAATCATATTAATATCACTACCTGGAAACACAGCAAACTGACAGTTCACTAACAGTGTACAGTTTAAACTACCCCGGGTTGGCTACGTAGTTTGAGTCTCGTAGCTGTCAGCGTGCATTCGGGAGATCATGGGTTCGACTCCCACTGTCGGCGGCCCTGAAGATGGTTTTCGATGGATTCCAATATTCACAATTTCATAGAGAATCTCCGTGCAGTCTGTTGTGCCTTTACGGCCTGCACTGCAGGGAGATTTTCTTTCTTTCTTTCTTTCTTTCTTTCTTTCTTTCTTTCTTTCTTTCTTTCTTTCTTTCTTTGAGTTACTTGATATCTGATCACATGTTCCAACGACTATTTCAAATATTACTTTCGAATTATGTGATGAAGAATAGTGTTTGGGACGTTAAGCAACAGCCAAAAATTATTTTTGTAAATTATCGTATTGATTTAATCCTTTGAATAAGTCTCGGCCTTTGAAGAGTGAAATTGAAAAATCATTTATCCATTAATTATTAAAAACTATTTGTCCGTTATTATCGTACTATTACCTGTGTAAAATGTTAGCCTTTACGGAATTTCGCCACCCCATGATGTAGGGGTAGCGTGCCTGACTCTTACCCGGAGACCCCGGATTCGATTCCCGGCCAAGTCAGGGATTTTTACCTGGTCCTGAGGGCTGGTTCAAAGTCCACTCAGCCTAAGTGATTGGAATTGAGGAGCTATCTGACGGTGAGATAGTGGCCCTGGTCTAGAAATCCAAGAATAACGGCCGAGAGGTTCGTCGTGCTGACCACACGACACCTCGTAATCTGCAGGCCTTCTGGTTGAGCAGCGGTCGCTTGGTAGGCCAAGTCCCTTCAAGGGCTGTAGTGCCATGGTTTTTTTACGGACTTTGATTTCAGTTTTGAAATAAACCTTCAAACGAAGAGATGAGATCGCGACAATTGGTTGTGTACTGTGGATTAAAAATAACAAATTGCATATGTAACACTCTTATTATTATTATTATTATTGCCTTCTTAATAAGTGCTAGAATTTCTTTCAGAAGAGAGTTCCTTATCCTCCCAGTAATTCTGACATAATTCTCTACCTTTTAAATGCATCGGAATCGATCTTACAACCCTGAGTATAAGAGGTTATCAGCTAACCAACAACACTATCCACCCAGCCTGAGTATAAATCCTCTCGTACAAAACCTGTTAGTAAAATTAATTGGTAGCTGGTAGGAAGACAGAATGTCGCAAGTAAGATGTGGCATAAATACGTTAAAATCGATAGAACATTTGTACGTTTATCTTGATAAACCGTTGAAGCGGATAACAGTGAAGGCAGCATGGTAAAAAACAAATATTATAGTAATATTTATGTGAAGAACTTGCATTGAGCCGTATCCTGCACAGTGTTTACTACGCTGCCATCTACCGGGAAGTGTGACTACTAATTGGAATCTGTTCAGTTGAGGTCCACGAGTAGGGCTGTTGCTTAGCGAACGGGATGTAAAGAAGTTTGAACTTCATGGAGAAAACAGAAACATCTGTGGAATAAATTATGAACGACGCGGCGTGTCTTCTTTCTAGGACTAATCAGCAGTAGCTCCCGATCAGCTGAAGGGATCAGTGCCAAAGCTGAAACGGAGGTATATATTTCTATACCATCAAGAATGCTTTAAAGAAGTGTGTTTGAATTATCTCACATTTCTAATTCTATTTCTCTTTATATAAGGTGGATTTCACGAAGCGTGGAAGAGTTACAAACTGGGATAGTATTGACCTAGGCTCGATTCCCCAGATGGCCTGGCTAAATGGCTGAGACGGCCGCGGCGCTAGCCTTCTGACCCCAACTTGGCAGGTTCGATAAAGGAATAATGTATAAAAACATATTTTTAGTCAAATTATTTTTGCTCCCGCCGTTCTGAAAGTGTTTTCACATCTTTCGCGCCGATAATGCCCAGCGATTTTGTTTGTTTGGTTAGTTCGGGTTTCCTTTCCTTAAAAGTGCATTTTAGTTAAATGAAGTTTGAAGGTAACGTGTTTTACGAGCAGAAAGTTGTAAAAATGGAAAGGAAAAGCTGATGTTAGGAATATGGCCAGTTTGCTGCCTGTCGTTTGAATCAAAACGTTTCTAAAACAGTTTTGGGACTATACTTTATTTATTTTCTGCCATAGTTTTAATGTCATACTTGAGTATTTTTAAGGCATAATTGTATGCATATTTCCAGATTTAGTAGGACATAGAAATCCCAGCCCTGGAAGTCATTTTGGAATTCTAACCACTGCAAACTACTATTTTGAGTGTCCTATCAGCTAAAGTCAAAAGAGTCTACATGAAGGTATGCCGTCGGAAGTAGACCCTTCTCCTTTCTGGCTTTTTCCCAATTAACTGGGATCGGCAATATGTTTGAACTTAGTCCAGTTTTACGGCTGGATGCTCTTACGGACGGCAACTCTATATAGAGGGATGTATTCACTATTGCATGTATTTGTGTTGTGTTGTGTTGTGTTGTGTTGTGTTGTGTTGTGTTGTGTTGTGTTGTGTTGTTTGTAAATGATGAAGAGTACTAATACGAACACGAACAAGAGCACCCTGCCCCCCGACCTAGAGCAATTAATCAGACAAAGTTAAATTCCCCAACCCGACCAGGAATCGAACTCGGGGCCCTCTGAGCCGAAGGCAACAACGCTGACCATTCTGACATGGAGGTGGCATTCAAAAGTAGCCTAATACGGAAAACCAATTCAGATTGCCAAGGATGGTGTCTGCGTCGTACACGTTTTGTAGTTGTAAGTTTAAATTCGGGAGGTGGTGGATTCGAACCCAAACATTGGCAGCCTTGAAGATGGTGTTCCGTAGTTTCCTGTTTTCACACCAGTCAAATGCTGAAGCTGTGTCTTGAATAAGACCATAGCTGTTTATTTCCTATTCCTTTCGTATCATCGCGGAAAACACATCTGAGTTACTGCAACGATGATCTACTATACATCAAAAAGAAGAAAATCCAAGTATATAAAGGGAAAAAAAATGGATTTCGTTGTTACCAGTCTAGACCAGTGTGTATTAGAGTTGGTCAGTTCCAAGCAAGCTGAATGCTTTACTTGACTATTGATATCGTGATCATAGCCACGGGACCACCAATTTTACGTTGGATCCGAACCATAGGGACGTGACATTTCATTTCAAAATTCCCATGTGCCTCGGCTGGAATTTGAACTGCGGTCACCCTGGTAAGAAGTCTGTGGCATTGCTGTATCATGGCCGCAGGTCAGTTCCAACTCCACGTTTGAAAACCTCGGAAAATGCACAAAGAATGCATGTTTAAAAGTAGTTTCATCAATTAGTGTTGTTAGGCCCTATACATATTCGATTAATTAATGTTGTTATAAATATGCGAAGTTTATCTCCAGTTCTTATCTGAAAGCCGATTTCAGTGGCACAGTCGGTTAGTCGCTATTCCTCTACTTCTCCAAGATAACAGGGTTGATCCTGGCTTAAATCGATGGCATTTAAGGGTGCTTCAATCCGACAACTCCCTTGTTGTCAGCTTCCAGCACGTTAAGGTACTCTTGTAATACAAAATTTCGACATCTCGGCGTCTACTATATTGTATAGCAATGGAAGGGACATTAAACACAAACGATTATTATTATTATTATTATTATTATTATTATTATTATTATTATTATTATTATTATTATTATTATTATTATTATTATTAATGTTTCAATTTAGGTAAGTAAATATATATGTGGCATAATAATACTGACTCCGACGACGTCAGAATGGAGCAGTCGAATTGTTTACAGTTAGTTGAGTGGAACTTCGGAATCATTCAATGGATCGACGCCCATGGTGACATATGTAAAGAGCATGTAATTTGAGATCCGTGGAAAAGGAGTACGTTCGTCAGCAATACACTCATTGACCAGCCTGTTTTTTCAATCGTAAATATAGATTTAATTAACGGATCAGCGTTTTAAGCTTCACGTAATACAGGAATGAAGTATGTGATCATGTTGTTTGAACCGGTTTGCATTGTTTATAAAAACACGCAGGGCAGCCAGCTTTGAACTACAAGAAATATGGTTGGGATTTTTTCAGTTTATTTATTTATTTATTTATTTATTTATTTATTTATTTATTTATTTATTTATTTATTTATTTATCCCTAGGTCTTTTGCAGACCAGAGAGCCAATTATACACATTACATATTATTTAAATCTACATACGTTTAAAAATCAACTGGTCTAAGGGGGTGTTCTTCTTTACGTAACACTTTGCGCTTTTTGGATTGGGCTGAATGACTTGGAAGACAGAGCGCTGACCTTATGAGCTCAAGTTCTGAGCTCGTGGTTTGATCCACGCTCAGTCTGGTGGTATTCGAAGGTGCTGAAATACGTCAGCTTTGTGTCGATATATTTACTGGAATATAAAATAACTGCGGAACAATATTCCGGCAGCTAGGCGTCTCTGAAAGACGTCGATGTAGTTTGTGGGATGTAAAACCAGTAGCATTATTATTATTCTATTGTAATTGATTAAAGCTTGAAAGAAGATAGCTTTGCTCGGTAGCTGCTGTTTGTAGCGCAGAAGAGGCGATGTCATGGCCTTTGCTTACGTTATGATGTAGTCAGTTGAAATAGATCTTGTACAGATTGTCCATAGCATATGCATTACGATGTAGTATGCAGTGCAGATTACACTAAATATCAATCAGATTACAGATTAATGTAACGTCTTTCAGAATTCCGTGTTGAGTACCAGAGACGTTGTTGTAACATGCCTTCCTTTGTAAATGTTGGTTGCTTCCAGCCACATACATAGATCACTGACCATGGTCGCTGTATAATCCATTAAATTGCAAGGGTCTTCACAATTTCGCCAGTTCTGCATTGCACTCAATTCCTGTGAGGAAGAGTATCCAGATTACATTTACGCTGGAACTAAGTCGTTGTCATTCGACCGTGCTTTGAATAAAATTCGTGTGGTACACAGAATCTGTACAGTTAATTATTTAACAGTTTTTGCTTACTTGTGCTTCACTGCTTGTCGTAGATATTGAATTGCTTTTTAATTATTTGACAGTTCATTCAATGCCAACAACACCGGATTATAAAGCGCGTTTCATTGTATTGAACTAAATACTAAGAAGAGGAATATCGCGACCGTGGCGTTAATTAAGTCACAGCTCCGATATTTCCTAGGTGTGAAAATTGGAAATTCCACGGAAGCCATTTTCAGTGCAACTGATGGTGGGGTTCGAACCCACCTTCTTCCGAATGTAAGTTTACATCTACCCCACCGTTACCATGTAACAAATTCACTCAATGTATAGGAAACAAATCACCAGTCCTTTTAGCATATTATACTATTATTGCTTCCTTTTAAGCTCTTTATTATCCAGGAAGAAGCTGCATAGTTTGCGTCTCATACCTATTAGTTTGCATCCGGGAGATAGCTGAAGATGGTTTTGGGTGGTTATCCATTTTCACACCAGGAAAATGCTGAGGCTATACGTTGGTCGCTTCCTTCCGCACTTTCCTATCCCATCGTCATCATAAGATATATCTGTGTCGGTGCGACGTAAAACAAAAGAAAGGTCAGCGCGAAAGCTGTTAGTTACCACTCTGGAACTTCTGCCCTTTCTTTTCAGATCTGACAGCTCCTCAATTGTCCTTGGAAGGCTGTGTAAATCCAGTTCCAGGCCTTAAAGTAGTTTAAAAATTCGTAGCAGAGCTGGGGGTCAAGTCTTGGGCACTAGCTTACCACGTAAACATTAGACTAGGGCAGTAGTTAAATTAATGTGACCGAATTTGTTATGAATCTGGTGGGTGGTAGTGCACTCTCTGTTTCTGAATTTAACATGAATCTGAACGCTCAGCCTTTCGAATCTGCTAACACCCATCGAGTGAAAATGAAAATGAAAATCCACAGCCTGTTTCCAGTCATTACACCGGGTCAGGAATGGAATGAATGAACCCCCATCTAGCGGCGAGGATAGGAATTGTGTCGCACTCCTCTGGAGCAATGATTAATGAATGACAGATGAAATGAAATGATATTGGAGAGTGTTGCTGGAATGAAAGATGACGGGGTAAACCGGAGTACCCGGAGAAAAACCTGTCCCGCCTCCGCTTTGTCCAGCACAAATCTCACATGGAGTGACCGGGATTTGAACCACGGAACCCAGCGTTGAGAGGCCGGCGCGCTGCCGCCTGAGCCATGGAGGCTTCTAATAATAATAATAATAATAATAGTAATAATAATGTCCACCTCTGTGGTATAGTGGTTAGTGTGATTAGCTGCCACCCCCCGGAGGCCCGGGTTCGATTCCCGGCTCTGCCACGAAATTTGAAAAGTGGTAAGAGGGCTGGAACGGGATCCACTCAGCCACGGGAGGTCAATTGAGTGGGGGTGGGTTCGATTCCCACCTCAGCCATCCACGAAGTGGTTTTCCGTGGTTTCCCACTTCTCCTCCAGGCAAATGGCGGGATGGTACCTAACTTAAGGCCACGGCCGCTTCCTTCCCTCTTTCTTGTCTATCCCTTCCAATCATCCCATCCCCCGACACGCCCCCTGTTCAGCATAGCAGGTGAGGCCGCCTGCGCGATGTACTGGTCATCCTCCCCAGTTGTATCCCTCGACCCAGAGTCTGAAGCTCCAGGACACTGCCCTTGAGGCGGTAGAGGTGGGATCCCTCTCTGAGTCCGAGGGAAAAGCCGACCTTGGAGGGTAAACCGATAAAGCAGAAGAATAATAATCCCATGGTGTAAATGTAGCGTACCTACCTCACAACCAGTTTCGATTCCCGGATCGTCCAAGGATTTTAATCCCGGATGAGCTGGAGCGCGTTTCACTGTCTCGCGAGACAATCTGAGTAGCTATCTATCTATCTATATAAATATATAAGTGGATGTTGGTAAGTTTGAGATTAATACTCAAAAAGTACTGGACCGATTTCGCTGAAAATTTCACAGTTTGTTCTTATTACTTCTGAAAGGGTTTATTAAATCCGATGGGTAGTTTTTTAATGATGAGTAACTTTAGGTATTTAATTGCAGAGCCGTACCAAGATTGGATCATCTTGATGGACAGATTGTCGCTAGGCGACATGAGCTTACGCTATATCATAGTAGTCCGGTAATAAATGCTGTATGTAGGAAGATGGGAAGATTCCTCCATGTTTTATGAGTCAAATTTGCTACGAGTATGACTTGCTACGTGAAATAAATAGTGTGGGGGCCGGACACCCCTACCACCCCTAGGGGATGGGATGAAATGTAAAAGTAATCGAAAACGACGGATAACAGTGTCGTATCCATACTCTCGGCTGTCATTTCATTTCATCTGTCAGTCATTAATTATTGCCCCAGAGGAGTGCGACAGGCCTCGGCAGCCGGCACAATTCCTATCCTCGCCACAAGTTTGGGGCTTCGTTCATCCCATCCCTTACCCGGTCATTGACTGGACAACAGGTTGTAGGTTTTCATTATTATTATTATTATTATTATTATTATTATTATTATTATTATTATTATTATTATTATTATTATTGTGAGTGAGCCTCCGTGGCTCAGACGGCAGGGCGTCGGCCTCTCACCGCTGGATACCGTGGTTCAAATCCCGGTCACTCCATGTGAGATTTGTGCTGGACAAAGCGGAGGCGGGGCAGGTTTTTCTCCGGGTACTCTGGTTTTCCCTGTCATCTTTCATTCCAGCAACGCTCTCCATTCTCATTTCATTGCATCTGTCATTCATTAATAAATCACTTTGGGAGTGGCGGCCCCATCGTACTAACAGCCTATATCTGCTTCATTCATTACATCCCTGACCCGGTCAATGACTGGAAAACAGGTTGTAGGTTTTCATTTTCATCATCATCATCATCATCATCATCATCATCATCATCTGTTTACCCTCCAGGTTCGGTTTTTCCCTCGGACTTAGCGAGGGATCCCACCTCTACCGCCTCAAGGGCAGTGTCCTGGAGCTTCAGACTCTTGGTCGGGGGATACAACTGGGGAGTATGGCCAGTACCTCGCCCAGGCGGCCTCACCTGCTATGCTGAACAGGGGCCTTGTGGAGGGATGGGAAGATTGGAAGGGATAGGCAAGGAAGAGGGGAGGAAGCGGCCGTGGCCTTAAGTTAGGTACCATCCCGGCATTCGCCTGGAGGAGAAGGGGGAAACCACGGAAAACCACTTCCAGGATGGCTGAGGTGGGAATCGTACCCATCTCTACTCAGTTGACCTCCCGAGGCTGAGTGGACCCCGTTCCAGCCCTCGTACCACTTTTCAAATTTCGTGGCAGAGCCGGGAATCGAACCCGGGCCTACGGGGGTGGCAGCTAATCACGCTAACCACTACACCACAGAGGCGGACTTTCATTTTCATTATTGTGAGTAATTCCAAAACATCTTGACAGCAGAATAATACGAGTTCAACTATTCCAAAGTGGCCTCCTTGTTCCACTTCTGACCCTTACCTATCCTAATGAGTTCCCTCACTGATCATTGGTTGAAATGCTGTTGTCATGTAGCCTCACTTGTTCCTTGCCCTTCCTCATGAACACTACTCTGCTACCTGTTATCGAGCAACATGAACCCCTTCCAAAAGATCTGCCTCGTTCTTTGACATCTATTACGATTTTAAAATGTTAAAAGAAAACGAACTACCAGTACGTCACAGCCGACCCCAAATGGTTTTATTCTAATAAAATATTTGATATTTCTGTAAAGCGTTGACCTCCGTTGCCTCCTCAAAATCCATCGCTTCTAAAAGTGGATATTACAGGCCCAGAGTGTATCTTGAACAGTCAAATACGTACGAATATTCAGAAGTACGGTTTTAAAGATGCCTAGCATTAGAGTTACAACTCGAGGTCAGAACTTATAGGGTTTAATGTAAAGAAATAACGACTTAGGGTCTACGTTTAATTGTGTCCACAGAAACCCAGAGCTCTATCAAGACTACCGTGGCACATGATGTTCCTTCTGCCGTTTACCATGTTGAAGTCGTATTTAAAAAGCATTGGTCTCAGAGTCCAGAAGTGTATGTTCTGATAGGGATGATTGTGAGCAGTTCAACCAACAATAGTTGGGAAAGAAAGTGTATTTTCTAGGTATGATTTTGTGGTGGTAAAGAAGCAAACTTTTTGTCTTACGCGATTGTTGACATAGAGATCATAGACTCTGGATCTCCACACGCTGGTCGTTGTGAAGACCCCAAACCCAAATCGCCACGTTTCTAAGCAGGCTTTGGGAATGGAGCGACTACGACATTCAAATACAAAGTGAACGAATTGATAATCTGTTTAAAAACAATACAGATCCACTGCTTCTCATTGAGGGACGTCTAGCTTCAGGCTGACTGACTAGTGGGCCTTCGGTCCTTGGGACCCAAGGTTCGAATCCCGGCTGGGTCGTGGGAGGATCTGCATTACAACGACGGCTGCATTCTTTGGGACTGACCGAGGTGTCGCTGGCCTTGTCAATTTACTAGACTAGAATTCATACCTCATCATATCAGTTAGCTCCTCATTGCCACACACGTGGCTGATAGAAACGTGATTCGGATCCTCAAACCAGTCTTATGTTTCTGACAGAGCCAGGATACAACCCCCAAGCTTCTCGGAAAGACGCCTGCTAACCAATTGTTAGACAAGGGAGAAAAGCTAGTAACGTATTTGCTTCACTAACATTTATTATTCAAATAGAGAGAAGAACTAATTTTTCACTAACTATAAATGGAGTGGGAGTGAAGCTAAGTCATTATTAATAATAATAATAATAATAATAATAATAATAATAATAATAATAATAATAATAATAAATGAACCTGAGAGTTGAGTGACATCATCGCTAGCTTCTCACCAAGATGCCCGCGGTCCCAGTTCCAGCTGAAATAAATATTTTTAAAAAAATTACGTTCCAATGAATCGGATTCCACATAAAACTGGAGGTCCCATAACTATGATGCTGTATCAACACTCAGGTAAAAACTACAAGCTTTATTATTATTATTATTATTATTATTATTTATGATAAGGATGAAGAGAATGTAGGCTGTGAGCTGTCGAGATGCGCGTGTATCCACCTGACCCACTTGGCAGCACCTGCACACCCTCAGGCGAACTCACTTCGTATGGACTTCATCTCACTTCTATTGCTGCACACTGACGAGGAATGCGATGATCAAGTGCTCCAAACTGAGCTTCCTGAGTCTCTCTCTCTGCAACACGCAGGAGGAGAATCAATGTATCACTGCGTTCATCTGTAAATGTAGAAATGCCGGACAGGATTCCTTTTTAGATACTGAGAACACTTTAACTACCAGCTCCCTTACTAAAGTTGCCGTACTAAGAGAGGACTTGGATTCTGTCGTGGATAACGACAGATCGCTTCGGCTATCTCTGATATTTCCCAGTAACGTCTGGCAGATACTGATGTGCTTTCTTTCCTTTCCGTCCAGGTTCGTTTCCTGGTTCTCTGAGGACTGTATCCACTGTAAGCTCGCATTCGGGAAATTGTGGGTTCGAACCCCACCAACAGCAGTCCTATTTCGTGTTTTCCTATTTTCACACCAGGCAAATGCTGGAGCTATACCTTAAATAAGGGCACTGCCACTTCCTCCACTTCTCTTTGCTATGCCGTAGTCGTCGCCGAAAATCAATCTAAGTTTTATGACCTTAAACAATTAGTAGTAAATAAATAAATAAATAAATAAATAAATAAATAAATAAATAAATAAATAAATAAATAAGAGGGATTGTATGACGAGTATTGGGCTATAGAATGGGGTACTTTCAACCCTACATTACAAAAATGAAAAGCGAAGATTTGGTCGTCAGGGTGATTTCTCTCCAACTTCAGGTGAATTTTGGGATGGTAACTAACATATCGATGGCCTTCTTTTAAACCCTCGAATGTAAAGGAAAATGGTCCTTACCATACTGTATTGTATGGATGTTGCTTTTATGGCGAATTTACGCACTCCTACAGCATAAAGTATTTAAGGTTCATTTTCTTTTATATAATAGCATAGGAAATTAACACAACGAACATGATTCTGATGGACTGCATATAGATATGTCGACTGGGAGGAGTGACGAGTCTTAAGGAATATAATGAGTAGGAAGAGTGTTGGGACATACGAGGTTTTAAAGGAAAGCCGTTGACATAGCCCATGGCTGCTTCCCCCACCAATTCCAGCCCTAATTTATTACAATAGGACACACTAGTGCAGACATCACATAACACAGATTATCAACCAAGACTTCGCATATATTTGGAATTATTCGCACATTTATATCGACAAGATGTCCCAAACCGCTTACATGAAGAGAACACATTAATAACAGTACGTGACTTAGTCCAACTGTCAATTGGCTACGTGATACAGGTAATTTTGTAGGTCTAACCTTTCATTCGGCAATAGCAGGTTTGATCCCTACTGTCGGCAGCCTTGAGGTTGGTTTTCCTTATTTTCCCATTTTCACACCAGGCTGTATCTTAGTTAAGGCCAAAATGCTACCTTCCCAATCCCAACCGTCCCTTTTTCCGACGTCGTCAAAAACCTCGAGAAGTTAAACAAGTAACAAAAAGGACGGTTCCTTCACAGATATTCACAATGAAGTAGACACTACTACAAATCCGTTGTCATATGCAAGATGGGTAACTAACGTGCCTCTGTCTCTGCCTTTAAATAAAGCAGCAGACTACGTATTATTTATTTATTTATTTATTTATTTATTTATTTATTTATATATTATTTATTTATTTATTTATTTATTTATTTATTTATTTATTTATTTATTTATTTATTTATTTATTTTAATTTGTTTACAAGTTGCTTTACGTCGCACCGACGCAGATGGGTCTTAAGGCAACGATGGGATAGGACAGGGATAGGAATGGGAAGGAAGCTGCCGTGGACTTAATAAAGCTACAGCCCCGGCCGGCATTTGCCTGGTGTGAAAATGGGAAACCACGGAAAACCTTCTTCAGAGCTGCCGACAGTGGGGTCCGAACCCACCATCTCCCGAATGCAAGCTCACAGCTGCGTGCTCCTAACCGCACGGCCAACTCGCTCGGTTTATTATTATTATTATTATTATTATTATTATTATTATTATTATTATTATTATTATTATTATTATTATTATTGTTGTAATTTAGATGCACCAGTCTTTATTTTGCTTAGGCACACGGTGATCTTCCTTAGCCTTTTACATGTTTTATTGTTAATTGTAATATATAAATATTATTTTTGAATTCCCTTCTCCTTGCTAGTAGGTTAACGTCGCGCTGACTCAGAAAAGTTTCCCGCAATGATGGTGTAGGAAAGGGCTAGGACAGGGAAGGAAGCAGCCGTGACCATATCTAAGGTACAGCCTGGTGTGGAAATGGGGAATCCACAGAAAAAACATCTTCAGGCCTGCCAACGGTGGGATTCGAACCAACCATTTCCCGAATGCAAGGTTACAGCTATGCAGTCCGAACGCGACCAACTCGCATTTTAAAATAATTCTTGGTGAACTTTTTCACAGTGGAGGAAAATGAAGAAAAGGTCTACTGTATAAGCCTACTGGTTGTTGAAAAAGGGAAACATAAGTTTATGTAGCTACTTAAGTAAGGCCACAGTCGCTTCTTTTCCACTCCTTGGCCTTTCCTGTCCCATCATCGCCATAAGAGTCTGACTCGTTGGCTGAACGGTCAGCGTACTGGCCTTCGGTTCACAGGGTCTCACAGGGTCCTGGGTTCGAATCCCGGCCGGGTCGGGGATTTTAACCTTAATTGGTTAATTCCAATGGCACGGGGGCTGGGTGTGCGTGTTGTCTTCGTCATCATTTCATCCTCATCACGACGCACAGGTCGCCTACGGGAGTCAAATAGAAAGACCTGCATCTGGTGAGCCGAACCCTTCCTGGGATATCCCGGCAGTAAAAGCCATACATTTCATTTCATCGCCATAAGACCTATCTGTGTCAGTGCGACGTAAAGCAACTTGTAAAAAAACCGTTGTGTGGACTAGAGTATACTTGTTACTTGCTTCAGTAAGTTTGTATACTAACCTATTACCGCCTCTACTGGTCAGGAACAGCACTGAAAGGGTGTCACATATCAAGTACCTAGGATGCTGGCCAGCACGAGAAATGGATCTGGATACAGGAGACAAGACCAAAATGGGCACTGCGAGAAGTGTGTTTCTGAAATTCAAAGTTCTTTTAGCAACCGTAATCTCATATTCGAAACTCGTTGGCTTGTGAAGTGTTCTGCTTTATAGGCGTCTAAAGATGGACACTAACGGCTTCGAACTGTGGATCTATCTCAGAATGTCCAAAAAAACCCTCGGTAGGCCACGTCACCAATGAGGTGGCACTCCATCGTGCCGGGAAATCCTGCGGCGTCTTAACACTTTAAGAAAGCAACAACAAGAAAACCGCCCGTTTCGATGACATCCTCCGAAAATGGCACATAAAGGCTGATACGTCTGATGCCGAGCGAGATGGCCGTGCGGTTAGGGTCACGTAGCTGTGAGCTTGCATTCGGGAGATTGTGGGTTCGGACCACACCGACGACAGTCTTGAAGATAGTTTTTCAGTGGTTTCCCTTTTTCACACCAGGTATGCTTGGTTTGTACCTTAATTAAGGCCACGGCCACTTCCTTAAAAATCCTAGCCTTTTCCCATCCTTCCGTCGTCCAAAACCTTTGATGTGATAGTGCGACGCTAAACTACTAGCAGAAAAAGATTTTGCAGGATGCAACAATAAATTACGTCCAAACATTCAGGGCACAGTGCTCACACGTAAAGTAATATTAAAAGAAGCATTCTGACAACTAGCGAAGAGAGGGTTTGTTCACTGCCTGCCTGCCTGGCCAGAAGGGAGTAGGGCTGTGGTTGCCATAGAAACGTGGGCGGACCCACTGCGGTCGCCATGGAGACGTGCTTGCTGTTAGCGGCGAGTTGCTTGGAGTTGCCAATCCTTTCAGTTCTCAGTTAGGTCTTGTCGCGCGGTACAGCAGAATACGAACACGAGAGCGAGAAGGAAAAAGGAATGCAGGATTGTAGCAAACCCGCACAACGGCACTACGGTAGGCCCTTTCTCCTGCGTTAACTGTGAGAACTTCAGGACTTGGACAAAGAAAATATAGAATTACAAAGGTCGTGGCTCGATGCGGTGGTATTTGAAGGTGCTCAAATACGTCAGCCTTGTGTCGGTAGATTTTCTGGCACGTAAAGGAACTCCTGCGGGACAAAATGCCGGCACCTCGGCGTCTCCGACAACCGTCAAAAATAGTTATGGGGACGGAAAAACAATAACATTAACAAAGGTTTTGTACTAGATGTTTGGTGTATAGGTATGCAGGATGTAACAAGGAATTCTTTATATCAACTAGAACCTAAAAGTTAGAGACTATTTACTCTGTGACGTAGGACGTACAAGATAGCAAAATGTCATGTTGCAACTGCTTTTATCGATAGCTATGCATTGCTATGTATATCTACTCCTCGGTCCCGTTTCTTGATACCGGGTCGGGGATGAAGCGAGATGAATTTACATGGCATGTTTTTACGGCCGGATGCCCTTCCTGACGCCAATATCAGTTGAGGAACTAATGAAGATGAAATTGGGTGAGGAGGTGGAAGGAAACGGCTGTTGCCTATACACTAAATAGGACCTGTCCCCACATTTGCCTGAATGTGAAAATGGGAAACCACAGAAAACCATTGTCAGGACAGCCGATGGTGGGGCTCAAGTCCAGGCGTCTCCCGAGCCGTCGCGGCCACTCCGTTCGCTCATCAACAATTGAGTATCACTTTGCAATTGTATAGTTCACTAGGCATAGATCTGAAACGCATTTCTTGTCAAAAAAAAAACATTTCACCATAAATTCTTGTTAGGAAATTACAAATTCACTTTCTCAAATGAATTAGAAGTAGCGCAGCGTTGCAGTCACAACTCTCCATGCAGTCCGAACACATTCATAGTACGTGAAGGAGAAGGCGAAGGGAATAACTAATGTTGATTAGTTTACAGATTACTGTTTCAGTAGGTAGTTACGAAGAAAGTAAAAATTACACACATCAAAATCGTTTTGCATCACATCGGAGCAAAGGAGTTCCCGAAACAAACGAAAAAGACACAGAGGTACATGTCAGAATTATTTATTGCCCAGCAAAACAACAAATGAGGGACTCTACAACAATACAGCTTTGCTTTCTCAATTTGAGTTTGTGGATACAGCATCCACCAGTACCCTTAATACCAGGTAGCACGTCTCCATGCATTGATGCATGCCTAAATTCGTCTTGGCATTACTGGCCAATAGTCCAAATTGTCCCATTCCTGAACGGTAACTCGGCGTAGATCTCTAAGAATGGTTGATGAGTCGTGACCTCCATAAACAGCCTTTTAAAATTTATCTCAGGCTTGTTCCATAGGGCTTATGTCCGGAGAACACGGTGGTCACTTTGTTTGAGCGATATCGCGATGTCGAAGGAGATCATTAACGAGAACCGCATGATATATGCGCGCATTATCGTCCATTAAGACAAATTCTCCTCCAGCATGCCGGCGATACGGTGTTACTGTATGCCGGAGAATGTCGTCTCTCTGTCGTATAGCCGCGACGTTGCCCTGCATGATTAGGAGTGGCGCTCGGTGGAGCCACATAATTCAACCCCAAAATATCAGGGAACCATCACCTTTGTGCTCGTGATGGACGGTGTGTCTGAGAAGTCAAGCCTGACCATATTGTCTCTAGACACGTTGGCGACGATCGTCAGGAACAAGGCTTATGCGTCAGTAACTCAACGGTGAAAAGGCATTTATGCTGAATGGTCTCTTCAGAATTGGCATAAATTGTATCCACGCCCCATGATGCCTAGATTCGAGAGCTTCGCCTCGCCATGTGCATCGAGAATGAAGTTGTGCCTCACAGTTTGAGTCGAAACGCCTTGACCTGTGGCTGCCCGGGGATCAATTTTCAGCGTGGTAACATTGCGTTCTGGGTTCCCCCGAGCTGAAATTCGAAGGTAGTGGCCACCTACTGCCGTCGTAGCCCTTGGACGACCTGTGCGAGGCATGCCATCACCTGTTCCTGTCTCCCTGTACCGCCTCCATGTTCCGACCACATCGCATTTATTACAGCCAACATGTTGAGCAACTACCCATACTGACCATAATGTGGTTATGCGCACACGTTCCCTTGTCGACGTTCCACGTCTTGCCATCCTAGACGCTCACTACATTGCTTATATCACACGTTTTATGCTTCCACGCTAACTTCAACTGAAGTGCTGCCTCCCGTTTGAGCGTGGCGTTCTGCCTGTGAGTTCCGTTACGTATGGTTGTTAGTATGTTTACAAACACCTTAAGGGTCGTCTTACCGAGCAAGTAGTTGCGCCGTTTGGGTCACGTAGCTGTCACCTTGCATTCGGGAGATAGTGGTTTCGAGCTCCATTGTCGACAGCCCCGAAGATTGTTTTACCGTTGTTTCCCATTTTCACTCCATGAAAACGCTGGGGATGTACCTTAATTAAGGCCACGGTCGCTTCCTTCGCAATCCTAGCCCTTTCCTCTCCCATCGTCACCATAAGGTCGTCTTTCTGTTCTGCAATGGACAGGCCACGATAGCAACACAGGTAAATGACACACAAGAGTGATGCGAAACTCTTTTGATTCGGTACATTAAAAAATCTTCTGATAATTGGGTTGCTTCGATTCGATCAATTGGTAGACATATAGCTTAATGGGATTAAAACGGAATTTACAGTTTACTACCGTCCTAAAATGCGACAGCATGATCTCGTGCCACCATCCATACTTTCCCCCCTATTCTTATGGTGCCACCACCTCTTTCGATGCTCCAAAAATCAAAAGTCGCAAGTAGCCTGTACAATTTTGCAATAAAACTATTACAATCGATTCTTTCCTTTTGTTATAACAGCACCGAACGTATTGGCTGCACGGTAGGAGTCGTGTAGCTGTAGGCTTGCATTCTAGAGAGAGAGTGAGTTAGAACCCCCATCATCGATAGCTCTGAGGATGGTTTTATTTGGTTTTCCATTTTCACACCAAGCAAATTCTTTGACTGTGCATTAATTAGGACGTCAGCGGCTTTCTTCCCAGCCCTAGAGTCTGTCAGATAGGAAGCCTTTTGAACTCGAGAGGCTACTTAGAATTCCACTATGTTGTCGCGTTATCTCACTCACTCAATGCGCTACGCCTCGTGGAAAATTTCACTGCGTTCAATATCACTTCCGCCAGGCCCAAATATTTTTACTACATAGAAACGACTGCAATGGAAAAACTTCTTATTGTACACGGACTATAGACCTTTCTTAAACTTCGTAGCCGAAAACTTATCTGAGTTAGGGCGACATTAAAACCACTTTCACCGAGCGAGTTAGGGGCGCGCAGCTGTGAACTTGCACTCGGGAGATAGAGGGTTCGAACCCCACTGTCGGCAGCCCTGGAGATTGTTTCCTGTGGTTTCCCATTTTCACACCAGGCAAATGCTGGGGCTGTACCTTAATTAAGGTCACGGTCGCTTCCTTCCCACTCCTAGCCCTTTCCCATCCCATCGTCACCATTAAAATCTGTCTGTGTCGGTGAGGCCTAAAGCATCTTGCAAAAAAATAAAGACACTTTCACCGAGCTCGATAGCTGCAGTCGCTTAAGTTCGGCCAGTATCCAGTATTCAGGAGATAGTGGGTTCGAACCCCACTGTAGGCAGCTCTGAAGATGGTTCTCCGTGGTTTTCCATACCAGGCAAATACTGGGGCTGTACCTTAATTAAGGCCACGGGCACTTCCTTCTCACTCCTAGCCCCTTTGAGTCCCATCGTCGCCATAAGACCTATCTGTGTCGGTGCGACGTAAAGCTACTTGTAAAAAACCACTCTCTCGTAACAGCACAATATTTACAATACTCCAGTCCTGTACTGTTTTGTTATAACTACATCAGCTTGCACCCAAGCTCTGGTTACCTATGGCGATTTGTCTCCTTAGTGGCTTCCACATTAATGAAATACCTTTAAAGGAGGAACGTTAATTGTAAGCTATGTGTGTTTAAAAAAATGATGCTAGAGACGAGACCTTGAATCCCTCTCTTTGCTGTTTTATATTAGGTCTTGGTTTGAGAGACAGCTGCATGGTAGCTAGGTCTCTGTGTCTGAGGTTGCGACACTGAATCCCAACAGGGTCAGATTGAGAGTTAATGGTGTTTAAATGCGAGACATCAATGCCAGTGGATTTCATTCATTAAATATACTTTTCATGAATGTTGTTATTGTTGTCGCACGAAGATTTCTGTTTATTTTTGTCAAGTCTTGAGTTCTTTTTGAATAGAAAATTACTTGATTATGTCTCATTCCATGCGAGTTTTACCTGTCTCCGTAGTTGTGCATGCAAGGATACGTGCCATTAAAAGCACAGGACCAGTAATGATTTTTCGCGATATTTGGCGAGTATCCTGGGCTTTATTTTCCCCAGGTTTTCCCACATTAATTTCTAGAAAACACTAGCAATTATTCGATTCTAAAATCTGAAGTACGTATCACAACCATACAGTAGTTTCTGGTGATTGAAGCCGCAAAGACTAGTCTTCTATTGCTACAGAGGTTGCAGTACTATTATCACAGACCATTTACTCGCAGATAAACAACTACCAGCTTGTATCTTCGACCTCTCTAACCACGAAAAATGTAAATTTTAACTGCGGTATGTCATGTACAGTTCACTGTAACATGTAGTCTTTGTAGCTTCTAATGCATTTTTATATTTCCTGTTGCAGAACAGCTACGTTGAGTGCCAGAAAGAGGCGTGCCCGAGTCTGCAAGGATGTTACATGGTGCTCCCAGATTCAGGCTGCTGTCACAAAACGTGCAAAGGTAGGGCGAGTACTCGGTCAACTCACCGACATTTGTATATTACACGTTATACTCACGTTGAACGCAGGAAAATTTTATTTCTTTTGACACATTCCGTAGTTCACTTGTTACATAGACTAACACAATGATTAAGATCGTGTATCCGTGCACTGATTGTTTCGAAAATACTTCTGTTTATCTGTTCCGGATGAAATACATAGAATTTAAAATATTCTGAGTCACAGTGTATGCGTGTTCTTTCTTCGTTCTTATAACATAAGTGCTGTTGAATACCCTAGAGTTTATAGTCTAAAAATTGTTTAACCAAGCGAGTTGGCGGTGTGGTTAGGGGCGCACAGCTGAGCTTGCATTCGGGGGATAATGGGTTCGAACCCCACTGCCGGCAGCCCTGAAGATGGTTTTCCGTGGTTTACCATTTTCACACCAGGCAAATGCTGGGACTGTACCTTCATTAAGGCCACAGCAGCTTCCTTCCCACTCCTAGGCCTTTCCTATCCCTTCGTCGCCATTAAGACCTATCTGTGCCGGCGTGACGTAAAGGCAATTATAAAAAAAAAGGTGTATTTATGCAAGGGCTTGCATCAAGGTACGTAGAATACAAGGTAGGGATCACGAGAGAGGTGCGCAGTGGCAAAGCAGAGCTGTGACGTCACGCAGGACCCTCGCGTTGAATCTGCTCTGAGTGAGGTAGAGGTAGTTCGAGTAAGAATCGCTGTGCACGCAGAAGCTAGGTGCTAATAATACACGATAGTAACATATCTGTGGTGTATAAGAAACCGTGTGTGTTTATTTTATGAGATAAAACGTAAAAAGCAGTAATAATGTACACTTTTCAGTATGCTTTGTCATGCCATTGCAGGCTGCACAAATCATAGCAGGCACGCGAAGGAACGAAACATACACTTTCATGAATTCCCTAAAACCACTGACGTAAATAAATTGTGACAGAAGTAATCAAGACATTATCGAAAGCTATCTTTCTCAGCTTCGAGGGTTCGGAAGGCTTTATGACGATCCTCTTCCGACAGCTGTGACGCGAAAGGTGAAATCACTGCTTCTAGCCTCAATGCTTCCAAGGCGATAAGAAATTCCAACTGTTCTCCGGAAGATTATGAAATATTACGCCCAAATATGTATTGATGAACTCGATCAAAACTCGGATATCGTGTGCCAGTCTAAGGCCAGCGTTGAGCCCACAACATCCTATTTTTCATCGGAGGATGAGCAAGGGTTCGTTAAAGCCCTTGAAGATCTAGTAAAACAGCTTGAGGGGTGTCGTGAAACCAAGGAGCTCCTTGAAGACTTCACTGGCTATATAGCTTTTAGGATAAAGAAGAACCTCGATATAGAAAGTAATTACGGAGAGAAAACAGGTCAAACTACAAGGGGTGGAAATTAAATTTCAAAAAGAGTCCCCCCCCTTTTTTTTTTTTTTTTTTTTTTTTTTGCAAGTTGCTTTACGTCGCACCAACACAGATAGGTCTTACGGCGACGATGGGACAGAAAAGGGCTAGAAGTGGGAAGGAAGCGCCCGTGGCCTTAATTAAGTTAAAGCCCCAGCATTTGCTTGGTGTGAAAATGGGAAACCACGGAAAACCATCTTCAGGGCTGCCGACAGTGGGGTTCGAACCCAATTTCCCGAATACCGGATACGGGCCGCATTTAAGCGACTACAGCTATCGAGCTCGGTAGTTTCAATTTTACTACGGGAAAGAACTGAAAGAGGGTTCTAACATCATCACAAACCTTACGGATATCCTGAAAAAGAAATTCTCCGAAATTTATGAGCTTGCAAGTTGCTTCGTGAGAAGCCGTTCTTTTATTCGAATGGACGCTTTAAACAAAAGTAAGACATTGAAGAGACCGGGTTTCTGTTAATACAACACCGATAAAGAAAGAAGAAAAGCAAAGAAATTCCACTGATGCTATGGATAAGTGTGTTTGATATATTTTTTTTAATATCAGCATTATTCTTTGTGTATAACATACCCGTTATTTTTTTTATGAAAGGCAATTTATTATGTTGTATATGAAACCAGTGCTAAGAATGTTAATATACAGGCTCATGAATATGGCCTATCTAATGTTAACGTGGAATTTGTCATTTCTTGGCACTTGCAGGAAAACATTTACTGTACTGTTTGTATTGTGGACAATTTCCTAACATTTGCTGTTTGTGTTGTTGACGGTGTATATAGTTTCCCAATACTGCTTGTAACAACGGACATATTTCTTGCAGTCATCAAGCTTTATGTTCGAGTCTGTAACAATTAGAGCCCCTTGTTATTGTTATCATAGGTGTTGAGAACATGAACATACGGAATGGCCATTCCACTGCTATCACAGTATTAGCATTGTTACATCCTTTTATACAGATCGAAATACTTCAGAAACGCTGCTGGATTCACACTGTATTTGATCTCCTATTATTACTCTACTGTAATAGTGAAGTGGAATGCATTTTCTTAGGTGATGTTAAAATATCAATGAAGTTATCTCTAACTTGTGGCTAAAACAGAATAGCTTACAGCTGTGTATTAGCCTACCTCATATAGAGGACAAGGCGCTGAGGGTTCACGTGACGTCATCGACGGCCAAGCTTGGTGGGGAGACCTGCGCGTGATCCCTACCTCTTACTCTAACTACCTTGGGCTTGCATTAGACGGGTAGCGAGCGCTGAGGAAGATGCTGCGAGCGACCGTCCGGTTGTTATCTCTTCATATTCTGACGTAACTTGCCTTCTGGCAATAGTGCCCCTGTGAAATCAGTTAGCAGATAACCCATTCATCACGTGTGCATCCGGGACATTTATAAGTAGAATGTACGGCGCTCGCGATACACCTGGTACATACATACATACATACATACATACATACATACATACATACATACATACATACATACATGATGCACCCTACCGCCTACAGTTTGAGAGCACCAATCGCAGAAAAAACTTCGCCGGGGGAGGGGGTATTTTCACGCGGACCGTCGAGCTGACAGGATCGTGCCATAGCAGTTACTTTTTTGAATTTACTTTCCGTCAAACCGACATAGGTAGATCTTATGGTGACGATGGGAAAAGAGTGGGCTGGAAGCGGCCGTGGTCTTAATTAAGGTACAGCCCCAGCATTTGCCTAGTGTGAAAATGGGAAACCACGGAGGACCATCTTCAGGGTTGACGACAGTGGGGTTCAAACCCACCATCTTCCGAATGCAAGCGCCATAGGAACCCACGGTGTGTTTGTATTTGCTGCTGATTTCTCGGCTTGGCTCTTAAGCCAGTTTTAAGCCACCGTGAGGATTTAGCAACACCGCTTCGCCGAGCCCATTTGAAATCGCCCGCGAAGTGATCTGATTGGCTAACTTCAGCAGCTGATAAAATAACAACGGTGCGATATATTGATTTTTTCACATTATTTATCCTTATGACCTACCCACTAAGGCTCATATACCCAGTTCACCAGACCACCCTCTCTAGTTATTTCCAGTCAGTTCCATCATATATTGGACCATTTTCTTCTCTTTCGTGTTTATATTTCTGGTAGAAGAATAATATTTGTGTTTTTTTTTTGAAATAACTGAACACGAAGTCAACGTTATTAACGGGACTTACAGCCTCTTGCTCACATTCTGCGGAACACACTGCGATTGTTCCGTTTCTAAACTATCCTCACAACCTGTATTATAATCATTTCGGTAACAGAAAATCGAATGTCTACTAACAGCTGATCTTTATACCAACACAGATAGCCCACTTTCTCCCCCCCCCCCCCCCCGACATGGTCGATTTCGGCCTCGTGTTCGTAACTCGGGCTCCCTACTTTTATGTGTTTACTCCATCTTTTTACAGATAAAGTAAGTGTAATCGTCCATTCGTAATGTATGGTTAATCTTCGTTCAAAATATTTTTGTCTATGGGCTCATATTCGGCTATAGGTTACCTAAACGTAATACATGTTCTGAGGGCACAAATAAAATAAATTATTATTATATCGAATGTTCTCTTTAATCCTCATACACTCTTCTTAGAATGCTAATCTGTTAATTCATGTGTCTCTATTTAATCATAAAGTGTAGGCTATGTGATGCGGAGGCATCAGCCAGCAGTCAGAACAGAGTTCACTATCATCACTCAAGGGTCGAGTATAAACTGGTGTCCACTTCCTGTCACAAAAGGTGATCGGATGAAAATACCAAAGCCCCCGAGTACAAGAGAGATCTAAAAGAATAACATTTTCATTGAGATTTTTGTCTTGCTTATACATGGAGGATTATCCATACTTTTTCAATAAAAGAGCATACTCTTTGTCATTTAGAGCGAGTTTAAATAGTAACATTCGTTTCAAATTGCTCTGAACGCTGCTTGTCACTTTTCCAGCGTACAGAACTTCGCTTGTACAATGGGCTAATGTATCTTAAAGATTACATATATGACAAGACGTATTTTATTACTAAACATGATAACATGGGACGAGGTATGCTAAGTTAGACAGTAATTCTTCCTTCCGCGTGCATCAGATAACAAACAACTCATTAGTTGTGTCGCCTAATGTAACGTAGTGCTTCGGAGAAGTACATCTTCAGTCCAAACTCCCGAAGTGTCGGCAACCTCTCTGCTTTACCTGCACAACGGGACTGTCTACTCTAACTGAACTCAAATGGTTCGAAGGTTGTGTGTTTTGTGCGAATGTTCGTTCTTTTCCTCTTAGTTGAAATTACTGTTTTCTAGAGGAATGGTGTAAGAGAGAAATAATGTAAAGTTTCTTTTTAAAGGATAAAAGGACATGTGAAAAGCGAACTTTCTACTTTAACAAGAAAATGAGAATTTGCCAGTTGTGCTACTTTTGTTTGTTAAGTTTTATACATTGTAATTTGTGAGAAATAACATTAAGAAAAGTCAGAAGAAAGTGCATTTGTTGACGTTATGACTCCGCTCACGCTAGTACATTGGTAAACGTTCTGGTTGTGTGCTGTTTGTTATCGAATGTAGCGGGGACGTTATAGTAACAAGTTGGTGGACATGCTGTTAGTGTATGCAAAAGTCGACGAAATGGATCTCTTTCTCTTTGTGGGGCTTCATGTGTGACGTAATTTACACAATATTACCTGATAACAGGGAGATTCCCGTGTGGGAAGAATTAGGTTAGCGAGTGAGTGTCGTACCCTTTATGCTGTTGAGGGTACAATTGTGTATTGTGTGGAACAAGAGGGTGGGTATTTTAATTTTTTAAATAAATTGGTAGTAGAGTAATAAACTTGCAGAGCCTCCATGGCTCAGGCGGCAGCGCCCCGGCCTCTCACCACTGGGTTCCGTGGTTCAAATCCCGGTCACTCCACGTGAGATTTGTGCTGGACGAAGCGGAGGCGGGACAGGTTTTTCTCCGGTTTTCCCTGTCATCTTTAATTCCAGCAACACTCTGCACTATCATTTCATTTCATCTGGCATTCATTAATCATGGCCCCAGGGGAGTGCGAGAGGCTTCGGCAGCCGGCACAATTCCTATTCTCGCCGCTGGATGGGGGCTTCATTCAGTCCATTCCTGACCCGGTCGAATGACTGGAAACAGGCTGTGGATTTTCACAATAATGAAATTGCACTGTTCATTTACGTTTTCCTTCATTCCATTGCCGGCCCCGTGGTGTAGGTGTAGTGTGCCTGCCTCTTACCCGGAGGCCCCGGGTTCGATTCCCGGCCAGGCCAGGGATTTTTACCTGGACCTGAGGGCTGGTTCGAAGTCCACTCAGCCTACGTGATTAGAATTGAGGAGCTAACTGACGGTAAAATAGCGACCCCGGTCTAGAAAGCCAAGAATAACGGCCGAGAGGATTCGTCGTGTTGATCACACGACAACACCTCGTAATCTTCAGGCCTTCAGGCTGAGGAGCGGTCGCTTGGTAGGCCAAGGCCCTTCATGGGCTGCAGCTCCATGGGGGAGAGTTCATTCCATTACTCGAAGCTTGCACCTTTACAGTAGATCTACCAGCTACACAGATAATAGCAGAGAAGTTGCAACACTTCGGGAGCTTAGACTGAAAATCTGCTTCTTCTTAGCCTCTGTTACGTTAGGCCACCCAACTTACTGACATGAACTGTATGCATCTGAAGCACGTGGCACAAGAACTCGCTCAATCTTTGTATCAGGAGGTGAACATCGTTAACGACTAAGCAAAACCGAGAAAAGCCATGTCATTTCACCGTACCTGACGGAAGATAGTGGGTTCGCACCCCACTGCCGGCAGCCCTGAAGATGATTTTTCGTCGCCATAAGACTTATCTCTATCGGTGCGACGTAAAGTAACTTGTAAAAAAATGGCTTGCCGTGGTTACCCATCTTCATATCAGGAAAATGCCAGGGCTGTACTTTAATTGAGGTCACGGTCCCTTCCTTCCCACTCCCAGTCCTTTCCTATTCCCTCGTCGCCATAATACCTATCTGTGTTGGTGCGACGTAAGGCAGATTGTAAACAAACAAACATCTTGTATATGATATAACATATATATCGTCATGGCTCCTGCGAAAACTAATATGTGAAACATTTTAGTTTAGTTTGTTTGCTTGTTACAGTTTGCTTAACGTCGCACCGACACAGATATGTCTTATGGCGTCGATGTAATATGAAAGGGCTGGGAGTGGGAAGGAAGCGGCTGTGGCCTTAATTGCGGTACAGATCCAGCATTTGCCTGGAGTGAAAATGGGAAACCGCGGAAAACCGCACTCAGGACTGCTGACAGTGGGGATCAAACCCACTATTTCCCGAATGCAAGCTCACAGGGTTTTTAAATTTATTTTTTTAGATTAGAACTTTGGTCATTGAAGTTCTCTCATCGCAGGTTCAATATTGTGCGAATGATGTCAAGGTAATCTCGCTCTTCATCCATATACTAGCAAGCTACCCGTGCTTTGCTACGGTATTATACTGAAATTTATAATTGAATGCTTATTGTTTTAGATATATAGTCCGCCGAAATTCGCGATCTGACTGGTTTTCTGCGAGAATCCGCCAGAATTCGCGATCTGACTCGTTTTCTGTTAGATTACGGCAAGTCTCCCTCCATTTTTCAATCTTTCTTTCCAGCAATCGATTTCGTACTTCCCGGGCTAGGTCCAGGTATTCCACCCGGTCAGTTGCGTCCCTAAATCTTTGCCATCTTTTCTTATAAGCATTTTTAATATGGATGAAATCCTTCAGGAGATCCAGTGTGGTGTCGTCTTGGGTGCCTTGGCGGTTCTGAACCCGCAGCAGGACTGCATTCTTAGTCATTACCCGTCCAGGACCCGTTTCCAGCGCGGTCCGCACATTTGACGACGGTCCAGAACATTCTTATTCTTATTCTTATTCTTATTCTTATTCTTATTATTATTATTATTATAGATGTTCTGGACCCAACAGCAAGATGCAAGACCGCCACTTGGCGGTAAATTACATCTGCTGCCATTGCCATTGTTGAGAATGTGACCAGTACCATTGTCGCGCGTAGGCAAGTGTGGGGGATTTCTGGCCATACGAATGACATACTTCCGTCCATTATTGACCTTATTATAGAGGTGAAAACTGGACGGTCAATCTCATTCCTATCGTTTATTTCAAATGTGTTTAAATTTTTATTTATATGCCAGGAGAAGGTAATGTAATCTAAGAACGTTCTCCGAAGGGAAAGATGGCTCTTGAAAACGAACCCAGGAAAGATTAAAACTGATCGGTTTATGATCAGAATAAGTACATCGAAAATCTACAGCCTGTTTCCAGTCATTCGACAGGGTCAGGAATGGAATGAATAAAGCCCCCATCTAGCGGCGACAATAGGAATTGTAACGGCTGGCGAAACCTGTCGCACTCCTCTGGGGCATGATTAATGGATGACAAATGAAATGAAATTATATTGGACAGTGTTGCTGGAATGAATGATGACAGGGTAAACCGGAGTATCCGGAGAAAAACCAGTCCCACCTCCGTTTTGTCCAGCACGAATGTCACATGGAGAGACCGGGATTTGAACCACGGAACCCAGCTGTGAGAGGCCGGCACGCTGCCGCCTGAGCAACGGAGGCTCCTTATAAATACATTATAAACAGTAAAATCAATTGGTCTCAACTCCTTTTACACCCCACCGCCGTTAAGTTTATTTACCTCCCCCCCAAAAAAATTAAAAGAAGGCGTGTTTCTTTATGTTTAAAGGAGATTCCAAACACCATTGTTTACGTCTATTACCTTCAGGTTTCCCTCTCAAGTGAATTTTCCGGCAAAAAAATACCTGTTTCTTTAATAGGACAAGCTATTTTATATATCTATATATATATAAAATAACTTGTCCTGACTGACTGACTGACTGACTGACTGACTGACTGACTGACTGACTGACTGATTCATCATCGCCGAACCAAAACTACTGGACATAAAGAAATGAAATTTTGGGGATATATTCATATTAAGATGTAGGTGCTCGCTAAGAGAGGATGTTTGGATATTCCTTCGCTAAGGGGGTAAAAACGGGGGTGAAATTATAAAATGAGTGTATCTATATCTCAAAACTTTAAAAGTTTACAGATGTAAAAATTGGTATTTTGAATCTTCTTTAAAAATAAGGAAACACGTTTTTTTTTTTCTTTCAGAAAATCCCAATAGGAGGGGTGAAAAAGGGTGAAAATGGGGAAAAATGGGTCGAATGCCTTTAATCAGAATACCGGTACTTATATCCCAGAAACTGAAGATATTACAGACCTGAAAATTGGTACTTTTGATCTCTTTCAAAAATAAAGAAACACGTATTTTTTTTTTTGGAAAATCCAATTAATGGGAGGGTGAAAAGGGGGTGAAAGAAACACGTATATTTTGTTTTCGGAAAATCCTAATAGGAAGGGTGGAAAAGGTTGAGAAAGGGGTCGAATGCCTTTCATGAGTCTACTTATATTTCAGAACCTGAAGATATTACGGACCTGAAAATTGTTATTTGGGATCTACTTAGTAAAGAAACACGTATTTTTTCGTTTTTGGAAAATCCAAATATTTGGGGGTGAAAAGGGGGGTGAATTTTTAAAAATGAGTGTGTCTACATCTTAAAACTTTAAAATTTACAGATGTAAAAATTGGTAGTTAGAATCTCCTCTAAAAATAAAGGAACACGTATTTTTTTGTTTCCTGTAAATTCCAATAGGAGGGGTGTAAAAGGGCGAAAAATGGGTTGAATGCCTTTAATGAGGATACATATATCTCAGAAACGAAAGATATTACAGAACTGAAAATTTGTATATGGGATCTCCTTTAAAAATAAAGAAACACGTATTTTTTAGTTTTTGGAAAATCCAATTAATGGCGGTTAAACAGGAGTGACAAATTGGGGTGAATTTTTTGAAACACTATATCTACAGAATATCTTGGAAACGTAAAATGTTACAGACGTAAAAATTGGGTGTTTGGAATCTTCTGTAAATGTAAAGAAACATAGGTGATTTGTTTTTGGAAACTCCACTTAAGGGGAACTCAAAAGGGGTGAAATTTTAAAATGAGAATTTTTACAGTATATCTAAAAAAACTTATCATGTTACAGAAGTCAACAATGGTATTTTTTATCTCTATTAAACATAGAGAAACGTGTATTTTTAGTTTTCGGAAATACCACCTGGGTGGAGGGGAGGGGGGTGGTAAAAGTGACTGAAAATGGTGTTGAATTCTTTTAATTAGACTACTGATATCTCAAAAATGAAGATGTTACAGACGTGAAATTTGATATTTGCAATCTGCTTTAAAAGTAAAGAAACACGTATTCTCGGAAAATTCATTGAAGTGGTGGTGGGGGGGGGGGTTGAAAGAATTGAAAACTTAATTGACTTAATTGTGTGAGAATACATACATCTAATAAAAACTAAAGTTGTTACAGATGTGAAAATTCGTATTTGGATCTCCTTTAAAAACAAAGAAAAACGCGTTTTGGGGGGGAAACCATCTTGGAGGGCGGGAGTGTAAAGGAGTTGAATTCCTTTCATGAGGACACATAAATCAAAAACTGAAGAAGTTAGAGTCGTGATAATTGGTATTTAGAAGATCCTTTACTTCTTTACTATTAAAGAAACATGTATTTTTTGCAGGAAAATTCACTTACGGCGGGGGGGGGGGGGGGGGGAGGAGTAGTGTGAAATGAAGTGAAAAAAGTAAATTATTTTTATGGGGATAAAAACTGAAGGTAATAGACGTGAACATTGTTGTTTGGAATCTCCTTTAAACATAAAGAAACAAGCCTTCTTTTAATTTTTTGTGGGGGGGGGGGGCGGTAAACAAACTTAACGGCGGTGGGATGTAGAAGGAGGTGAGACCAATTGATTTTACTGTTCTTAATGTACTTATAAGGATCCTCCGTTGCTCAGGTGGCAGCGCGCCGGCCTCTCACAGCTGGGTTCCGTGGTTCAAATCCCGGTCACTCCATGTGACACATTCGTGCTGGACAAAACGGAGGCGGTACAGGTTTTTCTCCGGATACTCCGGTTTTCCCTGTCATCAGCCATTCCAGCAACACATAATAGTAATAATAATAATAATAATAATAATAATATTAATAATAATAATGTTCCGGACCGTCGTCAAATGTGCGGACCGCGCTGGAAACGACTCCTGGACGGGTAATGACTAAGAATGCAGTCCGGCCGCGGGTTCAGTGCCGCCAAGGCACCCAATATGACACCACGCCAGATCTCCTGAAGGATTTCATCCATATTAAAAATGATTATAGGAAAAGATGGCAAAGATTTACGGACCCAACTGACCGGGAGGAATACCTGAGCCTAGCCCGGGAAGTACGAAATCGATTGCTGGAAAGGAAGATTGAAAAATGGGAGGAAACGTGCCGTAATCTAACAGAAAACGAGTCAGATCGGGAATTTTGGTGGATTCTCGCAGAAAACGAGTCAGATCGCGAATTTCGGCGGATTATATATCTAAAACAATAAGCATTAAATTATAAATTTCAGTATAATACCGTAGCGAAGTACGGGTATCTTGCTAGTACTATATATGCTGCGGGTCAGTATTTCTCCAAAGATATTGTCACATAACGGTTTTCGCAGGCGCAACGACGATATATTCAATTTGAAATACCACTAGGAAGGTATCTGTCCTTTAGGATTGACTGACTGATGGAGTAAGTGAATCAGATTATTCGGATGTGGAATTTACAAAAGGGTGAGGAAGGAGAAAACAGTGTATGCTCAATTGATTTTGGAAAATAATTTGATGTAGCTCATGGCGGCAAGCAACTATGAAGTTAAACTAGGGACTTTGTTGTAAATAATAATAATAATAATGATACATTATTAATGGAAATTATTGCCATGTGATTTTAGAGTAAGTAGGATTCTAGCTGAGACCGTTTTGTGATCCCTGTCAATGTGTAGTGTTTTAGTTAGATTTTATCATGTGTGTTCCTTTTACAGGATGCATTGTGAATGGCGTGTACCATTCCAGCCGTACAGAATGGCGAGATCCAAAAAATCCATGTCGAATATACCATTGTGAAGCTGGGATTGTCACAGAGTCAATTGAAGAATGCTACACTCCCTGTCAGAATCCTTTGTCACCAGCTCCTGGACAGTGTTGTGGAACATGCCCAGGTACTCTTTGTATAATATTGTATATTATTATATTATATTGGTAAGTTTAATATGTGACAAACTGTAGTGTGTACATAGGTAAATAAAATAGATGTAACAGGATGAGGCAACTGAAAGAGTCAGGTTGATGTTTATAAGGAAAACAAATTCAAAATGCTTATTGTATTAAGGGGCCTAGCATCTAGATCACTGGCCCAACAAATTCATGTAGGCCTACTGAAAATATAAATGTATAATAGGCTATATGCTTACATTTGTTAAAATTATGCACCTCTAACCCATATACACTTCTACTGTTGTGTAATGAGCGTAGGAATTCCATGCCAAATTCGTTGCAGAAAGTTTGGACTGTTATGAGGATACTACAGGATTTCCCATTGGATCTCTACTTGAACTTCAATTGTTATATTTCCTGTATGAGTCCTTACATCGTCTTGCAGCAAGATTACCCCCTGAGACAATTCACCGCAGAGCTTATTCTTAATTGCATGTCATAAATATTTCAGTATTGTACAATAATATTTCTTATTCATAGTCTGACCATGTTCAATGGATTGACTGAATAAGAGTCTTTGTATGTTGAAGCGAAGCAACATTAACACCTTCTAAACAATGCCTGTATTTTCCGAGCTTGTAGGCCGTGGTCCAGGAGCATATGATGGTCTCGATGTATCACCGAAAACTGTGCTCAGTCATTCGGAAATATATGAAACACATAAAAAGTCAGTATGAATTGATTTTAAGCATCTCATTTTCTATCTTCACCTTTCTTTGTATTTGTAGAGATGAAGAATTGTTTCCACATGGTTTTGGTAGCTCATTAGTCATTAATGTTTATTATTAGGAGATGAATGCCAAAGTATCGGAGCTTATTGAACATATTGCTAACCCCGTTTTAATTTTGGCTGTTTCTGAGTTGCACACTTCCATAAAGAAATCAATAATCACACTCCATCATAAAAATCTACCATTTGTTTGTGATATGAGGAATCCTATTATCCCTACTACCTTGACCATAAAATATTCATCTGATGAAGGCTATCTACAAGCAGAAAATGAAGTATTGGGTCATCATGAGCAAAGTCTGTAAAATATGTGCACTGCAGGGAGTTCATGTTTGTGCTTGAATTTGCTGCACATGAAGGACTGCCTAATGAAGTGCTACTTATTTGTTCTTAAGAACTCATGTTTTCACCAGCCAGCCTGAGTGACTTGGATGTGCTAGAGCTGTGGCCTTCTGACCCCAAGTTCCTGCTTCTGTCAGATGGTATTCGAAGGTTCTCAAATATGCCTGCCTCATGTCGGTACACTTACCGGCATATAAAACAACTTCTGGCACTTTGGCATATGATTATTATTATTATTATTATTATTATTATTATTATTATTATTATTATTATTATTATTATTGTTGTTGTTGTTGTTGTTGTTGTTGTTGTTGTTGTTGTTGTTGTTGTTGTTGTTGTTTAACTCATTAACTTGCATGCACTTTTCATATGTTACTTGTTTGTCCTCTGTAAAAATCTATGAGTAATACTTCCACTTCCATCAAGCTGAATTTTTTGCTGTAATTACTTTAAAAAGTGGTCTTTTTCTTCAGCAAAGAAGAACTTGAAAAATGTAAATTCCTTTTCTTCTTACTTCAGAGTACAAACAAATTTCCATGCCATTTTCAAAGAGCGTTGATGGATGAAATTCAGGGATTTAATTTTTTATTGAGAATTCCTTTTAGAGACTTGGGCTCTTCATTAACATTTGAATACTCCCTGCTATTTCCATTCCTCACAACTTGTCAATGGATGGAAGGAGACTACTCTGTCTCTATAATTAATATGATCACTCTCCTGTTTTTACCCCAGTTGATGTTATATGCAAAGAATTCTTTAACTACCTTGCTAATTGCTGTGGAAGTACCTTAGATATACTTTAATAAAATATTTGATATGATACTTAAATGTAAATTTATTGATTCATTAGGCTGCAGGATAAATGGCCAGCAAGTGATGGATGATCGCAATGTGTCTATCCCGGAGGATCCGTGCCTTAAGTGTCGATGTGACAGAGGACACATGACGTGCATGAAGCGAGCATGCCCAGTGCTGCAGTGTCCTCCTAACAGTACCTTTAATATAACTGGGGAGTGCTGCCCACATTGCAAAGGAGAACGGCATCTCATGGAACTGCCCAGAGGAGAGTGCATGTTGGGTCGTGATGTACATAAGCCAGGGAGAACTTTCCATCCAGACCACTGCACTCGCTGCCTCTGTTCTAATGGAACGTCATTGTGTGAACGCACTACATGCTCTGTACTTGAATGCCTACCAGAAATGCAGTTCATACCTCCTGGTCAATGTTGTCCACAGTGCTCAGTCCAGGAGAGCAGGGCATCGTGCACCATTGGAGGACGTACTTACCAGGCTAGTATATTACTTGATTGATGATTTTACCAATTAAATTAAGCTGTTTGTATAATATTTTGCTCTATAGACATAGCTATGCAAGTTCATAAATGAGCAATACTACATTTTAAGAGAGAGGATCAGATACTGAATGTTTCATAATCAGTTATTTACAGTAGGAGTTCTTGTATCAGAAATGAAGATAATGCTGAACAATATTTCTTAATAAGTAATTGTTTAAGATAAACTGTAATGATCTTCTCTGTCAATGAAACTCCTATTCAAGAGGAATTTTTGAAATTATCTGGTGGCTAACAAATTGTGCTCACCTAGTGTATATTTGTGTAGTCTTATGTTGCCTGTCACCCAGCGGCTCTGGTTTCAATTTCTGGCTGTTTCAGGGGTTTTTAATTGTAAATGATTAATATCCCTGGCCTGGGGACTCGGTGTTTGTGCCATCCTTAACGTTCCTTTCCTCACATTCAACACTCTATTCTTCCTCTATTCCAATTACACGCAGGTTCATATCACGTGGTGCAAGTAGGTGCAAAAGATCTCTATAGGTCAACACCCCAAACAAATAGCATTTATATTCAAGAATTCAGTAACAGTCTTATGTTTCTTGATGATTAGTTCACTTATTGTACAAAGGCAAAAAAGATGTGCTGAAATGATTATATCTGATGACAACCCTTTCCATAGGTAATTTATAAAATTGTGAAAGAGAAGATCTCTCATTTTCAACAGTTCCTTTCATATACAAGATATGGTAATTTGGTTCATTAATTGGTTTCTCTAACTACAATGTTTACTTGAAATCTAATCCTCCACATTCTTTTCTTAAAATGCCATTTTTTCTATAATTTGCTATTTATACAGTGCATAGGAGCACCTTTACCACTTATTTTGAAATTTAGTTCTACCAGTTCCCAGGCACAGTGTAGTCATAACACTTTTTCAAGATGGCCTCCGCTCTTAACGGCCATCAAAAGCTGCATGCTGTTATAGAGTTTATTTGTTGTGTGAATGAGACCACAGGAAACATTCACAAGAGTTTGAAACAGTTGTATGCGGATGATGCTCTTGATCACGGAACAGTAACATGCTGGGCATAGAGATCATTGGGCAACAATAGGCACATACAGTTGCGGTGAATGGGAATTAGAAGTGGAGCGGCACCAAAAGTTATAAACAAAAAATGCACGGGGATGTCCGAGGGGATATAAGGGGATGAAGGTAGACAACAAAATTGGAAAGAAAAAAACCCTACTAAATGTTAAGTTTTGACATTCTTTGAGATAATTTCAACAGAGAAGTAAAGGTTGACAGTATAAATACTTAACTGTGGTAATAACAGTTTCTAGACATTTTGATTCAATACTATACAATCAAACTTTCACCAAAGGAACAATTAAACATGTATTCAAATTAAATATTTTTTTGCTAGGGGCTTTACGTCGCACCGACACAGATAGGTCTTATGGTGACGATGGGATAGGAAAGGCCTAGGATTTGGAAGGAAGCGGCCGTGGCCTTAATTAAGGTACAGCCCCAGCATTTGCCTGGTGTGAAAATGAGAAACCACGGAAAACCATCTTCAGGGCTGCCGATAGTGGGATTCGAACCAACTATCTCCCGGATGCAAGCTCACAGCCGCGCGCCTCTACACGCACGGCCAACTCGCCCGGTCAAATTAAATAGAAGCAGTGTGTGATTATACAGTAAAAAAGGTAATTTAGTATTTGAGTACACACTAACAAAGTAACAGACACTAGAATAGAACTGCACAGACACATTGACTGAGTGAGACTGCCAGAGTGCATGGCAAGCGGGAAAATCATCTCACCTTGGCAAAAATATACTACCCTTCTTCATAGCACATTCTACAGGCTGCTGCACGAGACTCCACTACTTGCTGTGATGCTGTATGAATCTGTTAGCCACAGTGAATGACATTTTGAGCGTATTTCCGCTAACTATACTTTTTTAATACCATAATTAAAGAAAATTGAAGTAAATAATTAGGTGATAAAACAAAAAGGTTTGCATTTTTTAAAAATAATTCTTAGGTCTAGGTGAGTAAAGCAGAATAAAAATGTACTTTTCCCCCCCAGAAAGTGGGGGTGCGACTGCCCCTCAACGCTGCCCCCCCCCCCCCCCCCCCCCCCGTGAAAGACCGCACAGCATACAAACACTTGACACAATGTGCAGTGCATAATAGCATGGTTACGGATAACAAATATGTAACTGTGAGCAAAACGTTATATCAGCTATAACTTGGGGAAACAAGTGAGTGCAGAATACTAAAATAACTGGTGTTAAGAATCTGGATGGGTTCCTAGGATGTTGACCAGACTTTTACCATGCAGGCATACATGTGCTCATTCTGAGGTGACATAAGGCATGGCAAGTATGTTGAGAAGTGACATTGTGTGCCTAATGAATTTGGTAATGTACTGTAAAAATAATAATGTAGATAAAAATTGATTCTGTAAAAGAAATCTGGTGCATAAATTTAGGAGTGGTTCTGTACTTCAGAGCACACTTGACTGAAAACCAGCCAAGTAGCACACTTGACTGAAAACGAGCCAAGTCTAAATATTTTAGAAACTTTGTTCTTAATATAAACTCAAAAGTAGACGTGTAAGTGTCCGTGGTGAAAAAAAGACACGTCCCAAAATTGGCCATATCATCACATTAGAGATCTCTGGAATTCAGGGTCACACTACAGAATAGACAGTCATCCAGCTAGTGTGGTCCATACAGGACACATGACAGCAGAAATGTGTGCAACTTTAACGACATTACACTACAGTGTTTCAGTGTGAATGCTTGATGCTTGATCTGTATTTTCCAAAGACAAAACATGCCTCATCTTTAAACTCAATAACGCTTTGCATTGGTGCTTTAAATTGGTGTAAAAATGATTCAGTGTATTGTCTGTATGTATTTTGTTTTCATATTATGTTGTGCTTGTCCCCTGAGTGGTAACCAGAGACATTTGTATACTGTACACATCCATAAAAGCTAATTAAGACAGGGAAAGTTAGGGAGAGTCAAGTATTTGAAACCTCTGAAGTGGAAGCCAGTATTGGTGATTATACGAGGATAGTGTGCGTGGAAAGTTTTGTTCCAAACATTTTATAATTTTATATTGCCACTTGTGGATATTTGTTAGTCTGACAGTAAACAATACTTGTATAAATTAAAAAAAAAAAAATATTTCAAAATTATCTAAAAATTCTTCAAATGCTATATATTGACCTAAAACCATCGTAAGAGATGAACTAATGACTGATTTCCGTCGCCATAAGACCTATCTGAGTCGGTGCGACGTAAAGCAACTAGCAAAAAAAAAAAAAAAAAAAAAAAAAAAAAAAATGACTGATTAGCCCAAATTAACAAGAAATGCAAAAATACTCCAAAATGAAAATGTTATCCGTTGTTATATTGTACAATGAATTTCTATACCACTGAGCAACATTTTAATGCAAAGGGAAAAATGATAACTTTTCAACAACTTCAGCTCCCTAGCTATAACTTAAGAGGAACGTTTGTGCCAGATACCACACTCATCAGTTTGGTACTTCCTGAGATATTGTGATGAATGAGTGAGTGCAAAATATATGTATATATATATGAATGTGATCAAAATTTCTATGTTTATGTTGTTTTTGTAAAAGATGTCTTAAATACAAGTTATTTAGAGGCAAGTGCATAATAGAATTGGCTTTCCCCAGTTAGGATGGTGAGACGTGGGAACTGGGCCCATGTAAATCCTGCGCCTGTAAACAAGGACAAGTCCGCTGTGCCATGGAGATATGTCCCACCTGCCCTCCCAACTTCCGGGAAGTACGTGAGCCAGGGGAGTGCTGTCAGCGATGTGTTGAGAGTAAGTGATACAAAATTTTATATAATTTTGTTTGTATTCCAAGTAATCAATTGTTCTTCTCATTTTTATTAAAAAAAGAATTACCAAGAAAGTTGGCTGCATGGTACAGTTTGTGTAACAGTAAGCCTGCATTTGGTAGAGGAGGGGGTTCAAACCCTATCATTGACAGTGCTGAAGATGGTATTTTGTGCTTTCCGATTTTTTACACCAAGAAAATGCCCTTTTCTGCCCACTGTGCCAAAAAGAACGGAAGAGAAGGGAGTTCCTGATTGGCTAACAGATATTAGGCTCCATAAGGAAGCACTGATGCTCGATTTAAGCACGTAATCTTGCGCAGGCACGAGTGATAACTTTTAACACCTTACAAGCTGTACAGACATTCCTATTCTGTTACTTGTTAGCCCGTTACAGATACTCTTTAGTTATTTGAATTGCATTGTAGTAGGCTTACTGCTGGTTATACATACAGTCAGTAGCGTAGCCAGGAATACCTTATAAGTAAATGAGTGTCCTTGGTTCCTGGTAAGAGTGGTGGATTCGTGAGGATTGCGGAAACTGATAATAATAATATACATGCTTAGTAAAAGTACATTTGTTAAAACTCCTGAGGTGTCTGGATTCTTTGGACACTCCCCACCTCTGGATACACCCTTGTCTTCATCTATTATTCTCTTCCCAACATAACTGCAGCATTTTATATACTCTGAATACAAGTGAAATTAATGCAAGAATAAATTGTCTGAGTAAGGATACAATATTCTGGTCTAGAATAAATATGATAATTTTATTGTAATATTGGTCATGTGATAAGCTATAAAAAAGTAATGTTTTATACAAAGAATGCTGTGAAGAAACAAACACACACTATATGTATAGAATGTAAGAAGTATGGGTATAGATATTTTGTTTATTGGTAAAGAAAAATGTGTCACAACGTATGTTAGGTAGGGTTTACCTCATCCTATTACTTTCCCATGCAAGCCTAGGATACAGAATATAGTAGTATAAAGTTACAGTTTTGTGACGGTAATATACGTATGTGCAGTTTTTATGTTTTGTCCTGTATTAATTACTTAGGCATGATCAATGGCTAACAGTGTTGATATTGCAGCTTCTGGGTGCTCATTTATCTATATATATAAAATAACTTGTCCTGACTGACTGACTGACTGACTGACTGATTCATCATCGCCGAGCCAAAACTACTGGACGTAACGAAATGAAATTTTGGGGATATATTCATATTAAGATGTAGGTGCTCGCTAAGAGAGGATTTTTGGATATTCCTTCGCTAAGGGGGTGAAAAGAGGGATGAAATTTTAAAATGAGTGTGTCTATATCTCGAAAGATTAAAAGTTTACAGATGTAAAAATTGGTATTTAGAATCTTCTTTAAAAATAAGGAAACACGTATTTTTTTGTTTTCTGAAAATCCGAATAGGAGGGGTGAAAAGGGGTGAAAATGGGGAAAATGGGTTGAATGGCCTTAATCAGTATACCAGTACTTATATCTCAGAAACTGAAGATATTACAGACCTGAAAATTGGTACTTTTGATCTCTTTTAAAAATAAAGAAACACGTATTTTTTTGTTTTTGAAAAATCCAATTAATGGGAGGGTGAAAATGGGGTGAATTTTTAAAATGAGGGAATCTATATCTCCAAACTTTTAAAGTTTGCAGATGTAAAAATTGGTATTTAGAATCTTCATTAAACATAAAGAAACACGTATTTTTTTGTTTTCGGAAAATCGCAATAGGAGGGGTGAAAAGGGGTGAAAAAGGGGTCGAAAGCCTTTGATGAGGCTACATATATTTCTGAAACTGAAGATATTACAGACCTGAAAATTGGTGTTTGGGATCTCCTTTAAAATAAAGAAACACGTACTTTTTGTTTTTGGAAAATCCAATTAATGGGGGGGTGAAAATGGGGTGATTTTTTAAAATGAGTGTATCTACATCTCAAAACTGTTACAGTTTATAGATGTAAAAATTGGTATTTAGAATCTCCTTTAAAAATAAAGAAACACGTATTCTTTTGTTTTCAGAAAATCCCAATAGGAAGGGTGTAAAAGGGTATATAATGGGTTGAATGCCTTTAATGAGGCTACTTATATTTCAGAACCCGAAGATATTACAGACCTGAAAATTAGTATTTGGGATCTACTTTAAATGTAAAGAAACACGTATTTTTTCGTTTTTGGAAAATCCAAATATTGAGGGGTGAAAAGGGGGGTGAATTTTTAAAATGAATGTGTCTACATCTTAAAACTTTAAAATTTACAGATGTAAAAATTGGTAGTTAGAATCTCCTCTAAAAATAAAGGAACACGTATTTTTTTGTTTCCTGTAAATCCCAATAGGAGGGGTGTAAAAGGGTAAAAAATGGGTTGAATTCCTTTAATGAGGATACATATATCTCAGAAACGGAAGATATTACAGAACTGAAAATTTGTATATGGGATCTCCTTTAAAAATAAAGAAACACGTATTTTTTTAGTTTTTGGAAAATCCTATTAATGGCGGTTAAACAGAAGTGACAAATTGGGGTGAATTTTTTGAAAGATTATCTTGGGAACGTAAAATGTTACAGACGTAAAAAGTGGGTGTTTGGAATCTCCTGTAAATGTAAAGAAACATAGGTGATTTGTTTTTGGAAACTCCACTTAAGGGGAACCCAAAAGGGGTGAAATTTTAAAATGAGAATTTTTACAGTATATCTAAAAAACTTAACATGTTACAGAAGTGAAAAATGGTATTTTTATCTCTATTAAACATAAAGAAACGTGTATTTTTAATTTTCGGAAATACCACTTGGGTGGAGGGGGGGGGTGAAGGTGACTGAAAATGGTGTTGAATTCTTTTAATTAGGCTACTGATATCTTAAAAATGAAGATGTTACAGACGTGAAATTTGATATTTGCAATCTGCTTTAAAAGTAAAGAAACACGTATTCTCGCAAAATCCAATGAAGCGGGGGGGGAGGGGGGTGAAAGAATTGAAAAATTAATTGACTTTAATTGTATGAGAATATATACATCTAATAAAAACTAAAGTTGTTACAGACGTGAAAATTCGTATTTGGATCTCCTTTAAAAACAAAGAAAAACGCGTTTTGGGGCGGTAGGCATCTTGGGGGGCGGGAGTGTAAAGGAGTTGAATTCCTTTCATGAGGACACATAAATCAAAAACTGAAGAAGTTAGAGTCGTGATAATTGGTATTTAGAAGATCCTTCACTATTAAAGAAACAAGTATTTTTTGCGGGAAAATTCACTTAGGGGGGGGGGGAGTAGTTTGAAATGAAGTGACAAAAGTAAATTATATTTATGGGGATACTTATATCTCAAAACTGAAGGTAATAGACGTGAACATTGGTGTTTGGAATCTCCCTTAAACATACAGAAACACGCCTTCTTTTAATTTTTTTTGGGGGGGGGGGGGTGGGTGGCAGTAAAAACTAACGGCGGTGGGGTGTAAAAGGAGGTGAGGCCAATTGATTTTACTGTTCTTAATGTACTTATAAGGATCCTCCGTTGCTCAGGCGGCAGCGCGCCGGCCTCTCACAGCTGGGTTCCGTGGTTCAAATCCCGGTCACTCCATGTGACATTCGTGCTGGACAAAACGGAGGCGGAACAGGTTTTTCTCCGGATACTCCGGTTTTCCCTGTCATCATTCATCCCAGCAACACATAATAGTAATAATAATAATAAGAAGAAGAAGAAGAAGAATAACATTAATAATAATAATAATAATAATAATTATTATTATTATTATAATAATAATAGTAATGTTCCGGACCGTCGTCAAATGTGCGGACAGCGTTGGAAACGGCTCCTGGACGGGTAATGACTAAGAATGCAGCCGGCCGCGGGTTCAGTGCAGCCAAGGCTCCCAATAAGACACCACGCCGGATCTGCTGAAGGATTTTATCCGGATTAAAAATGATTATAGGAATATACGGTATGTCAAAGATTTACGGACCCAACTGACCGGGAAGAATACCTGAGCCTAGCCCGGGAAGTACGAAATCGATTGCTGGAAAGGAAGATTGAAAAATGGGAGGAAACGTGCCGTAATCTAATAGAAAACGAGTCAGATCGGGAATTTTGGTGGATTCTCGCTGAAAACGTGTCAGATCGCGAATTTCGGCGGATTATATATCTAAAACAATAAGCATTCAATTATAAATTTCAGTATAATACCGTAGCGAAGCACGGGTACCATGCTAGTCAGGTATATAATTTCAAGTTTATGATTATCTACCCCGCCGCCACCTGATGACTTTCTAACTTGGGCACTGCGTTTATCCATTTTTTTGTCTTGAAATTACGTGTTATACAATAGAAGGGGAGAACAGGTAGTGAGGGGGTACTGAACCTGTTTACTGTTTCAGTCAAGCTATTGCCTACTCCCAAAACTGTACTCCTTTGCTCCCGAAAATAAGTTTCTCAGGTTACATCGTTCTTGACTGCTACAAGAAATATTTGTACTCATACACTTACATCCTGTATATCAGTACATTGTTTAAGAACAAGCACTTTGCCTCTAAGAAAGAGGTAGTCTTCGAGTACTATGTCCGTAATGTTTCAGAACCTTGCCAATATCCACATTGATATCTCTATGTACTGATGAGTGCAAGAGTTGTCAGCCTTTCCTCACTGGTTTTACTCCTCAAATGTTTTTAGCCTCTTCAGGGTGGAGAAGCTTCTCCCCACAGATGCTGTAGTTGCTGGAATAACAGCCAGGATTGTAAGAAGACTAGCAATATTTGGAAAAGTGGTCTTGTTGATTTCTTTTAGAACTTCAATCACAGTCTTTGATTTTTTGATTGGATTCTGCATTTCAGCTTCCACAAATGCCACTTCGCCTCCAGAATGTCTTTGTTTGCATTTTCAAGATCGCTTTCGTAAAATTCAATCATCTTCACAATGTCACCAAAATCTTTCTTAACCGCATATTTTTGCAATAGACATTCCAAACCGAGTAAAGTTTCAACATGTTAGAGCAACTGCTTGATAGACTGATTCCCTGTGGGTGTGTAACCCTCAATATTAGTCTCGTTCTATGGTTTGTAACCCTGAAGCCAGTGCTAGTGTACGGTAGTCTGTGCTAGTGGCGTATTTATGAGGGATAGTACTTTTAATTGTGTAAAGTTCATCCCAAATACTAATTTCTAACAGACACCAGAGTGTCAGAAGTTTATCCCACAGGAGAATTTGTAACATGCCAGAAGGCAATGACACGGAGCTGTTGCAATTACAACATCCTTTTAAGCACCACCGACACCAAGCCTGGATTTGAACCTGCGAACTCGGACTCAGAAGGACAGCGACTCAACCAACTGAGCCACATGAAAATGAGGTGTTTGTAATTATTGTTATAAATATCTTTAGTTATTATTTTTACAAAGGTTGTATGAGGAGCATTTATTAAGACGTACATTCTCCAACTGTCCCAAATGCACGAGATCAGATGGAAGAATTAGCTGGAAGCTAAGAAGCCTTGTAGGGATGTGACTTAAGGCATCCTGTATTTGATTCCCGGCACTGACAGAGTTAAGAAAGGAATGGGATAGGTAAGACACAGCCTTATGTGTGGGTACAGTAGAGTTGGCCTTGAGTCTCCCGTAATCAAAATATCTATGACACATTTCACTTTCAAATAGTAAATATTTCAGATAAACTTAAATATTATAACCAAGTGGTCTGCCTATTCAATACAATATATAATTTATTATATTTAGTACATGTTTCATCCTCTAAGGGACATCATCAGCTATAATAAATTAATATTAATATATTAGAATACAAAATAAATATTATTGAAATTGGAAAGACACATTAAAAAATATTGATGTATGGTACGACATTTAAATAAAATCTTAGCAAATTTTGTTAAAATTGTAAGTCATATGTTCGATAAAAAACAGTTAAATTGTTCATAAACTCTTGATAATATTCTTGAGAATAACAGTTTTAGTTTTATAAAATCTTAAATGATCATTGTTGTTAATAAAACACTTCATATTTTATCTTCATTTCATTTCGGCAGGACCGGCTTTCTTTTCATATCCTCCCCTCTTGAGGTAAAGTCGTATCCACACTACTGGCCTGGATTTATACCCCACCCACTGAGTATGCCACTGAATCCACTCACAATTTAAAGTACAAGGTATGCCAGAAGAATGGTTGGATCTTCAGAATACACCACCATAAATGATGTCGTTATGATTTAAAAGCTTAGGTCTCGTGGGATTTTAAATCTTATAATCATTAGCGATGGGATCTATGGTTTTAAGTAGACTCTAGATCAACAGAATGTGACTTCCCATTTCAAAAATTTTGCATGCATTGACTGTGATTCAAACTTTGGCCAAGAATGTAGAACCATTGGATTTGAGCTATCACGCCCACCGATTATGAAATAGTTACCTGCACTTTTGATGGTGCTATTTGAAGTTCCAATCCATCTCTGAGCATCTGACAAAACAGACAGGCCTACTTATAGAACTTACACACACATCCGCAATCATGTCTTGCTACTACATGCTAGTGCTGCTGTTAGGATACTATACTTTTTCATATCTTACCTAGGATGTGCATAGTTTTGGCTTCTTCATGACAAAACGGTCCATCTTCAAAAATGTCACTAACATGGCACAAAATGAGCAAATGTGCAGCTCACAATCCCATCACAGTCTTCCCAACACTGCAAGTAAAATACAGCACATCTCTCAAGCCGAGATCGCGACCACGTGACATTATTGTTTCCAGGAACCAAGTTTATACAAATCTGACACAATGTTGTAAGCTTGCAACTGTTTCTGGTCATGGCCGCCATTATCTCGGTGGTCATGTTCTGGCCCCCTACAGAGTAATCCCTTCCTAACTGTCCTTCTCCTCATCTTTTGACATTTGTCAAGACGCGGTTATATTCCCAATACTGAGACTTCTACATGGGAATATCCCCGTGCATCAAAATGCTAAGTGCTTTCCTTCCATTCAGGCTCCTTCAAGCAGTACAGATATGGAAAATTATGTATGGCCCTACTGAGCCTTGCTAGTAGATCCGTTGTCGCTACGTTAATTTAACATTTTGGCATAAGTTTTTAATTTGTTTGTACCGTACATAAAACAACAGTTGATCCTCGCTCTAGTTTCAGCAAATCTTTTGGGAGGGGCCTGGCCCCACTGGCGCACGCCCCCCCCCCCCCCCCCCCCCCGGCTATGCCAGTGCATACAGTAGCTTAGCTTCTCTAAACGGTTCTGCCTGGTCTTGCCACTTTGCATTTTGTGTTTCAAGGCATGCTGTGGATAGTGATCAAAAGATCTGAAATGATTCATCTGAACAAAAATTATTTGATCAAGAACTGAAGAAAAATCAAAGAAAAGAAGCTCGATTTGTTCTGGGTGATTTCCAACAAAAAAGTAGCGCTACTAAAATGTTGCAAAGTTTGGGCTGAGAAGACTTGGGACAAATCTTGACTAAAGTGGTATGTTTCAGGCTGTCGCTGGAGAGATGGTGTGGAATGACATTAGTAGACAAATAAGTTCTTCTTCTTAAAACTAGGAATGACCATAATATAAAGATAATGTTGGAATTCAAGATGACAAAATTGGAATAATTTACCAAGGAAAGTGTTCAATAAAATTCCAAATTCATTCAAATTATTTAAGAAAAGTCTAGGTAAACAACTGATAGGGAATATGCCACTGGGGCAACTGCCCTAAATGCAGATCATTGATTCATTGATTGATTGGTCGGTCGGTCGGTAGAATGTAGAAAACTGTTCTCCATTGTTACCTGCTTGTATTTCAGTGACAGGTCAAGTGTGGGTAGAGAAAGAAACAGAAGCGGAAAACGAAGATGAACACCTATCTGTTTATCTATCGATTACAGTGGAACCTCAGTATCTTAAATCACCTCGGGAGCTAAATTTTATTTCGATTTATTGAAATTTTGAGATATATAGAATACCGTTTTTGAGCATGTATAGCACATAATTGAATTATATTTATCCACGGGCTTATACTGAATACATTATATTTAACATTATTTAAAAATATACAAACTAACTATTTACCGCATCACTTTAATTATAAACCTTATTATGGTAACTTTCTAGAAGACAGGATACAGTACATACAGTAGTGAAACAAGAAAATATATCTCTGTTAACAACTTTGGAAAAAATCTCTTAGTCTTTTTTGTTTTTTACTGTTAACCTTCTTTTCTTCCACATACTTTTCAAGAATATATATTGCTGTGAAAACACTGTCGTTTACAATCAGCTGACTCTGTATGTAGGATCGAAGAATAGCCACTGCACTTAACGCCTGGTCTGCTGATGGTACACAAGAAGGAAGCTCCAATTCTTCTTGTTGAGGATCATCTTCTTCTTTTCTTCTTGCTCGGCAGCAGCGTTGACGGTGTCTGTAGGAGGCTCTGCCACTATAACGTCAGATTCCTCATTTATGTAAGCCTCAAAATCAGCTTCACAGTTAACAAGCTGCTGATATTCCACCCATTCTTCAGGAACAAGAGTGACTTCTTCCTCTTCATTTTCTAAAGCTCATGAGTCACCTTTCAAGAAGCCTGTTTTGCGGAAGCAGTCTACAATTGTTTCCTGCTTTACATCTGCCCACGATATACTCCGCATTGTCATCGACTGCAATAGATTAATTTCCGTTAATGACTCCTCGAATTCAATTCCTCTTAGAATTGGGGCCGATGACCTTCGATGTTAGGCTCCTTTAAACAACAAGCATCATCATCATCACCTCTTAGAATTCTCTCAACAGCCCTCTTCCTATTGAAATGCTTCAAGTTTTTAATCACACCTTGGTCCATGGGCTGTAGTTTGGATGTTAAGTTTGGTGGCAAGAGGACCACGCGCACCGTCTTTAACTCCTGGACGAGCACTTTGGGATGAGCAGGGTAGTTGTCTACGAAAAAGAGGTTTTTCCTCTTGATGTTGAAACTTCTCGTCAATACCACGCAGCAGAGATTTGTAAATGGAGCTTGTCAACCGCGACTTTGGGGGTTGCTTTTGTACGTGACCGGTAATTAATTCACACCTGAGAAATAGCGAGGCTTCGCCGATTTTCTGATCACTAGAAGTTTTAGTTTTTCGGTTCCCGTCGTATTAGTTCCCAGCATCACCGTAACCCTTTCTTTACTTGTTAATTGTTCATCACAAACCACAAATTCCGTATTGCACAGTTAATGTTGTACACTATTCGAGTTACAGAGTATTTTTTGCTCCAAGGGAGGAAATGTTTGCTTTGAGAAATCGAGAAATTTGTGTAACCGAATTTTGAGTAATAGAGAAATAAATACATGCCGAGAACAGGACAATTGGCCGGGAAATTTAGGTTACTTCGAGATAAAAATTCGAGTAATGGAGGTTCGAGATACTGAGGTTCAGCTGTAGTCTATATATATAAAATCCCTTTTCTGCCTGTCATTCACAGCAATGTTAAGAAAACAAGAATGTTTCAATTTCTGAAACTTTCACCAGATATAGATTATCCCCCCTTTGCGAGAAAAAAACCATGAACCTTTCACAAGGAGTGTCAAACTTAAAAAAAAAGAAAATGTTTCTTTCAATGTAATTATTGCCATTTTTGCCATGTTCAACTGGCACGGTTTCATCTGTCGGCATCAGTTCAAACTACTATGCTGAGTTTCTACAGTGATACAAAGGAAACTAGAAAGTTCGGAAGTCTGAAATTGGCACCAGATATGGGTTACATGAACAATACAATGTTGAGCATCTTATTTGAATTATTTAGTGAAAAATATTGCACCCTCTTCCGTTGTTATCCTGGAATTTTCTACCCGGAACCTCTCACTCGTCACACATCTTTTATCGCAGCAGGCAATCGTTGCCAGTTAAATTGAGTATATTCAAATGTGTCTGCAATCACCCCACGGAAAGATTATCCCTTCAAATCCTAATTTTGAATTCGTCAAGCTTATAAAAGACGTATTATGGTGAAAATGCAAAACGCGTACAATTTGACCTCGCTTAGTCCCAAATGTCTTAATTTAAGTATGTACCCGTCACTTCTTGTGATATAGAAAGATCATTTTCTGTGCTTAAGAATGTGCTGACAGATAAACGGATGAGCTTAAATGAAGAAAATTTGGAGAAATTAGTTGTACAATGTTTCAAAAGGAGCTGAATTTTGATAGTGAATATTTTCCAGTTTATTGTGCATGTTTTGCCATATGATAGTGCATGATTGAATGCATATTTTGCAATTTGATAGTGCTTGGAAAACTTGGAAATCTGGGCTCTACCAATGAGCATTGTACAACACACATATTTTGTCACTTTCCCAGATCATACACTTGATTAAGCTGAGTTTTTCAACCGTTGCCACTTTGGTAATTTGAGTAATGTGTTTAAAAGCCATAATCTAACTTTAGGGACTAAAATCAGACTTCTGCACTGTTATGTATTTTCTGTTCTTTTATATGGTGTAGAGACATGGACCTTAAATAAAAACACAGAGAAGAAGCTGGAGGCCTTTGAAACATGGCTTTATAGGCGGATCCAGAGAATATCTTGGACCCAGAGAATGACAAACGTGGAAGTAATGAGAAGGATGCACACAACACCTCAATTGATCAAGATAGTGAAATACCGAAAGCTGCAGTATCTGGGACATATAATGTGCAACACAGATAGATACAACCTACTCCAAAAAATACTCATGGGGAAAATCAACAGCAAAAGAGGTCCTGGAAGAAGACGAATATCTTGGCTTGACAATATTGAGGCTGGTGCAATATGTCATCAGTTGAACTGTTCCGCGCTGCCACAAACAGGACGAAAATAGCCATCACGATCGCCAACATCCGAAACGGATAGGCACCGAGAGACGAAGAAGCCATTTTGGTAAGAAAATCAGTGCCAGCCAACGAGCACAGGTTAGGGTAA